>NC_056746.1:126936214-127598714 GCF_019279795.1 Protopterus annectens | reverse complement strand
AAATTACATTTAATTCAACTTAATACAGCTTTCTGCATGTTTCACTGAAAACAATTGCAAGCCTTCCTCAGACTATTAGTCCCCCCTCAGAACAATTTTATTTTCTTTAGCTTAATACCAGTTCTCTACAAACATGTCACCCATAGCAAGATGTTGAATTTGTTGTTTGTCACTCCCTCCACTCTAACTAACTTGGGGCAGGGGTAGCCTGAATGGAACATGGCTGTTTAGTATGTGAGCTCCATTGCAGTGAGTGCCTATTTTTTATGTTTACAGAATCTGGTGATATGAAGAGATATTTTCTTTCATAATACAATAGCTAAATAAACAGTAGATCAGAAGATACTGTTGGTCAGATTCAAAATGGCATCTACAGAAGAAAATACAATTATTCTTGTCTGGAAATGTCTGTCATAGTAGTGAAGATGGAAGCCTACCACAATTTGGGAATGACTCTACAAAAGAGAATGAGTGAAATAAAAAATGATATTTAAGTGCTTAAAAGTAGTCTGCAAAAGCTCTGCTTATCCAAGAAAAAAATGCAGGCATAAATTGCTGAGAAGCCATTGATATCTTTATTGGAGAGATTTTTCAAGGATATAGTACATATTCCTTCATATCTGAATCCATTAATTGAAGGGATACAGAGAGTATGGGGGAAAGGGCAAACTGCTCAAACAGTAAAACAAATTCCCAGGCATGTGTTAATAGCCATGAATTCAACATGTAGTAGAGTCTTGCTGGTGAGAAATAGCAAACAGCATAGTGGAATTCCCTTGGGAAACGGAGACATTTATGCTTCAGCAGATTTTTTACCAAGACTATATACTTTGTAACACCAAACAGTGAGAGTTAAGCTTAACTGCAGAGTTAATTTGGTACATCCAGCTATTATAATAATGGAAGCAATGGAAGAGAATTACTTCATCAAAAACAGAAGATACAGTGGCCTTCCTACAAGGAACTAAAATTCAATTGCAATCAACAGAAAAAGAAGAAAATTTGAAAAAAAATGCTATCAAAGTTTGAAATGGAGTAGAGGGAGCCAGGATGCTGATAAAAGGAACATGCACATACAAAAAGAAAGCTCTTAGCACAAGAGGAGCATGACAAATCTAATAGAGGAAGGCTCAAAAAAAAAAACATGGATAAAATTGTAAAAGAGAAGTTTTGAACAATAGTAATTCAGCTGGGGATGATTCCCATACCAGAGAAAAAGATTGACTGTAAAGAATATGAATGGTAGAAAGGGCAACAATGAACCAGCAGCAAGGAACAAAAGGGAGAGAAGAAGTACAGGACATGGACAAGCCAGGGGTATAGAAGGAGTCATGCAGATATAAGGATCGCCTCTAAAATTTCCACACTTAAATCAAACCTGTGACAAGACTTAAAGAAAGGGGCCTTGAAAAACAGGACAAAAGTATGAATGAGAGACAAATCTTCTATGTGACTTTGGAATATTCTTAAAACAATTTCATCAAAAATGTGGGAAGCATTTACTAAATGAAAAGTATGGTATATATCTTTGCTACTTATATGTATGCAAAGGTAGGGATCTGCATATTATTTACTCCAGTGATTTGAATCTTGGAAACACAAAGCAACTATGAACCTATATCCCAGTCCACGTTAGGCAGAGTCCCTCACTGACTCTCTTCAAGAGGAATCTTGACGAGTGGATGGGAGATCGTAGGTTTACACCGAGGATCACTTCTGTGTCACTGCTAGACAGAGGCACAGTAAACTAACCTTGAAAAGGGGCATAGTAAAACTCATTTAAATTGGGTGGCGAAAGCCAAACACACTCTGGCTAGGCTTATAAATGCCCTAGGGCAGATAGCCTAGTATGAACCTATGAACCTAAGAGATAACTAATACTGAAGCTGTGGGGATATAATCATACTATTGAAGAATGAACTGAAATATCTAGGCCCCAAAAATGGACAACCTGGCATTTATTGAGCAAATGTTAACAGTATGGAAGCAGTTGATTAGCAACATGGAAAATGCTTTGTTATTGGGAAACTTTAATTGGATGGATTGCATAATAAAGAACACCCCCCATAGGAAAGTACAACAGATACTCAGTAAGTGACTAGAAGTGAAGAGGTGGGTTGACAGGTGGAAATGCAGGCTCTGTGGAAATGCTCAGGTGGGAGGTAAATTTTCAAAGAACGCATCGTAAGCAATGTAGCAGGTAGGTACATTGGGAATATAAATATATGTTTGTAAGATTAGTTATGGAAATGATACCTCAAACTTTTACAGTAGGTAATAAATTGGGTCAGAGCTGTTAAGAAGGATGTAGGACTGCCATAAGAAGAGAACTAATGAAAAAAGAAAGCGATAGAAACCAAGGAGAAATCCAATTTAGTGTAAAGAATGGAACAACAGTTACAGGACCTTGAGAGGAAAATTCCATTTAGGGGGAATAGGAGAAGTTTAGCTGATTGACAAAGAAATGATAGTGACACAAAAATAAGATTATTGTGGTCACTGAGAACAGAAGCAGAATTAATGAAAAGGTGGAGCACTGGTGTTTTACAAGAGAGGGAGACCTGAAGCAGATCTCAGGGGCATTTAAGAAACTGAACCAAAGTCAAAGTAAAAGTAAACTTTATTGTCATTTAGTACTACACCAAGTGGTCAGCTTATATATTCAGTTAGAGGGGGCAGGAGGGAGGGTGGGATATAAGGCATTACATACCAAGCGGTCAGCTTATATATTCAGTTAGAGGGGGCAGGAGGGAGGGTGGGATATAAGGCATTACATACCAAGCGGTCAGCTTATATATTCAGTTAGAGGGGACAGGAGGGAGGGTGGGACTATGAGACATTACATACCAAGCGGTCAGCTTATATATTCAGTTAGAGGGGACAGGAGGGAGGGTGGGATATAAGGCATTACATATCAAGCGGTCAGCTTATATATTCAGTTAGAGGGGACAGGAGGGAGGGTGGGACTATGAGACAATTTATAATAAAGTAATTTAATATGAAAATTTAAACCTAATGACCAATAAGCAATTATAATGGTATTACTGAACACTATTAAGATCTGCTCTTGAGTAATTAATTTTAGACATATCTAAATGATTGATGTTACTGTCAAAATCTTGGCAACAATGCTAGCTTAGAGATTAGAAAAAATGCCCCTTAGCCTCATAAAAGAGATGCAAAACGGGTTTATTTCTGGCAGAGGGATGGCCACAAATTAGCAGAATCTAGCTGCCTTTCTGTGTCAGTATGGGGGCACGATGGAGAAGGGCTGTTTTATTTGATATCAAAAAGGTCTTTTACTCTGTTAATTGGAATGTCCTATGCAAACCATTGAAAGAGGAATTCTGCAGTGTTGACCTGGCTATATACAAAGCCTGCCTTTAGATGATTTAATGAGGGTCTAAATGAGCAGGGTAGTATTACAAGGACTAGACAGGGCTGCACTGTCCTCAGGATTATTCTTGGTGGTCATAGAAGAGCTGGCCAGTAAAGTCAGGGGTTCCTTAATGGACAGGACTAGGTGCACATGGGACAAATATGCCTTCTATTAATTTGTGGATGACTGTCTCCTTATTAATAGTGACATAGGAGACACAATGGAAAAGATGCTAGCAATATTTTGAGAGTGTGGGATACATTTATGACTTTGATTTTATACCCACAAATCAATTTTACTTAGAATTGGAAAACAAATAGGAGATGGGTGTTTCTGGGGATTACAGGAAAAAGTGTTTCCAAAATAATTTGTTCTCTAGGGGTGATAAGAAATTGGCTAAATGTGCAGAAGATATTCAAACAGAAACCAAAGCATTTGATTGCATCAAGTGGCACTACCAAAGGCAGAGAATACAAATGAATTTATTGGCTAGGTACAACTTTTGCATACAAATACAACAGTGAGAATATTTACACGTCATATTTTATCTGTCTCTATTCCATTGTACCAGAGAACCAGACAAAGGTGTCCTTTGTCAACGCTACCACTTATACTGTCATTGACCAACATCTCCATTCCAAGTTTGCTCCAGCATGTATTCAGTTGGTATGGAGGAAGCATCCTCTTACCACCTGGATTTGGTGACAGTTGTGTAATTTGACTTAAATGCCCTGTTATGATATTAGAAAGTATTCAAAATGAGTTTGATACTTTCTCTATAGGGCTGAGAATTAATAAAAATAAAACTGTTGTTTTTACTTATCATCTAATGCATACATGATAAAAGCACCATTTCCCAAAGTCCCTATTCATATAGTACAGGAAATAGTCTATTTGGGAATAGCTATTGTCTGCAGATATGGCTAATATGGCTAAAGATAACCTGAAACCCATATTAGATACCATGTAGGTCACATTTTCTAAGTGGAAGAAACTTTATCGGGATTTGCACAGCAAGATTCAATTGGTAAAAATGTTCATGCTACAAAAAATTACATCTGTGTTACAACATCTCCCACGTGGTAGCCTCTCTATTCATTAATAAAGCCAGGAAATTAATTTTTGATTGCATCTAGAATGGCAAGGGACCAATGATGAGTAGGAAAATATGTCCATTCCCACCAAACAATGGGGATTTGCTTTCCCAGATAAAAAATATGTCCATGCAGTCTTGGGATGGTTCTATTGCAGCAGAGTAAGAAAATCAATTTAACCAATATTGAGTAGCTGTGAGCTGTACCTGTGACACTCCTTCAATTACACTCTGGGTCCCTGGTGGCTAATATATGTAGTTTGAAAAAGTTATCACAAGGCTAAAGGCTAGAATTCACATCTTTGTTTACTACCTTCATGGTGACATCCAGATATTCTGATTGATAATAAAATAATCTGGTAGGATAGTTGGGTGAGGGGGGGTATTTCTCTGGGGAGATCTGAGATGAAGTGTTACAGACTATGCATACTTGGGGACATATGGCTACATGTTTTCCATCTCTGGTACCCTACTGGTGGCAATTCTTTCAACTCAAAGCTGATATAACTTCATACAGGGCAAAAAAAGCTTGGGAGAACAGTATGAAAACAATCCCCTGGTTAGCTGCTATTTTGCAAACTACAAAGAGGATAAAAGGTAATTTGGAATTATTTTATAATATGCTGAAGAAAGATAGCAATGAGGCATTTCAGTACCTAGCTAAGTGGTATGGGATGCTCAGAAATCACCTCACTAAGGAAGACTGAATTAGATGCCTCCACAGTATATGAGATACCAAAATGACAGTTGTTATCTAGATTCACTTTCAGTAAAATACTCTGTGAATGGCACATTAAGCCTGCAGTATTATCTCAGAGAAGTATGGCTATTAGATGGCTGATGTTCACACTGTCATATAATTTGGGAACATACACAAGCGAAAAAGATTTGTGGTGAGGTTCAGAATGATACGGCATGGGCATTGTGTCAGCAACAGCCTCCTTGTCAGGAATTTAAATTCTACATTTTTTTTGCATCCAATCATCAGAGCTACGCACTGGGTGGACAGAATATTTTTGGATTAGAATTATTCTTTATACACTTCCAGCTTTTTTGTATAATAACTGGAAAATAATTAATTCTAGACACTGGACCATATTTCATAGGCTTCATTACAAATTGGTCAAAATGTCAAACCACAGTAAATACATTCTGCCATCACCCAGAATGATGCCTCAATATAAACAGAAAATGATTGACTTTAACAATTGGCTTAGTTTCTGGTGTCATTCCAGGGGGATCCAGTACATGACAGCCTGGGAAGATATGATCAACAGACCACAATGCTTTGCCAGAGATGGCTTGCATCTGTCTCACCTGGGTTTCAGGCTTCTGGCAAAGGCTCTTGCCTCCTCTATAGTGCCTTTTTTTAGGAAACATGATGAGGTTAAAACTACCAACATAAAAATGTCAACAAAACAGAAACTAAAGGTCATGCTGCTAAATGCTAGGAGTCTAAACATGAAACTGCCTCACTGCAAGCATTTCTAATCCTGGAAAAGGCTGACATCTGTGCAGTCACAGAAACCTGGTTCAAAGCTGCAGAGAGGACCCCAGTCTTACCTGGTTACTCATCCTATCATACATTCAGACCCCAAACTGTAGGGAAGTAAAGCCAAAGGAGGTGGAGTTTCAGTATACATTAAAGACATACACACTTCCAGGCTGGTCAAACAGTATGATGCACAGGAAACACTCCAGGTGCAATTAACCATTGACAAGATCCCTATTCAAATTGTAGCTAGCTACTGGCCCCCAAATCTGATTCAAGTTGCCCAGTCTGCCTATTTGGACGTGTTCACATCTATCAAGATTCAACCCTTTACCCTGATCCTGGGTGACTTTAACCTCCCAAACATAGACTGGAAGAACAACTCATGCCAGAACACAAATTCCCAGAGCTTCCTTGATTTTGTCTATGCAAATGCCTAGGAACAGCTAGTCGATGCCCCCACAAGAGGTGATAATATCTTGGAGTTGGTATTAACCAACATGAGTAACCATGCCGGCATCCCTATAGTATCATCCTCCCTGCTAAGATCCAACCATAAAGCGGTCACTTTCAAAGTCGCCATCTCCCCCAATTCCCCCTCTAGCTAGGATCAAACATAAAAACTTCTCCAAAGCTGATTACAGCCTCCTGAGGAATGGTATAAACAGCTTCACAGTCCCTACCCCCTTTGTAGGAATTGACAGCACTATCCAAAACTACACCAAAGCACTATACAAGCATTTATATAGATGCATGGAATCAGGAATACCTAACAGGACTAAATCATCCCCTGCAAGGAAGAGTAAAACTGTCTGATGGACATCTGCAATAGGTAAACTCTATAACAAAAGGAAAGATTGCTGTCCAAGACCAAGAAAAAGCAGGTGCCCAACTGGAAGCAATGTCTCCTTAGCCTGAACAAGCAAATAAGAGCACTAATGAAAGCCTCCAAAGCAAACTTCGAGTCCAAATTGGCCACATCTACTAGAGACAATCATAAAGCCTTCTTCACATATGTCTGCAATCTCTAAGGAAGCACCCACATCTGTTCAGAACTGGTGGTCAAGGACACCACATATACAAATGCCGTAGATATAGCAAACTTGGTAACTGACAGATTCATTGAAAACCTTACCCCTCTTCCCCCCATCAGTAAATCAGAACATCCCCAGTACCTGCCCCTCCCCCTTATATCTAGGGAACAGGTCGTCTCTGCTCTCTCAAAGGCAAAAATACAGCCTCCATGGGACCTGATAACATCTCAGGCTGCATCCTACGTGAAATCAGGCAGGAACATGAGCACCATTAGGCACCCTATTCAACCAAAGCCTGAATACTGGCTTCATCCAAGCTGAGTGGAGGACAGCCACTGTTATCCCTTTACACAAAGGTGGAGCATCCACCAATCTGGGAAATTATAGACCCATCAGCCTAACTAGCCTGATCTGCAAGGCTGTGGAACAGATTATCATGGACCTCATTAACAAGGACATTGGCAGCCTCAAAACACTCGATCCCACAAAGTTTGGCTTCATCAAGGATAAATTTGGTCGACTTCTTTGAGACAGTCACCAAAGCCATGGATGAGAGGAAGATTGTACACACCGCCTACCTTAACCTGGCCAAATCTTTGACACTATTCCCCACTTGGGCATAATAGATAAACTCTCTCAATTAGACATCAAGCTATATGTTGCCAGATGGGTAGCAAATTGGCTCACTGGTAGAACCCACCTAGTCAAAATGGGGAAAGCCACTTCAAGCAGTAGACCCATAACATGTGGTGAACCCCAGGGTTTGGTCTTCGGGCCTCAGTTATTTGGGATATACTTTTCTGAGGTGCAGGGAAAAACCAGTGCGCTATGGATGACCAAGTTTGCAGATGACTGCAATCTGGATGCTATCATCAATTCCTCTAGTGATGTAGACATCCTCTAAGAGGGTCTCACTCAAACAAATGACTGGTGCCAGAAACATGGCCTCAAGCTGAATACCAAAAAATGCATCATCATCATCCCCTTTGGGGAGAGTGACATCCCCACAATTTATCACATTAATAACAATGTCCTAAGCACGTAATCAGTTGTGACAGATTTGGGCACCCGAGTTGATAGCAACCTGACTTTTAACCACCATGTTGCTTCCATTGTACAGAAAGCCTTTTACATGGCCCACCTCATAAGTAAGGGTATCTCATCCAGGGACAAGGAGGTCATAACATCCCTGTATTCTTAACTTATAAGACTCATTATTGAGTACAATGCCCCTTTTGACATGTACCTTGCAAAGCACATGCAGCAGCTGGAGAGACCACAGAGGTTCCTCAACAGGACAATCCAGGGCCTCAAACATCTACCATACACATATAGGCTAAAAGCCCTATCCGTCTACTCAGATTCATACAGACTCCTCAGAGGTGACCTCTGTCTGGCATAGAAGGTGATCACGGACCCCACCTTGATGGGACTGGTGCATATCCGTAAGTAGATATAACAAACTTGCTGGCTGACAGCTTCAGTCACAACTTTACCCCTCTGACCTCCATCATTAAATCAGGACATCTACAGTACCTGCCCCTTCCCCTTATACCTAGGGAACAGGTCATCACTGCTCTCTCAAAGGCAAAAAATACAGCCTCCATGGGACCCGGTAACATCCCAGGCTGCATCCTAAATGAACTCAGGCAGGAACTTGAGCACCATTAGGCACCCTATTCAACCAAAGCCTGAGTACTGGCTTCATCCCAGCTGAGTGGAGGACAGCCACTGTCATCCCTTTACACAAAGATAGAGCATCCATGGATCCACGAAATTATAGATCCATCAGCCTAACTAGCCTGATCTCCAAGTCCATAGAACAGATTATCATGGACCTCATTAACAAGGATATTGGTAGCCTCCAAACACTCCATCATACGCAGTTTGGCTTCATCAAGGGGAGGTCATGTCTACTAAATTTTTTCGACTTCTTTGAGACAGTCGCCAAAGCCATGGACAAAAGGAAGATGGTACACACCGCCTACCTTGACCTGACCAAAGCCTTTGACACTATTTCCCAGTCAGGCATAATAGATAAACTGTTTCAACTAGGCATCAATCCATATGTTACCAGATGGGTAGCAAATTGGCTCACTGATAGAACCCACCTAGTCAAAATAGGGGAAGCCACATCAAGCAGCAGACCTGTAACAAGTGGCGTGCCCCAGGGTTCAGTCTTGAGGCCTCTGTTTTTTGGGATATACTTTCCTGAGATGCAGGCCAAGACCAGTGGGCTATGGCTGACCAAGTTTGCAGATGATTTGCCAGTTGGGTGCTGTCATCAATTCCCCTAGTGATGTGGACATCCTCCAAGATGGTCTCAGTCAGCCAAATGACTGGTGCCAGAAACATGGCCTCAAGCTGAATACCAAAAAATGCATCATCATCCCCTTTGAGGGAGTGATATTCCCACAAGTTATCACATTAATAATAATGTCCTAAGCACACAATCAGTCGTGAGGGATTTGGGCACCCAAGTTGACAGCAGCCTGACATTTGACCACCGTGTTGCTTTCATAGTATGGAAAGCCTTTTACATGGCCCACCTCATAAGCAAGGGTATCTCATCCAGGGACAAGGAGGTCATAACATCCCTGTATTCTTCAATTATAAAGCCCATTTTGGAGTACAACACCCCTTTTGACATGTACCTTGCAAAGTACATGCAGCAGCTGTAGAGACCACAGAGGTTCCTCACCAGGAGAATCTAGTGCCTCAAACATCTAAAATACACAGATAGGCTAAAAGCCCTATCCCTCTACTCAGTTTCATACAGACTCCTCAGAAGTGACCTCTGTCTGGCATACAAGGTGATCATAGACCACACCTTGATGGGACTGCTGTATATTCGCAAGTCAAGCTCCACTCAAGTAACCCACATGCACAGCCTCAACCTAGTCTGTGACATCAAGACTTGTTAGCGGGACAGATTTGTATCCCATAGACTCCCCCATCTGTGGAATAGACTCCCTCTCCATATCAAGCAGAGTACCTCTTTACCCCCTTTTAAACACAACCTGGATGACTGGATGGGAAATAGTAAATACATCCCTGGGATTCCACCCGTGACCCTACTGGACAGGGGCATCAGGTGCTGATTTGTCTAAACATGGGCTAAACTCTTGGCTAGGCTTATAAGGGTTCAGGGCCAATAGCCTATTAACCTCCTATGATCCTATGAAATGGAATGAATAGTGCAGGATTTTCATATAGAAGTTAAGCAGAGAATGAGATCTTGTATAATTATTGTTTTTTCTTATTTCTTTTACTAAAATGCATACATGGCAGGCATGCAGTATTGTTTAACTGAAAATATGTTTTGAATACTTTTTACAATGTCTGTTTGAAGACTAAATAAAGTTGGTATTATAAAAATATTTGAGGCGCCTACTGGATAAAACTTGGATGGGAAAGTATAATAAAAAGCTGTTTCTTTTGGATGGAAGGTTTAAAATGAACTGGGGAAAAAGACTGAACTTTTCAAGCTATATCAGTGAAAATTAAGACCATTAAGGTAATGGTGTTACTATGTCCATTGTTTTTAGTAAGAAATCTGCCAGTTGCTATGTTCCATCCAAAATTAATGACTGTGACAATCTCATATGAATGAAGTTTAGATTAGGAAAATAAGGCTGGAGATTCCCTGGGTTTTTTTTTTTTTTTAATTTCTCCAAATCTTTTGGGTTTCTAATACCTTGACAGAAGTGGACACCATTCCTAAGTCAAAGTACGATTAAAATTCATGAAATTAGTATTGTTTCAATCTTTGCTCAAGTTCTTTTATATCACATTTTTGTCCCAAACTGATGTTTTTTTGGTGCTGCAGTTTTACTGTGTTAAAGGTTGCTATTGCACATTTATCAAGATCAAACAACATTCTTATATCATCTGAAAAAGTTTTGACAACTTGCAGTTGTGCTTTCAGTTCCTCATCTGATAAGCTATACAGTTTTAAATCATCGACAATGAGAAGACAAGAAGTCTTTACACTTTGCTGTTTTCTAGGAGCCAAATTATAGTCATGGCCTTAGCTGTTAAGTAAACAGCTTAATGGATTAACTGCAAGGCAGAATAACATCTATGACAAAGAGTCACTCTGGAAAATTCCCCGATGGATTTTTATCCCTGGGATAACAATTTGTCCTTTATTATGGCTTAACTGCAAAGTGGTCTGCCACCATTTCATGGTCACTGTAATGTAGTCGATCAGTGTGGGGTGTATAGTTGATACGTCGTTGGAAGGCAAGTTACTGGTGTATAATTTTTGGGGTAGCTTGCAGGTTTACTCTTAAGTAGGAGCACTGTTTTACCTGTTGTTAGCCAGACTGGTGTCTGTTCGGGGTCCGCATATAAATAGTTCTTACTTGTGGCTAGGTCTTCATGCAAAGATGTTAATACTTTTAACCAAAAGTTAGGCACTACAGCTGGGCCTGGGGTTTTCCAATTAGAGGCTTTTCTTAATTTTGTTTCAATCTTTCTGGCTGTTACTTCATTCCATTTCATATCCTTTACCTTTAAATTTCTTATTTTTTCTTTTACTTCTTCTATCCATTTAACATCTTTGTTATGTTCCACAGGATCTTCATAAATACTTCTCCAAAATGTATCTATTTCTTCTTTTTTGGTGATCTTTCAATTCCTTTTACTTTGTTTCCCAGATCTCTATAAAACTTTTTGGGTCATCAATAAATTACTTATTTTGTACTTTTTCTTTATATTTATCTACGTATATTCTAAGTTTTTCCACCTGTGCTGAGATTTTTAGTTTGTTATTTTTGATAGTTCATGATAGATCCTGATCTGTTTTAATACTGCGTATTACTTTTATCATGTATGTCTTTCTAAGTATTTTTGTTGATCTGTTCCCACTTTTATACTCGTCTAAAAGTGACACTTCTTATCTTAATTGCTTTACAGTTTTCTCTACTCGATACTTCCATGATGGTATTCAATTTCTCCCCTTCCTTTCCCTCACTACCAAGTGTTCTTGTAGTAGAACTTTATCAGTTAGTTTAGCTGCACAGTAAAATATCCTGTTTACTTCTATTATATTGCATGGATCTCTACGAACAGTCCTAATTACTGTGTTCATTTGTTTTATCAAACTTCTGACTTTTTGGGTTTTATTGACCTTCTGCAGGCTATTTCTTTCATTGCTCTTGATATGTCACTCTATTAAATCAAGCAACTCTTCTCTTGGCTCATTTTCTTGTAAGCTGAGGACACACTTTTTGTTTTCTATTTCCTGCGGGCATTTTAATGATAGTTCTATAACATCTTCCTGTGGCACATTCTCTTCAATTTCATCCTGTGCCATCATTGCTTTATCATATGGGAACCCACTGGCCTATCACTTTTCAACATTGACTGCGTCAGAGTTTCCACAGTTTTCTGTTCCTTTCCTTGCTGTCCATCTTCAAGTGAACATTTATACTGATTATCTGTGGAAGGCTCCAAAATATCTTCATATGGCACCTGACCTATTGCTTCCCATTCCACTGTTTTCCCTTTAATTTGGATGTCCATTGCTCTATCCTGTCATGGGGCTTTCGGAATTAGATTTTCTGCACTGAATCCTTCACTTTCCAGATACTCTTTTGTATTGTAGAGTTTTCCATGTCTGGATTCTTTTGCCTGTATTCCTTTTAAAATATTTTTGGTGCTGCTCTTTTTGTATTGATTAGTTTTGCTTTCTCCTTTGCATAGGTATTGCACTATATTAAATCTCTTTTTCTTTCCCATGTCCATATTTCTTCTTCAGATGTCTTCTGATCTTCCTGTTTCTTCTTGCTTTGGGGACTCGTTCTATTCTGCTGTGATGCAAATTGTGTTAGACCTTCTACACCAAATTCTTCACATCTCAGGCACTCCATAACTTCAACTTCTATTTTTTTAACTTTTACTTTACTAATCTTCTTTTCTACATTCCCTCTTTGTGATATTATTTTTTTATTGTAAAAATGTCCATATCTGGATAACATGCCTGTATTTCTCTTTGAATATCTTTGAGGCTGTCTTCTTTATATTGATTAATTTGGTTTTTGCCTTTGCATAAATATTGCACCATATCAAATCTATCTTTCTTTCCCATGTCCATATTTTGTTTTTATACTTTTCAAACATCTCTAGGTTTTGTTGTTTATATTTTCATACTTCAGATACTTCTTTTTCTAAAGAGATCAAAGTTTCTTTGTCTGTATACCATCAGATGGCACAGTGGTGCAGTGGTAGTGTTATCACCTCACAGCAAGAGGTTCTCCAGTTCAATTCTCATCTGGGGTGCCTTCTGTGTGGAGTCTGTATGTCATCCCTGTATTCATGTGGGTTTTCTCTGGTTTCTTCCCACATTATAAAGACATGTGTCTGGAGCATTTTTCCCCAGGCCGCCACAGAAAATTGGCTTCATTCCAGTTCAGACTTTCCAGGTTAACAAATGTTAAATAAATATGCTTTTTTTTCCTCATATCTGTTGTATTAATGAGAACAAATTTGTATTTGAAGCTTCTGACAGTTTTTTCTTGTGGAAGTATTTTTCTTTCCTCTCATTTTTCTCTTAACCTTTTTATATATCTTGTATCTTTAAAATTCTGGCCTTTTTACGTAATAGTAACAGTACATAATTTCTTTCTTATTCTCAGTAGTTCACTTTATTGTCTTTATGGCTCTTCTTTGGCCTATAGGTTTTTGTGATTTTTGTGGACTGCTACTTCCATTGTAGGAATGTTTCCATATTTTGAAGATTCTACACTGTCATTTTTTCCAGCCCTGGCACCAGTATGGCTACCAGGATTAGGCACTTTTTTTATCCTGGGGCTTGTGCATCCAGCTATCTGTTTTACTTCTGTCCATAATATATGCTATATAAATACAGTCTATATATTGGTACCATCTTGGTGAGATTTTGTGAAAAACAGGGTTCACCTCGTGAAGGTACTCACCAAGACTTGAGGATGAATTCAGTTTCAGCAATACTACTCTCCTTTGCTTGGTGACTTATCATCTCTCCATTCAGACTCCTCTGCTGTAAAAGCTTAGGTATGTTCCAAAAATTGAGGATGGAGGCTCCTGGATGTCCACAGATATAAACTAGCATGTCGGCTTGTTCCAATTAGTTCAGCCATGGGCAATCTCAAAAACAAAGCATTTGTCATCCACATCAATCTCATTGGGAGGGGAAAAATTAACACAAGAGTGGCTTCTGGCATAGAAATATAGTTTTAAAAAGAACGGGGTGGGTTTAAGTTGGGGTTCTGGGCCTATGGATGATATATGGCATCATCCAGATGTATGTTGGGCTTTTATGAAAAAGGTGAAAACTTCCTCTGAGGGTGCAGGAATCACAAAACGGTCTTACATTTTGACAGCTAATGGAAGGTCTTAAGGACTGTAATCTAATAGGGCTGCTTTGCATTTGAGCAGATTAAACAAATAGAATTAACTGATCTTTTACCTCTGATACCTGAAAGAAAATGTCAACATAGCAGAAGGGGGCAAGTCTAAAGTAGGAAGGGGCAAGTTCAATATATGTGGGGTTGTGGGAAGTAAGGAGGAAAGCAATTCAGACAAGAATCCAGAAAGTAGGGTCAGATGTGGAGGAAGTACATAGAGTTGAGGCTGAATAAGAAGGTCGGGATAAGACACAGCAACTGTGGAGATAGTCAAGGCAGAAGGATCACAGGTTCATAGGTGTATACTAGACTAACGACTACAGGGGCCTTTATAAGCTTAGCCATTCATCCCAAATGTAGCCAACAAGTTTTGGTGCTGAGAGGTTATTTTTAAGGGGTATATGCAAGCTACAGCATGAGAGGTCAAGGGTTTACAGGCTGCCTCTGTCCATTGGATTCATAGGTGCCAGACCAGAAGTGAATTTCTGATTTCCCATACACGGTCCAGGTTATGCCTGGGAAGGGTTAAGGAAGAACTCTGCTTAACATGGATGAAAAGCCTGTTCTAGAGAAAGAGAATTCTCTGTGATCCATACCTGTGCCTTCAATATATGCTATTTATGCTGCAAGCAAGGCTTAAGTCCCCAGATCAGGTACTTCTGATGCTATTCATTTTATAGATATGCAAAAGTTTAATCGGATCTGGGTCCAACAATGAATTGTATGCCAGACCACAGGTTACTCCTTACCAGTCTGTAGGAGACAGAGTTTAGGGACAGGTTTTTGAGAAGTTACACAAAGGGCATGTTGTTAACACTCTGCATTAATGTTATGAGGAACCTTTGTGGATGTTCCACTTATTGCATGTGCCTGGTCAGGTACAGTACATGGCAAAGGGTGAGTTGTACTCAATGATGGGTCTAATGAGGGACAGATACAGTGGAAATAGAACTTTCTTGGACCTAGATGCCATGCCCTTGCTTATAAGTTGAGTAACATAGAATGATTCCCTTACTATTTTAAACACACTCTGTTTGAAAGCCAGATTACTGTCTACATCTGTCTTCAAATCCCTGACTACTATCATCAATTGTGACTCCTCTATAATTGGTATTTAACACCCAAATGTCTATTTAAAGAAAGTAGGAAGTAGAATTCAGACTATTAGAGATGTAAGAGCAAAAGAGCAGACTTACTGCACAGGTTTTGGTCATGTCCAGAAACAAGTGAAAGATTGTACAGCTTCAACAGGAATCTTACCAGAGTCATCTCTAGGCAGCAAAAACTGGGCTGGAGGTTTGGGTTACTGGGACAGCCCATAAGAATATTCATATAAATGATAAAATAGTAAAAGTAAGATGGATTCTTACTAAACTAATAAGAATATCACTAGCAAAAAGTTGGAAGTCTGCAGTGCATGATTCCTTTTTAACCTGCATAAGTATATCCTGATGCAAATAAGCCATATTTTCTTTTCTTTTAATAACCTTGGACTCTTAAGAAAGATACCATCTGAATGGATACGGACTTTCTGTTGTTACAGTTCTCAGTTACAGGAATGCTGACATAGTACTTGCATATTGATAACAGCAGTGCAAATAATTGTTATTGATATGTTTATAGCTGAACTGTGTAAGTTGTATAATAATAATTTAGTTCATGAAGACTTTTATGAGGAATTGTTCAATGTTACAAATGTCTTTTTGTTATATTTATGTGCTGTGAAGTTTGGTGTTTTAAAAACAAAATAAAAAAAAATGAAAAAAAAATCTTACTAACCAGAATATCAGCACTAAAGTGAACAACAAAAGCAACCTAAATTTGATAGCAGCCAAGATGTTTAGATCTGGCAGGCACAAGGACATTTATCTAAATTTACCAAGAAACGGGCACCTTCTCATGGTAAAATGGATATTTGTGTTGAACCAGGAGAATCTGCTATCTCTTCAAAGGAATTCTAACTGCTGGCTGGATTATAATGTAGTATTAAATAATAGAATACATGAATATATGGATATATATCCACGATAAGATGACATGAAACTGTAGAAAATGTATGATTTTGAGATAAAGTATGGGTAATTTTTTGCCATACTTAGGCACCACCCCATAGATGTTCATTTGCACATTAGGGTTTCCACCTGTCCCAATTTGAGAGGGACAGTCCCTCTTTGGACACTTATGTCCTGCAAAAAAATTGAAAAAATGACAAATGTCCTGAGATTTTTGGACAAAAATATTTCCTATGTTTTGTTTAATAGTTTCATAAAATGGTTATTTTTTATCTGAAACACCTAAATGTTATATGAAATAGCATAAGCAACTCAAACGCTACAAGAATAAGCTTTTATTTTGGCAAAAAAGTGAAGTTCTATCCTTTGCACTGGTCATGGGCATGTTTTGTCCTGGAAAATCTGACATTTCTACAAAAAACTCTCACTTTGGGCATTTGAAAAGGTGGCAACCCTATTGCACATTCACCTACCCACGTCTTGCGGAGGAAACAGACTGAATTGTTTACGGCAGGGTTTATAGAGTGATGCTGCTTCTTAACCCAAGGGAGATGAAACAGATTTACTGAGGAAAGCAGTATGCAATATGGTATAATGTGGTTCTTAAAAAACATTCACTGCATCGCCACATACTCAATACAGTAAAGGTTTTTTCTCCTTATATACAGTTATAGCACGCAGAGCATTCAATCATCTTTGTGGTCTGAAGATCAGTTCAGCAGACATTAACAGTCATTAGTGTAACATTAATTATAGTGTACTACACATTTTACAACCATCTCTGGAAAATTACTAGTGTTCAAGGTCCCAGTTGTTCATGTCATAAATACAGTTTACTATTCATTTACCATTCATTCATTCATTGTCTGACATCCACATTTTGTAACTCAGAGTACAAGGTAAAAAACGTAGTCCAGGACAAGCTGCCAGTCCACTGTTGGATGCTCACACGTACTCACTTACACATGGCATGTACACCTATTGGCAGTTAGGAAAAGTAACAGTTCGCCTACAGCATGTGTTTGCATTTTGATAATCTATCACTTTTTCCTAGAACAGTGTGCCCTGCATACCTCTACTGAGAGTATTGATAAGCTTGGAGAAGTAGAGATATAAAATGTATCCAGTGGCCTCAGACCTCCAGGATGAGCAAAGTGGCAGCACCTGAAGAAGCAACTACCCAAACACACCCTGCTGAAAATGAAGTTGTAGAAATTTTTTGTGGATGAGTTAGTCCCTATTTGCACCCTCTTTTCCCAGAGCTTAATGTGTGTGTGTGTGTGTGTGTGTGTGTATATATATATATATATATATATATATATATATATATATATATATATATATATATAGATTCACTTCATAATCTCGAAATACTGAAATATCAAATTTTAGTATCACAAAACTATGAAGTCGAATACCCTAAACACCGAGCATACACAAACCCGACACCCAAAATCGCGAATCCACAAAATACCATAAAATACATCACACACTACAAAACATATACATACACTAACGTACATACCTCCCAACACTTCCCTAAACAAACAACACACACGCATGCAAACAAACACATACACACACCTACCCTTAGTATACCACCCTGCACCTCCCATGTGGGCTGCACCCACCACACCCCCCACACACCCCTTACTTATATATATATACTAACTCTGAGGTTGCACAACACTCCATAACACATACAACCCAGCAGTGCACATTCCACACACCCCCGCACAAACACACATCACATACACACAAACACCAGCACTCCCAGCACTAACACATTCACACTGCACAACACCTACCTTAACCCACACCTCAAACATCCCAACACACTCAAACACACACAAACCATCCCCAAAACCCTAAAAAAGTGCACTTGCCTAATGCGCTATCCATACCACGGGTTTGATATTCTGCATTCGACATTTCTGGGTTCGCGCTTTCTATCCATTCGACTTTACAGGCTCAAAATTCTAAAATTTTTATATTTTAGCATTTTGAGCATGTAAAGGGAACCCATACACACACACACACATATATATATATATATATATATATATACACACACACACATACACACTGACTGCATGATTAGACAAAGTTGAATAAAGAAGAAATATCCCAAAGGAAATTAATCTGTGCTGCACCAACACTAATTTCTTATGGAAAACAGAGATTGGTTTACTGTATTCTACAAGTCTGTCCAATGGGGATCCTGCTATCACAGAGTAATAGCGTAGCTGCAGCCTCACATCATCATCATGCTCAGTGGACTGCTGTCACTGTTCCTTGTCGCTTAACTGTACTTAATCATATTTATGGAAAAAAGCATCAGTAAGTGTTTTGGTGGAAAACATGTGTGGTCCTTTGCAATTTAAGCAGGTTATCTGGATGAATAATTACTAGTAAGACAAGGGGTGCAACCTCCCACATCAGCTTAAAACACAAATAAGTTTACAAGTATGTACAGAGGAAACAGAATCATGACCAGATATTTCTTTTTCTGAAATCTGCATGCATCTGTGCATCTGAGGAATTAGTTTAGGTTCTCTTATTATTTTGCACTGCACTTTTATCCCAAAGAAGCCAGACTTATAGTCAAAGTATAGCCATGTGCTTTGTTGTTTTTGACTTAAGACAATAGACTTTTTTTTCCTTAGAATCTTGAAGCATGTGGCCAGACATCCAGGTTAATATTCTAATACTTATTTCATACTATAACATGGGGGATTACGATCAGGTCACCAGTCATAACCTGACAGTTATGTAATCGAGACACTCATGCCAAGAAATTTACCTCAAGAGCAAGGTTTGAGAGGCAAGTCTTGGCATCCATGTTGAGAACACATAATTAAAGATTATAATCAGAGACCTGATCATAATTCTTTGTCATGCATGGAGAGTTACCTGTACTACTAGTTACAGGAAAAAAGGCACGTAAGTGTTTTGTTGGCTTTAAAAGCCGTAAAGCACTTAACGATCCCTGCCATAAAAGCAATGTAACAAAGTTGATTGTATTTACTCACACCTTGCCATGACTCTCAACTGCCCTGAACTGTGTGTGTGTGTGTGTGTGTGTGTGTGTGTGTGTGTGTGTGTGTGTGTGTACATATATAGCTATATATATATATATATATATATATATATATATATATATATATATATATATATACATAGATATATATATCTATATATGTACCAATTCCGAGTTTCTTGGAAGAGGGAGAAAGTGAGAACAAACTAATACTAATTTTCTTTTGTTCAAATTTTTTTTTATTTACAATTAAATAACATTTATATATTTTTAAATATCATTTTAAACAACTATATACAATATTTACACTATCCTGACTTTCAGCTACAGACACTGTATGTTATTAAATACAGAATTAACAGATCAGTTATCAGAGCTACAATAATGATTATTGCAGAGTGTCTAACAAAGATATAACTTTCTTCCAAGGATTATTTACCAATGGCCTGGGATAGATTCATAGTTCTTTGATTTTTATTTCCATTAATGTCGTTGTCTTCAGTAAAGTGTAGAATTCTTCCAAGGTTGGGGGTGTATTTGAATTCCACCTTCTGGTTACGCTAATACTAATTTTCTGATATCATTGCATTTAGCAAAGAATGCAAGTTTATATGACTGAGTAATCAAGTTTTTGAAACAATGAGGTGAATGCTTAACAAAATTATTGAAAAGCATCATGCTGGTCTTTGCACATAAATGAACAAAGAACAATAATAGGGCGACAGAGTTTCCATTTCTAAATAGTTCCAAAAATGGTACTGAAATATGCCATACTTCATTTGGAAGGAGAAGTAAGTACCCTTGGTTCATTTAATGAAACGGTATTTTATTTTCCTATGATAGCTGGCTACCTGCCATACTTTTAGCCAAGAATAAATTAATATACTATTATAGAAGTATAGTGAAAATTCAGAAAGGTCTTTGTGGGTACGATTCACAAAACTGCAGCTTCTTAAATAGAATAACACATGAAAGATGCTTCAGAATCCATCACATATTAGTTTCCACCATGACATATAAAATATCAGTAGGCAGCTGAAAGCAGATCCAAAGTACATTTTTTTTTTGTATTTTGGTACACTAACAGCGGTATTTAGCTGATTGATTCCATATCAAGCCTTTGTGTGTGCTTAAATGATTAACCTTGTTAACATAATTAGACAGCAGTGAATAATGACACTCATATCATATATACATAATTTCACTCATTTTGTTTTTGGTCACTCTGTAAACCAATACAAACTAATATCTGACTTCTCATTCTGCCCACCATTAACTGCATTCATAAGTACTACAAATGTGCAAGTAATACTTTAGAAACTGCAATACAGACTCATGTAATGGCATTGTTTTGACATAATGCAAAGCAGGTTGAGTGTAGTGATAAAAGGATATCCCTGAAAAAGCTCTTGTTACAACATTCACAACTATGCATGTGCAGTATACAAAATTAATGTTTTACATATATATCTATATATATATATATATATATATATATATATATATATATATATATATATATATATATATATATATATACATATATATAGATGTGTGTGTGTGTGTGTGTGTGTGTGTGTGTGTGTGTGTGTGTGTGTGTGTGTGTGTGTGTGTGTGTGTGTGTGTGTGTGTGTGTGTGTGTGTGTGTGTGTGTGTGTGTGTATATTATAGATATATATATATTTTTATATATATATATAATATATATATATATATATATATATATATATATATATATGTATACCAACACACACACACACACACACACACACACACACACACACACACACACACACACACATGTATATATGGAGAGAGAGAGATGTATGCATGTATATATGTCTATATATATATATATATATATATATATATATATATACACACACACACACACACATATATTATATATATATATATATATATATATATATATATATATATATATATATATATATATATATATATATATATACATAAAGAGAGAGATGAGTATATAATCAAGCAGTGAATACTCATAAGAGTGAATGAAGAAAGAATGACCATTTGAGATTGATCAAAATAAAAAAAAAAATTTTTCTTTTTGCAGGAGGGCAATCAGCCCCCCACATTACCATACTTCCGGTTATATATATATATATATATATATATATATATATAGACATATATATTTACCAACTTCAAGTCATACAACAACAGGGTAAGGCCAAATTCCCTGACACCTCTGTACTGGGATCTCATACAAAAGGCTGCCGCAAAATCTTCATTGAAAAGCTGTACGAAAGTTAATCAAAACTTCAGTAAATCAACAATATGAATATCAACAAAAAAGTCTACAAAAACATCAACAGTCCAAAGTACATACTGCAAGGCATAATCTCAGAGCATCCCACTAATTAAGTGAATCAACTCTGAGAACTTCAAAATGCCAGAGAAAGAACATATTCTCCAGTCCTGGTTTTGGGTCAGTCTCACCACTCTGCATTAGCTTTTCTGTCAACCAAATTAAGTAGGCAGGAAAACTGACAACCTTTTCATGTCAGAGAATTTACCTGCACCCACAAATATAAATATGTATATATGGCTTGACTGAAGTTAGTTGACTCTACCCTTGTTTGACATCTGTTTACCTGACAAAATTTATAATTAATACTAATGTGTTATTGGAGCTTTTCTCCTCGGACATCCGCTGAAAAAGGGCTATCAGCTCAGATGGACAAACCTGATCAACAAATGTAAAATAAATAAATAATAAATTAAATTAAATTTGATCAACTAAGCACGAGTAACAGGTGTGTGTGATTGCATAATTCTCAGAGTAAGGAAATAAACCCTTTCCTTGAGACTGTGCAACCTGGGAGTTTTATACATATATATATATATATATATATATATATATACATATATATATATATATATATATATATATATATATATATATACATATATATATATAATTATCAGGGCATGTGGGGGGGGTGCAAGTGGCTTGCCCCCCTATAAAATTATGCTTTTTGTTAGTATTTTCTGTTAAGTTTTGCATGTGCTGAGATTGTCAGTTGCCTCACGCATAGTAGTGTGTTGACATTTGCAATGTCAGGGTTTTGTTGCTGACTTTGTAGCCATTAAGATTTGGGTGTCTTTCAACTTCAGTACATCTGTACATATACACATATATATGTGCGCGCACACACACACACACACACACACACACACACTTACACACACACACACACACACACACACACACACATATATATTTATATATATATATATATATATATATATATATATATATATATATATATATATAATGTATATAAAACAGTCCCACAATGAAGAAATATTTAGTAAGATTTAATTAAGTTTAAACATTAACTATTTACTCTTAGTTGACCTTATAATAATCAAAAGCCACTGAAAAAAAATAATCCAGATTAGAGACAGAGTGAGACTGGATTTAAAATATATCTCAAGCCTTTTTAATTTGGCAATAAATAATCAGAGGATAAACCTGGTAGAAGCTGTCTAGAACAGTTTCCTAACTCCTGTGACTCATTTATTCACTGAATGCTGTTAAAAAGGTTGAGATCATAAGACTAAAGATCTGCCTTTGCATTTAAGGATCACATCTCAATATTTTAGTTTTAACCTCTTTGCATAACAAATAATCTATATGGTCGAACATCATGATTTACAATATTGGTGATATATGTAATTCTGACTAATTCAAGCAAGTTTGTGAAACTGAAGCTATAGTCCATATCAAACTGCCAACATGCAATATGGGTTTGATCTGAGGAGGTAAGTACTTATGGCCTAGAAAGCACCTAGTTATTTGTAGCACTGAACATTTTGTGAATGATTACAACCATTACAAATAAAGGAAAAATCTGCAGAGATTTATTACTGTGGCCAGAATTTATTGTCTTACGATTGGTATTTTGCACATCATAATATATATTATAATTCGTCTGTTTATACAAGGTAACATGAGTCTTCATTTCAGAATCATATTTTAAGTCCTTAATTCCCTAATTATATCACTTTCTGATTCTCATTTTGATTCAATGTCACTCAAATTCAAACTCATATTCTCTTGATGTTGCAGTATAGAATGGGCTTTCAAAAGAATCAAAGAATGTAAGATGTACATCTGATGAAGAAAAACAATACAGTCAGCGAGTCAGCATCTGTGTGAAAGAATGTTTTGTGAATATATTCCTTGCCTGTTTGAATTAAAGTACTATGTTAATACAGCATCACATTATCCTGTGAGATAAATGGCATGGTATTTTTAAATTATAATCTCAGCTAGGACAAAAAAGGCATAGAATAAAGCATACATACAGCAAATTGTTACATTTCTAACTTAAAATGGACAGTGAAGAGAAAAAAAAGAATGATATCGTGCATACAATATGCATATGTGATGTAAATAATGACTTATTAAATGTAAGTATATTTATAATTTAACCAGGAAAGTGGGCTGGTTCATGGACACGTAGCTAAAGACCCAAGCCACAAGCTACAAAAGCAATTGTCTATGGTGTGTGTGTATTTGTGTGTGTGTGTGTGTGTGTGTGTGTGTGTGTGTGTGTGTG
Organism: Protopterus annectens; assembly: GCF_019279795.1. Lineage (NCBI taxonomy): Eukaryota > Metazoa > Chordata > Ceratodontiformes > Protopteridae > Protopterus > Protopterus annectens. Next base: position 127,574,672 of record NC_056746.1, on the reverse strand, counting down.
TGTGTGTGTGTGTGTGCGCGTGTGTTTAATTTCTCCAAGTCTTTAGGGTTTCTAATACCATGATGGGAATGGACCCCATTCCTAAGTCAAAGTACGATTAAAGTTCATGAAATTAGTATTGTTTCACTCTTTGATGTCAGCCAAAACTGCTCTTCTCAACACCCGCAACGTGCCCAGTAATGACTCCTGCAATTTGTATGGTGTTACATGAATTGATAATGAACAATGTAAGAAACTAAAATATTGTTTAACCAAATATAAAACGCTTGCTTTAGACAATTGATATTTAGCACAATGTGTTCAGAAGAGTATCATACCCAAAGGGTTATGATTAATTAAGCTTCCGAATAACACTGTTAAAGGTTCAGATTTTTATAATGTGGTACAAAGTATATTAAACAATTGTGGTATCTTAATTTTAAAAGCAATGATAAAAAACAATGAAGCAATTATGGCAGAGCATAAAACATTGATTGACAGTTTATACAAGGACATTAGCAATGATTTACTGTTTAATGTGAGTGAATATAAAAGTATGTATTGTAGACCTATACAGGATGTTGATTATACTATTGAAAAAAATCAAAAAAGAAAAATATCTAAAATGGAATGAGATCTATATGATTACGAACAGGGTATTGCCTATCCAGTAGTTAACAATATACCAATGGGACAGACCAAAGGTGTTCCTAGAGGCAATGGATTTAGATCGGAATCCCCAAGGTATCTACCTAGGGATGTTTATGAGGGTGGAATTGCAAATAAAGGGGAAAGAGACCATGCTGAGTATGTCTCAGACTATTGTTACACTAATAATCATATGGAAAGTAGCCCTTTAGTAGTTGAGGGCCCGCAGAGGTCAGAGAGAATACGCAACAAGCAAAATCAGCCAACATATGCAGAAGCAATACAACACCATCACCCATATCCTTAGTGGACAGGGATGAACAATTTGACACTCTGTTTTGTTTATTATCTTATAAACCGGCTATCAATGTAACTTTTTCTATTGAATATCTGAGTGATTACAGATTTTTGCTATTTAAAAATGGGGTTACTAGCTTTAATGTTTTTAACTTGCTCAATAGTTCTGAGACTCCCCAGCTACCAACAGGGAACTCTGATATTGCTTCAGTGTCTAAAAAGATAACAGGCCTGTATATTCTGGGAAATGTAGAACAGCAGGTCGATAGGACTATAATAAACAAATAGGACAACTTTATAATATACAATTATACTGACCTTCAGGTTGATAATGTATATTTTTCACTGTTTTTAAAAGGATTTTCATTTGTACCAGTCAGTGTACCTAGAATGTAGGATATATTAATAGATATCAAACTGTTTACAAGGAAGTTAAATTTTGAATATTTGTTTAAACATAAACCTAATGTGTGTGATAAGAATTGTGCCTTGACTAGGAGAAGCACATTTAATCCTCCACTACAACAAGAAATATACAATTTTGAATTGTGTCTCACCGGTTTAATTAGAAGTAACTATTATCACTATAAGAATATTCATTCCAACTTATCCCCTGAAGAAAACAAACTATTAAAGCAACTAAGAAATGATTAGAGAATTTGAGTAATGAAACTGGATAAAGGGGGGGGGGGTCCTTATGGAGTGCTGGGAATACACAGCCAGGATGTTGGAAATTCTTAACGACTTACGTTATTCAGTGGAATCCAAAAATAAAGTGAATATTTCTTATAGAAGAATTGGCCTCATGCTAGAGGACAATCTAATGCAGGGTCTTATAGACATGGAATTGTACCAGTTTTTAAAGGTTTCTAACCCAATTATGCCAGCTATCTTTGGAATTCCAAAGATACACAAGGAGATTGAAAACCCACCCCTGAGACCCATAGTTACACAACCCATGGCTATTTTTGTTGATGTAAAGGTTAAGAAGTTCCATACAAAATACCCTCATATTCTCATAGATTCTTGGGATTTTTTGAACAAAATTGGAAAATCAGAATTTTTGTGACCTCTATATTTCTGACCATAGATGTCAGAGACTTGTTTTCAGTGATTCCCCATGACATCGGAATGGATTGGTTTGAACAGATGATTACAGAATTTGAGTTCCTAACAGCTGACGAATATAGATTACTGTTGGAAAATATGGAAGTAGTACTAAAATATAATTCTATATATTTCCAGGGAGATATTTACCATCAACTACATGGGGTGGCTATGGGCTCCTCATGTGCACCTTTATATGCCAATATAGTTATGCTGTATTGGGAGAAACATTTTGTGTTTAGATCTCACTATTCAGACTATATCTGGGAATATTACATGTTTTTAGATGATATTCTTATAGTGTGGGGGGGGGGGTGAAGACTTGATACCAGAATTTATGAATTATTTGAATCAGACTACTGAATAGTGAAAGTATGCATAGACAATGGGAAGAAAGCATTAGAGTTGGTGAGGAACAATGTTCGGATTCTAATCCATATCTGGTATTGACATACCACAATAATACTGGATGGGTCAAAATATGTATAAATACTGTTTGGAACATGTTTAAGAGAATATTGTCCAAGGTTGAAAGTTTTTCTAAACCCCTGAGAATGAGTTTCAGGAGGAACAAGAATCTCAAAGAAATTTATGAACAGAAGAGGACAGAGATAACTATGCGAACTAGTACTAGAATAGGTACATTTAAATGTGGGAGATGTACACAATGCACACATATAGCTGGCAAAAAATAACTAGTTATTCCTGGTATTAAATATTTGTTGAAGGCCAAGAAATATGATAGTTGCTATACTAAGGGGGTAGTTTATCTTGCCTATTGCGTAGTATGCTGGGCATACTACATAGGCAAGACAGAACGATGCCTTAGGCAACGTATATATGAACATATGAGGGACGTATATAAGAAGAATGAGCATAATGTATTATACAGGCATAAATTAGTATGCCACCAAGCGGAATTTAAGTTTTGGGTGCTGGAAGAAGTAATACCCAATGAGAGGGGAGGTGATTAGGAAACGAAATTAGAGTTTCGTGAGTTGATTTGGCAACTTAGGCTGGATGCTGTCCACCATCCTGGCCTTAATGACCATTTATCCATTACCCCGGTTCTCAAATTGAAAGCAGCAGACCCCAAAAGGGTAGAGATAATCAACTGAGTAATTATTTTATTTAATATGTGTATGTATGTTTTACTGGTACTATATATTTTTTAAATGCACATATATGTATGTATTATTAGTATGTTTTAATTATTCTTAACATAGGGTTTACTGTTGTAATCTATGCATATTTATACACAGTATTTTAAGTTGTGTGCATATATACTAAATTATAGGGAACTTGAGATTTAAAAATTGATGAGTAGTTAATTAGCTTGTTATATAAACAACCAATGAGATGTGTTTCTCAAGATGGAGAAGTATATTTAAATGATTTTAAGCTCTTTTGTACTGATTCCGATGAAGTCTCTGGCTATGAGATGAAAGCGCTTAATCTTTGAACTGTATCATATTCTGTGAATAAACTTCAAAGTGAATTGCTGTGGACTGAATTTCCAAACTTGTGGTTACATTGTGGACAGCCTCTATTGGAAGACAGCCTAGTTTTGTTATAGAGAATTAGAGTACTATGTTAATACAGCATCACATTATCCTGTGAGATAAATGGCATGGTATTTTTAAATTATAATCTCAGCTAGGACAAAAAAGGCAAAGAATAAAGCATACATACAGCAAATTGTTACATTTCTAACTAAAAATGGACAGTGAAGATAAAAAAAGAATGATATTGTGCATACAATATGCATATGTGATGTAAATAATGACTTATTAAATGTAAGTATATTTATAATTTAACCAGGAAAGTGGGCTGGTTCATGGACACGTTGTAGCTAAAGACCCAAGCCACAAGCTACAAAAGCAAGTGTCTATGGGTGTGTGTGTGTGTGTGTGTGTGTGTGTGTGTGTGTGTGTGTGTGTGTGTGTGCGTGTGTGTGTGTTTAATTTCTCCAAGTCTTTTGGGTTTCTAATACCATGATGGGAATGGACACCATTCCTAAATCAAAGTACGATTAAAGTTCATTAAATTAGTGTTGTTTCACTCTTTGATGTAAGCCAAAACTGCTCTTCTCAGCACCTGCAATGTGCCCAGTAATGACACCTTCTGCAATTCGTATGGTGTTACATGAATTGGTAACATATGTAAATACAATTTTAAATTCTTTTTTATAAGACCCGTTGCTCCTACTACTATTGGAACTGTCTGGGTATCTTTCTTCCTCTCTCATTTCTGCCTGCAGATACAGGTATTTTATGACTTTGTGTCTCTCTCTAAACAAGACACTGTAGTCACTGGGTGTGGTGATTTCAGTGATCAATGCTGCTTTTGTCTTCTTTTCTTGGACTACTATATCTGGTTTTCTAGCATCTATCTTTTGAACTGTTGGTATTGGGTGATGCCATGTGAGATAAACTTCATCATTTTCTATGATTCTTTGTGGTTTATGTTTCCAGTGTTTTTCTGCCACTTCGATACCATAATGTTTGCACAATCTCCAGTGTAACAGTCTCGCCACATTATTATGCCTTTCAGTATACAGTCCCTCTGCCATTAGTGCATCGCAACCAGCAACAAGGTGTGACTGTTTCCAATTCGGTTTTACAAAACCTACATATGTCTGTTTCTCCCACATGTTGTAAACCAGCATGTACGTAGCCCACTTTCTTGGGCTGCCAATATTAACCTTTCATTTCTTGGTTTGAATTCGCCTCTCCTTAACCATTCTGGCATAAGTTCTTGATCAACAACAGGCTATTCCAGAAGTTTTCTATACTTGCAACTATATGTTTTTTTCCACATTTCTTGCCTTCCCATCTGGTCCTTCACCTTATATTATTCCTTTTGTTTTTTGGCACATTCAGTTGCTGCCTGGTTTTTATCCAGTTCTGGTTTGATTTCCATTCCTGCTTGATGTCGATATGCTTCTGCTAAATTAAACAGAGACTTCATCTTAGATTTATACTACTCATGTTTCAAAACTTTCACTACATTTGGATCTTGTGAGGTCAGTAAATATGCGTGGAGTCCCACGGTTGCAGATAGATTAGCAACAGTGACAAAGAGCCACCCTGGAATAACCCCCTTTGAAATTTTATCCCTGGGATAATAATCTGTCCTTTATCATGGCTTAATTGCAAAGTGGTCTGCCACTGTTTCATGGTTACTGCAATGTAGTCAATCACTGTATGGTGTATCTTATGCATTTTTAAGCTCTCTTTTATCCATGAATGTGGAATACTATCAAATGCTTTTTTGTAGTCAATCCATGCCATACTTAGATTATTCCCCTACTTACAGTTTTCCACTATAACTTTGTTTAACAACAAATGATCCTTTGTTCCATATGACTTTCTTTTATTGCCCTTTTGTTCTTCTGCCATAATTTAGTATTCTTCTAAATTACTATAAACTCTGTCGGCGTCAATTCCCACGTATAGTTTATATGTCATTGGAAGACAAGTTATTGGTCTATAATTTTTAGGGCAGCTTGCAGGTTCACTCTTAAGTACGTGCATTATTTTTCTGTTGTTCACCAGTGTGGTGTGTGTTTGGGGTATGCATATAAAAAATTCTTACTCATGGCTAAATCCTCGTGCATAGAAGTTGATACTTTAAGCCAAAAGTTAGGTACTGCATCTGGGCCTGGGGTTTTCCAGTTAGAGGCTTTTCTCAACTTTGTTTCAATTTCTCTGGCTGTTATTTCATCCCATTCCATATCCTGTAGCTTTAAACTTCTTATTCTTTCTTTTACTTCTTCTATCATTTAGCATCTTTGTTATGTTCCACAGGATCTTCATAGATACTTCTTCAAAATGTATCTACTTCCTCTTTTTTGGTGGTCTTTCAATTCCTTTTACCTTATTTTCCAGTTCTCTATAAAACTTTTTTGGGTCATCAATAAATTGCTTAATTTGTGCTTTTCCCTTATATTTATCTTCGTATCTTCTAAGTCTTTCCACCTGTTTTGAAATTTTTAGTTTGTTATCTCCAATAGTCCATAATAGATCCAGGTCTGTTCTAATACTGTGCATTGCATTTATCACATCTATCTTTCTTAGTATTTTTGTAGATGTATTCTCCCTTCTGTAATCATCTAACAATGACACTTCTTGTCTTAGCTGCTCTATAGTTTTCTTTGTTTGATATTTCCATGGTGGTATTCGCTTTCACCCCTTTTTTTCCCTCGCTACCCTGTGTTCCTGTGGTAGAACTTTATCAGTTATTAATTTAGCAGCACAGTAATATATTCTGTTTACTTTTGTTATATCGCATGGATCTCTATGGACAGTCCTAATTACTGTGTTCATTTGTTTTATCAAGCTTCTAACTTTTGGGGTTTTATTAACCTTCTGCAGTCTATTTCTCTCATTGATCTTGATATATCTGTCTTTGTTTATTAAATCAAGTAACTCTTCTCTTAACTCCTTTTCTTCCACACTGAGAGCACATCCCTTGTTTTCAGTTTCCTGCGGGCATTCTATAGAAAGTTCTATAGCATCTTCCTGTGGCACATTCTCTTCAATTTCATCCTGTGTCATCTGTTGCTTTGTCATATGGAAACTCACTGGCCTATCACTCCTCAACATTGACTGCATCAGAGTTTCCACAGTTTCCTGTTCCTTTCCTTGCTGTCCAGCTTCAAATGAATGTTTATACTGGTTTCCTGTGGAAGGCTCTAAAATATCTTGATATGGCACCTGACCAATTACTTTCTGTTCCGCTAGTTTCTCATACTTTGGATATCCATTGCTCTATCCTGCTGTGGTGATTTCTGTATTTAATTTACTACACTGAATCCTTCTCTATGCAGCTGTTCCATAACCTCAATTTCTATTTCTTTGACTTCTCCATTACTAATCTCTTTTTCTACTTTTCCTCTTAGTCTTCTTATTTTTTGTATTGTACATTTTTCCATATTCAGATTTATTTCCCTATATTTTTCTTCAAATATATTTGGTGCTGCTCTTTTTGTATTAGTTTTGCTTTCTCCTTTGCATAAATATTACACTATATTAAATCTATTTTCCTTTCCGCATCCATATTTCTTCTTCAGATGTCTCCTGATCTTGCTTTTCCTTATTCAGAGGACTCATTCCATCATGCTGTGATGTAGTCTGTTTTAGACCTTCTACATTAAATCCTTCACTTTGCAGGCACTCCATAACTTCAGCTTCTATTTCTTTAACTTCTGCTTTACTAATCATCGTTTCTACATTACATCTTTGTGCTATTAATCTTTTTATTGTGAAATTTTCCATATCTGGATAGTTTAGCCTGTATTTCTCTTTGAATATCTTTGAGACTGCCTTCTTTATATTAGTTAACTTGGCTTTCTCCTTTGCATAAATATTGCACCATATCAAATCTCTTTCTTTCCCATGTCCATATTTCTTTTTTATGTTTTTCAAATTTCTGTAGGTTTTGTTGTTTATATTTTCTCACTTCCTCAGAAGCTTATTTTTCCAAATAGATCAAAATTTCTTGATTTATATACTGTTTTTCAAAAATCTGTTTTATTAAAGAACGCAATTTTTTATTTGAAGCTTCTGACAGTTGTTCCTGCGGAAGTATTTTTCTTTTCTCTATCGTTTTGTATATCTTGTGTCTGGAAATTCTGGGCTTTTTACATAATAGTAACAATACATAATTTCTTTCTTATCCTCAATGGTTCACTCTGTCATCTTTATGGCTCTTCTTTCGCCAATCAATTTTTGTTTTTGTGGACTGCTACTTCCTTCTACAACAGGGGGGCCATCCTCCCCCTGAGCCTGGCCTGGCTGCATTGTAGGAATGTTTCCGTATTTTGAGGATTATACTCTTTCATTTTTTTCTTCTCCTGGCACCAGCGCACCTACCAGGATTGGGAACTTTTTATCCTGGGTCTTGTGCAAACAGCTATCTTTTTTTATTTTTGATTTACTTCTGTCCATGATATATGCTATATAAATACAGTCTGTATATCAATGTCGCGTTGGTGAGATTTTGTGAAAAACAGAGTCCACCTCATGAAGGTACTCATCAAGACTTGAGGATGAATTCAGTTTCAGCACTACTACTCTCCTTTGAAATTAAAACAAAAACAACTGGCAACTTCACTGAAGACTGAATCAACAAAGTTTAATGAAGCGCTTTTCATCCAAATACTTCTTTGAACTTCGTTAGATACTAACATTTGCAAAAATCAAGTTTAAATAGTCATGTTTAACCATGATTAAAATCAGCTGGTCTCTCCATCTTAAAATTTAAAGGAACAGTAGTTAAAATAGCATTGTGAACATAATATGCATTCTCCTGTTCTTTAAAACTGCCTTATTTAACAAGCAAATGAATACATTTATTGCAGCAGCAATATGGTGAAAATCATATACAAAAATTGTGTAAAAATGTAAAGAGTCTCCTCATTTATCTAACCTTACATTATAAACATTTTCAAGTAAAAAATTAATAATTAAAACATAATTTCTGTAATGTTGTTACTACAGTATTTCATCGCATTAAGCTTTTCAGTTTTAAACAGCATGTGATAAAATGCGTGTCATTCAATCCTGGAAAGTTATAAGCATTGAGACAAATTTGCCAGAGCAATTCCATCTTTTCTAATAATAAGGTGAATGGACCCCCTCTTGGATTACTGTCCACTTGATCAAGTATCCAGAATTTAAATGCATGTTCTGGATATTGTTCTATATGCTTTGCTAAAGCATTGTCCAGTTTGTGTTTATTAATACAATATATATGTTCGTATATGCGGTCTCTCATTCTACGCTCGGTTTTACCGACATAGAATGAATCATAATTTTGACATTTAGCCACATATACCTTCATTTCGGAGTTGCAATTAACTTTTCTTCTGTTACTCAAATGTGTGTTGTTTATGTGAAGTGATGTACCTACATGAATGTATTTGCAATAGGGGCACCTACCACATTGTTTCATCCCTATTGCATATGATTGGATCCTGCACTCACCTTCAAATATATTCTTGAGTGTTCTACCCTTCCTAGTAATGAATCTTGGTTCTGTACCCAATTTGTCCACTATTAGTTTGTCCTCTAACAAAATATTCCAATTTTTTATCAGTATGTTTTTTATGTGACGATAATCAAGGTTAAAAGTTGTAATATAGCTCATTGTGAAATCAGTTTGGTTCATACCTGTCCCATTGATTGTGTCCTGGACCTGATTTTCCATATCAACCTGACTATCATTCATAGAACAGTCATAGTCTACTACTCTCCTTTGACTTTTCATCTGTCCATCAGTCTGTGTCTGTGTGCATGAGCACATGTATATTCAGATGTGTATGTTTGTGTGCATATACATATAAACGCATATAATGGACTGTCATACTTACAATTGTATCAAACATTTACAATATTGAATGTAAAAATATAGATCTAAAATTATCAAAACTCATAATATCTAAAAAAAGCATAAAAATATTTTTTTGGCAGGGGACAAACCACATTGTAGCTTCACACTCCTGCTACTTGTATATACAACTTAGAGATCACATAACAGCAGGGAAAGGGCAAATTTCCACTTCCTGCTGCACCCCTGTCTCACACAAAGTAATACTGGCCACTGCAGTCATCTAACTATTCAACCACTTGTGCCAGCATAAAAAATATTTCATATTCTGAACTTTCAACTAAGTAGAGTCTTCCCTTAGATATATAGATATATATATATATATATATATATATATATATATATATATATATATATATATATATATTTATATATATGGATCTACTTCAGTAGATTGAACTTTTACTACTTCGAACCACATATGGCCGAGATCATATGTTCGAACTCGTAAAAGTTCGAACACTGACATAAAACCAAAAAACACAAAACTAAACATCTATAGAAGGGGGGCTACTGCCCCCTGCACCCCCTTACTTAAATATACCAACGCCGAGATCGCACTACATTGCAGAAATGGGAAATCTTCCCTTTCCGTTCTGTACGGAGATCTCCATTCAGTCAGATCAGACATTTACAAGTTCGAACATATGGTCTCGGCCATATGTGGTTCAAACTTACAAACTTATAAACATTCGATCTACTGAAGGGGACCCATATATATACATATATATATATATATATATATATATATATATATATATATATAAAAGTATATATTATCTATCTACACACACACACACACACACACACACACACACACACACACATATATATATATATATATATATATATATATATATATATATTTATATAAATCTACATGGATCTACTTTTAAATACAGTAATTTCAGAATCCCAAAGACCAGAATACCAAGAAAAGAATCACAAAACTTAAAATGCTGAACCACATAAGATTTCCCAGGGCAAGTAAACACTTGCCCAACACAGTTTTGAAACACACTACACTATCTAAAACCCATCTAGGTGGGGAGGGGCTATGTCCCCCAACTATATATACCAAGCATAGGATTGCACTACAGTGGAGAAAGAGCTTAATTCACCACACTGGGCAAGTGTTTTCTTTCCCTGGGAAAACCTACATGGTTCAGCATTTTAAGTTTCATGAGTCTCATTTTGGCGTTTTGGTCTTCACAATTTTGAGCTTTCAATTTGCTCAGGTAGCATGTTTTTGTGAGTGGGGAGAAAACCAGAATAAAACCACAGAGTGAATTATTCTGAAAAGTCTTGTACTCAGTTCTGAGAGTGTGATTAAAGGAAGAGAGCAATTTGTTTGGAATGTTTAAAGGTGACAGAAAGAAAAACGACTTTAAATGAACTTACAGAGTTTCCTTCTTCTGTACAGACACCAAGATATGCAACTACATGCGTCTGGAGTGGGTATGTAGCATAGTGTCACAGGCAGCTGGGGACAGCAAATGGCTTTCTATGCTAAGAATGCAATATACCATACATATGAAAAAAATATAAGAAAAATGGAAGGAAAAGTATAAGGTTATTGCAATGTTCCTAGAAAAAGGATACCCAGAGGATTTATTAACTTCTGTTAGCAACAAAATTACCAGTGGCTGTTAGCAACAAAATTACTAGTGGCTGTTAGCAACAAAATTACTAGTGGCTGTTAGCAACAAAATTACCAGTGGCTGCACTACAAAATATGAACCAGTTTTATGACGTGGAATGCATCATATGTTTTTATTGAATGATAATCCACAAAATATTCTAGATTAAAGATGAACGATTAAATTACAAGAAACTGGAATATTTTCAGATCATCTACTCAGCTTTTAAGTGTTGTTGATAATCAACCATTGTGTTGCTTAAAAGGATCCCAATATTAAAAGTTTCTTTGAAGAAATGAATAAAAGGTCAGTTCATAGTAACTCTAATAAAGGTAGAATTAGATGTGGTTCTTGTAATCAGTGCAGTTACAATACTAATCAAAAGTCTCTTAGTTAGAAAGTAGAAATGGATTTCACATAGATATGGGGTCTGATCCAGAGTGGGAATGCCCTGAGAAACATATCTGTCTCTCTAACATGTCATAATTATATCACAAGCAAAATTTAGGTCTTTTGATTTTAATAGTTCTGATGCTGTTGGTTTTGAGGATGTGCAAAAGATTCATCTAAACAGGGTCCAGAGATACCTTGTATGCCAGGTGAAGATCACCTCTCAGAGGTCTGCATGATACCAAGTGAAGAGACATAGCCTTTAGGTGGTCAGCACAAGGCATTGTGCTTACTCCCTATTTTATTTTCATAACAGACCTTTGCTGATGTTCCAGTTGCTGCACGTGTCTTTTCAGGTACATACCGAAGGGGGGATAATACTCAATGATGTGTCTGATGAGGGCCAAATACAGTGGTACAATGACCTCTGTGGACCTAGATCCCATGGCATGCCGTTACTTATAAGTTGAACAACTTAGCAGGATTTTCTTACCACCTTGAACGCATATTGGTCAAAGGCAAGGTTACTATCTACACAAGTTTCCAGGTCCTTGACTACTTAATCAACTTTTATACGTGTTTTATTTATGATGTAGTTACCCGTGGTGGATGAATTCACAAAAGGTACTGTAATGCATTTCCTAGTATAGAGTGGATTTGGCACCAAGCATTTGTCTGTGTTAGACCTTCCTGAAGGGTGTTCTTGTTTTAAGGGGATTCAATGAATGCTCCCAGTTTGTAATCATCTGCGAACTTGGTCAGCTAGAGACCTTTGACATTTGCTTTGACATTGTCTTTGACATCCAAGAAGAAATGCCAAAGAGGTGGGGGCCTATCACAAAGCCCATAGGGACTTCCCTGGTAACCAGCCTCTTTGTGGATGTGGTCTCACTGATCCTAACCTTTTGGGTACTATTTGGGAGCCAGCTAACTATCAAGCATGTTATAATGGGGTTTATGCCTAGTTCCGCATGTTTGTTGAAAATGCCTGAGTGCAGTTTCATATCAAATGCCTTAGCCAGATCTAGGTAGGCAGCATGCATTACTTTCTCTTAATCCATTACTTTAGTGACCTTTTCAAAGAAATACACCAGGTTCATTAAGCATGACCTTCCTTTGACAAAGCCAAACTGGGATGGACCCAGTGTCTGGAAGTCTGCTCTGTCCTTGTTTACAAATACCATGATAATTCTTTCTATGGCTTTGCAAATAAGACTAATCAGAGTAATGGGTCTATAGTTTCCAGAATCTGTTGAAGGTCCTCCCTTATGAAGGGAGATGACAGTTACAGTGTATCATTCTCAGCGCTCAAAGCCTGTTATAAAACTTTAGTTAAATAGCAACTCCAGGGGTCCTGATTAGTCATATATTAGACTATTGAGGAAGCATCCTGGGATGTTATCAGGGGCCCATTGAGACAATGTTCCTGGACTAAGCGAGCACAGACAATACATGCTCCCAAGTTATAGTCAGACGGGTTATGTTTGAGGGTATTTCTTGGAGGATGGTTGAGGATCGCGGAGGGGGGTAAAGTTGGAACTGAATTTGTCCACTAACAGGTTTGCTGTATCTCCAGGCTCAGCAAATGTACCATCATTAACCACCAGTTCAGCACATTGCTGCATGCTATCCTTGAGATTTCTAAAGAACATAAATAATCAACAAACCAAATGAAGAAAGCCAATAACTAAAGACTAAATTGCTGCCGTTTTTTGAACATTTTGCCTCAGTTTTAAATTGCTGCCATTTTTTGAAGACGTCTCTAGTTATTGGCTTTCATCCTTGAGGTTTCTGACATAGCTGAAAAAGGAATTATGGTTATCTTTCACCTGGAAGGCTATCGTAATGTAAAGTTGGCATTGTTTGACATAATTAGTCTTCTTAACTGTCTATTTAGTTTGGTGAGAGTTTTTACCGTTATGGGAATTATCCTTCCTGATTTTTTGCCTGATTTTGCATGGTCAGTGATGCAGCAGGTAGCACACTTGCCTTTGGTAGAAAAGGCTGTGGGTTCTATTCCCACACCTGGGAGATGGATTGCTGACACTGCAGTGCAGCATGATGGGGGTGGGGGTGCCACACTCCTGAGTATATCATCCTTTGGATGAGATGTTAAACCAAGGCCCCATCTGCTTGAGTTGGTGGTAGCTCACTTGGTTGTAAGAGATCCATGGCACCTGTTGAAAATAGTAGGAAAGCTCCCTGATGTCCTGGCCAAATTTCCCCTAGAAGTCTAAGTACTACCTTAGCTCTCCCCTGAAAAAATGGCTACTAGCCTAGTAGGACTAACCTCATCAGCAAAGGATAAATAAATTAAGGCTTCTCTCCATAACAGAAGCAGAAAGCTATAATGGGTTGATGATGAAATGGGTAAAGCTCAAAAAATAAAAAGAGACAGGGATTTTGGATGCAGATCCTTAAGGAAAATAACAATAACCATAAAGAATATTATATTCGTAAAAGTAGCAGAAAGTATTCTAAGAACTAAGCCAACACAGAAATAGAGAAAGAATGACTGCAATTAAGGGTACAGAGAATAGGCAAGAGGAGGCTGGAAGCTACTGGAGAAAAGTGGCAAAGGAACCAAGGTACTGGGAACAAATAATTAGAGAGGGAAAGGTAATAGAATTGGAAGAGGCCAAGAACATATTTGGACTGCAAGCTAGTGACTGCTTTCCCTATCAAAGAAAGATATAAGTGTATAGGCAAACAGAAAGGAAGGGAATAGGCGGCTCTTAAATGAAAGAATGACACTGCTAGAGTTTTTAATAGAATTGCAAAAAGAAACTGCTGATAAAAAAGAGATAATTAGCAGGACATATACAATATTGTTTGATAACTACAGGAATCAGTCAGAGGGGCTAGAAAGAATTGGGAAGAGAGACTGGATAATTAATTCCCAAAGAAACAATGGGAGAATAGATGCATGGCTTCCAAATATGCAACAAAGTCTAGAAGATTTAGGATTTGTGCTTGGAAGTGCTTGTATAGGTATTTTATACCCCAGACAGACTCCAAAGAATTTTTCCTCAGATATATTGCAAATGTTGGAGTTGTGATAGTGAAGAAAGAGATAACTGGAAACATATTTTTTGGAAGATTAATGAATTAACAGACTTTAAAAATTCCCACCAAACTACTCTGTCAGAAATATTGGTGAACAAATTGGTGTAACTAAGGAAGTTGTTTTTTGATACAGTCTCAGAATTATCTCGACAGTGCAAAGCCTTACTGAGTTTAATTCTGGTGGCTATTAAAAAAGAAATTACTAGAAAATGTAAATCAAAGTTTAAACCAGCCATACAGTAAATATAGTAAAAGAGATAGAAGAACTGGAAGCAGGGTCTTTAGAAAAGGGTAGAAACAAATTACATAACAGAAAATGGTAATTGTGGGAAGAATACATGCAGAATAATATTTTTGAGGAGGAATGAGGTTTAAGGGAAGGTGTGAATTGAATGAGCTATGTAATGTTCGATTGACAATGATGGTATTGAAGACTGTCCTGTGGATTCAGTAAACTCCGTGTTGGCTTTGCGTGAAGCCTACAAGGAGTTTACATGTTAGCAAGATGAGCAGCAGCACTAACTGCATATTCATAACTGCACGTCATGCTTGCACATGTACAAGCAAAGTTTTGTGGCCAGCAACAGTGGTCCTGGCCACGAAACCATGCAGAGTAGCATGAACACAGAAAGGAAATGTATTAAAGTTTACCTAGAGGCAAATCTGCTCTTTGAGATCACGTGGATCGCCTTAATGACTACCAGGGTTGACAATACTGCAATAACAGCAGTAGCAACACAGTGAAGCAAAGTGTACTGAGTGCAGTCTACACTAAAACAAGTACTTGCAGAACAAAATAATGCAGGGGAGGATAAATATCAAGGGCAGCTACCAGGAAAGGTACACTGGGCAGTGAAAGTGTGCTGTGTACAGACATGAATGACAGGAATGAATAAAGAGGAAGAGGGCATGGTAAATATGGAAATGTCCCCTACACAGGATATGTCAATGTATGTACACTTCCAAGATAAGTCAGTAAATAACATTATGCACATATGTAGCTAGGACAGTATGTACTGCTGTTTACACCTCCTTAGTAAGTATATTATTATACAGACACACATGGTAGTATATATGTGATGGTCACACAAGGTTACAGGTCAGTGAAAGTGAATGGTTGTGATATAAACATGACTGACGTGCTTACTAGAGAGGACACTTAGCAAATATGGTATATACAATAGGGAGTATGTACATATTCTGAAGATCTACAAAATTGCTTGCTTGAATATGACTGACAAGTCACCATAGCTCTCATGCAATCAGGGGCACACAGCAGCAGACCCCTGGACAAATGTAGAAAGAAACAGGCACAGTCATGGACACTTTTAAAATATTATGACCATTAACCTGTGGCACTGACAGACAACAACACATACAAACATCACACTGTTATGAGTAGATTACAAACAGCGTGGTATTGCATGCACCTGCTACATATAATAGCAATGGATATTGTCTGAAGCATCTGCAAATGATGTGTGAACTAAGAACTGGATCTGTGGTAAAAAATAGTACAGCAGTATCTGAGACTGATGGCAATGCATCAGCTATGCCCATGTGCAGAAAACATACACCAGTGTGAAGTCTAGGGTCAATGAGCGAGGAAGCTGTCATCATGATATTGTACACATTACAACAATGCATGGAGCACACTCTATAAGTACATGTCAAACCTCAACACATGTACCACATGATCACTGTCCCCCTGACACTACCAGTGAAAATGTTATACTGGCATGAAATCCTAACAAACTCCCATATGTGCTCATGCAAACTATCAGGTGGTAATACTAACGTGATGTAGTGAAACATCTTTGATGCAGTGAAACATCTTTGATGCAGTACAGTCACACTGTAGCTGTACCAGTGCTACACTTGGACTTCAAGCTGTACATCTCCTCTATATAAATCTTGGGTAAAAGTTATATGTGGCTAAGTGAACTGTTAACACAGTCATACAACTTTGCCTATTTCACATCTTTGCGTCAATTATAAATCATATTCCTACGTGTTTATCAGTGGAAATATGTGAGTGAGGACCCTGATACCATATATGGACATATTAGAACTGATTTGGATGTGGTTTATGCAGAACAGGTAATGACACAAATGCTGACAGTCATACAATGCTGCTGGGAAATACCTGTATAATCCTTGTGCATAGCAACACAACAATGTATACAATGAATCTGTCAAGGTTGCAAGTGAATCTCAAAATGTCATATTGTTTGTATATATAACAGAATTACAACTTGTTGCTGAATCCAGGAGTATGTGCCCATGCAATCACTGTATGTGAGATAACATTTCCAGATGCTAGTTATACACATGCACACCTCTGCTATACTGCAGCTGTCACTGTGATTGTTGTATGAGAACTGTGCAGAATGCTGTTATGGAAGGAACATGTGACCAAATGGCAGCAGGAGACATCAGTACAGTAGCTCAAATCCCAGATTGAAATACACAGTTGTGGGATTACAGTACATCCACACCTTAACATAGCATGTGGGTGACAAAAACATCTATAAGTGCAATGATCAAAGGGTCACAGGATGTTACTAGGTTAATGGCCAACAACCCATACAATCCAAGCCATTATTATCCCATTTAAACCCAGATCATTACCTCTAAATGAGGGAAGTTAGTAGAGGTATGTGTGTATGTGCTGGATTTTATTACAAACTGCCTCTGTTCATATGGGGCATGGGTACCACCCCATGAATGAATTAGCAATCACACATCCAGTGGTCTGGAGATGCTTGTACAAGGTCATGGAGGGGTTCTGCTTCACGATGTGAGTATGCATCTTTGAGATAATGACATCCTCAGTGTTCCGCAGAAAGGATGCTATGTGAATAGAGAGAAAAAAGGAACTGTTGGATACAGGGGGCTAGGTAAAAAGTTCTTCTCACGTGAAGTCAAATGAAAACAGATTGAAAACATCATACAATGACCATAATATACCAGCAACCCACACATACACATACCAGTGGACAGAGGTCAGGTTCAAACACTATACATGTCTAGTTATACAAACTGAATTCCATACAATCTAAGGCTAACACCAATGCAGAAGTCTAACATACAATCTGTCTGAGTGCACTTGTACTTTACAGAAATTGACATCATCAGTGCATGCCGAGAAAAAGATGTTGGGAGGAGTGTCTGACATAGCTGTGGATTCACATCCCAGTGTAAAATTGTCTCTAGACTGATAGTTGAAGGAAGACAACAGTAAGTAGTTTTATGCTGACATGCATCTGTGCGCACATGCAAGTTGACTGTTGTGAGATTAGAACCCCTACTTATCTAGTTACAAAAGTTAAACAAGACAATACTTAATTGATAGCACTAGCACAGAAGTCTGACTTAAGTAGTGTCTGAGTGTACTTGCCATCAGTGTATACTGAGAAAAAAAAATTGGGAGGAGTGTCCAACATATCTGTGGACTCACATCCTGGTGTAAAATTGTCTCCAGAATGATAGTTGAAGGAAGAAGACAGTAGGTAGACTTATGTTGGAATGAGTCTGCACACACGCAAGTTGATTGTTATAAGACTAAAACTACCTATTTATACAAGCTAGAAAACACAGTGCTAAATGTGAGCACCACAGCAGAAGTCTGACTTAAACAGTGTCAGAGTGTACTGTATAGAGGATGACATCATCAGTTTATGCTGAGAAGAGGATGTTAGGAGGGCAGTTTGAAATTGCTGTGGAATCATGTAGCAAAGTGAAAGTATCGTCTGAGTGATGGCTGCAGGACCTGGACTCATGCACATCTGACTATGCACATACCCACTCAGACATAGACACACACACACACACACACACACACACACACACACACACACACACACACACACACACACACACACACACACACACACACACACACACACGTTCGGCTGCTGTGAGATTAAAACCCCTACCAATCTAGATACACAAGCTAGACAACACAGTACTTAATGCTAGCACCACCACAGAAAGCTGACTGTCAGAGTGCACTTTATAGAGGATGATATCATAAGTGCATGCTGAGAAAATGATGTTGGGAGGACTGTGTGAAATTGCTGTGGAGTCATATAGCAGTGTGAAAGTATCTATCGAATGCTACTTCACTGAGGGCAGCAGGACCTGGAATCATGCTCATCTGTCTACACACACACCCACTCAGACAAAGGCACACACAAGTTGATTGCTATGAGATTAGAACCCTTACTATTTATCTAGTTACCCAAAACAGAGAACACAGTACTTAACCCTAGTACCACTGCAGAATTCTGACTTTAACAGTGTCAGAATGCACTTTATATAGGATGGCATTGTGACGCCCATCCTCTTGGCCAGTAATCAAGGAGCCCCAATCCTTACCACCAACACTGGTGAGGGACATTCACTTGAAAGAGAGATAGGTGCACACAGTATTTCCAGATGCACCTCTCTGCACCAAGCACAATTTCCCTTAAGACCACACAGGGAACACAGTCAGTCCTGGGGTTGGGTTTCTCTCTCCCTATCTCTCTCTCCAGGCCCCAAATAAGACTCCCCACTGACACAGCTGTAGAGTTGAGTGCTCAGCCGAGTGTTCCAAGCAAAGTCCTCTACCACCACCCTTTCTGTGAAACCAGTGCTCTGTTTCCCTATTCCAAGTAGCTGATACACACAGTATTTGAGATTTGATTTACGCACACACACACACACACACACACACACACACACACACACACACACACACACACACACACACACACACACACACACACACACACACACACACACACACACACACACACACACACACCTGAGAAAGGCTGACACAGATTTACCAGCTATGCCACCTCTGCCCAGACTATAACTTAAATACTGCCACCAGAACACTCCAAAGCCAGCTACTCTAAAGTTCTTACAAGGGTACCCAATTATATTGAGTAAAATTAATACTAATACAAATAGTAATGTTTGACCAATGCAGCAGGGATTTCAGGAGTGGCAACAGTGTCACCAGATAAATATAAGTACTCTCAAAAGTTAAAATATTCTCTTAAAGACCAGCCACAATGAAGAGTTTAAATATATTTAATAATAAATAAAAGAACATGAAAATACTAAATATCTATTTACAATAAACACCAGAGTTTCAATCACAGGTAATATTAAAAACAACACAGATGGAAAGGTTCACACAGACACAGAAAAACAATACATAACTAATCTCACTATATTTTCCTGACTGATCTAAAGAATTACTGTTCCCTAGTTCACTTACTAGAGCAAGGCAAGATGATGTGGGTGAGTGGTCGTCCTTCTTGTCAGGTTTCACAAACAGGCTGCCCTGAGACTTCTGTTTCACCTAGTATTAAAGCATTTTTTCAATGCTGGATTATAGAATGCCATCAAATATATCTGGTCATCTGACTCTGGTTCCCACACTACCCACTTTACTAGAAAGTGAACCAGAATCTAGCACATATGTGTCATAATACACACACACATAGAGCTTTGCTAAGGTGTGTTATAGCATCTGAAAGCTATAAAACCATTTCAAAAACTTCCATCCTTCCAGGGTAGCAATTAGTTCACCCCTAAGGACAGTACAGTAGAATTCCTAGTCCTGGTTTTCATAGGCATTTTGTCTCTGGCTACAATCAGAACTGTAAGATAAAATCTTTATGGCCTGAACCAGGTAATTTAGTTTCAGAGTATTTTTCAAAGTTCACTGGACTGAGATTTACCTCTTATCTTCCAGTATCGTCTGCTACAATATATTCATTTCAACAGTTACAATACAGTTTGACATACAGGTATATTTCTTTTCTGTCCAGCAGGATCCACTTTTGGTATATTTTTAGCACAAGCAGCTTTACAAATACACTTTTCAACACAAGCATCTGTACAAATCAGCTTGATGTAGAAATGATATATAATGATTTACAAAACTCCAGCTAGCTAAGCAGGCATATGTTACACATCCACTGCCCTACATCTCCTGGCATAGCTGGCAATACCTCACATTATCACAGGCATCATCATAGTTTTGCAAGTAACATGTTATAAGACCTGTTGTAAAGCCAGGATTTGTGATGTGTGAGTGCAATTTGCAAAAGAACGTATAAATACATTCTGGCAATCTAGGTTAAACAAGCTGTCATGAATGCACACTGCAGAAGTAAGAGAAATGTACATTTTTTTAGGGTGTTGTGTAGATGAGACATACATACACACACATAGTTATATGAAGATATGGCCAAATTAATGCAAGTTACTGACAATATCAGTGGGATATGATTATGGATGACCAATTTCCAGTGTCAATATAAACCCATACCTAATGTAATGGTGCAGTTACGCTATATAATTCTGGAGTTTGTTTGACAGTGGCCCAAGTACTCATATATCATTTACAAGTGCACTGCTGCAGGGCATACATGAATATCAGAAAGTATATGTTCAGTCAAGCACATGGCACTGCCCTTCTCTTGTGTTTATGAATGCAATACTGTGTATTGGAGGATTACAGCCCAGTAATCAGTTAGACATGCTATACACTTCTTCACAAAGCACA
Source organism: Protopterus annectens (assembly GCF_019279795.1). NCBI lineage: Eukaryota > Metazoa > Chordata > Ceratodontiformes > Protopteridae > Protopterus > Protopterus annectens. The sequence continues at coordinate 127,553,582 of NC_056746.1, read as the reverse complement.
TTCCCGAGAAGCTGATTTGTCCAGATGATGGCAAAGTATTACTGCATGCATGATTCAAATTTCAGGAATGCAGCTTGAACTTGTGAAGTAGCGGTGTCCACTCGTGCCCACTGTTAAATTGTGTGCAAATATGGACATATAGTAACTGACCTGATTGGGTTAACTACTAAATACATCTGTTTGCTATTAATTTTTTCTATGTCAGCCTCGAAAGATATGTTATTGGAGAAATTGCTGGCAGCTACTATGATGTGCATGCTGTAGTCTATCTTTGAAATGTTGGGGTCAAAGGTTTATTACATATATAACTATTGGCCTAGCCCTTTCTAGTTGTGTGACATTAATCACCAAGCAAATGCGGTTCTCTGCTTAAGGAAAACAGTGAAATTTTTAATATAGTGCACCCTCCTTCATATAAACAAGCTTGGCAGTGATGCACAGCCATCAGTACTCTGGACAGTAGTAAGTGTGGAAAATATACCTGCTGCCTAGCTTTTGCTGTGGCACAGGGTGTAAGAGCAATTAAATCCTGGTCAGAGCACAGGTGAGCCAGAGTTAAAATCCAGATGGTTCTCTAATTACAAACAGTGTCAGGATGTCATTAACTGAGTAAATGTGATCAGGACTGCAAATGTGACTATCAATGACTGCACTAAAATATGTGTCTTCCCCAAATTGTATCAGCAATGCCTACTTCAGTGCACTTCTACAGCCAGTACCTGTTTAGCAGGACTCACTGCAAATCACAAGTTAATTGCGTGCACAGCTTGCTACAAATGACAAGGGCTGCTACATATTTTGAAATGATTATTATGACTCAGCAGATATGCCAACAATTTGTGTAGGGCCAGATATCCTGAAATGTTTGAGCAGTATGCTTTTTCACAGTAAAGACAGTTTCCACATCATATTATATGAACGTTTCATCCATCATCCTACTAAAGATGCTGCAGTATATTCTGATGAGACAGAGGAGGGGATGACAGACACAGGGCTGTAGAGGTCATAGAAGGTACTGTCCTGGCACATTCATGAACATCCTAATGGCATGTTGGTATGACATGTCTTCTCAATCAGAATATGTCCTGCTCTGTAGCATGAACTGCATGAAATAAGGATAGAGGAAATACAGACTAACAATAATTAATACATCCATATATATCTGTTTGAAGAAGATGTGAGACATCATAAATATAATGGTGCCATGTGGGCAATGATTTTTGACAGTTATATTAATTGTGGCTCATCTTACAATTTACTGGATAGGCATACATATGATACTTATATAGGATAAGAGGTAGACAGATGGATAAGCTACACATACACAGGAAAGAGACCTCTGAAAACAGTCCTTAAGTGCATCCCCTGTTACTGGGTTATAAGCCTTGAGCAGATGCAAATGTATGTTTATAATCAGATCATCACCTGAATATGACAAAATTGAATCCCACAGCAGATTTTGAAACCTTGCACACTACAGGAGCACTGATAACCTATTGAATCAAGGTCACATGTTGGTATTATCAATCAGCAGAGTCATGACAACATGCAAAAACCATGAGATACACATATGTAAAGAGGTGTGGAAGTGAAGGGGTGAATACAAGGAGAGATGGACATACACATAACAATATTTGGTGTAATAGAACATTCACAGGCATGTTTTTGGTCTATTCTCATTATTAACCTGCCATGATCTGTAGCACAACATGACTGATTCAGGAGTAAAGAAAAGTTAGTGGAGGGACAGCAGGCTTGCGACAAGCAAAACAAGGCTGGATAAATGTCTCATAGTTGTGAGGGTGGATGTCACTTCAAATACTTTTTTGGCCAGTATTTAATATATCTCCACAAGAACACATAACTGGCAAATTTTAAGATCTGGGTGATTAAACATATCACAGACATATAACATTATACTAAGAAATGATGTGAGATGCATCTGGAAATGAACCATTGATTCTATTGGCAAAAACAATCTACAGTCAAGTGATTTATGTCAACAATCCACATAGGAAATTGCACTTTGTTACATCTGGCAGTCTAAGAACTGCCCGAGTAACTATTTTAAAACAGTGCCTGTGGTCTGCTTTAACTCTGTGTTCCCCTAGTGCAGTGAGTTTAAGCAGTATTGCATGGAGATAACTGGACTGATGTGGCCGATGGATGGACATAACTGGACTAATGTGGCCGATGTAAAAAAACTCACCAAGTTTTGTCATAGGATGTGAGCAGCCATTCACCACCACTTGACATTGGTGAGTGAGGCCAAACTCCATGCAAATGCAGAGGACAAAAGCTGAATACTTTTTTATGGGGCATTTCTGGCCATCTGTGTTATGTGTGATTCTTTTTTTTTGACCAGATTAAATGTGTGAAAATGGGAGTGAAAGGAAAGTGGTGAAATGTGGAGGCAAGGAGAAGGAAGAACAAAGGGGAAACAATACAGGCATTTGCATGACGGGATTGGGAAAGAACCATAGATATGCACTTCTTCACTTCAGTAATGTACACAAATAGATACATTTGATGAATTTGGACTGTCACCACAACACACATAGGTGACAACAACACAATGATGTTGTATAGCCAATTGGACCAAATCAAGTGTGTTGAGAAGGCACATATGTGAAGTGGAGAGCTATGTATGGGATACATTTCTTTTTGAAGGACAGGTACCCTTTTTTTGTTTGTTTCAAAAAGAGTGGAACATTGTGGAAGGGACTAGGAATGTGAAGGTCAGATAGGTAGGGTAGGTGAGGAAGCAGGTCCAGACAAGTAGGACATACAAGACAGACACAGGGATGGTGATGGACATAAAAAGGTTGGAAGAATCCTTGACTGGGGATAGGTAGGAAACATCAAAGGAAAATGCCTGTCAAGCATGGGAACAATGAGAATCTAGTCCTCATTGTCAAAACTGCCATCACCATACCTTTCCTCAGTCGCAGTGAGACTGCTTGACATGAGATGCTTTTCTCGATTTTTAGGAGCACCTTCTCCACTTGGCTGATGTGGGCAACAAGCCAACTCTCTAGTAGATCTCACACCATCACTGACAGATCCTAGCCTGTTACATAATCACCTCGTCCACCTGTACTCCCAGAGGGTATGACTATACCACCAGCTGGGGTACTGCTACCTGACAAGGATGGATCAGGTAGGGCAGGGGTGAGGAGGCAGTACTGCCAAGTTGCATCCCAGAGGTGCTTGGTGTTGGTGTGGCAGCTGGTGGAGGGCTGCAGGCCACACTGCTGCAGTTGGCCCACCTTCCTTTGCTGAAATGCATTTGTTTTGTTGGCAGAAAAGTGTAACTTCATAATGGTGTGATTCCAGCTAAATAATTAAAAAAAGAGAGACAAGGGGGTGGGCTGAGACAAAAACGAAAAGAGATGATTAGAACCATGATATGTCACATTCATTCATTATTACAATAAACAGCCATTTATTATTATCCTCGGTCCAAACATTGCTGATCTCTGGCTGCATTTTATTTTGAATTGAAGCTTTTCATTTAAGGTCTGGTCACTTTTATTTTGTATCTTATTCTTTGATTACATTTGTTTTGTTTTACATTTTCTGTTCTGTTGAAGTTTTAAGAGGTCTTTGCTAGGATCAGTCAGAAAAATTAGCAAAGAATTCCTTTGCAAACCATTAATAACATCAGTTAATCAGTGGAAGGAGCTGAGAAATAGCATTGTTCTTTTAGTTAGACATATCTCTATTTAGCTGAAGTGTTTGGCCTGCTTGCTGTACTCTTCCTGAATATTGCTGAACTCTGGTTGCATTTTATTTTTCCCTCCTATCTTCCCAGTTGTTGTTGTGTTCTTAAACTTGGTGGTTTTTGAGTTGCCCGCCCTTACTATAAATCTGATTTTGGACACTCCTCCCAATCTCATCTCATCAGCTCATTCTATTGAGTACAGAGACATTAATTGGGAAGGCCCACCTCTTAGATTCTCAACCTTATATTATCTTCTGTTTCCTTCCTTCCCACTTAATCTAAAAATGCACTTTATTCAGCTGTTTTTACTGTATTTGTTTCTTCCTACTTTATTACGTTGTTTTACTTTTGCTGCTTGTTGTTAAAAGTGTTCAGTTGCATTTATTCTGTGCATTTATTACTGCTTGTTAGTAGGCTGATTAAATTGTAACTGTTATTCTAAGCCTCTTATTTTGGTTTAAGCATTTGAGCTTCATGCCAATTGTTTTACATTAAGAAGGTTTGTTGTCTACACTCTTGTGGCAGGAGAGGTAGCTTACATCCTTCTAAGTTGGGAATTGCTGGTTGAAGGCTTAGTGTGTCTGTTTTCAAAGAGTTTGAGTTTTGATTTACACACTTGGGCTTCAGGACAGTTACATTAAGAAGGTTTGTGGTCTACACTCATGTGGGAGAAGAGGGCAACCTCTGCCCTTCTGAGCTGAGAATTGCTGGTTGAAGGATTATTGTGCCTGCTTATTTGAACTGTTTTTTTTTCTGAAATTGGTGTATTTTTTTTTGCTGTATGATAGACTAGATTCAGACCTGATGAATCTAGCTCTGTTTTAATAACTTAAGCACTAAACCAGGTCATCTTTTGTTGGAGAGGGTTTACCTGAATCCTAGTTGCAGGACTGTGCAGTTAGAACTCATCTAATTAAAAGTTGCTGGAATGGGGCTCAGTTTTGAGCTTTTTTTATTGGTTAATTTGTTTAAATCAGTTTGCTCTTATTTGCTACATAAGCAAATCCAAGCCATCTGCTGATCTCTGCAAAACTTAAGTGGAATGTTTCACTGTATATTGCACTTTTGAACTACATTTTTACAATATCACTGGTTATTTGAGCATTTTTTTTAATTGTTAAACTTTGTTTGCTGCAGCATAGACTAGATTCAGATTTACTGACTCTAGTTCTGTTTGTATAACTCAAGCACTAAACCAAGCCAACTTTTATTGGAGAGGGTTCCCCTGCACCCTAGTGGCAGGTATGTGCAGTTAGAACTCATCTGATTAAAGGTTGCTGGAACAGGGTTCAGTTTAGAGCTTTTTTTTATTGGTTAATTTGTTTAGATCAACTTGTGCACATTTGCTACATAACACTGCATTTGTGCATTGCGCAGCGGTGGGCACTGTTAGTGGTTATAGACAAAAACACTTTCGCCTGCAAATTTTCCCTTGTTACTCTGCTTGTGCTCCAGTGGTGAGTTCTTGTTATTGTCCCTCACTGACAAATGATACATTCAGCAAAGCTCCTGAGGTACCAGCACAGATCCTACCCACTATCCCTTTGTATTTTTTGTCCTCTTCTCCTGTCCTCTACTTTACCTGTTCCTTCCTGTCCTCTCCTTGTTTTCTGACCATATCAACTTACCTAGTATTATAGACAGACAATTTCCTACACTTTCTCCATCCAGTCTGGTCGACATGGGCATCCTGAGCCAATGCGGCAATTGGCTCATGTACACTGATAACCTACTTCTTCTAGTCCACACAAATTCATTATATGAGAGATGCATCCATATCAAGAACCTAGAATCCAGGTTCTCTTGCTCATCATCTGATAGTAAGCAGGTTGTCAACATGCACACCTCACCTCTTGCACCTACCAAACCAGCAATACATAAACGTACATATGTGGCTTATAAGAAGCTTAACTAAACATCAGAGACCTCCCAAACACAAACACAAGCATGTTTCACATAATACATCCTCTGCAGAACATAGTACACATAATATATCACACACCAGTGTCTCACCAGTCAAGCCCCTAAGGCATAATACAAAAACAAGCATCTTAGTCATAGTCAATTCAGTTGTGAGACACAAAGATGTCCCTCTCACCTGGTTGGATAAGGGAAATGTGACAGACAGCTGTCTGTCAGGTGTCAGTATTTGCCACATCATGCATATATTCTAGTCTCTCGACAACAGGCACTGTTATGACTTCATCATAGTCCATGTTGTTGTGAACTACTCGAGACATATTTCACTTGAAGAAAGACATGACTGAGCTCTCAGATTATGTTTCTCAAGCAAGCATGATCCTAGCCTTAAGCAGCATTTTACCTTCACCTAGGATGATACCTCAGTGCAAACAAAAAATGTTTGACATCAACAATTGGCTTAGTTTCTGGTGACATTCAAAAGGGATCCAGTATCTGTCAGAACAGGATGACATGGTTGACAGACCTCGATGCTTTGACAGAGATGGTCTTCATCTGTCACCCATGGGATTTCAGTTATTGGCTAAAGCTCTTGACATCCCCATAGTGCCTTTTTTAGGCAATGTCACAAGAACAAAATTGCCTCTGTAAAAATACCCCCTAAAAACAACCTCAAGGTTATGCTGTTAAATGCTAGGAGTCTAAACCAGAAACTGCACTCATTGGAATCAATCCTCATCTTGGAGGATTCTGACATTTGTGCAGTCACTAAGACCTGGTTTAAGGCAGAGACCATCCCAGCTATACCAGGTTACATTTCCTTCCACATGTTCAGACCACATACTGAAGGCATGGGACCTAAAGGATGTGATGTATCAATATTCATTAAAGATACATACACCTCTAGATTGGTTAAACAGCATGATTCCCTTGAATTACTTCAGGTGCAATTGACTATAGATAAGACCCTTCTTCAGGTCATTGCCAGCTATAGGACCTCATCCATAAATCAGGACATCCACTCAACCTACTTGAATCTACTTGAATCAATCAAGATATAACCAAACACCCTGGTTTTGGGTGAATTTAATTACCCCTCCAAGACTGGGTCAATTATATGTGTTTTAACTAACTTATCCAAAGGGTCCTGGACTTTGTTAACTCCAATGTCCTAGACCAGCTGATTGACACACCCACAAGGACTCAAACATCCTGGACCATCCCTGTTAAGATCTGACCACAAATAAATCTTGCAAGAAGTAGCTATAACACAAGACCCCCCCCCCCCCCAGCAACAACTAGGCTAAAAAACATCTCCAAGGCCAATTACAACCTCTTACATGATGGCATAAATAGCTTCATATCCCCTCCCCCACTGATGGAACAGATGCCTATGCTGAGTTATACACCAATAGTTTACACAAGCACCTGTACATTTGTATTGATTCTGCCATACCTGATAGAATCAAAGCAAGATCTTCAAGGGAAAACAAACCTTCCTGGTGGACAACTGCCATTAATAGGCGATACAATAGGAGAAATAAATTGCTGTCTAACAGTAGGAAGGAACAGTCTCAAAACTGGAAACACTCCTTCCCTAACTTAAACAAGCAAATAAGATTTATATTGAAGTCCTCCAAAGCTAACTACAAATCCAAATTAGCTTCCCTAAATAAGGATAACCACAAGGTGTTCTTTAGTTACATCCATAACCTCAAAGGTAAGGCCCAGATTTGTGCTGAACTCATAGTTAAAGGTACTACATATATAGAACCTGTGGATCTAGCAAACCTGCTGGCTGACAGGTTCAGTGAAAACATCATTCCCTTGTTCCCACCACATGTAACCCAAAGCATCCCCAACATACCTGTCCAACACCTAGTATCTCTGAGGAGCAGGCCTTAAATGCCCTCTCCAAGGCTAAAAATACAGCCTCTATGGGACTAGACAACATATCAGGCTGTGTTATACATGGGTTAAAACAAGAATTAGCATCACCACTGAGCACATTTTTCAATCACAGCCTAAGAACTGGCTTCATCCCAGCAGAATGGAAAACAACTACCATCATCCCTTTGCAGAAAGGGGATGCATCCACAGACCCCAGAAACTATAGACCCATTAGCATGACCAGCCTTATCTGCAAGGCCATGGAATGAATCAGCATGGACCTTATTAACAAATATATCGGAAAGCACCTAATGTTCAACTCCACCTAGTTTGGCATTGTCAAGGGGAGATCATGCCTGTTAAACTTGGTAGACTTCTTCGAGACAGTCACTAAAGCCCTAGATGAGGGCAAATTTGTGCATATGGCCTACCTAGAGATGGCCAAGGCCTTTGAAACAATCCGTCACTCAGGCATCATTATTGATAAACTCACCCAGTTGGGCATCAACCCATATATTGTAAAGTGTGTTGCAAAATGACTCACTGATAGAACTCATACGGTGAAAATGAGGGACTCCCCCTCCTCCAGCAGACCCGTAGCAAGAGGTATTCCACAGATATTGGTTCTGGGACCCCTACTGTTCGGAATCTACTTCTCCAAAGTACAGGCTAAAACTGAAGGACTGTGGCTGACAAAGGTAGATGATGACTGCAAACTGGGAGTGATCATTGAAACCCCTAGTTATGTCAACATCCTGTAAGGAGGGTCTTACACAGACTAATGAGTGGTTCCAAAGTCATGGTCTTAAACTTAATACAAAAAAATGCATTATCATTCCCTTCAGTAAGGGTGATGTTCTTGCAAACTACTACAGCAATAGCAATACCCTAAGCACACAGTCAGTGGTGAGAGATCTGGGCACACAGCTTGATAGAAACCTTATTTTCGATCACCATGTTGCCATAGTGGTAAGAAGGGGATTTTATATTACTTATCTCATAAGTATGAGCATTGCCTCCAGAAGAAAAGAGGTTATAACCCCCTATACACTTCCCTCATCAGGCCAATAATAGAGTACAACACTCCCTTTGGTATGTTCCCTTCCAAAAATCTGCAGCAATTGGAGAGACCACAAAGGTTCCTTACAAAGAAAATTCAGGGTCTTCAAGAGCTGTCTTATGCAGACAGACTGAAATCATTGTCACTTTACTCTGTGTCGTACAGACTGTTCAGAGGCAACCTGTGCCTTGCATATAGAGCAATCTCTGACCCAGCCTTAATGGAAATGCTGTGCATTCACAAGTCAAATGACACAGGGGTCACTCGCTCAAAGGACTTTAACCTGGTATGTGACATCAACAGAACTTACTGAAGAGACAGATTTGTCTCACAGAGGTTGCCCCCACCTTTGGAAGAAGCTTCCTATTCATGTTAAACAAAGCCCCTCATTGGACCTATGTAAGCACAATTTGGACAACTGGATGGGTAGCCAGAAATTCACCCTGGGAGTTTCACCTGTGTCCCTCTTGAACAGGGGCAATAGGTGCTAATTTTAGTGTCTGCTTAAACCAGACACCCTTGGGAACATGGGTTAAACTTGGCTAGGCTTGTAAGGGCCCTAGGGCCATTAGCCTTGCAAACTCCTATGATCCTATGATACTAGCTATAGAGTTTTTACATTCCCAAAAAATGATTGTGAATTGTTACAAGTAATCTTTGGAATATGTACATATTCCATAGGTGCTTTCAAAGATACTACAGAATAAGTTAACAACACTGCATTAAAGCCAATATTGCTGCATTTCAACTATAAAAATAATACTTGTTGAATGTGAATCTATAGGTTATTTGTGGGTATTGAACCCACATAATCTGACTATACTACTACACTTGCCTAATCCAGTCACCAACAGCTACAGGAGAAAACATGCATGTTTGCTGTTACAGTTAAGATATTCATACTGAAGTTATTACTAATATATGGAATCACAGTAATGACTACAGTCAGGGTCAGTTGTGCTGTAGACATACACCTTGCCTCTCTGAGTCTTGTCCGTCTCTCAGCATGCAACTCCCTGTTTGCCTCAATTTCCTTTGCACCTGTAAAATTGAAAATGAGAGAAGAAGAGACCTGAAAGCATTATGCATACCAGTCTTGGCTGTCTACACCATTCCACATCATTGCTTGATCTATATATTTATGTAATTTGAGGGTGTTAATAGTTTTTGGCTAGGCTGTTTCAAGCCTCAGCCTTGTACTAAAACCCAGTATAGTCCCCCAGCAGCAGCCTTCACCTGTAGAACTTGATGAGGAGTGAAACAAAGAATTTGAACTCCACCACACCCCACGTCTGTGACCTGAATTTGACACTATCATCCACATCGCCTGCTATGTCTGCAGAGGACCTCCAACAACAGTAACAATAGCATGGTGCCAAACTGTGATCCTGCATTTTAAAACCAGTGTGCAAACATGCACAGCCATGCCAACAACAGTTGCAAAATGGTAAGCAAAGAGGACATTGCCAAACAAAGAGGAAGGAAGTTTATGAAACAGCAATGATGATGTGAAACTTGGCAGTGATCTTTGGCATGTGTGATGCTATACCTGGTCAGACTTTGTCCAGTGGTCAACACTGACATGCTTAATAGCTTGGCTTTTAAGCCTTGACTTTGAAGGGATCAATAGGATGACTTGGTACATATTTTTCTGGAAATTACACATTGTTAAAAGTAATTTGTACAAAGTGGGATTCAAACCTATGTAAAAGAGAATCATACATCTCCACACAGGTGAGTATTCCTCAGTGCCACAGAAGACATGTTTGCCAACCATGGTCATTCAAGATTTATTTATTTATTTTATTTGACATTTGTTGACCGGGTTAGTCTGACTGAGCCAAAGCCTTTATTCAGCGGAGGCCCAGGGAGAAAAGCTAAACTTACAAAAGAATGAGTTAACAATAGTAAAAGAAATAACACAATGAAAGCCAGTAATACAATATAAAATGAATACAAGTTAACAATAGTAAAAGAAATAACAGAATGAAAACCAGTAATACAATATAAAATGAATACAAGTTAACAATAGCACATTAGGTTTAGGGAGGAGGAAATGGAGTTTTAGGTTTCAGGCATATATAGCTTAAATAGTGACCTGTGCTATACTTCAATTAGGTCTGTATGTGTACAACATTAAAAGGTACCAGCTCATGCATTTTCAGCTGTGATGCAGGACTAATATCTGTCAATATATTAGAAATGGATAGACTTACATGAGTTTATTAATAGAGTTTGGAGCTATGATACACACCTCATAATACATTTGGTTTTACCATTGCAGTTGGGTTATGGGAGGAGTCTAGATGATTGTCAGTAAACTATTTTGTCCAGCAGAGATATGCATCTGCATTGTTTATTGCATAATCATCATTGTTATGCTAAACCAGTTAGGCACATAATCAACAGTGGTATATGTGAGTCATTAATGAGCTGTGATACCTACAAAATTATGTATATGCAAGCAGTAATGACACTTTTCTGTCAATCAACCTAGTATAGATAGCTATTAGTATGTTGCATTACCTTTAGAATCAAAGTTTTTGGAGCAATGACAGTGTGACACCCTTAATAAAATGCAGAGTCTACAGGATTTGAAACCTGGCTCACCTGTGTTCTGACCATGATCTCACTGCACTTACACCTGGTACCACAAGCAAAGCTAGGCAGCTGGTGTGTTTTCTCCACTCAGTACTGGATATAGTGCTGATGTCCACTCATCACCACTGAGCCTGTTTACGCAGTAGAAGGTACACCAAATTACAGTTTTCACTTTTTCCTTGAGCAGTGAACCATGTTTGTGGTATGCCATGCACCACACATATGGTAAAAGCAATAAAGCAATGTATGTGTGTATGTATATATATATATATATATATATATATATATATATATATATATATATATATATATATATATATATATATATCAGAAAAAAGGGAAACAAAGGCTAAACAATTAGCTCTGGACTTGAAATATCAGATTAATGCACTTACATAACACAGTTACAGTGGGTTATGTCTCTTTGCCACAAACAAAGTTTACAATAGTAGTCAAATAATGGACATACAGGCAATTCACATTTCATATCCAATATTAAACAGTCCATACAGTTGGACATTCTCAGTTGATTGTACATGTGAAGATAATATATTTAGTGGAATGAATGATCAGACAATATTTATGAATATGTTTGCAAAACTGCCGCTCTGTCTTCTCTTTGTATTCTGGGAATGTTTTTGTTATCTCTGCTTTACTATCAGACATACAATCTGTAGTGCATAGCCTCTTATTTTCTTTCAAGGTGTGATACAAATACATGACAGTGAATAACAGTTTTCCGCAAATGCAGACAAATATGTTATTATGCCAAATAAATATATACTTGGAGTGTTTGACTTTGTTTAAAAGTTCATTACAGTTAGTTCCACACTTTGAAAGTGTATCCTCACTGACACACCCACTTCAAGGAAGGGTTTCTGTGAATTACTGCTTTGCCATTGCCACCTAACAATTGTGTAGAGGCTACACGATATTTACTTCTGCTACATAAGTCAAAACGTTGGTATTCAGCAATTCTGAGTTCACACTGCATTTGCATCTTCAGAGTGCTCAGAATCTGCACTATAAAAAGGTAACTGTGTATCTACAGAACTTGAAGGTGAGGCCACTGTTTTGAAACAGAGAAGACTGTGACTCTATTTCTTTGAAAGAGACTTTTTACATACTGTAATAATTTCAGCACAAGTACCTGCGCTTACTACAGGGCCATGCCTTGATGTATCTAGGCACCAAAACTGTGAGTTCAGCAGCCCAAACACATGCTATATGTTTCTTGTTTGTGCATGTGCCTCATTGTAGCATTCCTCCATTGGGGTGTGTGCATTTCTGATGGGTGTCATCAGCTATGGTTCCACTGCATACCCTGCATCCCCCAGTAGATAGCCTTGTGGGACATCACCCCTGGAAAATTTTTGGTAGAGCTGTGAGGTGTGCCATATATGGGAGTTATGCTAGCTGCCAGGGTTGCCAGCACACACATTCAGGATGATTCGTCTAGCATTACAAATGACCTGGCAGTTAATGGAGTTTAACTCCTTTCTATTGATGTAGATCCTTCCCTGTTCCCTAGATGGTGATTGGATCTCAATCTGGGTGCAGTCCATTGCACCCAAGACTTCAGGGAAGTGTGCTATGGGATATATAGAACTCCTGCTTAGTTCTTGATCTGACCTCTGGGGTATTGGGAAATATATATAGTCACTGCCATGCTATAGCATAGTATTCAGGAATTGGTGTAGAGTCCCAGATGCCAATGCCTGTGACATATCCAGAGTGTACCCTGTGAGTCAATGAAAGAGTTCTGTAAAAATTTCTAAGTGCTAGACATACTTTGGTCTCCACAGGTGTTGATTCCCCTTGGTTTGCCCTTGGTCTCAGATGAGGACAACAGAGGTTGCAGACTTCTGGGAGTGTGCCTCTATCCACACTGTAGCGCTCTACAATTTCCACCTTATGCAGACCATAAAAAGTTAAACAGGGTCTAAGCACCCTTCTCCTTCTTGGCTGAGGCCTATTAGCAGCAGTAGCTACATAGACTTGGGCCTGTTGCACATATACATGAACAAGGGCAGCAGCAGCAGCTAACATTATTTCTTTCCAGTGTAGTCTCTGAGGCTATATTCTAATAATGTTCGGGGTACAGAGCAAATGGCTACACAAAGTGTGCACAATTGCTTTATAGCCTGCTGAATAGCTCCACCATCTTGAATTGGTTAACTAATAATAATTCAGCTGCTTAAGAACTAATTAGCATGCCATGTTGTTTACCTGGTTTGCACAGCTTTACTGAATACAAATTGGAGCTCTAGCATGTGCATGTCTCACCATGACACAAACATGGTTTTAGCGAGCTGTATAGGGTTTATTGAATCCAACCCTATATGTGATATATTATGTTTGCAACGGAAAATATGTCAATATGTTTGTTTTCATTTAAATAAATGTATGCCTGCCTATGTCACAAGTGATAATTCAATAAAGATGTTTCTTGTTAAAAAAATGGTAATTAAAAATAAAATAAATAAATACAAATAAATTACTGTTTAGCTTTTGTCATGTATCTTGTTTAATTTGGGATGCCACCACAGTGGTTTGTTTCTGGGGCTAGTTATCAGTTTAGTTTTGATAGGTACAGCAGCATCTATGCAACCATTGACAAGACTGCAAAGTGTTTCATAGAACAATTAATTGTAGGTTGCTGTGTTCTCAGGATTTTAAAGGAAACAGCTGTATGGTCGGACCTTACCAGGGAGGATGAGAAATTGGGGGGGTACAGCATTCTCCCATATGAGTACGAGGTCTAGTGGTGTATGATTTCCAGTCTATAGAGAGGTAATTAAAATATCCCATGAGTAGGGTGCTAAGTTGGATATTAAGTATCTTCAGTTGGCCTAAGTATACATTGTAATCTTGAAACATGAAGGATGACCTTTAGCTGGCTAGGATATAATTTGGAATTTTGTCTATGGTGATCTGCACGTGGAGGAACTCCAGCATGTCATCCTGTTTGACCAACCTAGAGGTAAGCTTGTTACTGATGTGTTTTAAGACACCTCCACCTTTAACCCTTGTCTGTGCAGCTACTGGTCTAAAAGTGTGGAAGGCACTGAAACTTGCACTGCAGGGGTAATCTCTGTCACTTTAAACCATGCCTCGGTAACTGCACAGATGTCTATATTCTCGAGTATAAGGAGGGCTTACAGGAAATATAGTTTTTTATTTAGGCTTTTGGCATTGAGCAGTAACAACTTACGGTTCACTTAAGTTGATTTTGCTATGTTGTCAGGTTTGTCAATTTGGCATTGCTTAAAAAGGTACCCTGGGGGTGGATAAAGCTTAGCTGGCATTCAAAAGCCTAGAGGAAACAAATGCTGACCATCCATGGCAAAGCAGCATTGTCTGTTAACCATGTCTTTTCAAACTAACAAATATTGGATCCCCTTAGAATAATGCCAAAAAAAATCTTAAAATCAGTCATCTTTTGCGCTTATTGTGGTAACATCCTCTGTGATGGTAATATGCTGCTCAATGCATTGTGACATCATCCTCAGTGATGGTAATATGCTGCTCAATGCATTGTGACATCATCCTCTGTGATGGTAATATGCTGCTCAATGACAGGTTCATACCAGCCAGACAAACATAGTGTGATAGTTCAGTGATGTCTCTCCTTATATTGTCCAGGGAGGTGTGTCTCAGGTCATTTACATTTGACTGTGATGTAATCACACTGGTATGTGTGATGTAATGACTTGACTGTAGGCATGATTTGGAGGATTCTGGCTCCAGATAAGTAACTAACCATTATCTTCTCCTGGTTTAGCCTTGTTATAGGAGCATCAAAATGTCTTAAATTGGAGTTGTCTATGGTGAGAGTCCTGGGAAGTTGTGTGCTTGCCTTATGGGCTTAGTGTTTGGGGCTTCATTGAATGTGACAGTACGTGTGGGGTTAGCTGTTGATTTTCTGAGTGCCTTTGGGCTTGCTGAGGCATAACTTTGACAATGGGCAGCCTAGGCAATCTTTGCTGTTTAGGAAGATTGGTTGTAATTGCCTCAGTGTATGTTAATCTATGTGTGTGTTGTGTGCTGTGTGAGATGTGTGTTGTGCGTGTGATTTCAATAAACTGATGTTTGCTTGTATGTTAGAGTTTAGCCTCAAGTATCATTGTGTAAGTACACCTCCCACATAATGTGTCTGCTTCTTTAAGAATTAAGTGGCTGTCGGTAAACATGAAAAAATTCTCAAAGTCTCAAAATGCACATATACACCATGATGATTATAAAGTTAGGAAATTGCATATCTTGCTGCCAAGTCCTTTGATTGATGAGCTATAGGTGGTGATGTTAGCAGGCTTATAAGGGTTCTTCACTGGTGTAGAGTATGCTGAGCACTACTAAAGTCTACTAACTTTAATGTTTACACTATACTTAATTCTACTAAATTCTCACTCAACACCCAGCTAGCTGCTGTAAGCTTGTTGGCAGCAAGTTATTCACTCTATATTTACTGCTTTACAGGGTATGGTTTTATGGATCATCCTATAGGAAAACTTTGCTATCTAGGTGTTTGCCACTGTACAGGGCAGTACTAATCAATGTGCAGTGAGCATTTATGAGCATATACTCCCATTTTATAGCAGCACAGAAGAAAACAGAAAACTAACTAATGAACCATCTGGCCAATAAAATGATTACACTCTGAGCTCTTATGTGTGTTTCCCAACTCATATAGTCAAGGCACACACCTCCTGCCACAAGATGAATAAACCCAGTTCTCTTAATTTAAAAACACAGTAGAAGACAGAAGTGCAATGCTGCCACAAACCAATTAAACACTGAGGAGCCTTGAAACTCCACACCCTACAAGGTCTCCTCACCCTGGAGAATGTGGACATATGTGCTGTTACCGAAACTTGGTTTAAAGCAGCAGAAAGTACAACAGCATTGCAAGGCTACAGTGCCCTCCACACATTGAGGACAGTAGCAACACAGACAGGAGCTAAAGGTGGGGGTATCTCAATCTGCAACAAATACAGCTCCAGTTTGGTTAAACAGGATGATGCCCTGGAGTTCCTCCATAGCTTTCCATAGACAGGTTCCTCACCATTTCCTGGCCAGCTACAGGTCACTGTCTATGACTTACAAAGCTCACAGTTCTTACCTAGACCTACTAGAGGTGCTGACCATCCAACCAAATACACTATTCATAGGAAACGTTAACTACTCCTCTATAAACTGGGAAATGCACCACTGCCTGGAAATTACATGCACAATGTTTCCTGGACTTTATTAATGTGAACACACTGGACTAAAGAGTGTACTCTCCAACAAGAGCATCAAACATATTGGACTTAGTGCTCAACAACATGGGTGACCATTGCACCTTATCCTGTGTCTTGTCCTTGTTGGTGAGGTTGGACCACAAAGCTGCTTCCTTTAAAATAAAAATCAACTGGGAAAGCTCAACTAAAACAGTTAGGAACTATTCTAAAGCAAGCTATATTCTATTAAGCAATAGTTGGCCAAACTTCATGGGCCCCTCAAATCCTGAGAACACAGCTACTGCTACAGAATTATTCACAGAAACCCTGCACAGGCATATAAATGGCTACACTGAGGCTGCCATAACTATTAATAGTAACCCCAAATCTAACACCAAAAACAAACCCCACTGGTAGACTCTTTATTTTAACCAAAGGAAAAAAAAGTGATGGCCAACATCAGAAAGGGTAACTCTCATAGAGCCAAGAGCATCTGATTCAACTACACAAGAAACTAAAAGGTCTTATAAAGTCCAAAGACAATTATGTGGTCAGGACAGCATCCCAGGCTAAGAACAATCACAAAGCCCTCTTCAGCTATGTCAGAAACCCTTAAAGATAACATTCATTAGTGTGTAGAACTGGTTACAAATGGCACAACCTTCACTGATCAAGGTGACATAGTGAATCTACTGGCTGATAAATATGGCTCTAACTTCACCCCCACTCCTCAGTACTACCCCCTGTGAAATCCCTTCTAGCATATCCCCCAAGCTATCAACAGGGAGCAGGTCCAGTTGGCTAAGGCCAAAAACACTGATTCACTGGGCCCCAACAATATTCATGGTTGTCTCCTAAACAGCCTAAAACATTACCTAGCAGGACCACTTGAGGTACTGTTCAACTACAGCTTCAGAACAAGTTATGTGCCAGGTGAATGGAAGGCAGCAATTGTCATCCCTTTTCATAAGGGTGGACCATCAACTGACCCAGGATCTACAGACTCATCAGTCTGACAAATCTATTATGCAAAGCCATGGAATGAATTATCATGGAAATGATCAACAAGGACAATGGCAACCTACAGACACTGGGCCCATCTCAGTTTGGCTTTGTTAAGGGAAGGTCTTGCCAACTCATCCTGGTAGAACTCTTTGAGAGGGTCACCAAGGCTATGAATGAGGGGAATATGATGCATACCATCTACATTGACTTGGCCAAGGCATTTGATACAGTACCTCACTCTGTATTATTGACAAACTCTCATAACTAGGCATAAAGACATCCTTAACCCACTGGATTGTTTGCTGGCTCACAGACAGGACCAGGAAGAGAGGAGCAGTGAGACCACCTCCACCAGGAGACTGGTCACAAGTGGAGTACCCTGGGGAAGCATGTTGGGCCAGCTCCTGTTTGGCATCTAATTCTTGGAAGTCAAGGCTAATGTCAAAGTCCGATGGCTCACCAAGTTCGTAGATGACTGAAAATTGGAAGCTATCATAGATTACTCCCACAATGCCAGCATTCTACAAGAGGGTCTATTGCAAACAAATGACTGTTGCTAAAGACATTGATTACAACTCAATGTGAAGAAATGCATTATAGTGCACTTTAGAAAACAATCCACTCTAGATAACTACTTCATCAGCAAAACGCCCTTAAGGATTGACCCGTTAGTTAGGGTTCCAGGAACATATGTAGACAGTACCCTGGCCTTCAGCCAACACATAGTGAAGATGGTAAGAAAATCATTCTATGTTACCCAACTCATAAGCAAGGGTGTGGTATCCAGGTCCAAAAAAGTTGTAGTACCATGTTACTCAGCCCTTATGAGACTCACGGCTGAGTGCAGTACCCCCTTTGGCATGTACTTAAATATGCACTTGCAACAGCTGAAATGCCCTCAGAGGTTCCTCAACAAGAGTATCCAGGGTATGAATGCCATGCCCTACACAGATTGCCTTAATGCCCTATCTCTGTGCTCAGTCTCCTACAGGTTATTGAGAGCCAGTCTATGCCTGGCATGTAAGGCATTCTCAGATCCAGCTCGGATGGAACTCTTGCAAATCTGCAAAACAAACAGCACCAGAAACACTAGATACAAGGGTGTGAATTTTGCCTACAACAGAAATAAAACATGCTGAAGAGACCACTGTGTGTCTCAAAGGATTCCTGCACTATGGAATAAGCTCTCCATCCATATGGTGTGTCTCAAAGGATTCCTGCACCATGGAATAAGCTCTCCATCCACATGGTGTATCCCAAAGGATTCCTGCACTATGGAATAAGCTCTCCATCCATATGGTGTGTCTCAAAGGATTCCTGCACCATGGAATAAGCTCTCCATCCACATGGTGTATCCCAAAGGATTCCTGCACTATGGAATAAGCTCTCCATCCATATGGTGTGTCTCAAAGGATTCCTGCACCATGGAATAAGCTCTCCATCCACATGGTGTATCTCAAAGGATTCCTGCACTATGGAATAAGTTCTCCATCCACATGGTGTGTCTCAAAGGATTCCTGCACTATGGAATAAGCTCTCCATCCATATGAAGCAGAATTCATTCCAGCCCTTATTCAAACAGAACTTTGATCATTAGATGGGAAATGACAAAGTCACTGCTGGTCTGGCCCCCATGTCTCTGATGGACAGAGGTTGACAATAAGTACTGTAGATTATTCGTCAAATAACATACCATGCCACATAACCCATAACTACCTCCTTACTAACATATCCCCACCATATCGGTGTCTAAGGTACTCAGGGGCAACATTGGGTTGGGTTACATGACTTGGTTTACAAAGACCCTGATGGTCTTTAGCTTAGTATAAACCTGTTAACCTATGAACCAAAGAATTAGCTGGAAATCCCTTGCTGAAGATGATTTCAAGACAGTCTTACAGCAATAACAGTGAGAGGAAGAGCATTTTTTTTTAATAAAAAAAGATTAAAATGCACAAATAAAAGCAGGAAATAGCAGTTATCACTCACAAAGAGTGATTTAGCAATCAAAAGTAGTTACCTTTGCACGGATGGCACCAGATACAAATAAAAGACTTCTGGAACACAGGCTAGCACATCAAGTTTTGCTGAACTCTGGAAAAATAAACAGGAGACCAGGAGACAATATATAGTAAAGGAGACTTACTGAAGAGAAATACGGGTTTGCTGCGTGGACATTCAGTGTTATGGATCTATGGAAATAATGGGTGGGAAGACTAGTTAAACAGTTTATACAGCAGAGAATAGCAATGAAAGATGGAAGGGAGCGAGGGACATTGGAAGTTAGATTATCATAATGGGTGGAAGCCAGAGACACTGGCTCTCAAAACTTAAACAGAAAAATGGTGTGAGGGTTTGAAACAAAAATTCAAGGAAGAAGCATGCTTGCTAGAGATGAATCCAATCAAGTAAAGCCAATATTGAAGCTCTTTCAGAAACTTTAGCTTAATGTCTAAGCATGTGTGGGGGGGGGGGTGGAGGGTGCAGACACAAAGAACAGGGGAATAGAAAGGCATGGAATGCAACTTCTCTGAGCTACAGGTCAATGTCTGCAGCCTGGTTAGAATTTCAGAAGCTTTAGCTTAAAGTGTCAGTGGGGAACAGGGCAGACGTAAATAACAGGTAACAGAAGACAACAGAATTAAACTTTAATTAAGAAAATGAACTAGAGTATCAACACTGTAAAAGTAGTGAAGCACAAATCCTGGAGCAGAAAATAAAATACTCTCACTGTTGAAATTCTATTATACTGTAGTTTAAGGAACCAGACTGTACAGAAATTTACCAGTAACAATGTTTATGGAAAATGCAGCAATATATGATTAAATAAGGCTCGAATCTGGCAGAAGTACACCGTTTGGCCACAAATGTGAATGAAACTACAAGACTAAGGTCCAACAGGGTTTAAAATACAGCTATGAAAATACAACAAAAATGCCAGTAAAAAATATAAAAATCACCAGCTTGCACTTTATTAACAACGTCTCACATCTCTAGCGCTTCAGCAAGAAATGCCTTCTAGGAGTACATCAGTAAGGAAAAAACAGTACCATTTTATACAAACATTAACTATAAATTATAAAACACAACTAATTAATTAATATCTAAAACATTAAATACTGTATTTCTATTATACTTAGAAAACAATTATATCAAAAGTTTCCATGAACATTCAATATTAAAATACAGCTAGCTTTTACATGTAATTCTACTTGCGGAGATAGAGTGCAGTATCAGATAGAAGAAAAACAATATTCCCACTACTGCAAATTAAGCTTCAAGTCCAAGTTCCCTCAGCAAACTAACAATTGTAAACAGATAACTTTTTTTGCTAAAGCATGGAAAAAAAGCAGAAAAGTACAAGGCATCACCACACAGGTCACTATAAGTGCAGCTTAAATATTTAAACATAATTGTAGTAAATGCTTTTTTTCTCTTTCCTTTTTGGCGAAAAGTTTGTTATGGTTCAGGGCTTTCCACACCTCTCCAAGTCTTACATAAAAGACCCTGGTTGAAGGCAGCTCTGTGCTGGATATTGCAGGGTAGCTAGAGAAGGAGGCACTCAATTAAAGTCGATATTGGAGCTCTTTCAGTAACTTTAAATTAATGTCTCAGTGGACTGGTGCAGACAGAAAGAATAGGGGAAGAGAAGGCACTGGAATGCAACTTCTCTGAGATACAGGTCAATGACCCCAGGCAGGTTAAAATTTCAGAAGCTTTAGCTTATTGTCTCAGTGAGGTATGGGGCAGAGAAGATGAAGATGATGATGATGATGATGAGAGAATGTATCAGAGGAGGAAACACCAGCTACCCCAGAAGAAGCTGTGCACAAGATGAAGCTGCACTTACTGCACACCACCCTATCATTCTAGGAAGACAATGCCCACCTGTTGTGCCCATAGATGAAGGCTTCATGAAGCAGATATGGGAAGTCATTGGAGGTGTCTTTAGGGAACAGATGTAGGGCATGATGTGGCAATGTTCTGGTGACATGACCCACAACATGCATGAGCCCTTCAGAGAGAGATTGTGATCAAACTCATCTGTGAATTTCCACCTCATGTGGAATGTCTTTCTGGCATGTGTGTATGCTCTGTGTGGTCATTTCATGATTAATGTGACAGCATCTGATTGCCACATAGTTCTGCAGTATACATTTTGTGGCACATATTTGTTCATCTTCTGCCACATGCTGTGATGTTTTCCTTGTATTAATATTGCTGCAGTGCCATAGGAATGCAGATTGTGCTATCCCTTGTCCTGTGACCTATTAATTTACATGTTATGTTCTTCTTCTTTCCTGCAATATACACACCTTGTCTCCACATATACAAAGCATTTTACTCTACTTGCTGAAAGCAATTTGTATTCACATCATCATGAACCAGCATTTCTTATCCCTTTCCTTTACACTTTCACTTACAGTGTGTGACACCATAAGACGTGTTTGGTGGTCTACACCAGTGGTTTCCACTGATTTGTACTGTGGTTCTGTACTACCACCTACGGATACCTCTCTATCGCATTTATATGGGTAGCTACCTCTGCTATTGATGGAACAGTCACAACAGGTCTATTAGAGATTGCTGGTTGTCTGAAGATCACATGCACCACACATGAAACATCAGCACCTGTGGGAATGCTAGCTCTGACATCATTCCAATGATGGGCAGTTGTGGTCCACCTCTACCTCACTACATAGGCCACCCCATGCAGTCATATTGTAGTCAGCTATGCTAGTGTGGAAGGTTAGCATGGGAGTGAATAAATATGTATGCAGATCATATATACATCAGGGGAACATGTTACTGATCTGCTCCTTCAGTGATTCTGCCAATATTGACAAGTTGGTCATTTAATCTCTAGACCTATGCTATTTATGCTATGTTCACTGAATTCAAATTGAGTTTATGGAAACTGAACTTTGCATTTGTGATTCAGAATGACAATGGAACGTGTAGATCAATACACAATTTGGCTTGGAGATTTGGAGATCCTAGTGGAGATCCACAGTGGACCCCCCCCCTCTTCCCTTTGAGCCCCAGTCTAGTTGTTTTTTGAAAGACTATGTATGAATTACTTGCAAAGGTTCCCCTTGGGTTACATTAAATATAAAAATATCAATTTGAGCCCATCGAAATTTAGAGCACTTAAGGAACTTCCCACCAATAAGACCATCCGCATTAATGAAGTCCATCAAGGATGGCGGGCTGGTGCTTATCAATCACATGGATTATTCTAGCCAGATGTTCTCAGATACCATGAATGATACATTCTATGATGTGGTCTCCTGCAATGAGATCAATCAGTTTTATAGGTCCATAGGTTTGACAATTAAATACTTATTGGATACAGAGGATGTTTCTCTGCAGCAGTACACTTTCCTGACTATTTCTAAGCTTAAGATCCCTGTTATTTTCAGAATTCCAAAATTGCACAAGTTCACCATGTGTCCTATTATATCTTCTGGAGGAATTCTTACTGAACCACTCACGACATTTGTGGATTGAAAGCTCAAACCATTTCTGCATTGTTTTCCAGGTGTCTTGAAAAGAATTATAACACTTCTTGGATCAACTGAGAACTGTGAGTTATGATTTAAATGACTTACTGTCACGGAGGATGTGAAGAACCCTATTACCATCCCTCAGGAACATGGCATAGATTGGTTTAGAAATGTGCTTTTCACATCCACTACTTTATCTGCTATAAACATTAATGCTATTTGTTGCCTTATAAAAATTGTTCTGAAATCTAATGTTTCATCTTGGAAGGGGTCCAACCTGTACCCCTATTTTCACCAGCACTTTTCTAGGTTACTAGAAGAAAATTTATAATGAGTTGTCCTTATTACCAAAATCTCAAAATTTATGTCCAATTCTGGATGATATTTGTGTTTTCATATAAAGGGGATCAGGATACCCTTAATAGTTTTGGGGATCAGGATACTCTTAATACTTTTTTCTGTATCTTAGGAGTACTTTATTTTAAGTTTCACACCAAAATGCAGCAAACTTCATTCTTGAACATTCTAGTATATAACGATATGAACCACAATTGTTCAAACATCTACAGGAAGCCCACTTACTCAAATCATTTTTTTGCATTTTAACACTGCCCGCACTTTGAAACAGAAAAGGGGCATAGTCGAGGGACAATTTATCAGGATGTCTAGTATCATCTCAGAGGATGACCAGTTTTTACAACAATGTTATGTCTTAAAAAAAATCTATGTTTGTCGCATGTAGTTACCCTTAGTCCTTGACTGATGACATCATGAATTTGTGATGTTGAAAGAACATTCAAACTATGTACTTATTTTACTTTCAGTTGTTCTGTGGATTTGCTTACTCATTTGAAATGTGATCTACATGACATCAGTAACCATAACTGGAATCTTATGCAGGACATCTGGCCCAATTTTCAGAAACTGGGCCCTTAACCCCAGTTTGATTTTAAATGCATCAAGCACTGTGAACACAGAAATAGGGTCGTTGCCAATGCATCTAGAAGTCCAATTGTCATTTTATTTTTGAAGGTCCATACATTGTTTTAAATAATTTTATAAGGGTTATTCCCTTCACTGGGGAGTACAACTATAAAACTGTAGGTGCAATTTATGTTGCCATCTGCAGCACCTGCCCATAATGTTATCTTGGAAAAACTGAATGTCCACTATAGAAAATAATTTATGGATATTTTTTGATCATTCACAAGATGGGCAAGAAAAAATGCATTATTTAAGTATTCTACATTTTACACTGATTTTAATAAATTCACTTTTTTATTTTAGGAAAGGTAATGAAACATTTTAGGAGTGTGACTAGTGACTATTCTACTATGCAAGGAATTGTTCTAGCAGATTACTTTAAATAGTGATACTCCACCAGATGTTAATGATCGAATTTTAAAACTTTCTATTTTTTGTGCATTGTTTCCTGTGATACATTTCTGAAAAAGTCCTTACCTTTGGAATGAAATGGCTCAAATTAAAAGTGACTCTGGGACAAAAATTGTGTGAAACTGAGTATTCAGTTTTACTTGTTCTTAGTTTTGTTTTCTCTTGCCTGTCTGGTTTTGACATGTCCGAGGAATTATTTTCATGTGGTTATTTGAGGCAATGTGTCTTCCAACCCTGTACTGGGATCCATGCATGTACATCCTCTAAATCTGTTCATACCAGTGGTTTGTGCATCACTGCACACTGACATACTCCATATATAATGGAATACAGTGTCATGTACCAAGTCCGTGTGGTGCACACAAATGTTAGTGTGTGTGACCACTCATGGGTTGCACCTGGACAGTTGTTCATCACAATCATAAATGTCCTTCACATATTAGTAAGGTCTGCATTCCCTCAGACAAGTGTCATGCATGATGTCCACTGTTAAATCTGTATCTGTGTTCCTTGCACATGTAACAACATTTTTTGCCATAACATTTTACAATGTGGCATGACACAATTAAATGCTTGTCATGCTACCATAGGCACTGTGTTTGTACTGTGCTGATTTCTGTTCCATATATCCTTTTGTCACCTTTTCAAGTGACTTAATATTTGTCCACTTCCCTGTTATTGGGACCCTTCGAACATATGTGCAGGAATGATGCGCCACACATTCATTGTAAAGAGAAGTGTGACAACATGCTTGCACGGCTTTACATATTTGCACATCAGTGATTTTGTTACAAGAAGTGATGTATCCATGTTTATGACAGATTTGCTGTGGATCATTCTGTGCTGTATATAAGAGTTACACACATCTGCACCTCACCATTAGAAAGACCTCACCCAATGTGGACTCCCATTATCATGAAGCAAAAGTGATGAGACTTATCTGATTGTATTCAAAGCTTTATACTCATTTCACAATGTGTTTTAGCAGACACAGATGCATGAATATATCTGGAACATGCCAGCTATGCCCCCCTTACATTCTGTGCATGAATATATTTGGAACATACCTGCAGTACTCCCTTTAAACTCTATGCATGAATATATCTGGAACATGCTGGCAGTGCTCCCCTTCCATTGTATGCATGAATATACACGGAATATGCTTGCAGTGCTCCCCTTACATTGTCCTGAATGTGGGGCACATGACTTTATTTATCATGCATGAACATATTCATGTATGGGTAGTTCACATGACTGACACATCACAGTACTGCAATACACGTATCATGTTGTAAGCACAATATGTCTACACCAGCATAATGCACCACATGTTTACTGTAGTATATGAGGAATGATACAAATATAGTGTACATGCAGCAGGGGGGTGGCCACAGTGGTGCAGCGGTTAGTGTTGCCACCTCACAGCAAGAGGGTCTTGGGTTCGATTTTCAGCTGGAATACCTTCTTTGTGGAGTCTGCAAGTCCTCAATGTGGTCACGTGGGTTTCCTCTTGGTTCTCCAGTTTCCTCTCACATCCCAAAGACATGCTGTAGGTGGACTGGATACTCTAAATTGGCCCATAGGTGTGAGTGTGTGTGTGTGCCTTCTGTGGGAGGTTGGGTGCCAGGCTGGTAACTCAACACTGTAAAACTTTACTGCCAATCATGAACATACCGGTGATCCACTGTGGTGACTCCTAACTGGGATAAGCCTAAAGGAGACGATGATGATGATGGTGTACATGCAGCAGGGCTGTGTAACTGGCATGGCGGACCTGAGGTTTTCTTACATTTATGTAGCATTTTTTTTGCACTTGTATGTGATTGTGCAGGGGCTAACCTATGCTATAACAGACACACTGTGTTGCTGTTCTACAAAAACTCTGATATGTGCTACATAGTGATGTTGCTATCTGCTGAGCCTGGAATAGTTCACTAGCAGGTGTAGCATGCAACATTTGCATACAATATGGCATGTCAGCAGCTCCACATGTGTTTTGCTATGCTATGCTATGATATCCTTCACTGA
The DNA here is from genome assembly GCF_019279795.1 of Protopterus annectens. NCBI lineage: Eukaryota > Metazoa > Chordata > Ceratodontiformes > Protopteridae > Protopterus > Protopterus annectens. The sequence goes on along the minus strand of NC_056746.1, from coordinate 127,527,230 downwards.
AAGGTATTTCTCTACACAATACACCTTTAGTCATTCCCAATCCACCATTCAGGTACACACAGACACACACACACACACACACACACACACACACACACACACACACACACACACACACGCACACATGCACACACACACACACACACACACACACACACACACACACACACACACACACACACACACACACACACACACACACACACCAGTTTACAACAGCACAGCAAAGCTGTTTTTTTTCCACTGGTGCATTATTTTGCCGGTTTAGGTATGAAGGCCCATGTATAGGTTGCCCCTTCTCTTGTTTGTCTTTGTTAGTGCGACCCCCTGCCACCTGCAATGCCATGTATCTGTGTATTATATGTGTGCAATGCTCTGTCTCTTTGTATTGCACCACCCTGTGCTTGTGTTATATGGTCTCCTCTATGTTTTATGTTTATTCACAACTTATTTATCACCTACCATTTACCAACAACTCGCCAGTCCTTCTTCTCTCCATCAAAGAAAGGTCCTGTCCCTGCAAAACAAAATGCCCACTGACCCTGTTTTCCTTCATCTTCTACTGTCCCCTCTCCCCCATTCCTTGGAGTATGTGCATTGCATGTGTTCCTCTCACACATCCCACTCCCCACAATAATCTTTAGATTAATGCTTATTGACATGCCATGCCATACCTTTCAACTGTCCTGATTTTCTCAAAATGCCAAGATTTTTGCTTCCTACTTTTGGCCTGCTCCTAAAAAAACTTGCAGTTTTGTGGCACATCACTAAGGACTGAAGTCCCTAAATAATGACATATATTTGTGTTTCAGATTTCATATCCATCAGAAAATGCATACTAATGCAAAACCTGTTATTCTAGCAACTTTCTAAATTTATAGGACCAGTATTTACATTTTGTGGGCCTTTGTCTCCCCTTTTTGGTTTTATCCAGATGTCTTCCACTTTAGAGGTTGAAAGGTACGGTGCATACTTTTTTGGATGGCTAGTTTCTGAGTACTGCTCTTGTTGTTTGGATGCTGCTTATATGAGCTGCATACAAGAACCTGGTGATGTATCTGCTCATCCTTAGGGGAGTGTATTTGCCTATATGCTAATTCCACATTTTTTTTTTTATTTTATTTGCCTTTGTTTACTGGGAAAGTCTGACTAGCTAATATCCAAGTTCAGCAGAGGCCCAGGGAGACAAGCTGCATTTGCTTACACTGCATTCTACTAAGTTGCGGTCAAACACAGAGTAGTTACATTTCTAATTTACATTTATATGCAAACAGTAGTTACATTTATACATATACATTCTAAGATTTTGCAGAGGTAGAAGTTACTATAGAGAAAGCACACATTCAAATTAGTAGATTGAACAGGCAGCAGTTTTGTATAGAAATTGTTTTGTCATTTCAGCAACAGGTTGAGAATATTATGTTTAAGGAGAGTATTTGGATAGTGCTGTACAGTGAAAAGGTTTTAATCCTGTGATGAGCATGTACAGAACCAGGACTGATTGAGATGTTGTTTAAGCAGTGGTTTAAAACTACAGAGTTTTTCAAAGAGTTTTATTTGTGTGGGGATACTATTCCAGAGTTTAGCAACGTACTGGGAGTAGAGCGAGTCTCCTGTAACATTATTTGACTTATTTATAAGTAATAAGAATTTGTTACTAGAATGGAGGTCCTTTGCTGGACAATAGGGTAGTAATAAGGTCTGTAGTGCAGGGCATTTTTTCTGGATGATGAATGAATTTGTGTGCTGTAGTCAGTTGTGAATATGTTAGACAGTTGTGCAGTTCAAGCCAGTTTAAGTGCTTTAAGATAAGACAACGGTGGGTCTTATGAGGGACACTAGTGGCAAATTTAGCTATTTTATTGAAGCAAAAGGCAAGTTTCTTTCTTTAAGTATTGTTTATGTTTGTTAGGATAGTAACAGCATATAATAGAGTTGGTAGTAAGAAGGTGGTGGCTAGAGTTTTTCTTGCAGTATCTGTAAGGAATTCATTGTTCCTATAAAGGGAGGTTAGTTTCTGGTGCGTAGATTTAATGGTGTACAGTATATGGTGGTCATATTTGAGGCTGTCAGCTATTATAACTTATAGTAACCTTACTTTACGTATTATATAGTTTGTATGACACCATCAGCGAATCTCTGCACATTCTGCAGTTCTGCTCCAACGTTTTGGAATCAGTCCCTTTATGCATTTTTATCATATGTAATTGTAGGATCTTTAACTACAGAGTATGATTCATGTGAAAATAAGGAATACTTTTTATAGATCATGATCATTTAAAAGAACCTAGTCTTCTATGTTCAAATCATACCTAGAACGGGGAATCTAGACCTCTCATCACAGGATGAACTCATCCAAATGATATACAGGCGGAGCCTGGAGAAAACATTGCATAACAAAGCATTTCATGTCGGGTACAGTATCTTTTTTGTGAGCAAGTCCTTTCATTTTAACTTTATCATTCCATCATGGCTCTTCGAATCTTTATTATCTTGTTTTAGTTTCTCAAAACAGAAAATAATACATTTAAAAACAATTTTCATTAAAATCTGTTCAGGGAATTTCCTGCACATGAGTGGTGTGTTGATATATACTGCCTTAAGAAATAGGTGCATATGTGCATTTTATTTTTATCAGCTATTCCCAAAGACAGGTGTTAAAAATTCAAAGCTTAAAGTTCAAATGTATCTATGTGCTTGTTTACTAGTATTATTACATAATGGTATAAATGAAACATAAAATCTAAAAGCAACAATCAGAGGTGAGTTTAAAGAATGAAAAATTCAACAGATATCAAGAAGAAAAATTGTGATCAAAGACAGTCAAACACCAGGCCAAATGTATATTACTAGTACACACACAAAAACACGCACACACACACACACACACATACACACACACACTCACACACACACACACACACCCACACACACAAACACACACACACACACACACACACACACACACACACACACACACACACACACACACACACACACACACACACACACACACACAACCATATACGCTTACCTACAAACACAAGTACTAATATCTATGCAATGTGGAGAGATCAGCCTCTCTTATGATAGCCTGTGAGTATCACACACCAACATCGACATCTCATCACAGTTACACTAATCTGACTTAAAAAAACATGGGAATGCTCATGCTCCCATCCCTCATAACCTACACTTTACTTCAATACTCTTTCCCTTCCTTCTCTCAAATACCAGGTAACAATTTCTTGCTTGCTTCTAATTTACTACTCCATACTATTATCTAGCAACTCCTTACCCTACTGTATCTAACTACCTATCCTCAATCCTACAAAAAAAAAAAATGTTGTTATACTTTTGACATTATTACCTTTGATTGAAATACGTTTGATCAGTCTGTTTACCTCTGTAATTCTCATGCAATCTATGTGTGTATACTAATCTTAGTTTGTTTACCTCTGTAATCTTCATGCAATCTATGTGTGTATATTAATCTTTGTTGTATATGTATTAGGAGCTTTTCTCTCCAGGACTGCATTGAAAACGGGTTCTTCAGCCCAATGGACTATCCTGGTTAAACAACTGCAAATAAATAAATAAATAAGTCACTACTAAAGCCATCTAGGATTAAGAAGGCTAAGGCTCAGCAGATATCCACACCACATCGGCACCATGCTCACATATATGGGTCACCAGGAGTTAGTCCACAAACTGTCTAACACCTCAAATTTCATGAGTATAAACATAAATGTTTTAGTAATGGTGACTGCATTGTCAGACACATGGACTCCACACTAAGAAGAAGGGACTAAGATAAATTACAGCTACTTGTCTGTCTGGTACCAGGATTCATGACATCACAAGAGCTCTAAAATCCTCATAAACTAGTGGTGTACAGAAAAAGGGCTAAAATTAAATGCAAAAAAGTGAAGCATTGCCACATTTGGTAAACATTTCTGTCTCTCTCAGAATAAAGTGTACCCAATACCCTACTCCAAAATGATAATGTAGTCAGGGATCTTGCAACATGGGTTAATAATTCCCTCTCCTTTGACCACCATGTAGCAGCAGAATTGAAAAAATACTTCTGTTTAGCACAACCGGTATCTAAAGGCATATCATACAGGCAAAAGAGGTTATTAACTCTTTCTGTAGCTCTAAGTAGACCAGTTGTTTAGTATAATGCTACCTTTAGATATACCTTTCTCTGCATTTCAAGCAACTAGAAAGGCCTGAGAGATTCATAACCAAGAAAATTGTTGGCTTTAAGTCTCTGAGCTGCCAAGAAAGGCTTGTAGCCCTATCCCTTTATTTTGTTTCTTATAGGCTCTTTGCATGTTGATCGATGTATCTCACACCATTACAGACCCCTATCCTTCCTGATCTCCTGTATCTTCATAAGCCAAACAGTACCAGTAATACCAGAACTAGGGACGTAAATCTACATCAGCACATAAAACAGGCTGGAGAAACAAATGTATTACACATCTACTCCACTTCTGGAATAAACCTCATGAGCCAGTTAAACAAAGTTATACAAGCAGCCATCAAATTAAACCTAGATGACTGAATGGGTATCCATAAACTTGCTCCAGGACTAACCTTCTTTGCCTTTCTTGAGAAGGGAAGTAAAGTCTGGGTATTGACTGGCCATGTGTAAATGGTCTTGTGACTCAATTGATTTATATGTCCTATGAACCTATGATCACTTTATCTAAACACCCACATATTCCATGCAGTCACATTTTCTCTGTTTTTATGTTTAATTTCTGTGCTCCTTTGTCTTCAGTGTGTTATGTCAGTTGCCTAAGTTACTGCTAAATATATTTATATTTTATTAATAAAGCTAGAAATATGCTACTATGTGTGTTTTATTACAGAGACAATCACAAATTAGTTATTTTTGTTAGGAGTGGGGTTTTACAGTAAGTTGGTTGTGTTTGATGTTTTATTTTTATTCCTTTATTTTAATTCAAATAAGAACAGATTGAATTGCTATGGACTTGATTTAGCGTGGCAATTTGCTTTAAGGGTTTCCTTGTGAGGATTTTACATACATAAAAAAATGAATAAGCACAGGAATCTGCTTAGTTTCAAACTCATCACCATGAGCATTGAGGAAAAAATTAAAAAAAAAAACAGAGAAACTAGTTGTCTTAAAACTTTGTTGATGAGCTCAGCCACAGTAATTTACAAAACTCATGAAACCCAGGTAGTGTTCCAAAGCAACAAGCCTTTATTCATCACAGACAAACAATCCTCAATAACAAAAAATCAGAAATATTTTAACAATGTTAAACATATCACCTTTTATATACTTAGAAGTAGGTGTGGAAAATAGACATATTGTTTAATTTTAAGCCAGCCTGTTCGAGGCAAAAAATATAAACAGGGCCGTAAAAGTGCAATTAGAGCAGCAAGTACCCACCCCCACACACGGCTACAGATTAGGCCAAACTAAATCCTAGTTAAGGAAAATGCTACCTATTTATTTACAACCCACATTTGAAGATCGAAAAGCATAGCATACACATAAAAAATATACATAAAAAGACTTTTAACTAAAATCGCTTTTGGCTAATGCAATAAAGCCTTCAGCAGGTCTGTGACAAGAACTAAAATCAAGAAAAAATGCATAGCTATCTAATCATAAACATAATCAAACTAAAACACTATAAATATAAAAATACATTTATCTAATGTTGAGTCTTTCGGCTTTGTCTGGTTAGGGGTCGCCACAGCGGAACTCCGGTCCGCTAATGATTGGCAGTAGATTTTTACGTGTGGAGTTGCCAGCTCTGACGCACAACCTTCAATGAAGGGATGCCCATTCATGCATGTCTCCAATATCCATTCATGTGTATTACTGTGCTTTAAAAATGAATTAATAGCTCAGAAAAAAATGTCACTGCTTTGCAAAAAAAAAACTGTCATGACAGTTTTCATATATACAGCCCCAAAAGCATGTTTATACAATAAAAACTATTAGAAACTACCCAAAATACAGAAAACAGTGGATGAAGTAAACTAGTAATGCATAAAAATGTGCAGATGTGTGTGTGCATGAGCATCCACCAGTACGGTAAACGGGGAATTATACCAATACTGTAAGGTAATAACGGCATGAAAAAATGTGTGTTTTGAATGTACCATTTCAATCTCTTGTGAGATGCAATAAATCAAATCAAAGTGGAATTGAGATTAAAGTAGTGAAACATATATATATTTATACACATTCTACACATCATTTTATTATTATTGAGTATTGTTTTAGCACATAAACATATTCCTCAAAAAAATTCCCTAAAAAAACTTTACAGATTGTTTGGCAGCTTATGTAAATTAAACACACTCTTAACAAAGCAATAGTAGTTAAGTCTTGGTTATAAAAATGCATTTTATTTATTATTTATTTATTTATTTATTAATTGACATTTGTTGACCGGGAAGGTCCACTGGGTCAGAACCCATTTTCAGTGGAGGCCCGGGGAGAAAAGCTCCACAAAAAATGTTTTTATACAGAGAATCTTAAAATATAAAATAGACAATGAGTATAGACTTTGTAAAAATTACATTGGCTATAACCATATGACATACAATATTTTACAAAAAAGTCTTAAGCAAAGATTGCAAGTGGCTTCAGATAATCAGTAGTTAAATACTTAGTTCTAGATGTTACCTAGGAAATAGAAAGAGAGATAGAATAAGTTAATTAATAGAAAGGTTCTTAGAAAGGGAGAGAGGTGTTACCTGGTAGAGGGAAGGAGAAAGATGTGGCTAATTCAATTTTATATGTGTATGGTGGCTTAGACTTTTGCACACAGGAACAAATATGATTATTGAGGTAGTGTCTTCTTAGTGCATATTTGAACATTTTTAATGAGTCCAGTTGAGTGGTTATGGAAGGCAGGGAATTCCATAATCAGACAAAGGAATAGGAATAGAGGCTTTGTCCAACTATTTTGTTGGGTATTGTTAGTTATACTTAAAAGCCATTTGTTGGCAGACCAAAGATTCCGGGTTGGGCTGTATGGTTGTAGAATAGAATGAAGTGCAGGGCAGGTTTTGGGTTTATAAATCAGTTTGTGGGCTAGAGTAAGTAAGGTATAATAAAGGTAGTGGGGGAATTCAAACCAATTCAGTTCTCAAATAGCTTGTCAATGGTGAGTATGACATGACATCTCAGTTAAAAAGTTTCCTATTTTATAATAGCATTATTGCAATTTATTGCTAAGAGATGTATGAAGGTCGGTAAAAACAGGACTTACATATAGAAGGGATGGAATCAGAAGGGTGTTGCAACTTTTATTTTGGTTGGCTTATCCACATCAAGTTTATGTCTGTAGAGTTCATCACGTTTGAAGTGATTTTTTATTGCATTGAGAGTATGTTGCTCAAAGACAAGGTTGTCATCAGTAGTGATGCCCAGTAATTTAGCAGTCTTCACTAGTTCAACTTCTGTATTATTTAGTGAGTACATTTTAAAATCCGAGGGTGGCAGTTTTGTAGACAATAGTAAGAGCTTAGATTTTTGGGATTCAATAATAGTTGTACATTATTTAGTCAGGTTTCTGCAAAAGTAAAGGTATTTTGTTTTATCCAAAGGAGATCAGATAAATTGCTAGATGATGACATTATAGTAGAGTCGTCAACTGCCAACATAATTCTTTTTTCTCCAACACACCACTGACATCCCCTTCAAGTTCATCCATCTCCACACAGTCCAGAATGATAATTTAAAACCAGAATGTCTGGGGTGTTCTAATAAGTGTTTGGATAAGGTATTCCTCTGGCATTTACATCTGATGTCAGAAAGATGACCTGAAATCCTTCTTTTCAGTTTATTCATAGTCTTACCCACATAAAATGCAGGCAGTCATTACACATGGCCCTATATACAACTTTTTCATGATTAAGTTATCACCTGCTGAAAATTTGTCCATCTTTTTAAGATCAGGGCACCCTTAACTCTGAAGGGCAATATCAAACATGTATTATGAGATCATCTTGAAATGAGATCTCTCAGAAATACTACTAAAACAACATCAGTATGTTAAATCACATTTAATTTACAACCTTACTATCTACTAAAAGATCATACCCTCTAACTTTTCTTTGAATGTCCATCTAGAGTTGCATTTTTTAAATGAACATTATCATCTGTGAAACATCAGTTTGTCAATCAATAACAACTCTACCCGGGAGCAACAAAAATCAGGTAACTAGAGAATGAAGCCTGTGCATGAGGTGTTTCAATTCATTTCCATTTCTTGGTTGCTTGGATCTACTACAGACTTGCACCTACCTTGTTCTGGATCAGTCAGACAAATTGGATTCTTTGGCAGGTCCTTTTTCAGATATTAAGCCAGGTGCTTTATTTTAGGCAGGTCATACATTTCAACAAAAAGTTATCTTACTTCTGCTTAGCTGAAGAGTAAAGGATTGGTTTTCACAAAAACTCAGATGGATATTTGCAGACTTGCGATTATTGCATAGATGATTAATGACTAGACATTAGTTAATCAAATGTTCTGTTGCAAAAAGACTGGATGACTGGCAAATGGGATCAGACAGCATGTCATCTCTTTTCTATGTACTGAGTACTTGAAATTAATAATTTTGCATATTGTTATTCTAATCTGGCAAGTGAAGATGATATTTGATCAAAGAAAACCATGTTAACTAATATGCTTTTTAATTCTGAACTTATTAAGTTAAAAAAGGTTAGAGTGTTTTTATTTTACGTACCTGTTTATGAAAGCAAAACAAGCATAGAAAATACAGAGACAGTTATACTGGAGCCATCATCAGAAAACATTTCACAGTTCAAACAGTGAATGATAATTTCTCATCTCAAAAATACATGTGAAAGAAAAAACATTATGCAGCTAACAGAAAAATAATTTCATTTTTAATCTTAAAATATGTACAATGTGGCTTTACATCTAATCATTGATTCTTTTGCACAATAAATGTGAGATATGAAGGCTAAAATACTTTTTCAAAAAAGGACATAAAATACAGCTGTTAATTCAGATATCAATATGACAGTAAGTTAAAACATTATGAATGTTGAGTGGTTTAAAGACAAAAATGTATATGGTAACAGATACAGTGCAATCACTAATGCCAGAAAGCATGGAAACATAAGACAATGTTAGCATGATGATCTAATTATAAGTAAATGAATGTATTCACATTTTTTTTAAACAAGAAACATTGTTATTAAATTATCACTTATGACAAAGGCAATCATACATTTATATAAATGAAAACAAACCATATTGACATGTTTTAGCTGCAAATATTATACATCACTTATAATCTATGCAGTCATTGTCAGTCAACAATTATATAACTCATTCAAATCTTGCCTTCTTTTAAACCTCATTCCTCCTCCAAAACATTATTCTGCATGTATCATTCCCACAATTCACATTTTTTCTATGTAATTTGTTCCTCCCCTTTTCTAAAGATCCCATTCCAATTGTTTCATCTCTGTTATTATATTCACTATTTCTAGTACAGTCGGTTTGGAATTTGATTTCCATTTCCTAGTAACTTGTTTTTGGCAGCCACTGTAATTAGACTCAGCAAGGCCTTACTATGTGTAGACAATTCCAATTATGTATCACGGCTCAAAAAATAAATTCCTTGGTTACACAATTTTGTTTTCCCAGTTTTTCGGATAGAGTAGTCTGTGGGGAATTTTTAAAGTCTGCCAACTCATTACACTCCTAAAAATATGTTTCCAATTATCTCTTTTTTCCCCATCACAACTCCAACATTTGCAATTTTCCTGAGGAAAAATTCTTTAGAGTCTACTGGGGGTATAAAATATCTATGCAAATACTTCCAGGCAAAGATCCTACATGTTCTTGACTTTGTTGCATATTTGGGAGGCAGGCATATATACCTCATTGTTGCTTTGTGAATTATTTCTTCAGTCTCTTTTGCCAATCCTTTCTCACCTCCTCTGATGGATTCTTATAGTTGCCATGCAATATTTTATATGCTGTACTAATTATTCCTTTTTAACAGCAGTTTCTGTTCTAGATTCTACTATAAAATATATTAATGCTGGTATTTCACTTAGGATCCCCCTATTTCTTTATCTTTGCCTATAATCTGATATTAATCCTTGTTAGGGAAGGCGATCTCTGGCCTGCAGTCCAAATAAATTCTTAGCCTGTTCCCACTCTTGGCCTTTCTCTCTCTCTAGTTATTTGCTCCCAATGCCTTGGTTCCATTGCCAGTTTTCTCCAGTATTTCAGCACCCTCTTGCTTATTGTCTGTATTCTAATTGCAGTAAGCCCTATTGGCAGACTCTCCTTTCTCCATCCCTGTGTTGTCTTATTTCTTACAACACTTTCTGCTACTTTAAGAATATAATATTCTGTATGATTATTGTTATTGTACTTAAGGATTTGCATCTAAAATTCCAGTATCTCCTTGTTTTTTGAGCTTCCTCCCATTTCGTCATCAAACCATACCACTTTCAGTTATATTCTTCTGCTTGCACTATGCATAGGAACCTTAACTGTGTAGCTCCGAAATATTCCATTCAAATCAGGTAATCCCAAAACACCTTATTCTATTGGAAGGATCAGCTTATCCCATTCGACTCTTGCCATCTTCCCCTCCCAGATAAAATCCTTCAATTCTTTATTAATTGCCATCCACAACTTCTCATCTGATTGATAAAAATATGCCTGACCTGTGTATAAAACTAAAGGGACTAAAAACATTTTCAGTGCTTGTATCCTGCTATTCATATCCATGAAACACATCTTCCAATTCCTCATTTTTGTATTATCTTTTGTTTAGTCTCTTTAGCTGCCATAACATAATCAATTTTAATCCATATGTTTAAGCACTTTATTTTATTGTGTCCCCATAAAAATGTACATTGCTGAACCAGTTCATGCGTGGGTACATAGTTTACAGCTATTACCTTTGCTGTATCTTCATTAATTGCGCATCCTGAAAAGACTTGAAACTTTTTCAGAATGTTCCACAACAATGAAATGTCCTTTTCTGATTTTATCAGGTATAAAATAATATCATCTGCAAATAAAGCCAGCTTTTCTTGGTTACCATACCAATTAAATCATTAAATATCTGAGTCCTTTATTTGACAATGTTTCTAAATATAATCCAAGTAACAAAGTGAAAAGAGGACATCCCTGCTTGGTTGTTCTGCTCAAACAGAACTTATCAGACTGGAACCTATCCAGTTTAATTTGTTCCTCTGATCCCTCATATATCCTCCTAATCAACTTTATAATTTTATCAGGGAATGTAAATGCTTCCCATTGCCCTACCCATAACATCCCAGCTTACACTGTTGAATGTCCCCTCTGTGCCAAGACCAACAACAGTGGTATTTTCTTACATTCTGCTTCTCTCTGGGTCATCATTGTTCTTTTAGTGAATTAGCCCAGTAGGCCACTCAGCTTCTCCTCCACAAAACCACATTGATCTATATCTATCACTTTTTGCCTTTACCTTTGCCATTCTTTTAGTCACTGTAGACATAAACACTTTATAATCATGGTTTAGAATTGGATTGGGCCTGTATAAAGCTGGATCTGATGGGTCTTTAACATCTTTAGGAATTACAGCCATCACTGCTTTCTTCCAGGATGGTGATGTGTCTCTTTCTTAAAAAAAATGCTTAACAAAAACTTCCATATTTTTATCATTTTTTTTCTCCCTAGCTTCCCAACGTCAATAGCAATGCCATCTATTCCTGGAGACTTTCCTGTATATTAGTTCTAAATCACAATTTTTATCTCATCTGCTCCTATCATAACTGTTAGTAATTGAGTCTCATCTACCTCTAGCGTTGACATATTTAATTCTTACTTCAACATTTAATTTGTACTCTTTCTTGATATCCATATTTCTCTGCTTTATACAGATTTTTCATAACATTTCCAAAACCTTTCTAGTGCCTGTATAGGATCTGTTGTTATCTTCCTTGTTATAAGCTGCCTAGGCTTCCCGGCAATCCCTTTCTACTTGCCTAAGTCATTGTGCTAAGAGTTTTTGTGCTCTGGTCTGGAGTTATTATCAAAAAAATATTTACTTAACAGAAGTCTTTCTAAACTCATGCATATTATGGAGGCAATCCCTTGAATTTATCTACATTTGTGACAGTAAATGTCCACCCTGGAAGTACATTTTTTAAAGTGATTTCCTTGGAGAATAAATCCAGAAATATTTAACTCCATAATGTCAATACATGGTAGGAGGATTTCTGTGACATTATGGGATAGCTTGCAATGTGATACAGAGCAGTGTGAAATGAAACATTGTGTACAAACAGTGAATGCTTAATGGATACAGTACCAGTCCCAAAGGTTGTTTTATAATGTAAAGATTGTTACACTCATAGAAGTCAGATAATAGCAAGCAAACAAGCTTATATCCTAATGCACAACTACAGGCAACAGCTAAAATAAAAGGGACAATTCATTTTCATAGATGGAATGACTAATAACAAAAGCATCTAGCGTATAGGCCTGAGAGAGATCTAAATATATAATCATTTTAATCAGAGTTGCTGGCTACTGAGACTTGTCAGCATATATCAACTGGACACAAGCTGATTTAAGTATACTTTTCTCTGCACTTATTTAAGATTTGATTCAGTAAATATTGTGTGTCTTTGATTCAGTAAATATTGTGTGTCTCTGTCTATCTGCAGTTAGCTGCCTGAAGTGTGAAAAAGTGTAGCCATCTGGGCTCATTGAAAGTTGTTAGACTGCTTTGAAATTCCTTTGTTAGTGTTAGCCTGGGGGGTTCTGCTTGCATTAAAATCTGTGTTGGTTACATTTCTAATAATCATTTTAATCGGAGTTGCTGGCTACTGAGACTTGTCTGCATATATCAATTGGACACAAGCTGATTTAAGTATACTTTTCTCTGCACTTATTTAAGATTTGATTCAGTAAATATTGTGTGTCTTTGATTCAGTAAATATTGTGTGTCTCTGTCTATCTGCAGTTATTTCCCTACCCCCCCTCCCTGTTTCCTGTTGTGGTGTTAATCTTGGTGGCTTTGGAATTGCCTGCCCCTGCTGTAAAACTGTTTTCACACACTCCTCCTGGACCCATCTCATTTGCTCACTCAACTGAGTACAGTGAGATCATATTTTGATTTCAGATACTCCTACCAGTCCCATCTCCTCTGCTGTGTACAGAGAGCGCACTTGGGAAGGACATTCCCCTATAGCATCTTAATCTGCTCTGTTTCTTCCCTCTACAAAAAAAACAAAAAAAATCCACTTCATCTGCTTCACTGTGTTTGTGTTTCTTCCTACTTTATTTCCTTATTTTGCTTTTGCCTCTTCTTAAAAGTACTCAATTGAATTTTTTTCTGCTGCCTTTATTACTGCTTGTTAGTAGCCTGATTAAATTGTAACTGTTATTCTAAGGCCTTTGGTTTAAGCACTTGGGCTTCAAACCAGTTGTTTTATATTAAGAAGGTTTGTGGTATGCACTGTTGTGGCAGGACAGGTAGCATACATCCTTCTAAGTTGGGGACTGCTGATTGAAAGCTCAGTGTCTGTTATTCTAAAAGTGTATTAGTTCTGGGTTAAGCACTTGGGCTTCAGGCCGGTTATTTTACATTAAGAAGGCTTGCAGTCTTCACTCTTGTGAGAGGAGAGGCTACATTCTGCCCTTCTGAGCTGGGAATTTCTGGTTAAAGGCTTATTGCGCATACTTACTTAAACTGTTTCTTTATGAAATCAGTACGCCTTGTTTGCTGTAGCATAGACTAGATTCATGCCTGCTGGATCTAGCTTTGTTTGTATAACTTGTGCACTGATCCAGGCCATCTTGTTTGGAGGTTCCTCTGTACTCTAGTGGCAGAAGTCTGCAGTTAGAACTTGTCTGATTAAAGACTGCTGGAACAGGGCTCAGTTTTGAGCTTTTTAACTGGTTAATTGGGTAAAGTGTTGTTTTGATTGTATCTGCTCTATTTTCTGAACTAGTATAGTCCAGTTTTCAGGTCACTGCTGAATCCAGGACTGTGTTACAAGTTTCTGTGTTGCCCATACCTTACTTCGATAGAAGGAAGTTTCATTGCTCACCTGTGAGAGAGGGGAGCTTTGAGCAGCCTATCTGTCCCTGGAGGAGTGGTTTCAGCCCAGAAGTTAGTAGTTTATTGACCATTTTGGGCTAATTTCTATCTCTTTCACTTCCCTGCTATAAAAACCGTATTTGCGCAGTTTTTGCGCTTGTATTCCGCTCAGCAAGTGCCTTCCAGGTGTTCTGCAGAGTCTACATCAGCAGAGAGACAAAAGAGAGACTTTGAAGTGATTAAGTATCATTTTTCTGCTTTTCTTGCTGTCTTAAACTAATTCTGCTTAAAACACCAGTTTTTTAGTGTTTCTGTGATTTAAAAAGTTTGTTATTGCTATATATTGTACTTATAGGTTCATAGGTTCATAGGTTCATACTAGGCTATCTGCCCGAGGGCATTTACAAGCCTAGCCCATCGTTTTGTGGCTTATGCCACCCCTTTAGTATGGGGAACTATACCCATTATTTTGCTGTGCCTCTGTCGAGCAGTGACACTGAGGTAATCCCTGGGGTATATCTGCGATCTCCCATCCATTGGTCAAGATTTCTCTTGAACAAGGCCAGCGAGGTGCTCTGCCTCACATGTACCGGGATTTTGTTCCACAGCATAGGGAGTCTTTGGGTGATGAATCTATCCCTCCAGCACGTCCTATTAATAGCCGTGTCGAGGTTTAAGTCTCCTGCCCTTGTGGCTCTGATGGATCTAGATTTTTGAGGTGAAGCATATTCATCAAATCTGGGTTTGACATGGCCTTGTATGTTAGGCAAAGGTCACCTCTGAGCAAGCGGTGCGACTGAATAGAGCTGGAGTTCTTTCAGTCGGGCAGCATAGGACAGATGGTGAGACCCTTTATCCTTTTGGTGAGGAACTTTTGTGGCCTCTCCAGCTGCTGCAAGTGTCGGGTTAGATACATTCCGAATGGGGCATTGTACTCAATCATTGGTCTGATGAGTGATGAGTAAAGGGAGACTATGACCTCCCTTGATCTAGATGAGAATCCCTTCATGATAAGGTGGGCAATGTAGAAGGTCTTCCTAACTACTTTAGCTACATGGGTGTCGAATGACAGACTACTATCAACCTGGGTCCCCAGGTCCCTGATAACTTCTTCTGTGCTCAGTGGATTGCCACCTATTTGGTAGCTAGGGGTAACCTTGTTTTTCCCGAAGGGTATGACTATGCATTTTTTGGCATTTAACTTTAGGCCGTAGCTCTGGCACCAGTTATCCATTTCTGTGAGACCCTTCTGAAGGATATCTGTGTCAGATGTGTTTTCTACTATGGCGCCCAGTTTGCAGTCATCTGCAGACTTTGTCAGCCATAACCCTCCTGTGTTTGCTTGTACTTCAGAAAAGTAGATGCCAAATAAGAGTGGGCCCAGGACTGAGCCCTGTGGGACACCACTTGTGACAGGCTTTGAGTCTGACATGGCGCCAGCAACTCTGACCCTGTGGGTTCTGTCACTCAGCCAGTTTGCAACCCATCTTGTAATGTATGGGTTGACATTTAAGCTGATGAGTTTTTCAATGATACCCGAGTGGGGTATTGTATCGAAGGCCTTAGCCAGATCGAGGTAGGCTGTATGGACTGCCTTTCCCTCATCAATGGCTTTGGTGACTGTTTCAAAAGTCAACCAAGTTTAAAAGGCATGATCTGCCTTTGACAAAGCCAAACTGGGTTGGATCCAAAGTCTGCAAATTCCCTATGTCTTTATTTATGAGGTCCATTATGATCCTCTCCATGGCTTTGCAGATAAGGCTTGTCAAGCTAATGGGCCAGTAATTTCCAGGGTCGGTGGAGGCACCGCCTTTCTGAAGTGGTACCACAGTTGCAGTGCGCCACTCCTGGGTGCGTATCCAGAGGTAAGACTTTGATTAAACAGCTGTCCTAGCTGTGGGTTTAATTCGTCATTGAGTTCATGGAGTACACAGCCGGGGACACCATCAGGTCCCATGGGTGCTGTGTTTTTGCTTTGGAGAGAGCAGTTCTCACTTGGGCGCTGGAGATGTTTGGGGGCTGCAATCGTTTGGTATAGATATCTCTCCTTTTGTGGGTAGGGGGGGGGAGTTTGCACTGAACCTGTCAGCCAGTATGTTGGCAATGTCTGTAGGATCAGTAATCTTCACATCATTTTGAACTAGCTCTGAGCATATCTGGGAGTTTCTTCCCAGGTTTCTAACATAGCTAAAGAAGGCCTTATGATTGTCTTTTGAGTCTTTAGCTATTTTTCTCTCGAAATTTGCTTTGGATGATTTTATGAGAGCTCTTAGTTTTTTACTTATAGTGATCAAGGGTGTCTTACCTTTTAAGGATTTTGCTCTATCTTGTAGTAGCTTCCTCCTTTTGTTGTAGAGTTTGTTTATGGCTGGGGTCCACCAGACTGGACGCTTGCCTTTGGTACAAAGAGTCTTTGTTTTGCTTGGGATTGCCTTATCCATGCAGTCCTGCAGGTGCTGGTAGAAGGCATTTGTAAGTGATTCAGCGGCTTGAGTACTGTTTTCCCGCTCGGGGCCTTAAAGGAGACCACACTAGTCTTTAGAAGTGTGAAGTCGGCTTTTGTGAAGTTCTTTACTGTGGTCTTTTTTATTTCAGGTGGGGGTGGGATGAGGACCTCCAGCGAGATTAGTTTGTGGTCTGATCTCACCAGTGAGGGGTACACCTCCGTTGTTGAACATTGTGCTCCCATGTTCGTGATGATGAGATCAAGTATGTTATCTCCTCTTGTGGGATGGTGACTAGTTGTTCCATGGCATTTGAGTTTATGAATTCCAGGAACTTTTGGGCTAGGGTGTTTGGGCTTGAGTAGTGTTCCCAGCCTATATTAGGGTAATTGAAGTCACCTAGTATGATGGTGTTTGGTGATACATTTATCCCCTCTAGTGTTTTCAGGAAGGCCATGTGAGGTTCCTGAGTTTGTGAGGGTGGCCTGTAACATGCTACAATTTGCAGAGCAGTCTTGCCTATGGTTAATTGCACCTGGATGGTCTCCGATGCATCGTGGCGTTGCCACCAGTCTTGAGGTGTGGGTGTCCTTGATGAATATGGATACCCCCTCCTTTCTTGGTATTGTCCGGATTTTGGGGCGGAACGCATGATATGAGGTAAAACCTGATAGCGCTGGGGTGCTCTCAGGAGCCTTGAACCAGGTTTCTGTCACAGCACAGACATCGATGTTCTCCATACTGAGAAGGGCCTCGAGTGCGTGCATTTTGAGATTTAGACTTCTGGCATTGAGCAGCATTACCCTTAGTTTTTTTCCTTTTTTGTGTTCTAGGGTGGTAGGTTTAGAATTTGAGCCTTGCCTAAAAAAGGCACTATGGGGGTGGCAAGAGCCTTTGCCAATATCCGGAATCCCAGGGGTGACAGGGGCAAGCCGTCCCTTGCGAAGCAGTGTGGCTTGTCCAGCATGTCATCCCAGGTAGACAGACACTGGATCCCCTTTGAATGACACCAGTGTTTAAGCCAATTGTTAAAGCTGATCATCTTATCTCTGTATTGTGGCATCATTCTTGGTGAAGGTAGGATACTGCTCAAGGTCAGGGTCATACCTGCCTGGTATGAACTGTCTGTCTGTTATTTACTGCCTGCACTTGAATTAAGTCATTTTTGTGTTTAAATAATCTGTTTAACTGTTGTAGGCTACACATTAAAGTGTGATAGCCTTTTCTGTGCATTTAAAGTATTGTTTTGATTGTATCTGCTCTACTTTCTGAAAAAAAAATATATATATACTTGTTTTCTGAACTAGTATAGTCCAGTTTTCAGGTTATTGCTGAATCCAGGGCTGTGTTACAAGTTTCTGTGTTGCCCATACCTTACTTGGATAGAAGGAAGTTTCTCTGTTCACCTGTGAGAGAGGGGAGCTTTGAGAAGCCTATCTGTCCCTGGAGGAGTGGTTTCAGCCTAGAAGTTAGTAGTTTATTGGCCATTTTGGACTAATTTCGATTGTAGCTGCTCTAGTTTCTGAAAAAAAAATATATATATACTTGTTTCCCACCTTTCTGAACTAGTATAGTCCAGTTTTCAGGTTATTGCTGAATCCAGGGCTGTGTTACAAGTTTCTGTGTTGTCCATACCTTACTTGGATAGAAGGAAGTTCCTCTATTCACCTGTGAGAGAGAGGAGCTTTGAACAGCCTATCTGTCCCTGGAGGAGTGGTTTCAGCACAGAAGTTAATAGTTTATTGGCCATTTTGGGCTAATTTCTATCTCTTTCACTTTCCTTTTATAAAAACCGCATTTGAGCAGTTTTTGTGCTTGTATTCCGCTCAGCAAGTGCCTTTCAGGTGTTCTGCAGCATAGAGACAAAAGAGTGACTTTGGAGTGATTAAGTATCATTTTTCTGCTTTTCTTGCTGTCTTAACTAATTCCGCCTAAAACGCCAGTTTTTTAGCAAATCTGCGATTTAAAAAGTTTGTTATTGCTACATATTGTACTTATTTGCTGCCTGCACTTAAATTAAGTTATTTGTGTGTTTAAATAATCTTTTTAACTGTTGTAGGCTACCCACTAAAGTGTGATAGCCTTTTCTGTGCATTTAAAGTGTTGTTTTGATTGTATCTGCTCTATTTTCTGAAAAAAAAATACTTGTTTCCTGCCTTTCTGAACTAGTTTAGTCCAGTTTTCAGGTTATTGCTGAATCCAGGGCTGTGTTACAAGTTTCTGTGTTGCCCATACCTTACTTGGATAGAAGGAAGTTTCTCTGTTCACCTGTGAGAGAGGGAAGCTTTGCGCAGACTATCTGTCCCTGGAGGAGTGGTTTCAGCCCAGAAGTTAGTAGTTTATCAGCCATTTTGGGCTAATTTCTATCTCTTTCACTTCCCTGCTATAAAAACTGCATTTGCGCGGTTTTGTGCACAGGGCAGTGCTAGTTAGCTAGAGTTAAACTATTCTTGGCTCCACGAAGTCTACTCTTCACTTTTTCCCTTGGAACTAGACAAACCTTCAACTTTAGCACTCAAACCATTCATTTCACAATCAAGCACTTGCTTAAAACTCATAGCAAGCACTAATTAACCCTAGCACTAGACCCCCCCTATACTGTCCAGAAGGACAAGGCTCTCTATTCATCCCCACCAGCCAATCAGAAAAACATTTTACTCTATCTATTCAGGCATGTCTAAATGGCAGCTTCCGGTGTACTCTCCAGTCCAACTGGTAAATCTGGGCATTTTGAGGCAATGTTACAACTGCCTCATGTACACAGACAACCCTCTCCTCCTACCACCAAACACTAATATATGCAAGAGATGCAATTATACAGCCAAACTGGAGGCAAAGCTCTCTCAACCCAAGACTGGAACTGACATTCAAGAGGAGAAGGGTAATACTTGCAACACACCACCAGTCTTACATAGACCTAATAAACCAACACCGGCAAATAACACACATGAATACATGAAAACATACTCAGAGGTTCTAAATAAAAATCTGCAAAAGTAACAGAGACCTCCAAAGCAGACATCCAAGCAACCTCCACACCCCATCACCAACCATGAAACACATACTTCACATAATCAGTGTGCCACTCAATCACAGCCCTTAACGCAAAATAACATACCCAACAAATTAGTAATAGGCGACTCTATAGTCAGGCACACTGATGTCCCACTAACTAGGCTGGACAAGGAGAAGATTACAGTTAGCTGCCTGTCGGGAGCCAGGATCCGCCACATAACACAAGCACTCAGGTCACACCAGAACAAGTACAAATATGACTCGGTCATTGTCCATGTTGGTGTGAATGACCTCAGACATACCTCCCTGGACTACATGAAAAAAGACATGGAAGAGCTCTCTGATCATGTAGCCCAGGCCGGTATGAACCTGACCCTGAGTAGCATCTTGCCCACACTAAGAATGATGCCACAGTATAAAGAAAAAAATGATCAATTTCAACAATTGGCTAAGTTTCTTGTGTCATTCAAAGGGGATCCAGTATCTGTTGCTTTGCAAGAGATGGTTTGCACCTGTCACCCTTAGGCTTTCAAATACTGGCCAAGGCTCTTGCTGTCCCCATAGTGCCTTTTTTAGGCAAGGCTCAAAAGACAAACCCACCACCATAAATAGCACAAGTAACCAAAAACTGAGGGTAATGCTACTCAATGCCAGAAATCTAAACCTCAAAATGCACACACTCAAGGCACTTCTCAATATGGAGAACATCGACATCTGTGCAGTAACAGAAACCTGGTTTAAGGCTCCTGAAAGCACCCCAGCACTGCTAGGCTATAACTCATACTATACCTTTCAGCCACAGAACCAGGACCGAAACACAAAAGGCGGGGGTGTATCCATATTCATCAAGGATACCTACACCTCCAGGTTAGTGGCATAGCACAATGCATAAGAGATCATCCATGTGCAACTAACAACGGGCAAAACTTCAATCCAAATCGTAGCTTGCTACAGATCACCCACCATGACCCAGAACCCCCATTCCGCATTTCTGTAGACACTGAGAAATATGAAGATCCTACCAAACACCCTAATACTGGGTGATTTCAATTACCCAAACATAAACTGGGAGAACTACTCAAGTGCTAACTCCCTTGCACAACGCTTCCTAGAATTTATAAACTCGAATGCCTTGGATCAACTGGTCAACACCCCCACCAGAGGGAACAACATATTGGACCTGGTCATCACCAACATGGGTGACCGGTGTTCCACACCGGAGGTCAACCCCTCGCTGGTTAGATCAGACCATAGACTAATCACTCGGGATATCCACATTCTGCTCCCACCCCCAATCAAGGAAACCACCGTGAAAAACTTTTCAAAAGCAAACTTCATGTTACTTAAGACCGAGGTGGAAAGGTTCACAGCCCCCATGCTAAAGGACAATGCTGTCCAAGCTGCTGAAACCTTTACAAAGGCACTCTATGAGCATCTGCAGAAATGCATGGATTGTGCTATCTCAAGTAAAACCAAGACTCACACCTCCAAGAAAAGGAAACCAGTCTGGTGGACCCCTGCCATAAACAAGCTATACAACAGAAGGAGGAAACTAATACAGAAAAGAGTAAAATCCCAAGAAGGAAAGACATCCCTGATCAGTATCAGCAAGAAACTACGATCCCTCATTAAATCATCCAAGGCTAGTTTTGAAAGAAAAATTGCCAATGACTCCAAAGATAACTACAAAGCATTCTTTAGCTATGTCAGTCACTGACACACAGGTTAAAACAGTCCTATCCAAAGCCAAAAACACAGCTTCAATGGGACCGGACAGTGTCCCAGGCTCTGTCTTACAAGAGCTCCAAAATGAACTAACCCCTCACATAAACACACTGTTCAAACTCAGCCTCTCTACAGGCTACGTACCCACAGAGTGGTGCACAGCAACAATTATCCCACTCAACAAAGGTGGAGCTACAACGGTCCCTGGGAACTATCGTCCTATAAGCCTAACTAGCCTGGTCTGCAAGGCTATGGAGCGCATCATCATGGAACTCATTAACAGAGACATTGGGAACCTCCAAATCTTGGACCCTACCCAGTTTGGCTTTGTTAAAGGCAGATCATGCCTCCTAAACCTGGTGGACTTATTTGAGACAGTTACCAAGGCTTTAGACAAGGGGAAAGGAGGTCCACACAGCCTACCTAGACCTCACAAAGGCTTTTGACACCATTTTCCATTCTAGTATTATAAACAAGCTCACCAGCTTGAACATAAACCCCTATATCACGAGATGGCTTGCCAACTGGCTCATGGACAGAACCTACATGGTGAGAGTTGCAGGCTCTACGTCCGACTCTAAACCGGTTACAAGTGGCATCCCCCAGGGCTCAGTCCTAGGTCCCCTCCTGTTCGGTATATACATCTCAGAGGTACAGGCAAGCATAGGAGGACTATGGCTGACCAAGTTCTCAAACAACTGCAAACTAGGGGCCATAACTGATTCTCCGGCTGATACAAACACCCTCCAGAAAGGTCTCACTGAGATGGATACCTGGTGTCAAAATCATGGCCTCAAACTAAATGCCAAAAAAGTGCATAGTCATCTCCTTTGGAAAAAATAAAGTACCCGCAAACTACCACATAGGTGGTAGTCCCCTAAATACAGAAAATGTCATAAGGGATCTGGGGACCCAAGCAGATAGTAATCGCTCCTTTGATAATCATATTGCCAAGGTGGTTAGAAAATCCCTCTATGTGGCCCACCTAATCTCAAAAGGGTTCACATCTAGAACAAAAGAGGTTATTGTGCCTCTCTTCCCATCACTCATTAGATCCATCATAGAATACAACGCCCCATTTGGGATGTACCTTACAAAACACCTGCAACAGCTGGAAAGACCACAAAAGTACCTCACAAAGAGGATTACTGGCCTCAAACAGATGCCCCATGCAGCCCGACTCAAGAAACTCTAGCTGTACTCGGTTGCATACCGCTTACTGAGAGGTGATCTCTGCCTGACATACAAGGCCATGTCCAACCCAGAATTAATGGACATGCTCCACCTAAAAAATAAACAAATCCCGGAGAGCCACGTGCTCTAGAGATATAAACCTCACCACAATGATAAATAGGACATGCTGAAGGGATAGATTCTTGTCCCAGAGACTCACCATGCTTTGGAACTGGATTCCAATATACATCAGGCAGAGACCCTCACTAACACTCTTCAAGAGAAACCTTGACAGGTGGATGAGAAACAGAAACTTTACCCTGGGGATCACTGCAGTGGCTCTGCTGGACAGTGGCACAGGGAACTAATGGCTCTGCTGGACAGAGGCACAGGGAACTAATCTAAGGGGGTGGCGAAAGCCAACACATTCTGGCTAGGCTTATAAATGCCCTTGGGCAGATAGCGTAGTACTTACCTATGAACCTATGAACCTATGTAAATAACTTTTCATAAAGAATAGGACAGAAACATAAGTGATACAACTAGTTTAAGTGAGCCTGAGAGGTCTACAAAAGACTGATACATTGCACGTATCCTGTAAAGATTACAAATTAAAATTGTGTTAAAGTTTGCTTATGAAAGTAAGTAAATCAGGGAAAGAAGTTGAAGATCTCCAGGAGACTGATAGTATTATACAAAACAAGGGCAAGGTTGTTCATGCTGAAATTCCTCAAATGCAGGAAGGCCTTAAACCTTATGCTTTTAAAACCTGAAAAAGGAAAAAATGTAGCTGCTAGAAAGTTTAGCTGCAGTTGTCCCTCCTTTAACATTTTCAGTCTACAAACTGTGTGCATATTACGATACAATGAAGAAGCTGCTCATAGTTGAATAAAGTCAATCATTCATCCAGCTTAGTGACTCACCTTCTGTTTAAAGAAAACATTTAATTTAGTTGATGCAACACTGGATGTCTTGGGATCTCTGTTACCACATTCATTCAGTAAGTTACAATAAATACTTCTAAACACACAGTGTTGTTAGAGTGCTACTCTGAATTTTGACAGACCATCTAAAGGAGAGTTTAAATGTATTAAATGTATTGCATTTGCTGTTCTGTAAGTTTAGTCTAAAAAAAAAAAAATATATATATATATATATATATATATATATATATATATATATATATATATATATATGGGTCTAGGACATTTCACTGAATGCACAATTCACTGAAAATCAAATTAGTGTGCACTTTTCACTGAAAGCTCAATTCACTGAAAACACAGTTCACTGAAACACATTTCACTGAAAGTTATATATGGCCTTTTCCCCACAGTAGTCCGACCCTGGAGTTAGTATATATAGCAAGGGGGGGTGTGGGTGGTGTAGTTCCCCACATAGTTTAAATATTTTGGACTATATACAAGGATACTTGCAATTCCAATATATTACTGTTCTCTGAACATAATATGTATATATATATATATATATATATATATATATATATATATATATGTATATATATATATATATATGTGCCCCCCACATTCACCCTTAATATATATATATATATATATATATATATATATATATATATATATATATATATATATATATATATATATACTAACTCCAGGGTAGCACTACAGTGGGGAAAAGGCCAATGAAATGTGTTTCAGTGAATTGAGTTTTCAGTGAATTGTATTTCAGTGATTTGTGTTCAGTCATTTGAGTTTCAGTGAAATGTGCATTCAGTGAAATGCCCTAGACCCATATATACATATGTATGTATTGAAAAGGTTAACTTATGAGCATAACATTTAAATAATAAATGATACAAATGCATTTGTATATATTCATTTATTTATGCATTAATTCCCCAGTACCCACTTTATCATACTGAGTGCCTCTGGGTCGTAATGCAAAGAGCTAATCCTAGACAGTCCATCTCAAGAAACACATTTAATCATGCAGGAGCTGTATGGCAATTTAGAGTGCCACCACTTCAGGTATAATCATATCTTTGGGAGGTGTGAAGAAACTGGAGTTCTAATGGAAGCCCAAGGAGATATTGGGAGTACTTGCAGATTCTACAAAGAAGGCTTCTCCCAACACCACTAGTGCATATAAACTAGAAAATAAAACAACAAACACACTAGTGAAGGAAGCTTTGTAAAAAATACACAAAGCACTCAATCGTGTTCTGGTTTTGATTCATTCAGTAGTGTGCTTCATATAAATGAAATAATGATTTTAGAATCTCAACAATTCTATGTATTATAAAAATTGTGGTGGAACATGTTGCAGTGAGGGATGACCAAGTCAGTGGTCTGTTCTTAAGCATAATGACTATTCGTTGCCTTTACTTAGATTATGAATAATATTTCGTTAAACTAGCAGAAGGAGGACAGCAGTAACTGGTTAGTCACCATCATGGGATCATCTTAATTTGTTTGAATAACAGTTTGTCTTGTTTGACAAATCATATTTGTTGTTTGCTGAATTTCAGTGATATGTGGCATAAGATTAAGGGACAGAGGTTTAGACCTACTTGTATTCAATCTTTAATGGTGCACGTAAGTAAATTGATTGTAAGTGGAATTTTCTTTCCATGTTTGTGGAACTGGCAGGGGGTCTTTTTTGTGCATTTTGTGATATGTGTGTGTGTGTGTGTGTGTGTGTGTGTGTGTGTGTGTGTGTGTGTGTGTGTGTGTGTGTGTGTGTGTGTGTGTGTGTGTGTGTGTGTGTGTGTGTGTGTGTGTGTGTGTGTGTGTGTGTGTGTGTGTGTGTGTGTGTGTGTGTGTGTGTGTGTGTGTTTTCACAGATTCATAAGTATATCCTAGGGTAATGACTACTAGGGTCTTTATAAGCCTAGCCATGCAACCCAACCCAATTGTCTCCCAATGTATCATGGGTATTTATTAACAGACGGGTGTAAGATAGGAAGTTTCTGTAGGCTATGTGGGGGGTATGTTAGTTTGGGCATATTAATGTCTACCTCTGTCTATCAGAGACATAGGGGCTGGACATGGGGTGACTTGCCAATTTCCCATCCATTAGTCAATGTTGCATTTAAATAGAGTTAGTGATAAACTCTGATTCATATAGATGGGGGGTTATTCCAGAGCATGGGGATCCCCTGAGACACATAACTGTTCTCATTATGTCACAAGGGAAATTTAAATCCTTGGATCTAGTGGGCCTGATGTTTTTCATTTTGTGGATCTGCAAAAGGTCCATCAGAGCTGGATCCAAGGATGCCTTTTATGCCAGGTATAGATTACCTCTCAGTAACCTGTAGGAGATGGAGTATACAGATAGGTCTTTAAGGTAATCTGTATAGAACAATTTGTTTATACCCTGGAAAGTGCTTGTGCGTGATTGTGTGTCTTTGTTACGTACAGAGTTTGGTTAATTTATTACTACATGTGGAATATCTCAGTTGGTTGGACTTCACTATGAAGTTCTAGGCTTCTGCCATTTTTTCCAACACAAATATTTCATATAGAAGATAAGTGCCTGTTAAGAGTATGCTATAATTTGAAACTCCAGAAAGTGAATATCCATGTTGTCTAATGTGGGGGATAGAAAGAAGAAAGCCAGCTAAGGTTGTAGAAAAAGAATATAGAACAGGGTGTGAGCTGTACACCCCATGACCTGGTACATGTTAAAAAATGGAGAGGATACTTTTTGATTTATTTAACAAGGCCCAATTTCAGAGAAGACTGACAGAGAAAAGTTTCTAGTACACACTTTGGTAAAAAAAGACAACTACAAAGTTGCATTCACATGCATCAGTAAACCCCATATCTGTCAATGTCTATGTAAGGTAGTCAGATTCATGTCTTTATGTAATACTGCATAACAATAAAATAGTAAAAAAAATCTCAAAAAGGATAATGGACATTGCTTAAAAAAATTAAATTAAAGCTATGAGTACAGATGCAAAGACAAGGAAACATCATCATATACTAGACTGGGGTTTCACAGGAAACCCTGGTGTAATTTAGATTCCCCAAACTGCAGGGATCCTTTATTAGAACATTCTTTTCACAACTTCTACTTCTAAATGTCCTTTTTTGCCAGTCCCCTTTCTGACCACTGAGCTCATTCCTCTTGTAGTCTCCCAATTACTCCATTCCTTCTTTGCGGTTAGAGTCAGGTGACCTGAGTAGGAGCTATCGTCAGCATATTAGGGGATCAGATTTTGGTGTGTAGGCCCTACCAACATTTATTCCTGAAGCACTTAAGGGATTAGACATGCAATATTCTAGCATCCTACTGTGTGATCCCCAGTCTTAATGGAGGATTCATCCACAGATATTGTGCCCAGACAGATGCTCCACACTCCTTTCTTTCTGAAGAGTGGCTAGAAAGACTAACCTTGCCATACTTCTCCTCCCCAGTCCAAACTCCAACAAGTACTTGAGCCTCTAATCAACCTTAGGTCACCTGGGGCATAAGTCTTTATCCTTATAAATAAGCAGAGTTGGCAGTACTGCCAAACATGTTGTCTCTGAAATCAGTACACCTCAGGAAAGGAAGAAATCAAACACCACCTTCCTCAATTTCAGGTACCCACAATGTTGATCCTCAAAATAAAGATCATTGCCCATAACATAAGTGGTGTATCTGCCAAGTAATACTGCCATTAATGTAATAAACATGGGTCCATTTGAAAAGAACGAAAAAACACTTACCCAAATCTTTAAAGACCAAGATGACTTCTCTGAAATCACAATTTAACGAACACTCTGATAATTGGAAAGTAACAGTGGGAAAGGAGCCACTTGGCCACCATGGTGAACTTTGCCCCTTTCCCCACTGTAGTGTGATCTTGGAGTTGGTATATTTAGTTAGAGGGGTGTGGGGGATGAAGCCCCCCACATGGGTGGCTTTAATTTGCTTTAGTTTGATTTTTTTGTGGTGTCAGACACATGGTTACTTTCCTAGAGTTTCTAATTGGTGATCCGAGTGTTCGCTAAATTGTGGTTCTGGTGACATCATCTTGACATTTAGTGATTCAGGTAAGTGGGTTTTTATCCTTTTGAAGTAGACCTAATAAAAACATAGATGTAGCTTTGAAACATGTAACATCATTATTCCTACATAATGAGACACACAGTTTACAGAGAGTAACTCAAACATGAAAAATGGTGGGTGAGGGAGGACATGATGGAGAGGTGCCTCTATGAAAAAAGAGAGAATGGATATAAATAGTTTATATTTTCAATGCCCCATAATCAAAGCCAGTATAAGTGACTGAAACAGTGATGTTAAATAATATGGCATGTGTGGTGTAAAACTGCTCAAGTTAGGACAAACACTCCAGGAACATTTCACATCAATGGGTGCTTCCAATCACATATCAGTAAGAAATCTGTGATGTGGATTAAATATCCATGCAGAATGGACACAGAGGAAGGGTTTAATGGTCAAGGTTGTGAAGAAGTGTTGAAATATACAGCCAATATGGGCATTACACTGTGTAGTCCACATAAGTCAACATGAAGGAAGAACAGAGTTTTATTTGTTTTGGGTATAAATGTGTTAGATGTACATGCTGTCAAGAGGTAAGAATAACAGTTTGTTTATTGATTATCCTAGGAAATCTGACAAATAACTTCGGAGGGAATTTTACAAATAACTTCGGAAAGGACTTTACAGAAAACTACTTAACGTTCTTAAATTCTCACAATGTCTTATAAATGTATGGAACTGTAATGTGTGCACTTATAAGCATTTCCTTCATTCAAATAAAGATAAAATATGATATAAAATGTGTTCCACTTTTCTGTGGCTAAGGCTGAAAGGATGAACTGTTCTGGTTTTCGAAACAGATGCTACAAGGATTCCTGGTGCCATTGTGGTTTTGCTCCATTTTATCAGTAGGATACATGTAGTGTATGTAATGCTTTCCAGTTATTCTTCTAAACCTTCTAGCCTGCAGCCTAACTGGCCATCCTTACCTTTAATATATTTAAAGCCAACTGAATTGTAAATGCAGACTAACCTTCAACATTCTGTGCTGGTTAGAAAATTAAAAATGTCAGTGAAAAAAATGGAAATCAGTTTTGCTAATGTGCTGCGATGTTTTCCCAAGTCAAAGTAGTCTATTGTTTTAAATGTTCAAACTATCAAAAGTTTACAACTGTCCTATAAGGTAAATGACAATGTAGGTCTTTGATTGTGTTGTGTTATACTATCCTGCATATCACATACTAACTACCATGTTATGTCAGGGTTACGCTTTTACGTTAAAAACAAAGGAATTACCTTACAATGTATCTTAAGTAACACCACGGGTATGGCAATGTTTTAGGGCAAAATTCATAGATATGGTAGTCACTACACAGGAAGTGCTCATAAAAAAGCTTGTGTAAGGCAACAGCATAGCAGGGCTGCAGAACAGATGCTCTTGCATATCAACTGAAAAATGATTCTCAGTACATTGTAAAGGGACACTGCATGTGCATAACCATGTTGCCACAACTGAATGATAGTCACAAAGTGTGCCAGAGCAGTCATATGATACTGACATATAACGCAGTGACTGTGGTGTGCAGCCCTGCCTCTGCCAGCGCAGTCATATGATAATGCAGTATAATTTAGTGACTGTGGTGTGCAGCCCTGCCTCTGCCAGAGCAGTCATATGATAATGCAATATAACGCAGTGACTGTGGTGTGCAGTCCTGCCTCTGCCAGAGCAGTCATATGATAATGCAGTATAATGTAGTGACTGTGGTGTGCAGCCCTGCCTCTGCCAGAGCAGTCATATGATAATGCAGTATAATGTAGTGACTGGTGTGCAGCCCTGCCTCTGCCAGAGCAGTCATATGATAATGCAGTATAATGTAGTGACTGTGGTGTGCAGCCCTGCCTCTGCCAGAGCAGTCATATGATAATGCAGTATAATGCAGTGACTGTGGTGTGCAGCCCTGCCTCTGCCAGAGCAGTCATATGATAATGCAGTATAATGCAGTGACTGTGGTGTGCAGCCCTGCCTCTGCCAGAGCAGTCATATGATAATGCAGTATAATGTAGTGACTGTGGTGTGCAGCCCTGCCTCTGCCAGAGCAGTCATATGATAATGCAGTATAATGCAGTGACTGTGGTGTGCAGCCCTGCCTCTGCCAGAGCAGTCATATGATAATGCAGTATAATGTAGTGACTGTGGTGTGCAGCCCTGCCTCTGCCAGAGCAGTCATATGATAATGCAGTATAATGTAGTGACTGTGGTGTGCAGCCCTGCCTCTGCCAGAGCAGTCATATGATAATGCAGTATAATGCAGTGACTATGGTGTGCAGCCCTGCCTCTGCCAGAGCAGTCATATGATAATGCAGTATAATGCAGTGACTGTGGTGTGCAGCCCTGCCTCTGCCAGAGCAGTCATATGATAATGCAGTATAATGCAGTGACTGTGGTGTGCAGCCCTGCCTCTGCCAGAGCAGTCATATGATAATGCAGTATAATGCAGTGACTGTGGTGTGCAGCCCTGCCTCTGCCAGAGCAGTCATATGATACTGCAATATAACGCAGTGACTGTGGTGTGCAGCCCTGCCTCTGCCAGAGCAGTCATATGATACTGCAATATAACGCAGTGACTGTGGTGTGCAGCCCTGCCTCTGCCAGAGCAGTCATATGATAATGTAGTATAATGTAGTGACTGTGGTGTGCAGCCCTGCCTCTGCCAGAGCAGTCATATGATAATGCAGTATAATGTAGTGACTGTGGTGTGCAGCCCTGCCTCTGCCAGAGCAGTCATATGATAATGCAGTATAATGCAGTGACTGTGGTGTGCAGCCCTGCCTCTGCCAGAGCAGTCATATGATAATGCAATATAACACAGTGACTGTGGTGTGCAGCCCTGCCTCTGCCAGAGCAGTCATATGATAATGCAGTATAATGTAGTGACTGTGGTGTGCAACTTGTGATGATTGCCCTTGGCTAAATGCACAAGAAGAGTGAACCAATGTTGTCTTGGCCAAAAGGGAGCCACTAGCAAGATTTTTGGTTTCTCCTGTTGATTCTTCAGCAGAACTTTCTGAGTAAGAGGGAAGTGGGGAATGCATAGAGAAACATCACCTTCCAATAGATTGATAGTGCATCCATCTTCCATACCAGAGGACCTGGAACTCTGGCACAAAACTTTAGAAGTTTTCTGTTGAAAGGGGAGGCAAAAAGATCTATTTGAGGTGTACCGCACTGGTGAAGAATGTCCAGAAACACATCCTTGTGAAACAGAGTGTCTGCCACAACAGTTTGGTTGGAAGAGATGTACACTGCCTGCAGAGTGACTAGGTACTGAGTAGCCAATTCCCGTGTCAAATTAGCCAGCCTGCACAGAAGGTACCATTTTGTCAGCCATGTTTGTTTACATATACAACTGTGGCATTGTCTGTAAACAGTTTTAAAGGTCCTGGACAAAGAATAGTATGAAAAGCCTAAACTGCCAGCAAAAGAGGCCTCACCTCTTTTATGTTTAAGTGCTCCTTCCTTTGTGAAGAAGACCACAGGTCTTGTACCTTCATGAACGCAAAGGCTATCCCCCCTCCCCATGTATGAGGTGTCTGTGAACAACTCTTGAGTTGGTAGTGGAGGATGTAAAGGCATGCCTGGATTCTGGGTAATCTGCTGAATCCACCAAAGAAGCTCCCTCTTTAGGCAAGAAAAAGAAGGACAACAAACTCTAGTGGGTGAGTATGCTGCATCCAAACTGATTTTAGATACCATTGAAACCTTCTCATGTGGAATTTGGCAAGAAGTATCATGGAAATAGTGAAAGCCATGAAGCCTAGAAGCTTGAGAAACTCCTTGGCTGTCAAAGACTGCAGAGGGAGAAGATCTTGGAAGTAAATGACTAGAGACAGATTGTTTTTGTGGAGGAAGAGAGCCAACATGTGATCTGTCTGAATTCTGTACTTCAGGAAGGCATGGTCCAGTGAATGAGTGAGCATGGATTTTTTGAAACAGACTGTGAAACCCAACCTCTACAGAAGAGTAGTAGTGAACAGAAGATAGTGAAAGAAGGTTTCTGGGAGGGGTGCCTGTAGCATCAAGTCACCCAGATAGGGAAAGACCAGTATGCCCTGAAGTCTGCAGAAAGCAATCATAAGAACTAAACATTTTGTAAATACCCTTGGTGCCATAGAGAGATCAAAGAGCAAAACACAGAACTGAAAATGTGAGGAAACAATAAAAAAAATAAACATTTTCTGTAAAAAGGTATGAATGGTAACATGTAGGAAGGCATCTTTAAACTCCAGAGAGGCCAAATAGGCCTGTGGAAGAATGAAAGGAAACAGAGTTTGGAGCAAAAGCATATGAAAGGTTGGGAACGTTAGGAATATGTTGAGGTGAGAAAGGCTCAGAATGGCTCTTCATGGTCCATATTTCCTGGGAAACAGGAACATCCTTAAGCAGAACCCTTTTCCCCTTTGTGACAGTGGAACTTCTTGGATAGTTCTCTTAGATATCAACTCTTGGAGCACGTCTTGGAAGAAAAAATGTTCTTGAGGTGGTTGAGGAATTCTCATGAAAGGAGGAAGAGCTTTCCAGGCCATGAAATATCCTTTGTGGATAATGCACAGGACCCAAGAATCATGATGTTCTCCCAGACTGGAAAAGAGAGAGTAAGGTGCTGAGAGAGGGGAATGTGACCAGAGGGAGCCAAGTAGTCACAGACTACTTGGCTTGTCTGGAAATTACTGCTTTTGAGTAGAAGAAGGCTGAGAGGGTTTAGAACAAGCAGGTCTCCTGACATCCCTTTTACCTCTGGAAGGAGTTTGAGATTGTTTTCTGACAAAAGCAGTTTTAACTGGGTAGCTCCTTTGGAATTTTGGAACTGTAGACACAAAGATATGTTTTAAATCCTGCAACTCTTTACCTCTCTCCTGCAGGGACTTGAACAAGGTAGCAGCTGCAGTAGCAAACAAGACATTATTATCTAATAGTGCATCCATTAACCTGGCCTTAAAGTCTTCAAGAAGAGGTCAGAGCCTTAACTAAGAGAATCTCCTTATTACACAGCCAGGGGCAGCAGCTATGGCAGATGCTTTAGCAGCATCATAACTGTATCTAATGCACTGGAGTACCACTTGGGAAGATGCACTTAAAACAGAGGAAAGCTGAGACTTTACATCTGAATCTGGAAGATCCGAGAGAAACTGAGAGGCCTGAGAATGAACAGCCAAAGCATACTTATTCATATGGATTTGACAGTTAATTGCCCTAATGGTGAGTGTAGCTGAAGTGGACACTTTTTTCACCAGCTTTTCCATGATTTTACACTCCTTGTCTGAAGGGAGAAGAGAAGTGGAAGGCAAAAGTCTGGATGGCTTATCAGTAGCAACAAAAACAGCCATTATGTCTGAAACAGGGCATTTATAAATGAATTTCGTCCTCTGGAACTTTATAGAACCTATCCAGCCATCTGGGGGCAGAAGGCTGAAAGTCTGGACTCTAAGAAGCAGAAGTGAAAGCATCCAGAAAAGCTAGCAGAACTGGACGCACAGCAGAGGGAGAAGGTGAATCCACTTGGAGCAAATTGTAGTATCTTCTCTGCACATCAGTAACCTGTGAGCAGTCCCACTTGAAAAACTCCCTCATATGAGCAATAGTCTCCCCAAAGGTGACATCTTCACCAGGAGACTCAGATCCATTGGACTCCTCCTCAGGTGATGCATATTCCAGGGGTAAAGAAATCTGGGCAGAGTATGCCAAAAACTCATCCTCTGAGGAATCCTCATTTTCAGACAATACTTGATCGCTAAATCTTTCAGAGGGGAAGAAGTAGAAGGCAGACTAGGAATGGAAACACCACTGGGAGGCTTCAAAGCCATAAAGGCATTAAATAATCCCCGTGTGAAGGTCTGCTAGATAGGTGAAGGTTCTTGAGGAGCTGGAAGAAGTTTTTTTTTTTTTTTTTTTTTTTTTTAACAGGCACCGTAGCCTTGTGGAAGGTGGAAGGACCTGACTTTGGCCTGCATTCAATAACAGTCATTGGTACTTCCTCCTGAACCAAGATTTGAGGAATACCTCATGGGCCTTTTGATATAATGAGCCTAGGTTTCCCCTGCTCATTCAAAATGGACATCTGCAACACCTCCTAGGATGTGCCAATGGCTGACTGCCTGATGGCTTCCGCTCCAGCACTCACAGAGGAATCGAGCCAAATTCTGAACAGGCCTCAGGGCCTTCACTGGTTTTGAGAAGGGCATCTTAAATGGGAGGTGCAGGCGAAGCTTCAGGCCTAAACCTCTTGGCCTTATTCACAGGCTCAGCAGAAGGACCTGATATATCCTCCATAATTGCACACACTAACCTCTTGAGTTGTTGATTCTCAAGGAAAATATTAATAGAGTGAAGGCGGCTATACAAAGTTATTGGAACAAATGCTTGACATACAGAGCAAGACTTATGGTTGTGATTAAGGTCTAAACAAAACAGACACTAGTCGTGGCTATCTTTATGTGGAATTTGCCTTCCACAATGGCACTTGCCTTTCCTGGATGACATGTAACCTCAGACAGAAAAGCAGCAGTAAAAGTAAAGGAAAAAACCCCAACAAGGCACTTATCAGAACATGCTTGTACAGCAACTAACTACTCTGGTGAGCAGACCAACAGTCGAAGATTGCGTTTGAACTGACAGCAGAGAAGTTCTGAGAATGGTACGTGTGGACATTACTTTTATGGTCGACACCTGCTTTGGGCCTATGTGTATTGCCCGATGTACCTAGCAGTGGTAAAAGGCTTTTATATATTGGCTAGATATCAGGATCATTTATGGCAGGGAATTTCTCATGTAATGAATACTGCAATATAGGAATAGAAAGATATCTAGTAAGTACAACTGATCTAAAAGTAGACGACAGAAGTAAATACCTGTAAGCTGCTAAGTTCCAGTACATGAAATTGCAGGCTTTGAGATATAAGACAGAAAATAGCTGTGTATTTTAAAATATCCTTTCAGATATATATTTTTTAGTTTAAATATGCTTTCTTAGTAAAATGATAAGTACAAAACTTGATACATTAGTTTATAATGACTTTGCAAAACCCCGCACATGGTACACTTCTTGAAAAGGGAATACATTAACTTTGTCACAGACCATCCTGTATAACCCTAATTGATCTACACTGCTAAGCAAATAGGCTTCAACAATACCATTCAGAACTTAACAACTGAGTCTGATGACCTTGAAGTAATTATATTAGCTACGGGTAGAGAAGAAGAAGACACAAAGCCCTGGACAGACTGCAAAATGATTGCACAGTTGATTTGGTAATGCACTTTTATTTGCAATGGAGTATTTTATATCAAAAGCACATGGTTGTCCATGAAAGTACTAAACAGAAGTACTCAGCAGCATGTAGACTGTTGTGTGAATGTTAAAATGTAATGCAGTTGTGAATTATATAATTTGAAAGTATCACATTGACTGTTATAGGAGAGTTGCTAGCTGTAACATGATAGACCTTGACTATTCAGTAACATGTTGATCATATGGGGAATTTAGTACAACAAATACTTATTTTATGAAATAAGCCTTTATCCTGCAATCTGGACCTCATGAGAATAACAAAAACGTATTCTGCACAGATTATACATCAGTTTCAAAAAAGTCCTGATTGTTTCCACTCAATTAAATCTCCTCCTTAAAATGACTTTGATGTTTCTTTTGTTCTTTCATTCAGTCATTTTATGATACCTGCTCTGTCATGTTCAGGGTTGCAAGACAATAAGAGACAATCCTGATAAGAAATGGATTAAAGGCAGAGAACCAGTTCTGATTAAGATGTCAGTCCACGGCAGTATGCACACATATATAGATGCAGGCTGTACACAATGCTACTGGCAGTAAAGAAAATTGTCAGTATATCTGTGGACATGCCTTTGGAATGTGGAAGGAAACTGGGAACCCCAGAAAAAATCCACATAAACTGAAGTAGGTTATACGGACTCCATGGAGAAGGCACTAGAACCCAAAATTCATGAGGATAACCAATCACTGTGAGGTAGTAAACTTAAACACCATGCCACTGTGCCATTCCACCATTCAGTACTCTGTAATCAATTACCTTCCAACCATGGTCTTAAAGAAAACCTTCATGTAGGGCATCATGCCATAAATGAAATGCCAAGCTATTTTAAAACTAGATTTCTTGAATAACAGTACATTTTCAGTATCACCACCTCTTTTATGTAACAGCCTGCTAAACATTTATTGATTAGTACATTTTCATCAGTCTGTTATTCTCTTATAGAATTATTTGGTCACTTATGAGCATATGACTTTTTAAATAAGCATATACAGAACATATACTATATCTTCTACAGCACATGTATCACAATTTATATACTCTTTACAATTAAATGGCTACACTAAAACAACTTTCTTCTTACATATGAAAGTACACAGTGCACCTGTATCATTTGCATGACTCTTTAAGGGCTCATTTTTTTTTCATTAGTGTCCACTCACACCTTTCAGTTGACAAAGTTTTCATTATATCATTGGCCTTTCAATTAATAAATTAAGCCCATTTGCTACCAGATAACTATATCACAGAAATTAAAACATTCTGCCAGTTCCTTTGAGAAAGTGGCATAAAACCATGCCTTTGGGCCAGAAACCCAAATATGAGTAGTCAGTCAGGTCAGTGAAAGCACTGACTTGTGATTGGTGGTAAAAAAAGGATGACACGTGCTAGCATGCCCATCTCAAAGGGAGGACCCATGGCTTGCTCTTTTTGCTGAAATTTGATGACTGTGCTTTCATGGAGTGTTGTCCACAAACCTGTGGGTAGCATGTCTTGTACCCATGAGTAAGCAATAATAGAAGTCACAGTTAAGACAAAGGAAGGAGTTGTTAGGAAGGGCTAACCCAAACATGTGACATCCTATAGCTACACCTCTACAGGGAAAAAAATGGGTCTATCATGTCCCATCCAGATGTTGGAATGAATTGTCCCCAGGACTCTTGGAACTCTGGGCTTGCTCTTGCCTCATAGGGAAAGACATGAGTTAATGGGGCATAGGAAGAGTGCTTGATAATAATCCTATGTTTATACATGAAAAGGGAAGCTAAAATGTGCTAAATCTACTGGATGATTGTTTTTTTTTTTTTTTTAATTTCAGAATGTCCATGTTATGTGCATTTTACTACATAGGGATATACAAATAAATCAATGGAAAAGTAATATTTAGGAATGTAATTGCAAGTTCTATTGTCAGGATTTATAACAACATTTTATAGCAAAGTACTAAGCCAGCTGAAGGAAACTAAGTACAACTCGGGTGCTTTTTGTTGCCTCTTCTCAGGTCTATTTTTATAGGTTCAGCAATAAGCTAGAAATAAGATGGGTAATATTCATCACATTGTATTTTTCTGCATAAAGCCATTATTTATATATGTCTGTATGTATGCAGCTATGTATATCTGTTTTTATTTTTGTTAATTTTAGGGAGGGAGGCTCACACAATATGTAAAATAATAGCAAGCAAAACCACAAAATAACTATATTATAATGCAGATATTGACTAAAGAGTCACTATATGGCATAAATAAATGGCTGGCTTTAGTCACAGGCAAACTAGAAAGCTGCCTAGGGTGCACTTTTTTATTTATTTACTTATTTATTTATAGTATGGAAAGTTGCTGCTGTGATGCTCCTTGTCAAAGCAATAGTGGGTGCATGTGGCATCCTATATAGGAGATGTTCGTACTTACTCAGGCTTACTGTTTCATTTCACCACTGATCTAAGAAATGAATCAGATAGCTACAAAGGATCTTTGATTTGGCTCCTAGATCATGGGAGTGATGGATCAGGATGCCTGCAAATTCCAAACAATGAACTTGATGTGAGGGCAGAAGTGAAGACAGCAGTGGGAGTCCATAACAGGTGGCATTATGAGGGTCTGTAAGTCAATGATATTTCTTAGGTTCAGTTCACTCAGTGTTGTCTGAATTATAGAATGTATATTTTAATATACCAACTAACACGATATTTGACCAGCTAATGGCCATGCAGGATATTTTGTATTTTGACAGGAAAAAATAATTTGTATCTGTGTATGTAATTTGGAACACTTTATTGTGGCTGGCTACTATGTATTTGTATGCAACAGAGTTGAAATGAATTATCCAAAGCCTAGGCAGTCAACAAAGTGTCTATAATTGCTGAGACAGGAACAATGATGTATTTGGATGAAAATGACTCGCCCTGTTGTTATATACTTAAGTTAAACTGTCATTTTTATCTTTGCAGGTCTGCTATGTATTTGTATGAGGCAAATAGGGATACTTTAGTGTGTCTACTATTTGTGTGAAACAAAGTTAAAATACATTTCTGTGGCAATATCACAATCAGACATCTGAAGTGTACACAACCAACAAATTGGTTATAATTTTAGGGGAGTGACACCATCTCTGGATGAAAATGACTGACCCTGCTATTGTTTGTTAAAGTTTAATATTCATTTTTCTGATTTTTCAAAAACTAATACATACTTGTATGAAGCAAGTGGGAAAAATGGGTGCAAAACAGTTACACTATAGGACCATGGTATTTTTTTATTACTATTTGACAGTTGAAGTGTACAAAGTCTACTAAGTGACTCTAAACTAGAAGAATAAGGGTTATCTGTGAATGAAAGTAACTGACCATTTTGTCATCTGCTGAGGTTAAACAGTCATTAAATTTGCACATGTAGAATGAGTGCGCATTTGTTTGACTTAAATTGGAATGCTTTATTGTGGCTACTGTATGTTTGTTTGAAAGAACCATAAATAAAACATGAAACATAGGACAAAAAACTGCATGGAATAAAACCAAAAACTGAAAAAAACCCACTTGAAAGACTGAGAAGAACAATTTTAATTAATAAAAATATTTTTGTTCCACACAATCCAAAGAGGCTTTATCAGAACTGTGAAAAGCCTTAACCCTATGCCTGTAGCTTCATCAGAACTGTGAAAAGCCTTAAACCCATGAATGTATAACACATAACAATATATTTTTATAAGAGAGCTGTACTTTATATAGCTCTTAATTTCCCCTAACAGAGTTATGCTTTATACAGCTCTAAATTTCCCTTTAGCTTATTTTGTTAATATGTGTGCAATGGATTTTACAAAATTGTTTTGCATCAGATCTACATACATGTATTTCAATATCTCAAATGTTGAAAGATGTACATTAAAATAACTCCATAATTATTCAGACTTTCATTATAAAATGGCCAATAAAGGTAATGGAATTATACTTACAGATGTTTGCAAATATGTTGAAGAGATGTCAAAGTTATTGGCAGACAATTCAATTTACCATCATGTATCTTTATGTTAAAATTACAGTTATTATAATAGATTGATGATTGTCTTATGGATTTGTTAACACATGACTGCACCAATACTACATTTATAATTATTTAAGAGTTTTGCATTTCAAAATAGGTGATATATCTAAAGTTCCAAAATTTCACAAAAATATGGTGCCACCCACTTTCAGGCCCATAGTAGCTTCAGGGTCAACTAAAACTGAATACATTTATATTTTTCTGGACACTGTATTGAATACACTAATACCAAAAGCTCTCTTGTACTTCAGAGTCTCAAGATGTTTTCACAATGTTAAGAGAATGTAAGTTTGTTGGTACTGAAACCTTGATGTTTACTGTTCACATTAATTCTTTGTACACTTTTGTACCATAAGTAAGCTTAGAATTTGTTAAGCTCTGTGTGAGGTATATACTGACTTAAGCAATAGTGTGATTAATAATAATTTTATTTTATTTGATGAATTACTTTCCAACTACTTTTGTGCATTCAGTAATTTTTATTTCAATCAAACAAAGGGAATGGCTATGTGGGCCATAACTGCCCCCATCTTTGATAATTAAGTTATTTTATATTGAGAAAAAAGAATATTCATCCAAATATATATATATTTATGTTTATTACAGATTTG
This sequence comes from Protopterus annectens, assembly GCF_019279795.1. Taxonomy (NCBI): domain Eukaryota; kingdom Metazoa; phylum Chordata; order Ceratodontiformes; family Protopteridae; genus Protopterus; species Protopterus annectens. The sequence continues at coordinate 127,487,807 of NC_056746.1, read as the reverse complement.
GTTCATCAGAACAGGACATTTCTGTTCATTTGATCAAACTTCTCTTTTGTTAATTGCTCACTTAATGTTTTATGTCTTTTTATGTACAAGATTGTTGAACAGTGGGGAAGAGAATTTTCACTTTTTTTTCACTGTTGTTCTATGTTGGAGTTGGTGTATTTAATGTAGATGGGGTGTAAGGGAAGCAGGTCACCATGTGTGGGCTGTAGTGGAAGGTCTGCCCTCCTGCAGAAAAAAAATTGCTTTGTTCCTTTTTGCTTATTTTCAATGTATCTCAACTCTTTGATGCTGTGAGTCACTGTAATCTGGTTTGATGTAATGGATGTTTGATGAGGCAAGTACAATTGCTCAACATGTCTTTGTTCTATATGCCTGTTTTTATTAGGAGATTTATAGAACATATGTTTTCATGTGGAAAGAAACACCTTTGTTACTCAACATTTTTTAGAGTGCATTAATTTGACCACAGGAGTTTTACAATTCACATATTCTAACACAGGCAATGAGGTTAATTCCTTAGATGCCACATTCATTCTGTTACATTTGCTTGTAAACTATATTGAAAACAAGCTTTCATCAATAATTATTTACATTATCATTATGAGTTACCTCACCCAACTAACTGTAAGTACAACATTGTCAGGGATTAAGACATCATATCTTTGGGTTAATTACTGGAGATCACATATTTAGAAGAATTATATTTTTTTGTTAGAATTTTTGTTGAGAGAAGATGTGCCTTTCACAAGTAATTTTGCAGAAGATGTATAGTCTAATAAATGCACTAAATTTCAGACAAACTTAAAAGCTGGAATGAGAGCGGCAATTTCTAAGTCTCACACAGATACTTATAAATTGAGTTTTGCGATCCATATATCAGTGGGTAACAGTGCTACTAAGGCTCTACTTAAAAATAACTATAAAGTGATAGCATTCAATAATGACAGTGATAAAGTGCTAGGTAAGGTTTCTGCTTTTATACACAACAGGAGATGTAATTTGAAGGCATTGTTAGAAAGGAACATTAACTATAATGCACAGACTACTATGAATAAACCTATCAATGTGGCAGTTGCAAACATCACAAATACATTGAGGCTGGTCCATTTTTAAATCTGCACACATGGACAGAACTTATGGAGTAAACAGATACTATAATAGCAATGCCTCAAATGTTGTTTATGTTGCAAGGTGAATTTGCTTGTATTGTTTCTGTCTGGGAAAAATTATGCAGAGGGTCACACAGGGACTATATCAACATTTACACACAACTAAAACTAAGGCTACTATAAATGTTCTGAACAAATGTGTACAGTTTAACAAAACTGTGATTTCTGTATTTGGACATATAGCTTCAGACAACAGTTGTGATGGCAATGTTATATGTTATGGAACTCTGACGGCAGTTCTTGATAGCTATGGACAAAAACCATGCTTAAATACAACAATTAACATTAAATGCTACTTAAAGTCATTACCAGCAAACTAAGTTTTCTAAGTAATCCACAGTAGCATCCAATGGACCAAACGATGGTCAAGGAAACAAATCCAAGCAAGTAAAGAAATCCAGTTTATTAAAAAGTTAGCACTTTCTTAGTGTTAAACATCACTTCTTCAGACGATATCACCACATCAATGCAAATCAAATATAGACTATTCTCAATTAAACAGTTTTCTAAGTAGTGGATAATTTTGATGCTGTTGTTTTAACATGCTTTACCTATATCTATGTTTATTTTTGTCCTAAAGTTGTTTTATTTGCTTAAGTGTTTCATCTGTCTGAAAGCAGATTACATTTCAATGTACTTCCTGTTCTGCTTGTAGGTTTATTGACACATGCACTTCTTTTGTACATAAACAGAACAGAATTCAGATTACTTTTAGCTTTTTTTGCAAACTGTAGAACTAATACTGTGGTTTACTATGCATTGTGCAAGGCCTGTGATGCATTTTATATAGGTAAAACTAATCGTTTTTTTAAAGATAGGATATTAGAACATCAGAATGATATCGTAAAAGGGCAGGTTGCGAATGCTTTAGTGAAGCATGTACTTGACTGTAGGCTGTAGCATAAATTTAATTTTTTTGTGTTAGAAGTTGTTTGTGTTGGTGAAAGAGCTGGTGATATAAGGAATAAGATGGAGTGTTTAGAACAAAGATGGATTCTGTCATTGAAAGCCTCTATTGAACCAGATCTCAATGAAAGAGTCTCTCTTAAGCCCAGTCTTGAAAGCATGCCCCTTGAAACACTAATACAGATATATAGGTATATCAACTTTTTTAATTTTAGAGTTTGTTGATATTTTCTATTATTTTTTATTTTCATTTTTTTAGTTTTTGTTTATTGGTTTGGGTTTTTTGCATATTGATGCATGCCTGTGAAGTATGTCTCTAGAGACATCAATGTACTGCTTTGCTGTTGAGACATATTTGTACCTTTATATTTTTTTACTTCTCTTTATTCTGTCTTTTAGATCAGATTGAATGCATTGATGTATTTTGATATATAATTCATATGTGATTCATTTCTATGGCTGTATTTTTCTGTTGTCTAATACGAAGCATTTCTTCTCTTGATTAAAGTAGGTTGATCCAATTAGCCTACAGGGGTAAGGGAATTGCCCAATATACTTGCAGTTTTAGACTTTACATTTCTGTCTCCTGAATGGTGGACACTATAGGGCATTGCCTTTTGATAGGTTGTATTTGCTATTCCATGATTGCAAAGGGTTGCACCAATTAGATGTTAATTCTAAGACATTAGACTATGAATTTGCATTAATTTTTAGATGCCGTATATTGGTCCTTTGTTTGAGGTTCTAGGTTATCTGTCTGTCTCCTAAATGGCGGATACTATAGGGTATTGCCTTTTGATAGGTTGTTTTTGTTATTCCATGACTGGAAGGGGTTGCACCAATCAAATATTAGTTTTAAGACTTCAGATTATAAATATGCATTCATTTTTAGATGCTGTGTATTGGTTTTTGATACTGTTTTAGTGTTTGCTTGATTTTATTTGACTTACATATGTTTATTTTGTGAATGCTTAAGTGCAGTGATATATAGCAGCTTTATAGAAATGCTGTTTAGATAATATTATCTTAGGTTTTGATTTTTAAAAATTTTTTTTGAATGTCTATTTGACACAATCACTTTTGGTCTCTAGCTGATGAACTTATTAGCTAATAAGGTCTAGGGACCCTTTTTATTATTGTAGTTTTAGATCTTGCTTATTTGCATTTTATTTAGAGCTATAGATTAGAGCATGTCAGAGGATGATTCTGACCATTAATCTTTGGCATTTTTTAATTGGCTAAGGTTGTATTTGTTTAACTAATCCTATATTGGGTATGAGGGGCAACTCCTGAATGGGTAGGAATGCATTTAGTTAACTTATCTTCTACTGGACCTGGAGGGCTTGTTCAATGTAAGGTAGTGATTGGTGGAGCATTCTCCCTTTCCTAAGAGGAAGTATTTTATAGCACCTGATGCGTGACAGGCAGAACATACTTTCTAATGATTTGTTTTTTAACCTTTACCCTAAGAGGGCTGGTCTGTATCTTTATCCTCATTGGTTCTGAGCTGTTATTTTTATTTTCCGTATATGAATATTAACTCTTTTTGACATGTGATTTGTTTCTAAGGCTGATTGGTTTGTTATTATATTAAATATATGTTTTTTGTGTGTTTATGTGGTCTGAAGAAGCGGTTTTAGATTACCACTAAAGGACTTACAATTCCTATTAATATAATTTTTGTTCGTCAGTCATGGTAGCTTGAACTTTTTTCCTTTTGAGTTTCATCATATGATTACTCAGAGTCACACGATTTCTGTGTATTATATAAGCTCATTTTTAATGCTTTGCTCATTTGTGATCATTTCTAATTATATTGTTTTGGACTGTATGGAACTCTATCTATTAGACAAAACGCATATAATTCCTGTTTACAAGGGATGTCTGTGCATAAAAATAACCAACCCTGCTTCTGTGATCAGGTTAAACAGTGATTAATCTGCATTTTACTGAATAGTATACATTTGTGCAAAGCAACTTGGAGTACGTAATTGTGGAAACTTTTGGAATCACAGTCAGGCCATGGTACACATATGCATTGACTGTAATTCATTGGCAAAGCATTGTTCACAGTTAAACAGTCACTGATCTTCCTTGGCATATAATGTATTATACTTGCTGAAATCAGGGTAAACATTATCACTGCAATATCTTGTACATGTATGTGTATATGTGTGTGTGTATATGTGGGAGAGAGTCTTGCAATGTATCCTAAGAGTAATAATTTGTCCAGAATTTATTTTACTTTTCTTTACAACCAGATATACAGTAAGTGGCTATCTTTGACGATCTGGGCAACATATGTGCAAAGTGTCTGATTATCAGGATAGTTGTGCAGTGAGTAGCACTGCTTCTCACAGTGCTTTGTTGTGTGGTTGAGTTTGTTTCTGCAGTTCTGTCTCTGTGGAGTCAGCATGTACTACTTATTTTGTGTGGGTTTTATTCAGCTGCTGAATACTGTAAGTGAACTGGTATTCTTATAATTTACCTTTAGGTAAGAGCCAAGCGTGTGTAAGTTTGTGTGTGTGTGTGTGTGTGTGTGTGTGTGTGTGTGTGTGTGTGTGTGTGTGTGTTTGTCTCTTGTGGCATCCCCCTGGCCGCGGAGGGGCAGACCCGCTCTCATCGGGACGTCCGAGGCCGCTCCTTTCCTTGTTAGCAGTAGTGTCATTATGTGTGTGCATGTATGAAAAAAACTATCACCAGCTGTGAACACATACAAAACTCTTCTGGATACCAGTTTGATAAGTTATGATTTTTTTTTCAAAAGTAAGGCATAAAATGGTATCTACATGCTCAGATCATCTGAGTGGTATGGGTGACCCCAGACTACTTGCTCTATAAATAGATTTTGATGTAGGCTTAGTAGGAGGACACTACCTTTAACCTCTACCATGGGCCCTATCTAGTTTAAAACTGTCCCTACTCAGAGATGTGCAAAAAGGTCAATATAATTTGTATGGTGGATGAAGACAATGTGGTCATTATTTCTTTAATTTTACTCACAATAAAAACTCATATGTGCACACAAAAGATTGCTATAACTTGTGTGATGGCTTGGGACTGTGTGGTCATTATTTCACTGACTGTTCTCACAGTCAAGCTGCAGTGGTGCCTAGGGACAGTCTGCTGTCCAGCAGCAACATGTTGAAATGCATTACTCAGATCATTATTTTTCCACAGTCCACATAAGCAACCAAACATCAGACATATGTAGCAGGGTTATCTTCTAGAGTAGGGTAAAGAAACATATTGTTTATATATGTCGGGCAGCAACACTTTGAAATATATCACTGTGTCCATTTACTCTTTCACTTTTATCCCAATGTGACATCAGAGGGATACAGATAAGGTAGCTTTCTTTTGGGATCAGGGAGTGAGGAGGCATGTTGTAAATATGCATTACAACAACAGCTTGAAATATATGACTGTGGCTATTTTTTTTTCATTCATTTTCATCCTAATTTATTTTGTCCTCTTTGGACATTAAACATTGAACAGAATGTACTTCTTCCTTGAAAGAAAATATATACTTAAATATCTTTCCTTAGTAATGATTGTTTTATTTGCACTGTTACTGGATCAACGTGTTGGGGAAAAAGCTGTAAAATACATTTTAGACCACTTGAACCCTATGGCTAATTCCTTCAAACATATTTCAATGAAGTCTTGACCAATAAGGGTTTGTTGAAAGGTTGGAGGAAAAATCTGAAGAACAAGACAAGGTATAAAAAAAAAAAAAACATAAAAGAATCAATATGGATAGTTTGAGGAAGCCAGAACAGGGGGAAACCAGGAACGCACTGGTGTGGGGGAGGCTAGTAAGGTAGTATTGGGAGGGCATTTAGTCATTTGCCTATGCCTTAAAATTTCCTAAATCCAGCCCCAAATAAATCAACCACTACATGACTATCAGTATGTATTATCCAAATTAACAGTAGTCTGTATGTCTCCTGTTTAAATGAGATATTTAATGTAATTCTTCAGAGAGATATAAATACATTTGTTGCATAAATAAAAGCATCCTTGCCTGTGCATACATTTGTTGTCCTAGATCAAAATACTTCAAACCTCTGTTCCTGTGAGCAGAAAGCTTTTGACATTAGAAACTGTCCAGCATTTTTTCTCCTGTTCCTTGGACTTACATCAGGAAAAATATGGTTTAAAATGTCGTCTCAACTCCTGGTTGAATGTGAAGTGGATAAGGTTTCAATATCAAGTTTATTCCCTGATGTTGAAGCCTCGCTTTACTGTTACCCATATGAAATCACTGACAGAGCAGTTTTTATTTGTGTACTGGCAGCAATTCAGTTTGTGTAAACTTTATTCTGCCATGTGGCTGTGCATTTAGTGTATGCATGCAAGGAGATGTTTGCCTACCATATAGTGGATGTGGATGATCTTAACCCTCCTGCAAAAGGGATCTTTTGTGTGTATGCATGTGTATGTTTTGTTGAGATGAAGCTTTAACGATTTTGCTTCGTTCAGATGATATTTCAGAGAATTTAATTTCAAAAGAATGTATTGGAACTCTTTAATATTAGTGGCCACTATCGTCAAAGAAAAGCTTTGCAAAGTACAAAAATGGCTTAAGTGCAGCTGTCCCAGTTTCTTTTGCTTTTTGACATTAAGTTCCGCAATATGGAATGCAAACTGGGAGATGAGTATTTGCTATTTCTTCTCCAACATTGCCTTACTTCAAAAAAAAAAACAACAACCTTGATGCACTTAGTTTTGAAAGCCCAACCCTTTACAGAGGGTTGGCTATATTTCAAGTAGTCTATATTGTTGGGCTTCTTCTGGAAGTATTAAGAATAAACTATTCTCTTTATTCCTTCTACTTTACAGAGTTTTCTTCTAGACTTCGGTGCAATCAGCCAGTGAATTCTTGGGTTAATTCTCTTTTTAGTTGCTTTTCTTTTGTAGTTTTATTTGAAGCTTTCCCATGGGTGCATTATTTCTTGTATTCCTCTCCCCTCACACTTCAGTGACGTATGCCTCGGAAATGTAAGGAAAATTGCACTTCTATAAGAAGCAGCATTAACTGCAGTCCGAAGAACAGTTCACTACTGCAAGAGTCTAAAATATTTTTAATCAGGTATCTTGTTTTATGTAGGCCAGTTTCTTCATTTTGCAGACCTGGCAATTGTAATGTTTAAAACAAAACTGCTTTTCTATGTATTTTGTTACCTTCAGTATGAAATGTGGTTTAACTGGGTCATCAAACAGCTTAATGCCCTACAATATTTCTATTTTAAACTATTCTTTAATTTCTACTTTGACTGCAAGGCAGTTTGGATGGGCATCTGAAATGTTCCTGATGTCTCCTAGCAAAAAATAGAAAAAAATCAGGGTTTTAAATTTGGGCAGTATAAATCCATATATCTGCAGCGCCAGCCTTTTGGATACTGACTGACCAGAAAATGAAAGCTGCGTGTAGTAGAATAGAGCAGTTTTCATATTCATTGCTTACTATCAAAAGTAGCATTACTTTATCTAAAAAAATATATATAATGTTATGTGAAAGTAGAATTACTTCATGTTCGAGTGGGATCTGTGTGCCCTATGGAGTTAGTTTTAAAACAGAACTTTTTTTAGTTAAAGAAAAGAGTACTATACAAGTAGAACTGAACAAAAACACTCATCTTTTTCAATTTGATTAGACTACTGGTTGAATTTGTAAGATTTCTATCTTGCAGAGAAAGCTGAAGCAGGTCTCCCATATTTCAATCTTTATTTTGTATTATTGATTTGATGAACATTTTTGAAACCCTAAAGCAGCCATTCATTTTTTTTTCTACACAGAATGTAGAGGACAGAAAATACAACACCCTCCCACAGAGAATAACCTCAGGCTTTGATAATCTGAGGGTGTAGCATCTATTTGTTAATGGTTTTACTTACTTAGTTAGTTGATATGGTAAGAATTATTCTGTTGGCAACTATTTTCGAAAAAATGTTTTGGCTTATGTCTTTGCTATTCTTTTACCCCAAATTTCTTTTAAATAAGTTATTTCCATTCTTTTAATTATAAAAGTATATATCTGTATTATTACTTATTGGTTTACAAGGCTAACCTCACAGCATTCATGTGATTGCTGGCATCCACACTTTGAAGAGAATCTGTTTGATAATAAGCATTATAATGTAATATATTGATTGGGTCACAAATACAGAAGGAAAGTTAGTGGTGGAATGCAGAAGTCCAAGGAGTGGAGGAAGAAGAGAGAAACCAGGCTAAGAAGATATACTAGTTGGCTAACAATGAGAATATGAGAGCAGTTGCAGTGATGAAGAACAAGGCATCAGAAAAAATCTATCATCTTCTGGAAGGTGAGGTGACTCAGGAGATGGTACAAGAAAGCTCTAACAATTTGCAAGGCAATGTCAGAAAGATAAGGTAGTTGTCAGATACCATTCATAATAGATGTCAGCAGTAATCTGCTCACAAGTCCAGATGATATCAAAGGCATATAAAAAAAGTAAGTATTAAAGAAGCTTCTGAATGAAGAAAACTCCACAGAAACTGTAATGTCTCTTGCACGACCTACAATGAAAGAGGAAGAAGAATGCACCTTAGAAGAAGCATGAAGACTACTATGGAATATGAAGTCAGGGAAGGCAGCAGACTCAGATGGAGTCATGGCAGAATGACCAACATGTCACATGTGATAGGTGAGAAATGGGTATTAAGGCTACTTAACATTGTATGGACAGAGAAAAACATCTGCAAGATGACTGGATAATAAGCATTCTGTTGTCAATGTACCAAAACAAAGAGGACATTCACAATGCGCGATTTTGCGCATAGTGCAGCATCAGGCAGCGCCACTTAATTGGGTTTAAACCTTTCTCGGCTCCACAAAGTCTGCTCTTCACTTTTTCCCTTAGAACTGATCTAGTTCTCATAATAAACACCCTATTCCTACTCTAAGCCTGGCACTTGCTCACTAAAGCAATTATATAAGTCAGCACTAAAAAATTAAAAGCACTACACCCTCACAAGCTCCCCTTGAGTACCTTGTTCCCCATTGGCCCCTTTTTTCAATTATAAAGGAATTCCCAATACTATTCTAGCATGTCCAAAGGTCAGTTGTCAATCTCCTCTCCAGTCCAGCTGGTGAATCTGGGAATCTTGAGGCAATGTTACAACTGCCTCATGTACACAGACAACCCTCTCTTCCTCCCAACAAATTCCAACACATGTGAGAGATGCAACCATATAGCTAAACTGGAGGCTAAGCTCTCTCAACTCAGTAATGGTGTAACCAGTCAGGAGGAGAAGGAAACCACACTCATTACAATTCCAGTCTCACATAGACCTACCACAACAGCAAACCAAACACATAAACACACAAAAACATACTCGGAGGCTCTAAATAAAAATCTGCCTAAGCAGCAGAGACCTCCAAAGCAGACACCCAAGCAACCTCTACCCCAAAACAAAACACGTGCAACACATAGCTCACAAAGCCAGTGTGCCGAACAGTCACAGCCCTTAAGGCTAAACAACACACCTGATACACTTGTAATAGGTGACTCTATCGTCAGGCACACTGACGTCCCGCTCACCAGGCTGAACAAGGAGAAGGTCATGGTGAGCTGCCTGTCGGGCACTAGGATCCGCCACATAACACAAGCACTCAGGTCACTCCAAGGCAAGTACAAATATGACTCAGTCATTGTCCATGCTGGTGTGAATGACCTGAGATGTACCTCCCTGGACTACATGAAAAGAGACATACAGGAGCTCTCTGAGCATGTAGCCCAGGCCGGTATGACCCTGACCTTGAGTAGCATCTTACCTTCACCAAGAATGATGCCACAATATGAAGACAAGATGATCAATTTCAACAATTGGCTTAAGTATTGGTGTCATTCAAAGGGGATCCAATGCCTGTCAGCCTGGGATGACATGCTCGACAAGCCACGATGCTTCGCTAGGGACGGCTTGCACCTATCACCCCTGGGCTTTCAGATATTGGCAAAGGCTCTTGCCACCCCCATAGTGCCTTTTTTAGGCAAGGCTCAAAAGACAAACCCACCTCCATAGGTATCACAAGGGATAAGAAACTAAGAGTAATGCTACTCAACACCAGAAGTCTAAACCTCAAGATGCACGCACTCGAAACTCTCCTTAGCATAGAGAACATCGATACCTGTGCAGTAACAGAAACCTGGTTCAAGGCTCCCGAGAGCACCCCAGCACTACCAGGTTATACCTCATACCATGCTTTTCGGCTCCAAAACTTGGACCGAACCACAAAAGGAGGGGGAGTATCAATGTTCATCAAAGATACCCACACCTCCAGGTTGGTGGCACAGCACGAAGCATCAGAGACTATCCATGTGCAACTAACTGTGGGTAAAACTGCCTTCCAGTTTATAGCCTGCTACAGACCACCCTCCCAAGCCCAGGAACCCCACTCGGCCTTCCTGAGAACACTGGAAAATATGAAGGTCTCTCCAAACACCATTATATTGGGCGACTTCAACTACCCAAACATAGACTGGGAGCATTACTCTAGCTCCAACACCCTAGCCCAAAGGTTCCTAGAATTTATAAACTCAAATGCTATGGAACAACTTGTTACCACTCCCACAAGAGGGGAAAACATACTGGACCTGATCATCACCAACATGGGGACTCTATGCTCCAGACCAGAAGTGTATCCCTCACTGGTAAGATCAGACCATAAACTAATCTCACTGGATATTCACATCCCGACCCCACACCGTGCCCAGAAAACCACAGTGAAAAACTTCTCTAAAGAAAATTTCACTCTCCTCAAAACCGAGGTGGAATCCTTTAAAGCCCCCGGGCCTGGGGAAAATACGGCCCAGACCACAGAATCCTTTATAAATGCATTCTATGAACACCTTCAGGAATGCATGGATCATGCAATCCCAAATAAAACCAAGACCCATTCCTCCAAAGGCAGACGTCCTGTCTGGTGGACCCCAGCCATAAACAAACTATACAATAGAAGGAGGAAGCTACTACATGATAGAGCAAAATCCCAAAAAGGGAAGGCATCTCTGATCAGTATTAGCAAAAAACTAAGGGCACTCATAAAATCGTCTAAGGCCAGCTTCGAGAGAAAAATTGCACAGGACACTAAGGATAATCACAAGACTTTCTTTAGTTATGTTAGGAACCTGGGTGGGAATTAGCAGATATGCTCAGAATTAGTCCAAAATGACAAAAAATACACCGAACCCACAGACATTGCCAACGTCCTAGCTGACAGGTTCAGTGCAAACTCCCTCCCCTCCCCAACAAAAGGGCAAATATCTATCCCAGCAGAGTGTTGCCCCCCTGACATCTCAGATGCTCAGGTAAGAGCCGCCCTCTCCAAAGCAAAAAACACAGCATCAATGGGACCAGACGGTGTCCCAGGCTGCGTCCTACATGAACTCCAAGAAGAGCTAAACCCAAACATAAAACTACTGTTCAATCTCAGCCTTACTATAGGATATGTACCCAAAGAGTGGCGTACAGCAACAGTGGTCCCTCTCCACAAAGGTGGTGCCTCAACCAATCCTGGAAACTATCGCCCCATAAGCCTGACTAGCTTGGTCTGCAAAGCTATGGAAAGGATCATCATGGACCTCATAAATAAAGATATTGGGGACCTACAGACACTGGATCCTACCCAGTTCGGCTTTGTTAAGGGCAGATCCTGCCTCTTAAACCTGGTTGATTTCTTTGAAACAGTCACCAAGGCCATTGACAAGGGGAAGGTGGTCCACACAACCTACTTGGACCTCGCAAAAGCCTTCGATACAATACCCCACTCGGGCATTATAGATAAGCTCACCAGCTTAAATATAAACCCCTATGTCACTAGATGGGTTGCAAACTGGCTCAAGGACAGAACCCACATGGTTAGAATTGCTGGAGCCATGTCAGACTCCAAACAAGTTACAAGTGGCATCCCACAAGGCTCAGTCCTGGGACCTCTCTTGTTCGGTATATATTTCTCGGAGGTACAGGCCAACAGGGAAGGACTGTGGCTGACCAAGTTCGTAGATGACTGCAAACTGGGTGCCATAATCGACTCTCCAGCCGACACAAGCATCCTACAAAAGGGCCTCATAGAAACAGACAACTGGTGCCAGAGCCATGACCTCAAGCTAAACACCAAAAAGTGTACAGTCATCCCCTTTGGCAAAAACAAAGTGCCCACAAATTACCACATAGGTGGTAATCCATTAAATACGGAAGAAGTAATTAGGGACCTGGGGACCCAAGTTGATAGCAATCTCTCATTTGACAACCACGTGGCCAAAGTGGATAGAAAAACATTTTATATAGCCCACCTAATCATGAAGGGATTCACATCTAGATCAGGGGAGGTCATCGTGCCTCTTTACTCATCCCTCATCAGGCCCATAATTGAGTACAATGCATCTTTCGGGATGTACCTTACCAGACACCTGCAGCAACTGGAAAGACCCCAAAAGTACCTCACCAAGGGGATCAAAGGGCTCAAACAGATGCCATATGCTGCCCGGTTAAAGAAACTCCAGCTCTACTCAGTGGCATACCGCCTGCTCAGAGGCGATCTGTGCCTGACATATAAAGCCATGTCCAACCTGGAATTAATGGACATGCTGCACCTCAGAAAATCCAAATCCCATCGAGCTACCCGCTCGAGAGACTTGAACCTCACCACTGAAATAAATAGGACATGCTGGAGGGACAGATTCATAACCCAGAGGCTCCCTTCACTCTGGAATAAAATCCCAGTCCAGGTTAGGCAGAGTCCCTCATTGACTCTCTTCAAGAGGAGACGAATCTTGATGAGTGGATGGGAGATCATAGGTTTACCCCGGGTATCACTTCTGTGTCACTGTTAGACAGAGGCACAGTATACTAACCTCGAAAAAGGGCATAGCAAAATTCATTTAAAATGGGTGGCGAAAGCCAAACACACTCTGGCTAGGCTTATAAATGTCCTAGGACAGATAGCCTAGTATGAACCTAAGAACCTATGAACCTATGAACTGTAGGCAGAAATATAAAACTGCTGACATACTGCTTGGATGTCATGGGGGTGTTTGATAAATGACTTTGCATAGTAGTAGAAAGTAAGATGGGAGCTGAGCAGTTCAGATTCAGAGTATTATGATTACAACGGACCCAGTGTTTGCAGCATGACAGATAAATTCTTAGTATTGAAGAAAGCAGGTGACAAGGTCCCAAGAAGAAGAAGAAGGTCCTCATTGAAGTCCTAGCCAGTTATAGAGACCCCTGCATGGGTCATGACACCCATGAAGCCTACTTAAGCAAACTGAAGACAATCCAAATTTTACCGAACACAGTAGTTATGTGGGACTTCAATTATCCCACCATTAACTGGGAAACCTACTCTAGCTCAAACTCGCTAGCACAAAAGTTCCTTGACTTTGTGAATTCAAATGGCCTGGAACCAAGTGTCCATACCCTGACAAGAAGGGAAAACATTCTATATCTGGTTCTCACCAAGATGTCAAACAGGTGCACTACTGCAACTGCTGGATCCTCATTAGTTAAACCTGACCACAAATCAGTCACCTGCTAACTGACACTAACACCATAACTCACAAAGGGTGAAATAAAACTTCACCAAGGCAAACTATACCCTTCTAGCTGAAAGTATAAATGCATTCCAAGCCCCACTCTAAGCTGAAAGTGGTAACTATGCTGAAGCTTACACTAATGCCCTGTACAATCACTTGGATAAGTGTATAAACTTGGCTATACCAGATAGACTCAAAGCCAGATCCCCATGCAAAAAGTTCCTGTCCAAGAAAACAAAGACAAGGACCCAACAATGGAAAAGCACCCTCCTCAACCTTAACAGGCAAATAAGACAACATGTCAAATCCTCCAAGAGCTCCTTTGAGAGAAACCTAGCAAGTACTGCCAAAGATAACCATAAGGCCTTTTAAAGATACGTACGTAACCTAAAGGGTAGGACCCAAGCATGTGCAGAACTGGTGGTCAATGGTAACACACACACTGACCCCACAGAGATAGCGAACCTGCTAGTGGACTGGTTTGGTGAAAATTTAACTTCCTTATCCTCTCCTAACTTACAACAAACCCTTCCCCAAATCTCCCCGCCTTACATATATAAAGAACAGGACCTCAAAGTCCTGTCCAAGTGAAAGAACATGGCATCTATGCAACCAAATGACATCCCAGGCTGTCTTCTAAACAGCCTAAAACATGAACTAGCATTACTACTAAGTATCCTTTTCAGTCATAGCCTAACCACAGCTTTTGTTCATGCAGAATGGAGAACAGCTACAGTTATTCCTTTCCACAAAGTGGGCCTAGCAACAGACCCAGGAATTACAGACCCATAAGCCTGACCAGCCTCATCTGTAAGGCCATGGAATGTATTATGGACCTCATAAATAAGACTTAGGTGACCTCCAAACCCTGGATCGTACCCAATTCAACTTCGTGAAGGGCAGATCCTGCCTGTTAAATCTGATATATTTCTTTGAAATTGTGACCAGGGCCACTGATGAAGGCAAATCTATGCACACAGCATACCTCAACTTAGCAATGGCTTTCAACACAATCCCACATTCAGGCATTAACAATAAACTTAGCAAACTGAATATAACCCCCTTCATTGTAAAATGGGTTGCCAACTGGCTCACAAACTGGACACACACTATCAAACTGGGTGACTCCACATCAATCAGCAGACCTGTTACCAGCAGGGTGCCACAGGGTTCAGTGCTGGGCCCCCTACTGTTTGATATATACCTCTCAGAAGTTCAGGTCAAAACTAAAGGGTTGTGGCTGGCCAAGACTGCAGACAACTGCAAACTAGGTGCAATCATTGAATCCCCAAATTATGTAGTGTACGTCAGGAGGTTCTCACACAGACCAATGATTGGTGTATTAGTCACAGTCTCAAACTGAATGCAAAGAAATTGATCATCATTCCCTTTGACAAAAACAATGTCCCTTCACACTATCAAATCAACAACAATACCCCAAGTACCTATGAAGTGGTAAGGAACCTGGGAGGTTGACCGTGACCTTAACTTCGACCACCACATGTCTACTGCTGTAAGGAAAGCTTTCCAAATAACTCACTTGATTAGTAAAAGCATCGCCACAAGAGCAAAAGAACTTATAACCCCCCCTATACTCGGTACTTATCTGGCTTATAATTAAGTATAATGCCCTATTTGGTGTGCATAGTACTAAGCACCTGCAGCAATTAGAGAACTCAGAGGTTTCTAACAAAGAAGCTAGATCAAGGGCCTCCAGCATGTGCCTTACATGGAAAGAAAAAAGTCCCTGTCACTATATTCCACATTATATAGACTTCTTAGAGGAAACTTATGCTCAGCCTACAGAGCAACCCAAGACGCAAACCTAATGAACTTACTGCATATCCATAAATCAAATAAGTCTAGGACTATCCATGCCAGGGACTTAAATATGGCCTGTGACTTAAATAGGACATGCTGGAGGGACAGGTTTATCTCCCAGTGACTGCCACATCCTTGGAACAGGCTACCATGTGAAACAGAGCACCTCTATGACACTGTTCAAGAGGGACCTGGACAAGTAGATGGGGCACCATAAATTCTTACTGTGGATAGTGCCCACAACTGTCCTGGGCATGGGCAGTCATCACCAAATGCAAACTTAGATATTGACTAGTACTTCTGTGGTATTACATTGAGTTGAAACGGCTAGACTTAAAATGACCTCTGGATCAATACCCTAGTAATCTCCAATGATCCTGTAAAAAAGCTGAACCGGGCAGTCCTGTAAAGTTTCAAATCCCCAGAAACATTGGTCAAATTAGTGTATGTTATGTACAAGAAATCAATGCCACAAGTACAGACAGTGTTTGGCCTCACAGATATGTTCCCTGTGGGAATAGGTATGTTTCACACCTCAGCTTTGTGCCCACTCCTGTCCATGCAGGGAAAGGATTATATTAGCAAACATGTTGAAGGGAACAGATCAACAAAACTGCTGCATGTAGATGATGTGGCATTACAAGCAGAATCTGAACACCAACTTTAGCAAATGATAGGGAAAAGTGAAGATACAGCTGTCCTGGCATTAAATGGTGGAAATTAGAAGAAGCTGAAAAGTGAGGTAGAATGAAAACTAGTGGAACAGGTAAAGAAGCTCATCTGTCTGGGAGGTGTGGCTGAAGTGAAAAAAAATCTGAATGAGAAAGTCAAAGCTAGAGTCAGAGGTGCTGCAACCAAGTGGCACAGAGAGTCATGGGTAGAGTGTGGCAGAAGAATGCCAAAGAAGGAGAAAAGTAAGGTGTACAAAACAGTGGTGCAACCAGTCGTTCTATATGGCACAGAATCCTGTGCAGTGAAGGCGGAGCAATTGAGAAAGCTTAAAGTGAAGGAGATAAAATGCTTGAGCTGGCCAGTAGAATACATACTGTCAGCCAAATGAAGAAATGAGGACATAATTACAAAAGTCGAAGTAGCTCTACTTGCTGAGAAGGTCAAGGAAATCAGATTATTGTGGTTTAGTCACATGTGCAGTAAAGCAGACAATCATTTGGTAAAGAAGGTCTAAGAGAGACAGAATGTAGGAGGAGGTCAAGCATATCCTGCCAAAAGATAAGTCACCTGAGAGAAGATCTGTGATGGTCAGACATTGTTGTGTGTTTGCATGTTCATTTTCATCAGCTTTTACTTTACAGCTTGTTGCTGCAAAAAAAAAAAAAAAAAATACCTACTTAAAAATGTTCCTTGATCACAATTTTTCTTTTATTTGCATTTTATGTTCCACATTTAAAACAGTCTGGTTTGCAGAAATATATTGCTTTAAAAAAGTTTTAAGTTCCATTTACTGTTAATATCACTGCTGCTGCTGGGTAGCAAGATGGCATCATGGGAATTTTCCCTGCCAGTAGACCTCTAGTCATTTAAATCAATTTCCCTGGAGTTTTGAGCTCTCACTTCAATGTGTTCTTGCTCTCTGGAAAGGTAAAACATAATTCAGAAAAATGAGTATTAGTCATTTGAATATCTAAAAATCCCATGTATAAATCAATCTACTATATTTTTGACTCTGACAAAAGTGCAGAACAGGTGTAGAAGGCTACCTATTGTAAGACACAAAGTGTACATAATGTGTGCTTAAAATGACTTAACTACTGCCTTAAACTTGCACTACATTTCGGTACCTTTACCTAATCTCAGTGCTGGAATATTAAGTACACATGTATTGCTCTCTTTAACTGTTGTCCTGCATGTTCTTTTCTAACACATTGCCACTACATAATTTAGAACTAAGGGAGATGACCAGCGAATGGACAAATCCTTTTTCACCAGTCAAATTGCAACTTAATCTGCATAGAAAGACTTGTTGAAGATCAAGTAAGAAAGTAATTTTCAAAAATTGTATTCCTTTTATCTGAGGTGGAGAGGTATGAGTAATTCTAGTACATCTTACTGTTTCAGCTATATATGAGAATGGTCATTCCTTTCCATATGAACAATGGCAAGGAAGTAATATTTGGCAGTTTAGGAGAGACAGTTAAGGCTATGAGTTTTTAATAATTTCATGCTATGTCATTAAGATTGATTTCCTCAGCCATCACCAGCAAAATGTATTACTGCTGACAAGTCAGTTAAATAGACGGTGTCCATGGGTTTTCACTGAAAAGCAACACTTGTGCTTGGTGAGCTTTTGTGTGTGTGTGTGTGTGTGTGTGTGTGTGTGTGTGTGTGTGTGTGTGTGTGTGTGTGTGTGTGTGTGTGTAAAATTGAATGAAGTTTTTTTAATGCATTATTTTTACATCTTTCACTTTTCTTAACTCATCAGCCTGATTACTACCCCATGTAACCTAGCTTTGTCCTTTATATTTATGTCCTCCAGATAAAACTCCATTTTAACAGCTGCCGACGTGTCATAATCACCATCACTAGCTCTGCTTTCAAATAAGTTCTAAAGACACTTTCCAAAACATCACAGACATAAAGAACTTCCTTATACATAGTAACTTCAATGTTATCCTCTGTATCTTAATGGCTTCATCGCAGTCTTGAACCTCTTCTACTTGTTCAAAGAAAGAAGCAGGCCCAATCTCACATCTAACAACTGCACATTCGATATTTTCATCCCAACCTGTCCTGATAAAATCACCTCCATCCAGCTACACTGCCCAGATATCAGAGACCACAGTGTTAACATTTATCATGATTAGAGTCAAAGATTCTACTCACCCTGTCATATTCATACCTGCAACTCTCTATACATCTGTCTATATTTCTTTATTTTTTCCTTTATTGACCTCTGAAAAATTCTCAGTAATACACTGCTTCGGAACAGCAAACATGTTTCCATATATTTATTTGCATTTAGTTACCAGAAATGTCCATCTGGATCAATCAAGTCCCCTTTTCAGATGAAACCCAGAGAGAAAGGCTCCAAAACACATTTAATGAGAGATCATAACATATATTTTGAGAGTAAGAACGATATTTGAAATATAGTGATTATGGATTTGACACAGACTGGGTGACTAGGTGTGTGGCAAATAGATGTCAAAGAAGGAAATGTCCGAAAAAGGGGGGCTGCAGTGAAGAAGGAAGTAGTTAGGGGATGCCAGTTGTGTAAGAGTGCGAAGGGGTACAACAGGAGGAAGAAAATAAAAGCTAAACGTTGACAGAGATCCAAAATGCTAAAATGTGAAAAGAAAATCTGCAGCACTGAATATAAAAGCTTGCAGTGATAATCTGCATGATCAAGGTTTCAGAAAAGAAGAGTTTAATTGTTTACATCACTTATGAAAACAGCAAATTTCTAGAGTTACTGATGAGAGGAGAAAGTCTACATTGAGAGAAGGAATAGTGATAGTAGTGGGAGGAGGGGTGACAACTGATTGATCAGGACAGGAAGAGCAGGGCTGCAGGCTTAAGAGTTAAACAGGTGAGAATGCAATTTTCCTTGAAGCTGTTTTGAGTTTGATGAAGATTAAAGAGCTAAAAATCCTTCTTAAACCAACTGACTCAGCGTGGACCATCCTGAAGACATCCCATCTGCCAACTCCACCTGTATTCACCTGCACATTCTTGTTAAAATGGCTGTATGTTTCAGAAATCAGTATTATATGTACCACAGACAATCCACCACCTTTATCAACCCAAATAAATTCTGACAAGTAGATAGTAAGATCATCGGGGGGGGGGTAAAACCTTCATTTTCTTTGTCCTCCAAAAGGTTTTACCCATAAATTATCCAGCACTAGCTAAAGTAGACCCCAATCCTTCCTGCCCACATCAGCCCTACCTTCCATCGTTTTTAATAAAAACACTTATCTCTGCCCCTCTCTCTCTCTCTCTCTCTCTCTCTCTCTGTCTCAGAGAAAGTAGTAATCTAAATCAGTCACTTTCCAAGCATGCTTTTTCCATCTATGCCTGCCAACCATAATTCTTCCCCTATCAGTCTTCACTAATTCTCCCCTATCAGTCGTCACTAATTCATTCCCTCACTGCTGCAAAGACCACAGTGTCAAAACAAGAAACATCAGAGGGTTTATCATACAGGCAGCCCAGGAAGCGATTTGTGCAGTCACTGGAATTTGGGCAATAAAAGCATTTCAATTATATGTCCTAGCCCCATACATATTTACAGATGTGACACCTTCACTGTCCATGTGCATGATGCTGGTCACATGCTAGCGAGAGCTGCAATGAAAGGCTTTAGAGCATCAAGCTCACATCCTCAATACTGGCCATGTCTGTGTCTTGCAAGCCCCTGCTTGCTTGCTTGCTTGGCTTGCTGGAAACTGACTGACTGGAACCACTATGTCACCCCCTCAGGATGAGTGACCAGTACTGGTCAGTCATGGTCATTGTCTGTCACCTGGCTGTTCCAGTTCGTGAGTCATTACTTGAACTCAGGTCATCTGAGTCATAATCACGGTTCATCCCACTACACTACAGGGTGAGATATGCTTTATTAAATTTTGTGGAGATGACACAGGTCATTAAATATATTATTTCTTTAACTGCTTCAGTAAATTTGTACCAAATTATGGAAACAGGTAATTGCAATACTAATACCAAAATCAGCAAACCCAACAAACACATCTGATAGCAGACTAATCTATTCGGTTCCTAGTCTTGACAAAATGCGCAAAAAAGTAGCAGCACCCACCACTTACTTGTACCACAACAACATTCTACCTATAACAACATGAATTCATAAAAAGGAGTGCCCAAATCGGACTCTAGTACCAACCAGGGTCACATGACCAGAACTATTTAGCAATATCCAGCATCTGGTTCCTAAAAATTAGAATGGATTGCTTAGCTGCCCATCTACTAGACCCTTGTCTGTTTGATTGCTATAATCTTTCCTCAGATATATCCAAAGGTGTCTCTCAGGGTTCAGTTCTTGGCTCAGTTTTTTTTTTTTTTTTTTGTTTATTCATTGGCAACCTTCGCTTCAAACTTGAAACATTACATTTCATCCTCTACTCTGATGATTTGGAACTCTATGATTTTTCCTCTTCACACAAAACAATAGCACATAATCTTCAAATAAACCTCAAAAGGATTACATAGGACTATGTATAATAAATAATCCATATCTTCCTGAAATAGGGGAAACTAATAAACCTGAACTGAATAAAACCAGCACTTAAAAAATTCTAAACCTTTTAGAGCTCCCCCTTACCTACAACAGTAAAAAATGAAGATGTATCTTCTTTCAAAAATTGCATGTTCACACTTGATCCCTCAAGCCAACACATGCACGTCCACACACATGCGCACACACACACACACACACACACACACACACACACACACACACACACACACACACACACACGCAATTTTAAAGTGAAAACAACTCAATTATATATGGGTGTTTCCAAATGTCATACTTCTTAACTCCAAAGAATAGGACAGCAATAGATCAGTCTTGGGTCAAATATTTGTTTCTTCTACTTGTCTATGCCTCAGAAAAGAACATTTCCACTTCACAAATAGTCTACAATAGGATTTATGAACTTGTGCTTCTGTCGAACCCCACAAAGTATGACTGCACTAAACTAAGTTGTGTATAACTGGATACCTGTATATTAAAGTGTGAAAGGAAAGGGTTAATTGTAAAAAAATATTTAATGAATAATTTGCTTATTTTTGTAGTTTACTTATTAATTATACTTGTGAACATATATGTACAGGGATAATGCTTTGTTGATAATATCAAAAGAAATGAATATGGATAGGTCTTAGTTGATTGGCATAGTCTGAACTAGAAGCACTGTCAGGTACTCAGAGAGTTGAAAGCTGGTGTTGGCCTACTGGTTAAAGTATTTACCTCACAGACATGATACAGGGATTAATCTTCACCTTTGGTCAGTGCCTGGCTATTGGCTAGATATGTAATTGTCTGCAGACTAATTATCTAATATTTACCAATGTGAAGTCAGCGAAGACATGCAGTTTGAAAAAAAATGCAATTAACCAGCAAAAGTCAATTTTATTTTTCTTGTGAATATATTTATGAAATATGATCTGTTTTCTATTTGCAGTCCACAAGATTTTTGCTAAACAAAGCTCTGGTTATTTAGACTTAACTTGCTTAAAGTGCTTTTTGTGTACAGTTTGATATTTATAATATGTGATATGACCTTCACCTAATATTGTGCGGTATTTACTGCTGAGTCACCGTTACGTGAGTCAGTTTCATAGCATCTGTATCTTACAGCCAGCCACTTATTTGGGACAACAATAAGACTTCTTCCTACAGCTCTTGTCCATAAACCCCTCTGCAAGACAGCGTCAGCCCTTAACCTCCAAAACAAAAATACTCCAGTGGCACTCCATTGGCAGATAAAGGATACCACAGTCATAAAAAGAATACTTGATAACCTAGCAACCACTACTCATGCTACCTCTATATTAGACCATAGAAGTTGATGTGCACTTCCCAACAACATAGGAAACTGTGGACCAGGAATTCAGGAGAAAAATCCTATAATATCTATTTGAATTAGCCTCAGGCTTCTCTTTTAAACAGTTATCTAAAATGTAATCGTTATGTATCACTATCTCATGCAAGGCCTGTCACCCCATATGAATCTGATTCCCTTCTGTAAGTTATGTAAATAATGTGGTTATTTAAACATTACAAAATATTTGTTTTCACTGACCCATTTAGACAGAAAGACCAAATGTCTACCATGTACAACTGCAATGTAATGCCTACAGGATGTGCACTAAACTTGTTACTGTATTGTTCTTAACAACAGCATTATGAAATATTCAGTAACTATGTCACTGAGTATGCCATGTCATACTCCCCGTACGTGGATAACATCTCCCTTTGGATAAGTCTACTACATTTATTAGCAAACGTAATAAATTAAAGAAATATAAGCATAAGTAACATGGCCCATAGACCTTTCTGATTACTAGCTGGGATAAAGGTACAAACAAAAGAACAGATGAATAGACATAGATACAGCAGCAGAACTACAGACAACAAAAAGGCAGTACTGGAACTACACTCAAAATATATTTCAAAGGATGGTTTTACAAAAGGATAACATCATCAGAACTTGGTACACAAAGTGACACTATACTTAAGTATTAACAGTACATTTGACAGTTCAGTGTTCATAAAAGCAACAAAGCTAGTACAGAAGTAGCTAAGTACTAGGCTAGTTGCCCTCGCCAGCTACTTTAAACCAAGTCAGTTTCCCTTTCAAAGGTGATATTCAAACCCCGTACTTTGTGAATGTGAAATAACACCTTAACCATTAAGTCAATCCCCAACAAACAGTAAATCTTAGTAATTATATTATCTAAAATACAAATGTGAATCCTGCATTAATCTAGTATCTAGCAGGAATGAATTGAATGTAGCCTATCATAAAATAAATTAATAGATAAAAGATATGTTTATTGAAGGAAGGTTAACATTGGATGAGTACAATTATTTGAAGGGTAGTTCTCCTATTATACCTATGATATTTGGAGTGCCCAAGATTCGTAAATCCATTGAAAATCTGCCTTTTAGACCTATAGTGGATCATTTTAGTGATAAAAGCCATTTATGTAGGGACTCGGCACTTTTTTCAAAAAATAAAGGAAACACTTTTGTGATACTTACATATTAGTCACCACTGACGTCAAGGACTTGTATACGGTCATCCCCAAAACTATAGGTAAAAGTTGGTTTGTTGATTATTTGGGGAGAAGAGATATAGCACAGGAAAAACTAAACACATTCAAGGAATTATTAGAAATCATTTTGGAGAATAACTTTATATTTTTTGAGGTAAGAATTTAAGTCCAGAAGGAAGAAGTAGCAATGGGGTCCCTGGTTGGGTCCCTCTTTGCTAATATTGTAATGCTGCAGAGGGAACATTTATAGGTATTTAATAACAGTCTTTTTGAATATGTCAGGCTATATTCGTGTTACCTGGGTGATAGTGTTATCATCTGGAAGGATAATGATGAGAATTTACAACAACTTATTAATTATTTAAATCAAAGCACTGAATTGTTATCGTTCACACATAGCAGTCATAAAGATACAATGGCTTATCTGGATGTGATGATTACTAAGGATTTTAACGTAGGAAGTTACACTTCCTGTATTTTTAGAAAATCAACATATTCAAATATTATTACATTTCGGTAGTGCTCACCACATCCGCAAAAGAGAGCAGTGGTTAAAGGGCAGTTGGTTACAGCTGCCTGAATGATAACCCTTGAAAGAGAATTTCAGAATGAATGTTATACTTTGTTGAATATGTTTTGAAAACAAGGATAACCCAGGGGATTGATAGAAGAACTCATCACTGAAGTCACCTCAAAAAGAGAGAATGGATATTCAAGCCCTATTTTAAAGAAAGGTGGTATATATGATATCAATGGTGTGAATATAACAGAAGAAATTAAAATGAAAAGTGATCTGTGTTCTTTTTCTAATGTATTTGTCATCACATTTAACCTGGAGAGTCCAGTTATTAAATGGATTTTGAACAAAAACTGAAGCTTGCTGCATGAGGATAAAGGAGTGTATGAAAGACTGGGAAAGGCACCCATGATAGTTTATAGAAAGGGCCATAATTTAAAATAATTGGATGGAGGATATGACTGGAACTGCATGTACTAATGGATTCACCTTATATGCTCGAAATCCTGAAATATCAAATTTCAGAATCTCGAGCCCATAAAGTGGAAAACCTAAAACACTGAACACTCAAAAGCGCAAAATTCAAAATTGCGACTTCTATACAACACACACACCACATGCATACACATACACACACCTTCCTCCTCACAAACAAACACACAACCCAATCCTAAATGCAAGAAAGGGGGCCAGCCCCACTGCACCCCCATGTTGGGGGCTGCACTCCCCCACTTAAATATACTAACGCCAAGGTCTCATTACATACACAAGCACACGAAACACCACCACCCAAGCTATATCCCCCTTGCACACACACACACACCACAGTAACAAAACACACTAACACACGCTACAACCCCTACCCAACAACCCTTAAAACATAAACACTTACCTGAATCCATGAACATAGCACAACACCAGAACCACTAATTCAACATCTCCAAAATGTGAGATATTGAATGTTGTGCTTCTGAGTGTTTAGTGTTTTAGGTTTTTCATTTTATGCGCTCGAGATTCTGAAATTCGATATTTCAGGATTCCGAGCATATAAAGTGAATCCGTACTAATCCAATAATGAACAAATGTGATCGATGTATGTTTTGTGAGCACATCTTGGTATTTACTGTCACTACCATTAATGAGGTTAAGGTCTCTGTCAATAGTAGGTATATTTGTGATACCTCAGTGGTTGTTTATTGTGCAATATGTCACATATGTAATAATTTCTATGTCGGGAAAATGAAACGTCAATTACATGACCAGATATATGAGCATCTTTATGACATTAAAAAGGGTAGAACAATCAATGAATTATTTACACATATTAAGGACCATTCAGGGTATTATTTTACATTTTTTTTTATTGGAAAGAGTTGGAAAAAAAATACGAGGTGGACCATGGGGGACGGTATTGAAGAAATGGGAAGTGATATGGCAATTAAAGTTAAACATAAATGCTTGGCCAGGTCTTAATGAAAACTTATACATTACCTCCATTCTTAAATTAAGGGCACTTACTAGATAAGTTGGATGCAAATATTATATGTTTACAGTCTACAATTTATATGCAATTTTCTTCCTTTTTTTTGCTTTAAGATTATAGAGCGACATAATGATGAAACATTGTGAGATGTAGGTTTAAGTTTTGCTATTTTTTTGATTGCTACGTTTTTACATATTTTTTACATATTTTATTTTGCAATTTTTTAAAAAATATTGCTTATTGCATATTATGATAGTATAATATAAGTACCCTATATGTGTGTGGTCACAAATTATGGATAAAATAAATTTTAACAGTGAGGTTGTGTACTTTTAAATAATTGTTTAAGAAGAATAACGTTTGGATTTTATTGATGGTAATCATGTGATAGGCTGGAGAAGAGGACACATGACTTGTAATTAGTATAAAATTGTATTTTTATATGGTGGTATTGTAACTAAAGAATCTTTGTTTTTTAACAAAACAAAAGCACTCATACAATAAATTATTTTATTATAGGAGCAGTGGTTTTGTACTCTTTTGGAGCATAGGGATAGTGTATGTCCTATTATCGTGGCAATGTAACGCTTTGTGTATTTACAAAGTTTGTTCGCTATTTGTCTTTGAATTTTTAAACCTGCATTAATGTCAGAAATATATGACAGAAGACAAAGATGAAACTGAGATATTAACAAAATATGAGAAAACAAAATAAGAAAATACTCCTTGGATGGGCAGGAAGGTCTGTGGGGAACCATCTCATTCTATCGGAAACAGCTGTAACTATTCCATCAGTACGATAATATTTCAGTTTAGTCTTTAATTTGAAGAAGAGGAAACTCATTTCTGCCATTGGTAGGTAGGCAGGCGCCAGGCTACCCTGCCTGGCAAATAATACTTTGCTAAAGGATCTTTCCCCTAGAAATACATTCAAAAGAAGTCTTTTTACAGTCAAGGCTCTTTGTACAAGTAGATCTAAAGGGGCTACACTGGTTGCTTGGTAAAAACAATGAGCTTACATTTACATGAAGGGCATTGCTACAAGTATAATAACTTAAACATGACAGTATTCAGCAGAAATGTGGCCTTATCATGATAGTTAGCTGTCCTGTTTTTTTTTTTTTTTTTTTTTTGCATGGAAATGCAACAGTGCTTCCTTTTATCAGCATATTAGACATTGAGTTTTGGTGACAGTGGTTTGAAGCAACAGGAGTGCTATGAAGCTAATTAAGTGCCACTAAAGGCAGGACATATTCCAGTCTAAGTATCAGAACATTAACCCCAGGCATATGCATGACCTCTGGAGATAGAAAAGTTAGTCATGAAATGCATATTATTTTTCATAAAAGCTGTAAAGGAGATAAGTGCTAGCCCAATTATTATACTGAAAATACTTGCCATTAATATTAAATTTAGTGACTAAACCATAATGCATAGTACATCTTTGGGCCAAATTTCTGTTTGTGCTTTTTTTCTGTTCCACTGTTGACTTATATATCATATGTTATGTGGTCAACTCCAACCAGGGGTGTGCATGGCTGACTTACAAGCAGCCACTCGCTCAACATGGTAGGAGTCCAGCCTCCCACTGACTCAGTCCTAGAAATGATATAGCTCTCTTAGCATGCTAACTCTAGACATAAAAATCTTATACTGCCTTGAACCATAACCACAAACCTTGTACCTTAACCCTAAATGTAAAACTTCCTTTCTTTCCCTAATCCTAAATTCCCTTCTTGCTCCTTAAACAACTTTCTAACAATGCATTCATCATTCATATTCTAAACCTAAGCTGTTGGATCACTCCCTAAACATAGACTTATCTATCAGTCCCTAAACATAAATTCCCTTCCTGCTTTTAGACTTAAATCATGGGATCCCTCCCCAACCTTAGACACCCCTATTCCTTAAACCTAACTTCTCCAGTTGCTGCCTAAGCCTAAATTTTCCACATTTTGCTTAAGGCTAGATTTCCAAATAACTCTCTAATCTTAAACTTCCTTCCAACTCCAGAAGCCTAAATTTCCTTATTGCACCCTAACCCTAAACTCCTCTGCCTACAAAACCTATATTTGAAAAATACTTCTATACTACTCAATAAATCTAAGCTTTCTCCACCCTCCCCATTACCTAAACCTAAATTCCCTTTCTAATCACTGCCTAAACATAATGCCAAATTGCAGACCCTAACCCTGTGTCTAAGTCCTCCAACTCATTTCACTCCATGCACATGGCTGCAACACTTACCTTAACATTATTCAAACTCAAATATGTGGTTGGGAGGCAGCTAGTAGCTCCACTTTCTGTCCAGCACTGCCACAGCTTATGCTCCAGTGCTGCCACAGATTATACTCAAGCACGGCCCAGTTTATGCTCAAGTGCTGCCACAGCTTATGCTCAAGCACTGCCACAGTTTATGATCCAGTGTTGCCACAACTTATGCTACAGTGCTGCCACAGATTATGCTCAAGCACTGCCACAATTTATGCTCAAGTGCAGCCACAGATTATGCTCAAATACTGTCACAGTTTATGCTCCAGTGCTGCCACAGATTATGCTCAAGCACTGCCACAATTTATGCTCCAGTGCTGCCAAAGATTATGCTCAAGCACTGCCAAAGTTTATGCTCTAGTGCTGCCACAGTTTATGCTCAAGCACTGCCACAGTTTATGCTCCAGTGCTCCAGTGCTGCCACAGCTTATACTCCAGTGCTGCTGCAGCTTATACTCCAGTACTGCCACAGTTTATGCGAACACATAGACTTAGAACATCTTCTCCTCAATTATATCACCTTTACAGTCTGTGTTTCTAGAAACTAGACAAACCTCTGATCATACACTAACTCTAGAATCCCTACAGGTTCTTAATAAAGAAAAAAAAAATCATAACTATTTCTTCTTAGCAACAGATGTTTTTAAGGCATCTGATTATATGAATTTAAATTTTACTTTTATAGCTATTCACTTTTAAGATTTTCCAGAAAATGTTATCAAAGTCCTTACAGGACTAAAAACATACTATTATATGTACATAAGGAAGGTTGTCATGCAGTTCATCTAACCAGCTGTTCATCAACAAATTAAATGACTGTGAAATACAGTTGATTTATCTATTCATCAAAATGTTATGATTTTGGGTAAATGGAACATGAAGTACATTTGGGTAAGGTAAGTGTGGATTTGGGAACCTAATGCCTAAACATTTAGGTATTCTGAAGATTTCAGCATTTGGGTATGGGAAGGTTTGTGCGAGTGTGGGTAGCTCAAGGTTAGAATAAGGGTTTAAGTAAGGAGATTGAGTTAGTGTACTGCGCTATCTTGTGTAATATAAGTGCTACATAGACAATTTTTCTAAGGTAAGGACCAAATTTATAGTTAGGGGATGGGCATGGTTAGAGTTAGCAGGCGTAAGTAAGGTGGTGCAGGGGGTAAAAAGAAGTCTGTCCTTTCATAGCATGGAAGCTTTGTTGTCCATACTCTCAAATATCCTTGATTTTTGCAGAATTTTCCTGATTTTGTATAATACTTTTGTCCCATCCTTCATAAAAATTCCATTTCTTTGTAAATAACTAAGGATTACAACCAATCAATAATGCCATTCATTAGAGTTGAACACTTCTTGTTGTTCAGAAAAATGTATATTGCTGCAACACCTTCTCTTCTGTTAAATTTTTAAGTGGGTTATAATAATATTTTGGAGGCTTTCCCCACAATATTTTCACTTTGTTCAGAATTCTTTAATGAAGAAGGTGAGAAGTATGCTGCTACAGCCAAGTAACTTTACTCTGATTAGCAGCTCAGGTGGCTGACAGACTAGCAGAGGGGGATGGGTGTAACCGTCCTTCATGGTTGGGTGGTTCTCTAGGTATCTACTGTAATTATAGACACTCACAACAAAAGTTCTTCAGCTCCACAGGATAAGCAGCTAAATCCAAATAAGACAACAGCCAGTTCACCAAAGCAGTTTATTCTCTGTAGATACTCTTCTCTAGCGCCTCGGCTACACAAAGCCTTCAAGGAGTAACTAACAAAACACTTCCATCCAATACTTATACACACCTACATTATCACATTATATAATCAAACATCAATTTAACAATTAAGAAACCAATTAAAAAAAGAAGAAAGCAGCATATTTATATAACACTTTTCCAGCAACAGTCAGTGTTTAACCCTTTTGGTACCAGTGTTTGATATTTTAAAATAAAAATTAATTCTTTCTTTAAAAGTAAATTTTTTATACTTTCTTCACTAGCTTCTTTTCTAATAATGTTTTCTAAAATAGACACCCTAAAACTAGTAGTGTCAGAATTATGACATTTAACAAAATGTTGAGCTAAAGGGCTCTCTAACTTGTTATTTTTAATGTCTCTCAGATGTTCCATGATTCTGACTTTAAACATTCTTTTAGTCTGCCCTATGTAAAATTTCCTACATCCACACTTAATAATATAAATAACTTGTTCTGTAACACAACTATAGAGACCTGTAGGTTTAAAATGTATTCCATTTATGTAAGGAAAAGCACTATCTACATGAGCACAAACTTTACATTTGCCACAAGGTCTAGTTCCTATATTGCTTATTGCCCTATCTATATTTTGTATGGGTAATTCAAACTTAGTGTGTACTACTATGTCTCTTATGTTCCTTCCTCTTCGATAACTAAACACTAATTTTTTCTTTGTCATCTCACTTAGTTCTTTATAATTTTTTAGGAATCTCCAAAAATGTAATATACATCTATTTATATCCTCACTGCAGATATTATATGTAGAGACCATAAAAATATTATCTAAATTTCTATATTCTTTACTGTACATCCTGTCACTTATTTGTATCCCTTTATTATACCTTTTTTTAAATATTTCGTCCCTACTCTTCTGTATCACCTGCATATTATATTTTCTATCTATAAACATTTCCGTAGTGTCATTTATTTCCTTTTTAAATTCTACTTCAGTATTACATACTCTGGAGATCCTCAAAAATTCACTGTATGGTATAGCTTCTATTGTATGCTTTGGATGGCAACTAGTGCCCATCAAAAATTGATTTATACAATTAAATTTTCTATGTATACCAGTAACTATATATTGTCCTGTAAGTCCCTTCAAATTAATATCTAAGAAAGAAACATTAACTCCACACTGTATTCCATCAAATTTAATATTAAACCTATTCCTTTGTATGTCTTTTATAAAATTTACACTATCATTTCTACCTCCTTTACACAAAAAAATTAGATCATCTATAAATCTAAAATAGTGTATTACATATTTTTTTTTACAAATGAATGTGTATAAACGCATTCAGATTCCACTTGGCCCATAAAGATATTGGCATACATGGGTGCAAATGCTGCACCCATGGCTGTGCCTTGTATTTGACGATACGTTCTCTTATTAAAATTAAAATAATTATTTTCCAAACAGAATTTAACTAGTTCCAACACATAATGTGTTAGTGGATTGACTTAAATAATGCCTCTATTCCATGTATATTTTTGATATTCGTATATAGACTACTAACATCCAATGTTAGCCAATACATATTTTCACACCAAACAATATTTTTTATCTTATTCAAAAAATCAAAAGAGTCCTTTATATATGATGGCAATTTCATGGCTTCTTTTAACAAAATTTGGTGTAAGATCAGCCCTAAATTATGTAAAAAATAATTTGTAGCCGATACAATCGGCCTACCTGGAGGATTATTTATATCCTTATGTAACTTCGGTAGGCAATAAAATTGCGCAGGGCTGCATTCTGTTATATTTAACTTATAGTCTACATCTTTGTTAGTCCAATAGCCAAGTCTAAGGCCTTTATTTATTAGTTCTAAATAATTCTCTTTGGCTGCAATGACTTCATCTATGGAAGACTCACAATAAACTGATGTATCTGTTTGTGTAGCCGAGGCGCTAGAGAAGAGTATCTACAGAGAATAAACT
The DNA here is from genome assembly GCF_019279795.1 of Protopterus annectens. Taxonomy (NCBI): domain Eukaryota; kingdom Metazoa; phylum Chordata; order Ceratodontiformes; family Protopteridae; genus Protopterus; species Protopterus annectens. The sequence goes on along the minus strand of NC_056746.1, from coordinate 127,456,633 downwards.
GCTTTGGTGAACTGGCTGTTGTCTTATTTGGATCTACTGTAATTATCTCTGGTGCAGGCTGGGAATGTCACACTAGGAGAGGTGGGCCAAAAGGGGAATATGGCGGGTACATGGTTGAGCTGCTGCAGAAGTGGGGGGGAATATATTGCACCCCCCATTTCACAACCACCCCTTAGATGTACCACAAGGGACCAAAGTGAGGGGGAAGCAAAAGGGGGTAACTCATAAATAGACCACTCTGCAGATGTGAATGGGCAGACTCCCAGGGTGACCTCAAGTTATGCTTCAACCCCATCCTGATCTGAGACTGTCCAGGGGGTTAAGGAGGTGAGTGGCATATCCAGTAATAGACTTGGGGCACTTTTGCAGAGACATGTAGAATGATGCAGGATGGAGTAAAAAGGCTCCAGGATAAACAAAAGATACCTCATTTATTACACAAAGCTGGCCCATATATATATATATATATATATATATATATATATATATATATATATCATTTACTATTTTTCTGTTTGCATTCTGGTTTTAGTTTGTATCATTTTTTTATTATTTTCGGTGGGATGAAGTTAAAGTGTAAGTCGTTTTTCAAATAGTGTTTTATGTAGTTCCCATAGTTTTTTTCAAAACCAGTGATTTATTATTAATAATACATATGACATATCATGCAGGAGATTCATAAAGGCTACTACAAAATGTATGCTATGTGTACACTTTGTGTAACCTTTCTGAGTGAATAGACAGCAAAAGCATTGTGGTAGAGTTGTTCTTGAATTCAGAAACATCATCTCAAGTTATACACATTAGGGCGGCCACAGTGGTGCAGTGGTTAGCGTTGTCGCCTCACAGCAAGAGGTTCTTTGGTTCGATTCTCGGCTGGGGTGCCTTCTGTGTGAAGTCGGCATGTCCTCCCTGTGGTCGCGTGGGTTTCCTCCGGGTGCTCCGGTTTCCTCCCACATCCCAAAGACATGCAGTAGGTGGACTGGACACTCTAAACTGGCCCTAGGTGTGTGTGTGTGTGTGTGTGTGTGTGTGTGTGTGTGTGTGTGTGTGTGTGTGTGTGTGTGTGTGTGTGTGTGTGTGCCTTCTGTGGAAGATTGGGTGCCGGGCTGGCAAATTGACACTGTAAAACTCCACTGCCAATCATGAACGGACAGATGATCTGCTGTGGCGACCCCTAACCGGGAAAAGCCTGAAGAAGAAGAAGATCTCAAGTTATACACATTGGGGGGAATTTAATAAAGCCTACATGGACTTATATTCTATAAAGACATAGTGGCACCCTGCTTACATGAAAGTATGCAGCTGTGTAATCCAGGAAACAGAGCTGAGCGGTGTGCACAAGTGTGCTAACATGGAAGTGTCCGTGGCATGCGAATAACCTCATAAGCAGGTGAATTGCATGCAAATGAGGGTTGTAGAGTGATCCAGCAAGCAGATATTCATTCATGCTGACCCCATCTTGGTGTCCGAAATGTACACGGAAATATTCTGTGTATAGGATGTTAAACAGAAAACATGAGCCGTAAAAGTGCAGTAAGGACAGAAGTACTATAGCAGACACAGAAATATGCAAAACTATCCACTGTGTGTCCAAAACCTAATGGAAAATAATTTAAAACATTTTTTTTAATAATCAGATCACGTTTACGCTAAGTACCACAGTGTGCAAACATGCTGTTAAGAAAAAAAAAATTTTAAAAGTGTGAAAAGGAAAATTAGTACTGTGTTACAGTATTGCATTATAGGACCCTACGTGGAGTATGTGCAATGGTAGATTGCTGTGGTTGCTAACGAGTCAGGGCCTGGAACTGTGTAATTCCCAGGTTGTGTGCATGGATCTCTATGCAAATGAGCTGGGGTTGCTGAATAGCATAAATGCTTATCCATGTCCGCAGATATCATCCGTGTAGGCAGAGAACCATGTTGGTGTCCACAGAAGAGGTAGCCAACATCAAAAGTGGGTGTGTCTGCATCCTTCTAAGCTCATTGGAGCACAGCAGTGGTTGTTTTCATGCTGCATAGCTGTGCTCAGCAAGGGGGTGTGTACACTGACTACTAAGCTGTGTTTACCTTCAGGCAGGTGTTTATGAGTGTCTGAGAGTGTTTGCATGGTGTGCCGCTGTGCTCAACAAGGGGGTGTGTACAATGACTGCTGAGCATTGTTTAACTTCATGGAGCTTGTTTGCATGGCGGGCCGCAGTGCTGAGTGAGGAAGGCTGATAAAAAAAAAAAAAGAATGGCTAAGAAAGGCAATGCGATCTTAATTACTGATGACCCCTGTTCCACTTGAACTAGGGGCAGTAACAGTCCTTAATGATGTATATGGCAGGTGGAATACATCATAGGTAGCCAATTGCAAAGGCTGCACCTACAGAAGAGCATTATACAGGTTACAGATACCCTATAATCTGATTTCACCGCCATACTCTACATCATTGGAGAACAAACTTGGGACTTTTAGCTGAAGAAATGCTAGGGGCTGCTGCATGTCTGCTACATATGTATATGCTAGATGCTGAGGTCAATGCTGCTGCTGCTGCTGACCATAGGCTTAGACTGAGAGGGAGAAGAGTGTTCAGGACCATAGTAACCTTCCAGGAGCTACATGAGCTGGAGATTGTAGAGCGCTACATGGTGGACAAGAACATGCTACAAGAACTCACTGAGCTGTGCTGACCTCAACTCAGGCCCAGAACCAACACAGGGGAGCCAATCCCAGTGGAACCCCCCAGGGAGAGGCTGGGCCCCATCCCCTGAGGTAGTTCTTCCACCCAACACTACAGGTGGTGCAGGGGCAGTGGACAAGGCACCAGCAGCCTGGGTCCCAGACATGCTAGGATCCAGTGCCATGGCCAGTTGAGACAAGGTAGGTGGATCACCAGGAACCGGCCTACCCTGTCATGTTGTGGTGATGGAGGTATAGAAATACATATAGGTTAGTTATGAACAAAACATAGTTAGTAATAACAGCATGCCAGAACAGTGGAAATATCCCATTTACTTATCAATGCATATTATGTGAAACACAGCAATACATGCAAGAAAAGTCAGTATGTTAACAGCATGCCAGTAACAGTTACAGCATAAGGCCAACAAAATAAGTAATTCAACAAGATATGTTAATATGCATCCATTATAATACATAACAATAATAATACACATGCCCAAAATACAGGTAACTGAACTACATATGTGAATAGTAAACCATAACCAATGGATAACAATAACAATGAAATGAAGATGAGGGGTGGGGAGAGAGAGTAAAACAGTCCCTTAGTACCATTATAGGCTATTTACATGACAACACTACTACTATCTACTCTATGGGTCTGTCCATGATTTATGTGGACAAGTCCTCTATAGCTGCTGTAGCATATACAGACTTCTCAAGCCATTAGCATGGGACAGTACGGGCCAAGCAGGAACAACTGCAGGTACACCACAACACAGAACACTTGCACATCAGGTGGACCTATATAACTACCAAGGTGTACTGTGGGCTCATGTAGTGATACTTTGAAATTTAGGCAATCATGCCAATGGTAATCCTGTGACAGATAGATTACACACTACTAATTACATTAAGTGACAGAGTGACACTTGAGAGAAATGTATGTGTACAGTACAGACCCTAAACAACTATCATGACTTGTTTGGCAGGCATGGGGACTGAACCCAATAGCAGTGACTGCAGAGGACATCTGCATATAATGTATGAATTGGCTGCAGCAACTTTGAACAGACACTCCAGGCATACCAATATTACACATTTTATTTATTTCATTTTATTTTATTATTATTTATATTTATTTCCTTTATGTTATGCTGTACTTTTACATTCTTGCTAATGATTTTAATAGTCTGTGACATCTAAATGTGCAATTATTTACTCATAATATAGGTACCTCACCCATTTACCTGTAGTTTCTGTGGAGAGAGAATATGTAAACATTATATGAAAAATACTGTAATAGTACTACATAGCACTAGATTCGAACCCTGGTCTGTGTGTGGCAAAATGTACTACAGACAGAGCATTTAACAAACTGAGCAACTGAACCACTGCTGACTACTTACTATTTGCCTAGAGCTCACTTGGAACCAATATATGACCTGGTAGTGCTACTACAGTTATATACTAGACTGCAGTAACAGTAGAAAACATATGTATAAAATATAAGCATGACAGAGATAGTAGGTAATCTATACATTAGTATATATAATACAGGTGTACACAATATATTGTTACTGGTTTGAAATATCTGTGAAGGCCTTTATCATACCTTTACATAAAGGTGGCAACAATAATAATGTTACTAATTTCCATCCCATAGCTATCCTGTCTCCCATTTCTAAACTCCTAGAAAAGTGTGTCCAACTTCAACTCCTACCACATCTCTTAGATAATCACCTTATAACTCCCACACAACATGGATTCAGACCAAATCATAGCACTATGACAGCCCTCCTCTCCTTCCTTGAAACTGTAAATAAAGCCTGTGACTCTGGCCTAATTGTTTCTACCCTACTACTTGACCTCTCTAAGGCCTTTGACACTATCTCACACAGCCTGCTATTAACTAAACTCTCAGAACTTAACCTATCTCCCTCCTCTTTGAATTGGTTCTCCAGCTACTTATCCAATAGAAATCAAGCAGTAAAATGGAAAAAGGCCACCTCCTTATTTCTTAGTACCCCTACCGGAGTTCCCCAAGGCTCCATACTGGGTCCCCTTCTCCTCAATATATTTATAAATGATTTCCACAAATCTGTCCCATTCTCAAACATCATCCAATATGCAGATGATTCAACTATTATCTGTTCTGCCACATCTATCCCCACACTCCTAAAACTAACACAAGATGTCTTCTCTACCACAGAGCAATGGATGATAAGAAATCATCTTGCACTCAATGCTTCCAAAACCAAATTAATGATATTCACCCCCTCTAAAGTCACTCCTTTTGATATAAACACATTCTCAATTACTAGTCAAAATAACTCACCTCTAGAACTGGTGTCAGAGACCAAGTTACTTGGGGTCCAAATTGACAGCCAGCTCAAATTCAACTCCCATCTACAACTAAATATAAAAAAAACCATCAAAAACAAGGTATGCTTTACCGACAAAATCACTACCTTACACCTGCCACTAAAATCACTCTCTCTACTTCCTTCCTTATCCCCTCCCTTCTCTATGGAGCCCCACTCCTAACTAATCTTCAGTATTCTTTAAAAAAACAACTTTCCTCTTGCTATAACAAAATCACCAAATTCGCTACCAGCCATATGTCCTCCACCCACCACTGCTCCTCTCTCCAAAAACTAAACTGGCTAGAACTACCCAATCATCTCACTTACACTCAACTAACTCTTGCCCATAAGCTCATTCTCAACCCCTCCCTCTGTCCCTCCCTTTCTTCTGCCTTTAAAATGCACCAACCTGATAGAGTATTAAGGTCAAATAATCAAAATCTTTAGAAGTGTACAAACCTACTCATCCCCCAGGCAAAAACCTTCTATCCTATGGCCTAGCTCGCCTCTGGAACTCCCTACCACCGTCCATTTGCACCACCTCTAACCATTTTACTTTCAAACGACCTCTTCACTCATATCTAGCATCACGGTGGGAATGCTCTTGCTCCCACCCCACATAACTAACACTGGCTGTTTTCATTCTCCCTCTCTTTACTCCAGCAAATTTCCTTATTATTTCCCCAACACACACATTACTATTCCTATGGTATTTGTTTCCTTATTATTTTCCCCTAGCACACACATTATTATTCCTATGGTATTTGTTTCCTTATTATTTTCCCCTAGCACACACATTGTTATTCCTATGGTATTTGTTTCCTTATTATTTTCCCCTAGCACACACATTATTATTCCTATGGTATTTGTTTCCTTATTATTCCCCCCCCCCCACACACACATTACTATTCCTATGGTATTTGTTTCCTTGTTATTTTCCCCTAGCACACACATTACTATTCCTATGGTATTTGTTTCCTTGTTATTTTCCCCTAGCACACACATTACTATTCCTATGGTATTTGTTTCCTTGTTATTTTCCCCTAGCACACACATTACTATTCCTATGGTATTTGTTTCCTTATTATTTCCCCCCAACACACACACATTGTTATTCCTATGGTATTTGTTTCCTTATTATTTTCCCCTAGCACACACATTATTATTCCTATGGTATTTGTTTCCTTATTATTTTCCCCGTAGCACACACATTATTATTCCTATGGTATTTGTTTCCTTATTATTTTCCCCGTAGCACACACATTATTATTCCTATGGTATTTGTTTCCTTATTATGTTCCCCTAGCACACACATTATTATTCCTATGGTATTTGTTTCCTTATTATTTTCCCCTAGCACACACATTATTATTCCTTTGGTATTTGTTTCCTTATTATTTTCCCCTAGCACACATATTACTATTCCTATGGTATTTGTTTCCTTATTATTTTCCCCAACACACATTACTATTCCTATGGTATTTGTTTCCTTATTATGTTCCCCTAGCACACACATTATTATTCCTATGGTATTTGTTTCCTTATTATTTTCCCCTAGCACACACATTATTATTCCTATGGTATTTGTTTCCTTATTATTTTCCCCTAGCACACACATTGTTATTCCTATGGTATTTGTTTCCTTATTATTTTCCCCGTAGGACACACATTATTATTGCTATGGTATTTGTTTCTTTATTATTTTCCCCTAGCACACACATTATTATTCCTATTGTATTTGCAAAGAATGTACTAGACTGGGCCTTTAAGTCTATGCTTCCTAATATGCAATGACTTTCAGTATTACTTTGTACTATTCCTTCTGTTAGTCTGTATCATCAGTATGTTTCATCACAAGTCTGTATTATTTCTAATTTTTGCTGTACTATTTTGAAATTATTTGCTTTAATCTTTTACATCTGTATAATTATCATTAATAACCTGCTGTACCTAGATTGTTGATAGATATAACCTAGATAGATTGATTCTGTATCTACATTTTTGGAGCTTTTCTCCCCAGGACTCCATTGAAAACGGGTTCATTTTGGCCCAATGGACTATCCTGGTAAACCAACTGCAATAAATAAATAAATAAGTCAACCAACAATATCAGATCATGGAGTTGGCTACCTCACCCACATACCTTGATTACCTGCTGTTTCTGGATGCCAGAGCATTATGTGGACAATATTGGCCTAGAAATAGCCTTGACCGGTACTGTATGTGTTAAATAAGACATTTGGATGCCATTATACTTGCATGCTATGGCTATTACAGTGTTATACTTGACTGCAGCACTTTCCAATACAGCCTGAATGCATACAGTTGTACTGCAATGGTTAAATCAAGATAAACCTGATGTACACAATAAACCTTGGTGTTATTGGTAGTGGTACATGAGTTATTACAGAACAGCTGGCATTATTCATTTCTTCACAAACAGGTCTATTTACATACTTATTGCACTAAATAATTTATTGTATCTACTTTCATGCAGTTTCTGGTACTGTTTCAAGGTTTTATTGAACAACAGCTGTCATTATTCAGGTATTCCAATACAGCTTTACTTCCACAGTTATTGTACTACAGACTTTCTTGTATGCACTTAAATGCAATTAATGCTATTGGTTCATGTTTTTATTGCACTACAGTTGGAATTATTCATTTATTGCACTACAACTCTAAGTCCACATTTATTGCAATACAAACTGTAATGCACATACTTTATTGCAGGTAAAGATTTACTCTTTCTTGCTTACTTCACTACAGTTACCATAATAAAACCGTACTCAACACACTCAAGGCGCAACCTGAAAAAACGCCCAGCATGCACCTCAAGGTTGTGAGCTCTCTCCTCTGCAGCTGTTGGGAGAGAAGAACAACATTATGCATACCAGTTTACCAGACATTCAGATTAGATATTGATGGTACAGACGTAAAAGTACTTAAATACATGTGGGCCATCCCCTGCCCAAAATTCTTGGACCCAGGTGTCCAAGAGATCCCCCTTACATCTCTTCGGGTCATTGTAGTGGTGACAACGTGGCACAACTTTGCGGGAGATACCAGTTGCATTGGTGAAATACCTTACCAGCTGGTCCCAGTCCTCTGCCTTGCACTCTGAGCCCTTGTAACCTCCCTGTAAAAGCTGGCCTTCATGTTTTTTTACAAGGAGTCCAACCATGACCCTGGACTCCAGGATGCCCCAACACTGTGCCTGAAAGCATGAACCCTCACCAATGCCTGCCATAGTATCCTTCAGAGACAGAACTTCAGTGGATTATGCTGTATTCCTGCCTATTGGGCTTAATATAGCCTATTTTCCTGCCATTACATGCCATTGGACAATATTTAAAAATGTGGTGTGTCGCTTAGCAGTGCACACACCAGCACAGCTAACCTGAGCAGTGTGAAAACCCGAAGACCTGTATGCCTGGTAGTGCTTAGCAGTGTTCATAGGTTCATAGGTTGGTACTAAGCTATCAGCCCTAGGACCTATACAAGCCTAGCTATAACAATTCCCTGGCTATTTCTTCCCACACTATTTACTTACCTGGACCCCTGTCTAGCAGGGCGACTGACGTGATCCCTGGGGTGAATTTCCTTTCTCCCATCCAATCGTCAAGGTTCCTTTTGAAGAGGGCCAAAGAGGCACTCTGCTTGACATGTATGGGCAATCTATTCCAGAGTCTGGGGAGTCTCTGGGTCAGGAACCTATCCCTCCAGCATGTTTTGTTTATTGTGATGACAAGGTTTAGATCCCTGGAGAGTGTGTCTCTGAGGGATTGGGATTTCTTTAAGTGTAGCATGTCCAACAGCTCTGGGTTTGACATGGCCTTGTATGTTAAGCAGAGATCGCCTCTGAGTAGACGATATGCGACAGTGTATAGCTGGAGTTTTTTAAGGCAGTCAGTGTAGAGCATCTGCTTTAGGCCTGTGAATCTTTTAGTGAGGTATTTCTGTGGCCTTTTCAGTTGTTGCAGATGTCTTGAGAGGTACATACCAAATGGGGTGTTATATTCTATAATGGGTCTAATGAGGGATGAGTACAGTGGGACAATGACCTCCTTTTTTCTGGATGAAAATCCCTTAGTGATGAGGTGTGCCACATAGAAGGATTTCCTGACTGTTGTGGTGATGTGGTTATCAAAGGTGAGACCACTGTCCACCTGTGTCCCTAAGTCTCTTATCACACGTTCGGTGTTTAGTGTACTGCCACCTATATGATAATTCACAGATGCATTTTTTTCCCAAAGGGGATAACTATACATTTCTTGGCATTGAGCTTGAGCCCATGGCTCTGGCACCAAGCATCTGTTTCTGTAAGGCCCTTTTGTAGAGTATCCTCATCATTTGGGGATTCAATAATGGCTCCCAGTTTGCAGTCATCTGCGAACTTTGTTAGACAGAGTCCCTTAGTGTTGGCCTGTACTTTAGAGAAGTAGATGCCAAACAAGAGCAGTCCCAGGACTGAACCCTGAGGTACTCCACTTGTCACTTGTCTGGAGCTGGATTTGGAGTCAGCTACTTTTACAGTGTGGGTTCTATCATTAAGCCAGTTAGCAACCCATTGGGTGATGTAGGGATTAATGCCCAGCTTAGTATGTTTATCTATGATTCCAGAGAGGGGGATGGTGTCAAAGGCCTTGGTAAGTTCTAGATAGGCTGTGTGGACTACCTTACCCTTGTCCATGGCTCTGGAGACTGATTCGAAGAAGTCAATCAGGTTCAGGAGACAACATCGGCCCTTCACAAACCCAAACTGGGTAGGGTCCAGTGTTTGAAGGTTGCCGATGTCTTTGTTTATAAGTTCCATGATAATACGCTCCATGGCCTTGCAGATAAAGCTTGTCAGACTGATGGGACAGTAGTTTCCGGGATCCAAGGTGGATCCCCCCTTGTGGAGTGGGATAACTGCAGCTCTGCGCCACTCAGTGAGCACGAAACCTGAGGTGAGGCTATGATTAAACATAACACTTAGGTGAGGTGCCAGTTCATATTGTAGTTCATGTAGTACATAGCCTGGGATGTCATCTGGTCCCATGGATGCTGTATTCTTAGCTTTGGAGAGTGCATTTTTACCAGTGTGGCCATTATTACCGGAATTTGGCAATCTTCCTGTATTGAGATGGGCCATTTAGGGGGTGAGAGGGGGTGAAGTTGGCACTGAATTGATCTGCCAGGATATTGGCAATATCCTTGGGATCAGTATATTTAATGCCATTCTGTTTTAGCTCAGAGCAGATCTGAGCATTGCCATTTAGATCCTTGACATAGTTATAGAATGCCTTGTGGTTGTCTTTGGAATCTTTGGTAATTTTATTTTCGTAACTAGCTTTGGAGGACTTTATGAGGGATCTCAGTTTCTTACTGAAGCTGGTAAGAGAGTTTTTTGCATCCTGGGATTTTCCTCTTTTCTGCAACAGTTTCTTCCTTTTGTTGTAAAGTTTGTGCAAACTAACCAAGCAAAGCCAAGCAGTGTGTAAACATTTTCAGCCATTATTGCATTTAGGTGTGTTAGCAGATCATAGCAGGTCTTAGCAGAGCTTACAGGTGTGCAGTGAGCCAGGATTTAAATACAGTTGGTATAATTTCTATTTCAAAAATAAATGCTTATTTTCCCTTGCATGAATTCAAAGCCTGCCCTTACTGTTCATGTGACTGTACCTCTACCCATTTAGCTATGAGGATATGTCAAATTCAGCTACACCTTTACATATACCTCTCAGCTGCCTATACGCACTGCTGAGCACTGTGCCATGCAAACCTGCTCAGCTATGCTTAAACATGACCTTTAAATAAATAATTAATTGCATCTGGTCTCTACTTTTAGATGTCTGGCAGGTGACTTGGTGCCACTTAGCATTGCTGCACTGCACTCTGCACAAACATGCTTTTTAAAAAAAAAATTGAAAAAAAAGTAAAAATAAAAAAAAAAAATAAATGAACACTTACAACAATTAAATAAACAACTGACATTATACCACTGGGCAGTGCAGGGAGTGTCCTACTGATCTGCAGACACAGTTGGCACTACACTCCCTACACTGATTCAATAACCACGTTCCATAGCTTTCCCTCAACAACGTGCCATGATTAATATGCATGGTACACTGCCGAGGGGGAACCATGTACATGGACATGGTAACATTCCATGTAGGATCTACACTATGCCTACATGGAGTTTATTAAATCCTGGGGATAGTGTACACCCAATGTTAACCTTTATGAATATCCCCACATATCTATTCATAATAACAAGGACATGTTAACAACATACAACTCTATGACTGTATATGTTATGATTGTATTTCTCAATCAAGAAGTCCCACCATTTTATACTATTATAACCCATACAGCAAAATGTTTATGATGTATAGCAGAAACCATTACAGTTAGATAGGAATGTGTCAAATTGGCGAAGTTAATTTCACCAAACATGAAATGTGCAAGTGCTGTTCAGTGAAACTTACTTCACTGACAGAGGAGTTTGCTTTTTTCTACTGTTGACCTCAGATTTGGTAAATATAAGTTTGGGGAGGTGTCACCCACATGGGAGGTACAAAGGGGTCTTGACTCCTGCAAAAAAATGTTCACTGAAGGTACTTTTGGTTGGAAATTTCCAAATATTCTAACATCATCAAAACTACCTTGGAAAAATCAATATGATTCCCAGTCAAATATATAAAAAGAAAAATTCTGTGGTATTCCTCGAGGTCTCAGAAAACCCTGCATGCAAAATATATGGGGTCAAAAACAAACCAAGAAGAAACTTTGCAATGTGGAGGGCGTGATGTTCACTTCCTAAATTATGTTAAACACCTAGTTCATTAATAAAAATCAAACTGTAAAACACATTCTACAAAATAATAAAATAAAAAATAGTAGGTGGTCTCCAGCTGAGTTAAAATGGAATATCCCTTATTGAAACACAGAAACAAGTGATCATAGTTGAGTATAATGTAAAACATCAAAAACATTCCTTATTTATATATAATCTTATTTGGAGCAAGGGAGTGGTTACAAAGGGTGGTTCTGTTAAGAGCAATAAAAGCATTGCAATAATTCCTTTAACCAAGTTCCCTTCCCCTTAACACCACAGTGTAATCACAGACTGTGCTACCTTAGAAATGAAACTAAAAAGCTAGCGACAACTTACAATACAAGACCAGCTTATTAACACTTCATTCAGGCTAACCAAATAATCCAAACTATATTAATTAAAAAAAAAAACTAACAAAATGAACTAATTAACAAAAAGATCTACCACTGGACATCTATCAAAATAAATATTAATAAATGTAAACTAAACCACTTTTAAGAAATATTGTTTTTGTAGCAAATAAATACTTCATCAGGTTTGTGTGTCAATAACATATTATGAAATGAATGAACATGTCTATAAATCTACAAGTGAAAACCTAAGTAGGCTAAAAAACAAAACTGTAATTGCTGCAGTGATAAATGTTAAAAATGTTAACAGTAAAGCACTAATGCCATGGGGATCTGTTAAAGTGTGCCATCTAACTAGGATAACATTTATCACTGTATTTCCACCTTAGTAACTGTAGTTTTGGTTTTCATCCTACTTAGGTTTTCACTTGTAGATTTATACACATGTTCATTCATTTTATAATTTGTTATTGACACACAAACCTGATAAAGTATTTATTTGATACAATCTTTGTTAAAAGTATAGTTTATATTTATTAATATTTATTCTGATAGATGTCCAGTGGTAGATTTTTTTGTTAGTTAGTTAGCTAATCATTTTGTTACTTAGTTTCTTAATTAATATAGTTTGGATTATTTGGTTAGTTTATATAAAATGTTAATAAAATGGTCTTATGTTGTAATTTGTCTCTAGCTTTTTAGTTTCAGTTCTAAGGTAGCACAGTCTCTGATTACAGTATGGTGTTAAGGGGGAAGGGGGGGCTTAGTTAAATAATGATTATAATGCTTTGATTGCTGTTAACAAAACCAGTCTCTGCTCCAAATAATCTTATTATATATAAATAAGGAATATTTTTGATGCTTTTTATTACACTCAACTAGGAACTCTTATTTGGGTGTTGCAACAAAAGATATTCCATTTTTAAGTCAACTGTGGACTACCTACCATTTTAACTCAACTGTGGACAACCTACTATTTTTTATTTTATTATTTTGTAGCAAGTATTTTCCAGTCAACTATATAACAACATATAGGATTAGTGGTCTTTCCCAAGATAGCCACACACTGATCAACAGCTTGATTTAGCTACCCCAATGTGAAAAAAGAAACTAAGAGATAAGGGTCAATAACTCTGGAAGTTTTAGAAAATTCAGCAAATTATTATATGATTATTTTTCAGTAGAAAATGAAACAGTACTCCAGATATATGGATTGCCAAAAATACATAAGAACTCCGTTGATCCACCAATGCGACCTATAGTGTTAGGCAAGGGATGGGCAACCGAGCCCTTGTCTATATTTATTGAGAAACAACTTCATCCTCTAGTTGATAAGGTTGACACCATATTGAAAGATACTAAGCAGTTTCTCAGTAGACTGTATGAATGGTCTACTGTACATTATGCTGAGGATGTTACATTAGTAACTATAGATGCCGCATCATTTTTCACATGTATCCCTAACACTGTAGGCATTGATTTTGTTAGACTTTTTCTAAGTCTATGTTCTGGATATTCTAATGATAAGATCTTTTTGATTTGTGCAATTCTGGAAATTATTCTAGAACATAATGCCTTTGTTTTTGGTGATAAATACTATCTTCAGCACACAGGGGTTGTCATGGGTACCATGTGCGCAGACAGCTATGCAAATACTATTTTAGCTGAATGGGAATCCCAGTTTGTGTTTTGTGATGAGAATATTTTCTCCAGATTTATTCTGCATTTTAGCCGTTATGTGAATGATGTGTTTTTTATTTGGGGTAATAAGTTAGAATCATTACATGAGTTTGTACAATATCTGAATAATACTACTGATTTTCTTTGTTTTACCTTTGAAAACTCCCAAGAACAAATATGTTTTCTGGATGTTACAGTGGTGAAGACAGCAGCTGGTATAGATACTCGGCTGTTTAACAAACCTTGTAAGAGAAACAGTATGGTACATGCAAACAGCTTGCACCCCAAACATGTAAAATGTAATAGTGTAAAAGGTCAATTTTTTAGGTCAGCACACCTCCACACAAAAGATAGTGAGATGTATGAATCCTTTGAGACTTTGAATGACAATTTTTTGGAAAGAGGTTATACTAATACTGAAATTGTTGCAGCACAAAACAAAGCTATTGCTGTTAGAGATACAAGTGCTAAGCCATTTTTTAGTGAGACCCCGTGTGATATTGGCAGTAATGACAATATGCATGTTAAACCTGTCATAAATGTGCCTTACATTCTCTAATGACACTAGCTCCATATGTAATATAGTTAAAAAGCACTGGAAAATTCTTATGTCGGATAAGAAGTGCAAAGAAATACTGGGTAATTCACATTCATTTTGTTTTAAAAACAGACCATCTTTGAAAAAGATGCTTTGCTATAGGCCACTAGGGCAAGCTAAAGAAAAGTTAAAGATGAATAGAATTGGTACCTTCCCTTGTCACTACTGATGATCAATATGTGCACCCTGATAATGAACGTGTTTTGGACATTAATGTGTATGCCAACTGTGGTACTTCTAACTTAGTTTACCTGGCTTCGTGCAAAGTCTGTGAAGCTTTCTATGTTGGCAAGACAAATCGATGTTTGAGAGATAGCATTAGGGAGCATATATATAGTATAAACAGATTAAACCAGAAGAATGCTCTTTATAAGCATATTAATGTAGCTGGTAGTAATCATTGTTTTAAATTTGTGGTATTAGAAATATATGAGGTTGGTTTAAGGGGTGGTGACATTAGAACACATACTGAATTCCTGGAAATAAAATGGATGAATATCCTACAGGCAACAAGAGGGAAAGGGTTAAATGAGTTTATACCAATTAAAACATTATTGGAGTCATGTGGTTTAAAGCATTAGACTATAAATGGAATTTTTATTGTTTGTTTTAATTAAATCTGAAGAAGTACTTGGAAGTACAAAAGTGCTCATCTTTTTACCTCTGTTTTTTGTTTTAAGTATATTAAAAGTTGTTAATATGCCTTATCTGCCTACTAGTCTATTTTATTTTATTTTGATACTTCTTATATACTGGTCTGCACTTTTGTTTATCAAGTACATTGCCAGGATGCCAGCAAAGAAAAAAAACTTAGACTGAAAGAAAATCAAGTAGAAAAAGTGAAGAGAAAACATGACTGAGAAGCATCCTGCAACTGTTCAGCAAAAAGCAGTTCAAGCTCCAGCTTTAGTGTAAGACATGGCTTCCAGTAATTTAGAGGAAAAAATAAATCAAATGTTCTCAGAGCTGATTAAAATAAACAAAGTACTGAAGGAGTATATCAACTCAAATATCAACAAGCTAGAAAAAAACGGAAGAAACTTTAAACAGCAATTCAGATAAACTGATAAAACTGCAAAAATCAGAGGTTAAAATGAAGAAAGGTCTGGCTGAGTATGATACTGCTCAAGAAGAGCCACTTCAAAAAAATGGCAGATTAAGAGGACAGAGCATGCAGGGAAAACATCAGATTTTCTGCTGACTAGAGAAATTGGAAGGAACAAACTGTATTCATTTTATGAAAGCACAAATAAGCAACTGGATTGGTATTCAACAGCAGGACGTACTAATTGAAAGGGCACAATGTATGTATACTCCAAATCTGGCCATGAGACAGATGCAATCATACCAGTATAAAAAGTATTAAAAATTGTAGACAGTAGAGTGTTTATGGAAAATGATTATTCACTGTACACCAAGCAGAAAAGAAGGACAATTATACCAGCAATCAGGGAATGTGGTCAAGGTGCAGGTGTGAGATTCAGATTGAATCAGAGTATTGTTTTTTTCCTGGAGGATCACAATACTTTTTGATGCAGAACAGGATAAGGAGGAAATGAAAAAGTTTGTCCAACAAAAATTGAATAGAAGAGGACTCTGCTTCTCATTTTTTTGGATAATAAAGCTCATAGAGAGGCTTAGAGACTTTCCCAGTAAAACATTTTCCAATCTTCCAAAAGAAAATACTGGACAGACAGAAAAAAGCATATGAGCTGACTAGAACAATTGGGAATATATTAAACTTGAACCAGAGTCTGAGGTTGGGAGATGGAGATGAATAGGAAGAAGGCCAACAACACTGAACTTAGTGAATAAATGTGAGACTATATAACATAAGTCATATTGTGAAATATGGCTTTACAAGAAAAAGGGGAAAGACTGGACTTTTGTTGACTTTGTTAAACTTGTGATGGACTGAAAAGCATGTCATTAATGTTTGGAAGGACACTAAAAGGAAAGGGAAAAAGTAACTGTAAGTAAAATAGTTTTTGTTCTTAACAGTATTTGTATAAAACATTTCATGATATAAATTGCATGTGATACAGTAAAGCACTTCAGCCTTTTTTCTTCTTTTAAGAAACATAGGTATTACAATGTAAAAGGAGAAGAAAGACTGGACAAAAGCATGTTTAAGTTAATATACTGTAATCTTAAGTTATTGAGGTGGGTGGGGGTATAAAACTGCACAGATTATAATATATCTATAATTGATATGTTTTCTCTCACTTTTGCACATGTCAATGTCTGGATTAAGGCCCTTGGCTTAATCTAATAACATTTTCTGTTGTAAGCAAGTAAATAAGAGAACAATGAATGTAATGAAAAGTGCTCCTTTAGCAAATAAATGTTCAGTGTGAGATGGGAAGTCTGCAGCTGAGGGTAGCTGTATAATTTGTTCTTATGTTTCCATGGAGACACACTGACAATAGGGACATCCAATAAAAAACAAAGCAATTTTTAAGGCTAAAAGTTAATGTTTTCTGAAAGCATGCAAGCCATTTCTCTTATCCTGGAGGGGGATAAAGATAAGACAAGAACATGCACAGGCTGTAAAATCTGTCTTAGCAAGGATAACCTTCATTTTAGGCTAAGTAATTCCTATGTGTGCAGCTGTAGATTTGGGAAACTTGTTCCTATCAGAAGGTTTAAACTTCATTATTTGAAGATGTACATTGTTTTGTATGATTGTTTTAAGTTAATAAGTTTTGAGGGTGTTCTGGGTGGTTTTTTTTTTTTTTTTTTGTTTTTGAGGGCTTGAGGGTTTTCATTAAAATAAACAGTCTTGTAAAATGTGACATAGGCTTAAATGGAGATAACAAGAAACAACTGTATAGACTAGCCTGCCAAATATTACTGGGAGCAAGTAATACAAAAGTTGGAAAAAGACATTAAAAAACTGTCAGATATAATAGATGGCAATAATAACTTCTTACCATAATGGCTACATATTATTTTGGAACATGAATGGCCTCACACATATAGACCAAAAGGAAAGAGTATTGGATTTTATTAAGAAATGCAAATTGCAAATAGCAATGCTACAGTAGACACATTTGGAAAAGAAGTGAGCAGGTGAATTTGATAAAGAAAAGATTTCAGTAGGGATTTGTGTCATGAAAGCAGACAAAGGTAATGGAATTGTAATTATGAACATAAAGGATTACAATTAGTCTATGTTAAATTTACCTCATGATGAAGATTGTATAAAGAAGTTAGTAGTCATGAAATTGCTAAAAGTTTTTCTAATATAGATAGATCACGTTATGATTTATTGATTCAGGGCTACCTTAATCATGAACTTTATGAGCTTTTTAAGGTGGATTGTACAAAAAATGGCCAGAATTTTTGGTATCCCAAAAATTCATAAAGATAAAGTCAATCCACTGTTCAGGCCAATTGTAACTGCTGATATCTATAAGACCAAAACCATTTCTATTTAGTTAGACAATATATTGAATCCAGCAGTTCAGAAATCAAAATTTTACCTAAGAGACTCATGGCACTTATTAGACTTATTACACAACTGTAAAATTCATGACAGTCAGGGATTTATGGTGCCTTCAGATATCACAACACTATACACTTGTATTAATCCAGGGATTCAATATGTCAGGAAGTATTTATCTAAGTATACTAATTTTGACAACACTTAGTTAAATACCATATGCACTCTGAAATTGCTTTAGAAAACAACTACTTTTCATTTGAAAATAAATATTGCAGGCAAATCAAAGGAGTAGCGATGGGTACAAAATTTGCACCAGTATTTGTCAATTTCATTATGACATAGTAGGAAACAAAACATCTGATAACACATAGATTTTTCAATATAGAGTTATTTTCAAGTGCTTTATAGATGATTTTTTTATTGAAGTACAAGTGACAAGTTTGATTTATTTTTTCAATAAATTAAATTACAGTGCTTTTTTTAATTCACTTTGGGTAGCAAAGGCTTGTCAGTGAATTTTCTTGACCTAACACTTACTTTAAATCAGAGTAAAAAAAGTTTTGAAAGTAAAGTGTTTAGGAAGGATAGCTTTTTGAACAGTTATCTATATAAATTAAGTCAACATCCCATGCAAATGAAAAGAAAGGCTGTAAGAGGTCAGTTCATTAGACATAGTAGAATAACTAGTGGGAATGAGGTATACTTAATTGATGCAGCTAGATTAACAAAATTATTTTTAGAAAGAGACTATAATAGTGAATTTGTACAGAATTAAGATAGAAATGAAATCAATGTGGCAAGAGAAATTTAAACCTACTTTCAAATGTATTGAAACATTATTTGAACAGAAAAAAGCACAGTTGAACAGCCATGAAAATAATAGGTTTAATAGGGTATTTCCCTTACCAGTTTCTAAGGATATGGAAGGATTAAAAGATTTTTTTGGGAAATGTTGATTTGACTGAAGTATTGGGTAACAAGCTAGTATTTACTTATAAAAGTTGCAACAATATAAGATCAATATTGGAAAGGTCAAGTAATCCAATACACAGAGATTATAACATTTCAGTGGAGTATAAATGTAATAAATGTAAATGTTGCAGGTATGTCACAGATACATCTTTTATTTACATCCAGAGTCCTTATAATAACATTTGGACTATAGGGTATTTTGACTGTAATTCATTCAGCATAGTTTACATAGCCTTTTGTGAAACCTGTACTTTTTCTATGCAGGTAAGACTATTATAATCCAAAAGAATAGATGGACACATTACTGCAATTAAGAAATGTGATTTAAGCAATGCCTTGGCTAAACATGCAAAAGAGTGTATTGATTTTAGAAAGTTTACATTTTTTTTGTTCTGGATGATGTTTGAATTAATGACTTTAGAGATAATTGTAACATACTTTTAGAATGCAGAGAAACAAAATGGCAACTTAGGTTAGTCTCTGATAAAAAAACAGGATTAAATGAGCATATTAATATAAATTGTTTTTTTTTATCAGCTCAAAGGCTATAAATGTTTTTGAAAGTTGTTTTTCTAGAGTTTATATTTATACAATTATGTGGTGTTTTATAAATATTTTTAATTTTATAAGAACATTTCTTTAAAGTTAATTGATGATGATATGTCATGTGATCTTGTAATGATATAAACTGAGAAGGGTGGTCAATCTATTGATTCTGAAGTTCTACTACATTAAAGAATGAAAACACTAACAATATGTAAAGCTTTGTGTTATTTTTCTTTGGTACAGTCTGAACAGAAAGTTTGGTATGTTTTTAAGTTTTGTTCTTCATTCAGGAGCATTTGTTTGGTTTCAAAAAGGAAAGAGTATTGAATTATATTAAGAAATGAAGAGTGCATATAGCAATGCTACTGGAAACACATTTGGAAAGAAGTGAGCATGCAAATTTGATAAAGAAAGGATTTCAGTGGGGATATTCAACAGATTATCAGGGACAAATGAAAAGAGAGTAGTTGCACTAATTGATAGAGGAGCTCTAACAGTGATATAAGAGGGGGAAAAGATAATGATAGATCTGTGGTACTAAGAGGCTACTGGCAAGGGGAAGAATATGCTGGCAAATATTTATTTTCCACCTAAAACTGTTGTTATGGAGAAATAATTAGCTTTCAACAGGTAATATTACTTATAGATGAGGCTGGAATTTGATTTGCAATAGTAAGAATGCATCTGGGGACCTAGAAGGGAAAATATAACAAAGGAAGGTAGATTTCTAAAGAGATTTATAAAAATATTTGATCTGGAAGATGGAGCAAATTTACATATTATTCCCCATGGTACAGTAACTGGGTAGATTAGATAGAAATTATATTTCACAGGTGCATGTGCATTTAATTAAAAACATTGACTCACATCCAATAATTATTTTAGATCACAACTAAAATAAAAACGCAAGAATTTTCTAGAGGGGAAGATGGCAGTTAAAGTACTGCAGAATAAGGAGAGTTGCACAGAAGAGAAAGCAGTGGTACCATGCAGAGCACTAAAGAGAAAGTAAGGGAGTATCTGGATAATGTGCATGAGTTTAGAAAGGTTGCTGTTAGGCAACTGTTTCTGATAATAACTCCAAAGCACAAAACTTTTAGCACATCGGCTTAAGCAACACAAAGTAGAAAAATTTTTTTTTTCCAAACTTAGGGAGCCTATAAGGAAAAAAATAATCAGAGATCCTGCAGAAGTATTAGAGATATTTCAGAAGTTTTATTAAAGATTTGCATAAAACAGATAAATGTGGAAATAAAGAAAGTACATAAATGGCAATATTTATGGAAGACTTAAGTATGCTAAGGTTAGTAGTAGATGAGGTTCAACAATTAACAGTTAAGACAGGAGGAGTTGAGATGATGTACAATCAGTCTTTGGGAAAGTCACCAGGAATAGGTAACATTCCTGTGAAAATTTGGAATCTAGGATGGAAGAAAGTGATGAAAATCTGGAATGTTTTGTTCAACAGTATTTTAAAAGTCTAGGAAGCACCAACACCCTGGAATAAAGCTATGGTGGCTACAATACATAAAGATGGTAAAGGCCCATTAGACCCATCTACATATAGGACCTTTTCAACTTTAAACCACAGTTATAAAGTGTTTATGCCTATAATAGCTAAAAGAATGGCAAAGGAGTTGCCAAAATTGATAGATAAGGATTGATGTGGCTTTGTAGAGGGGAAGCTAACATTTGACAACATTAATAGAACACTGATGATCCAGAGGAAAGCAGAATGTAATAAAATACCACTGTTGTTGGCGGGCCTTGATGAAGAGAAAGTATTCAACAGAATAAGCTGTGATTTTTTGAGCAGGCCAATGGAAACATTTGCATTTCCTGATACAATAATACAGTCTATTATGAGGATATATGAGGGACTGGAGTTAAAAATGAAAGTGGGAAGGTTCCTCTCTGGGAAGTTTTGTCTGAACAGAGGAACCAGGCATGGATGTCCTGTTTCCCACTTTGTAACCATGAAATGTTAGCTTTATTTGCTGACAATATTATTTTGTTCCTGATAAAACTGGAAAAGGGCATCTCGGTGTTGTGGAACATCATGAAAAAGTTTCATGTCTTTTGGGGATATAAAATTAATCAACATAAAGCAAAGGCTCTAGCTGTAGACTATGTACCCACATATAAATTGGTTCAGCAATACCCATATTAATGGGGACACAACAAAATGAAGTATTTAGGAGTATGGATTAAAGTGGATTCTATTATGGCAGCTAAGTATATGTATATGCAGGAAGATATTAAGCAAAGGATAATACATACAGTGAGAAACCAGAAGCTTTTGATTACTGATATGGACAATAAGATACAAGTAGCAAAAATGTTTTAGTCCGTTTAGTTTTATATACAGGCCAGGCATGTTTTTATCAACCAGAGGAAAAGTTGTGGACAGTAATTAATAAAAAGTTGAAAGACTTTATCTAGAAAGAGAAAAGGGCAAGAGTTAAGTGGAATAAGTTGATCCTTCCAACAGAACAAAGTGCTTTAGGATTACCTGGATTGAAGACATATTTTAGAGCTACATAGTTAAGGATCATATACACAACTCAACCAGAAAGTTTTAATTCAAAGTGGAAAGGGATGATGATGAAACTGGGAGTATAGGCAAAGAGAAAGCATTTGGGGAATCCTAAGCGAAAGACCTGCTGTATTAGAGTTTTTAGGTGAGTCTAGAAGAAAAATTGCCATTAAAAAGGGATAATTAGTAGGGTATATAAAATATTGCACAATAACTATAAGAATCAATCATAGGAGGTTAGAAAAGTCTAGCAAGAGAGACTGGATAAGCAATTCACAAGGAAAAGGCCCATTAGACCCATCTACATATAGGACCTTTTCAACTTTAAACCACAGTTATAAAGTGTTTATGCCTATAATAGCTAAAAGAATGGCAAAGGAGTTGCCAAAATTGATAGATAAGGATTGATGTGGCTTTGTAGAGGGGAAGCTAACATTTGACAACATTAATAGAACACTGATGATCCAGAGGAAAGCAGAATGTAATAAAATACCACTGTTGTTGGCGGGCCTTGATGAAGTGAAAGTATTCAACAGAATAAGCTGTGATTTTTTGAGCAGGCCAATGGAAACATTTGCATTTCCTGATACAATAATACAGTCTATTATGAGGATATATGAGGGACTGGAGTTAAAAATGAAAGTGGGAAGGTTCCTCTCTGGGAAGTTTTGTCTGAACAGAGGAACCAGGCATGGATGTCCTGTTTCCCACTTTGTAACCATGAAATGTTAGCTTTATTTGCTGACAATATTATTTTGTTCCTGATAAAACTGGAAAAGGGCATCTCGGTGTTGTGGAACATCATGAAAAAGTTTCATGTCTTTTGGGGATATAAAATTAATCAACATAAAGCAAAGGCTCTAGCTGTAGACTATGTACCCACATATAAATTGGTTCAGCAATACCCATATTAATGGGGACACAACAAAATGAAGTATTTAGGAGTATGGATTAAAGTGGATTCTATTATGGCAGCTAAGTATATGTATATGCAGGAAGATATTAAGCAAAGGATAATACATACAGTGAGAAACCAGAAGCTTTTGATTACTGATATGGACAATAAGATACAAGTAGCAAAAATGTTTTAGTCCGTTTAGTTTTATATACAGGCCAGGCATGTTTTTATCAACCAGAGGAGAAGTTGTGGACAGTAATTAATAAAAAGTTGAAAGACTTTATCTAGAAAGAGAAAAGGGCAAGAGTTAAGTGGAATAAGTTGATCCTTCCAACAGAACAAAGTGCTTTAGGATTACCTGGATTGAAGACATATTTTAGAGCTACATAGTTAAGGATCATATACACAACTCAACCAGAAAGTTTTAATTCAAAGTGGAAAGGGATGATGATGAAACTGGGAGTATAGGCAAAGAGAAAGCATTTGGGGAATCCTAAGCGAAAGACCTGCTGTATTAGAGTTTTTAGGTGAGTCTAGAAGAAAAATTGCCATTAAAAAGGGATAATTAGTAGGGTATATAAAATATTGCACAATAACTATAAGAATCAATCATAGGAGGTTAGAAAAGTCTAGCAAGAGAGACTGGATAAGCAATTCACAAGGAAACAATGGGAGGGCATATGTATGACTCTGAAGTATGCAACAAAGTCTAGAAGATTTTTACCTGGAAGTGTTTGCATAGGTATTGTTATATCCCAATCAGACTCCAAAGAATTTTTTCTTGGGTAGATGGCAAAAGTTGGAGAAGTGATGGGGAGGAAAGATATAACTGAGAACATATGTTTCTGGAGTTTAATGAGTTGGCAGACTGAAAAAAAATCCCTGCAGAATTCTGTCAGAAATATTGGTTGAGCAAATGGGTGTAACTAAGGAAACTATTTTTTTTAATTAGGTTACAAGATCTGAATTGTCTAAATACAGTGAGGAATTGCTAAGTTTAATTCTGGTGGCTGCCAGAAAAGCATTTGTGAGAATATTAAACCAAAAAAATGAACTGCGGAGCTGTAAAAGCATCACAAACTGAAAACTGCAGATGTCCATTAGCGCCTGCTAAGATCTTAGACTTCTTCATATTAAAACAAACAGTTCTCTCATCACTGACTTTTAAATTTTAAAGACACCACTGTCATCTAGTGGTTGGATGGCTACATTGCATATATTAATTAAATCATGTAAAAGTATATTGTATGTACACAACAATATTCCTTCTAAAATCACTAAAATACTTCCATAAAATTACATAAATTGCTAAAAATAATAATATTGTTGTTGTTTGTCTTTCGGCTTTTCCCGGTTAGGGGTCGCCACAGCGGAACTCTGGTCCACTAATAATTGGTAGTAGATTTTCATGAACACCGAGGTGCCAGCTTGACGTCCAACCTCCAACAAAGGCAAGCCCATTTACGCATGTCTTTCGAATGCCACCCAAATGTGGGGAGGACATGCAGACTCCACACAGATGACACTCCCTGCACTCCAGCCGAGAATCGAACGGGAGAACCTCTTGCTATGAGGCAACAATGCTACCGCTGCACCACCGCAGCTGTAAAAATAATAATATCGTAATGTTATAAAATGGAAATAAATAAAATAAAATGATGTATCAGTACAGTAAAACCAGCAAAATTTATTAGGACACAAAGCCAATAGTTACCGCTTTCATCTCCTCAGTCGGAGACTTCTTCAGACTAAGGCTTCAGCACTCCATTAAACATTTAAATACTCATCAACATGTCACATGACATCAATTTTAAAGAAATTTGTAACATAGCTTAGTTTAAAAAGTTAATCACAATACTTGATAAAAAGTTAATCACAATACTTACTAAAAAACCATTCACATAACATCATCATCATCATCATCATCCCCCTTTTTCCCATTTACATGGGGTCGGGGTATCGTATTAACTGTCGCCAACTCTCTCGATTCAGTGCCACTCTCCTGCCTTCTTCAACACTCATGCCTGACTGTCGCAGATCTTCTTTCACACAATCCATCCACCTCTTTGCTGGACGCCCTCGCTTCCTCTTACCTTCTTCCTGTCTGTCCCAAATCTCCCTCACCAGATTGTCTTCTGCTTTTCTACACATGTGCCCATACCATCGTAATCTGTTCTCTTTGATCTTTTCTGCAATTGGAGCTACTTTGGCTTATGCTCTTATGTCCTCATTTCTTCACCTGTCCCACAGTGTGCATCCTACCACCTTTCTCTGGCACTTCATTTCCATCACCTCTAGCTTCTTCAACTGATCTGCCTTTACTGCCCAGGTTTCTGTACCATACAGTAGTACTGGTCACACCACTGTCTTGTACACCTTACGTTTCAGCTTCTTTGGCATTCTTCTGTCATAGACTACACCTGATACTCTATGCCAGTTGGCTGCAGCCCCTCTGATTCTAGCTTTGTCCTCTTCATTCAGACTACCCTTCTCCTCAACCACCCCTCCCAGATACTTGAAGCTGTTTACCTGTTCCACTATCTTCCCATCTATCTCTATTCTCAGCTTCTTCTGATTTCCCCAATCTGCTGCCATTACCACTGTCTTATCTGTGCTTAGTTTCATCCCATGTGCCTTCAGATTTGCATTCCATTCTCCTATCCTTTGCTGAAGTTCTAGATCAGAGTCTGCCTGTACTGCCACATCGTCTGCATATAGCAGCTTTGTTGTTCTGACCCCTCCAACCTGTTTGCTGATGTAGTCCATTACCAGTATGAACAGCAGTGGGCTCACAGCTGAACCCTGGTGTACACCCACTCCCACTGGGAACCCCTCAGTGAGGCCAAACACTGTTCGTACTTGAGTCACTGGGTCCTTGTACATAGCCTATACTAATTCTACCAATGTTTCTGGGACTTCAAACCACCGCAGTACTGCCCAGATCAGCTTTCTTGGGACCTTGTCATATGCTTTCTCCAAATCTAGGAAAGCCCAATTTGACTCTCTCCTCTTCTCTAGTTTCTTCTCAAGTATCTGTCTCAATTCAAACACCGGGTCAATTGTGCTGCATCCTGATCTGAATCCGAACTGTTCATCTCCCATCTTACATTCTACTATTCTGCGTATCCGTTTATCAATCACCCTCTCCAGAACTTTCATGCAATGTGGTAGGAGTTTGATGCCTCTGTACTGTCCACAGTTGTGGATGTCCCCTTTGTTCTTGTACACTGGCACGAGTATGCTTATTCTCCAGTCATCTGGGATACGCCTTTCTCTCCACACTGCAATTAGTACCCTCAGGAGCCATTTCACCCCTAGCTCACCCAGCATCTTTATCATATCTGCTGTGACCTCATCTGAGCCTGCTGCTTTCCCTGACTTCATTTTCCTTAGTGCTGCTCTTACTTCTTCTAAGCTGGGCTCCTCTTCTACTCTCATTGTAGGCTGTTTCTTGGGCAGTACCGCTTCTGTGGGGTTTTCTTCATTCCAAAGCTGCTGAAAATATTCCTTCCATTTGCCTTTGTTGTCCTGTGGGCTGGTAAGCAGGTTGTTGCTGGAATCCCTTATGAAGGGTGTCTGACTAACTTCTTTATCTTTCTGTCTTTGCCTTGCAACCTGGTATAGTTTCTTTGTGCCCCTTACCGAGTCACTTTCCAGATGTTGGTAGAGTGCCTCCGATGCCCTTTTCTTTGCTATTGCAACTCCTTTCTTAGTTTTTTTGTTAGCCAACCAGTAGTCCTTCCTAGCTTGGTCAGTCTTTTCAATCACATAACACATAACATCTATTTTAAAAAACTATTCACATGGCATCTATTTAAAAAAAACGAACTTAGTGTTTTAACCCCTTCCTTCTCAAATACATTGCAAACTCCTCGCTGTTATTTAATCCTGGGGGGAAACATGCATTTAACCTTACTTGCCAACAATACTCTAGCCAACCTAACTCTTCTTCAGCATTAATAATATTGTGTTCATTCATTAAAACATCTAATAGTATGCACTTAAAATTAACTTTACATTTCTTTTCTATATAATGTTTGCTTATAGCATTTTTCATATCTCCATGTGTAATTGCATAATTGTGTTTGTAGATCCTTCTATACAACTCCCTTTTAGTTCTTCCACATAGAATGATCTACATTCAAAACACATTAATAACTATTGGCTTTATGTCCCAATAAATTGTCCTGGTTTTACTGTACTGATACAGCATTTTATTTATCTGTTTTGAGTTATTTGTTTGCTGCTGGTTCAAGGAGTTATAAAATGGAAATCAAAGTCTAAACCAATAGTATTTGCATACAGTAACAGTAATAAAAGAAATGGAAACGGGATCTTTAGAAATGGGTGGAAGTAAATTACATAGAAAAAATGGAAACTGTGCTAGGAAATACATGCAGAATAATGTATTGGAAGAGGAGTGAGGCTAAAGGGAAGGCTGGAATTGGGCAATTTATGTAATGTTGGATTGATGATAGTTGTACAAAAAATATTTCTGATGCATAATATTTATAATTAGGAGCACATTAATACTTCTTTTAATAATAAACATCTTCATTAAATTATCATGTATGACATAGGTCATGTTACATTTATATAAATGAAAATAAACCATAGCAACACAATCACTTTTAACATATCCAATTATTGTTAGTCAGCCATTACATAGCTCATTCAAATCCTGCCTTCTTTTAAACCTCATTCCTCCTCTGCATATATTGATCTCACATTTTCTATTTTTCATGTGTAATTTGCTGCTATCCTTTTCTAAAGATCCCAGTTCCACTTGTTTTAGCTGTGTTGCTATCTTCACTACTCTGTTACTATCTTCACTACTTCTAATACCATGGTGGTTTAGAGGTAGCATTGTTGCCTCACAGCAAGAGGTTCTCCCATTCGATTCTCAGCTGGAGCGCCTTCTGTGTGGAGTCTGCATGTCCTCCCCGTGGTCAAGTGGCATTCAAAAGATGTGCGTAGAATGGGCATGCCTTTGTTGAAGGTTAGGCATTGAGCTGGCACCTCGGCACCCGTAAAAAAAACTACTGCCAATCATTAGCGGACAGGAGTTCCACTGTGGCAACCCCTAACCGGGAAAAGCCGAAAGAAGAACAACAAAAAAACTATCTTCACTACTTCTAGTAAGGTTGGTTTAGACTTTGATTTTTATTTTCTAGTAATTGCTGTTGTGGCAGCCATCATAATTAGACTCAGCAAGGCCTTACTATGTCTAGGCAATTCCTATTCTGTATCATAGCTCAAAAAAATAATTTCCCTAGTTACTCCAATTTGTTCACCCAACATCTCTGATAGAGCAGTCTGCAATGAATCTTTAAAGTCTGTCAACTCATTACACTCCCAGAAAATATGTTCCCAGTTACCTCTTTCTTCCCCATCATGCCTCCAACATTTGCTGTCTACCTGAGGAAAATTCTTTGAAATCTGCTTGGAGTATAAAATACCTATGTAAACACTTCTGGGCAAAGATCCTAAATCTTCTAGATTTTGTTGCACATTTGGGAGACATACATGTACCCCCATTGTTTCTTTGTGAATTGCTTATCTAATCTCTCTTCCCAATCATTCCTAACCTCTGCTGAGCGATTCTTATAGTTATCATGCAGTATTTTATATGCTCTACTAATTATTCATTTCTTAACTACAACTTCTGTCCTAGATTCCAGTAAAAACTCTACCAGTGATGATGCTGGTTTAGGACCCCCCACCCATTTATTTCTCTTTGCCTATACTCTGATATCAATCCTTGATATGGAAGGCAATCTCTAGTCTGCAGTCCAAATAAGTTCCTGGCATCTTCCCATTATATTACCTTCCCTTCTTTAGTTATTTGCTCCAAATACCTTGGTTCCTTTGCCAGATTTTTCAAATATATTCCTGTCCCCTCTTGCCTACTGAACATGTTAATATTGTTTGCCTTATTTAACATAAATGTATGTTTGACAGACTGAAGGCCATATCACTTTACTCTGTATTGTATAGACTGCTTAGAGGTGACTTGTGCATGGCCTACACAGCAGTCTCAGACCCTGCCTTGATGAAGCTGCTGCACATCTGAAAATCCAATGAGACAAGATTCACTCACTCTAGGGATCCTAACCTAGCCTGCGATATTAACAGGGCATGATGGAGAGACAGATATGTCTCCCAGAGGTTGCAAATCCTCTGGAACAAACTCCCAACTCATGCAAAACAGAGCTCCTTAATTACCCTATTTAAGCATAACCTAGACAATTGGATGGGAAACCATAAGTTTACACCAGGGGTTTCACCTATATTCCTCTTAGACGGGGGAGCCGGTGCTGATCTTAGATTCACACGCAAACATAGACTATATATCTTGGCCCATAAGAGAATAAGGGTATAACATGGCTAGGCTTGTAGAAGCCTTAGGACCAATATCCTAGTAACTGCCTATGATCCTATGAAGTGATAATTTAATAAAGGTGTTAAAAAATCATCTTCCAGTGCTATGTGAATATTGAAATATATGTACTTGTTCATAACTGTCAGAAGATCTCCCTATGGGGATATACCATCATTATTTGGTCCATAAAAAATTATCAATGAAAACTCCTGGTTTGCCTATTTAAATTCTGGGATGGTTCATCTAACTTCCTTCTCTTTATACTAATGCTCTACCCTTCCACTTAAAGAGCTATAAATATGAATCGCCAACCCTCTTTTCACTGAGGTCGTACTATTGTAGTACACTGCTTCAAGCCATCATTTCATTACTAATGATTCAGTATTCTTTTTTAATTTAATTTTGTAGAGAAACTCTATTTAGGATTTTTGTTTTTTTATTCAGTTTTGAACTGTTTTTCTTTTGAGTAATGTAGATAACCCTTTCACATTCTTTGTGATGAATGACATAGGTGCAGGCATAGGATGATGATTCTGTGGATTCTGCCTTCCTCTCTAGCTATTAGTGACTGACATAGAATTTTATTAGCCAAACTGAAACTAATATTATCTATTTTAATAGCTATAACAATAATATGTGCATGTAAAACAATGTGCGTACCAGAGAGTAAAGTTGAGCATCAGTTAATTAAGACTACAACTTCCTGGCTAAGAATGGTATGGGTTACTAGTTTGAGGGTGCCATTAATAAGATTCCATATCAGACCCTTATTTTCACCCAAAAAGTACAGAAAAAGCTCAGAACCCTATATAGAAGTAAAAAAAACCTAACCAATAATACTTAAGCTATTATTTCAAGAACCCTCCTAGTCTCTACTCTCCTATATGCATCCCCCATACTTGTTAACCTAAACAAATCAGACTTATCCAAACTTAACTCCTGCTACAAAAAAAATATCAAAGTTTGCAACTGACTCAGCTTACAGATCCCACCACTGTCTGGCCCTTAAGCAGCTTATGTGGCTAGAATTGTCCAATCTGGTAGTCCTCAACCAACTTGCAATAGCCCATCAAATTTTCCATCAACCAGAAAAAAATCTATATCTCAAAGACCTCCTAAACTACTACTCAAATAACCATTTACTTTGTTCCAGTAACAAATCACTAATAAACATAACCAGAAGTAAGAATACTGCTGGAGTCTCCCTTTACTCTAACTGCGTTGCAAAAATCTGGACTGCCATGCCTCTAAACATAAGGTCCACAGCCAATAAATCTAACTCCCTAAAACTTCTCAAAACCCATATATGTAGCTCATGGATATGCCCCTGCTACAACCCAGGTTAACAACTAATATAAACAGCCAGGGATGTTATATACACCCATCCACTTTTTCAACTACTATTCTATGTTTAGGTATTATGGATTTTATATACATAACAAACAAACAATAATTTTAACTTGCTCATGCTATTTACTTGGTTTACTGCATATATTTTACAACTCTTGTTACTCAGACTGTGTTTCGTCAACCCAGAAAGGCAATCTGTGAGAATCAGGAGCTACATCAAGTTTTGTACTGCATTAGTCTTCTTCTACAATGTAATAATGTAATTATATCTTATTCGTTAGCTACATTTGTTTGTATTGTATTAAGAGGAGCTTTCTTCCTCATTCTTATTGTAATGTATTCTTGTTTTAACTGGATTATTATTCCATTGGTTTGGGTTTGTCCTAATTGGAGCTTTGCTCCCCAGGCCTCTGTTGAAAATGGGATACCTGTCCAGTTGGACTTTCCCAGTAAACAAATGTAAAGTAAAATAAATACAATAATAAATAGATATTCACCAGGTGTTCCTTCAGAGATATCCTTGTCAACTAAAGAATCTATAGTCTAACTCCAATACATGTAATTTGTGCCAGCATCAGACCATTCATGCATAATATCATGCAGAAGGTGATATTTAGAAATGACTATCACGTATCTGAGAAGATACATCTCATCAACGCATAACTCCTTATAATTAAATTATTATATATAATCCTTATTTTCTAAGTAAACACCTAAACGCCATATCCGATGTATCATGCAAAAGAGAATCATGCACAGTCACGTACTATACATCAGTAATTCAACTGAATCATGTGCTAGTTACCTATGCATAACCAGTTATGCATAATCTCTCATAATACATGCAGCCAATTATACATAGTGGCCATTATAAAAAAAATCCTTACATAGGCCTTTGAGCATGCAAAAATGAAAACTATTACAGAATAATCTGGATCTATTTTATTACATCAAATTACCACTTTGAAAAAACCCAGTTCATCGAAATGACTTAACTGAGAGTACATTACGTTAATGGACGACTTTAGCACAGTTCACTTCATTGAAATCAATAGTTGCTGAGCAGCACAGACAACATGAACGAAAAGTGTAGAATACAGAGCTATTACCTACACAAATATAACCTGTGAAATGCAACATGTTGCAAGGTGTAAATCAAAGGAAATATAAGCAGAAAGTAAAAATATGTTAAGTTGAACTCTGTTTAAAGTTAAAACTCCCAAAATAAGTCACCCTATTGGACTTAAACACATGAGTAGTGGTAGAAGCAAGAAATACACACTAGACTTTGAGAAGCAGAACTACAGCCTTCAAAAAGGTCTGGATATCATAGCCTTCTTTAGTATCAATAACATCTTTAAAACATTTATGTCTGTCAACTAATTTACGCTTTTTAGGAGAAGGTGGACATCCAGCTGATATACGTAAATGTAGCTCATCAACTCTGTTCTGTTACCTTGCTTGCTGACATAACTGATGGAATATTAGCAATCCTCCTTCCCAACAAACATTGTATTCTTTGAAGACAGGCTTTCACAGAATTTTGTGTTTGTGAAAGGTATAGATGGTTCAAGGAGGATATATTCTAGACCTTTATTGGGAAAAGACGGACAAACCTTGCTATTAATGCAGTTCTTGTGCTGAACCTATGAGGTTGACTTAACAAATATCAGACAGTAAAGTACATAAGTAAATCTCTATCCACAGGTGGGAAGTCAATACTTAGAGCATTAAATGCTGCCTGGACCCCTACCTCATCCAGGACAATGTCACCATGTCAACAGTTAACTGAAAGCTAGGGGGATTTGCAATACAATGTGGTCAACTGAGACACTCAACCTTTCATTGGACATTCTGCCCAAAGTGGAAGTGATTTACTTTACATTCATCTCCATCGGTTAGTATACACACTTTTTATAGCAGCTATTTTGAAGTCGCTCATCTTATCTAACATTAGCAGTCAAACTGCACTTTGATAGTAAATAAAATATGTAGATGCACTGCCACATGTAATTATATATGGTTTAAGTGATTCATTACTCATTAGGAAGTACACTAATGGCACACGTTTAGTGTTACCGCAGTATGTAGTAAAACCATGTACTATGTATAACTGCCTTCACACACTGCCTTTTGTTAAGAAAGTGCCATCCATCAACCAGATGGTAGTTGACTTAAGTCATACAAATTCTCCATGACAGAGAACACCAACATGTGTGCTCCAGTCTGTATGTCAACTATATGCTTTTACAGGAATGCACATGTTTTTTAATGGAAAATCCTTTGCAGATATGCTAGTAAGGGGTATATTTAGTAAAGCATTTGTTGAGAGACTTTTTTCTTTCCTTATTCACCTGTTATAACATATTTTTACATGTCATAAGACAGACTGTACATTCCAAAGACTATTTGCTTATTAATTAATAACTCAGGTTATCTTCAGTTGATAAACTTAAGTTTTAACATAAAAACTTCTCTTTAAAAACTTTTGTATCTTGGGATAATTGACTAACTCTAACCAACTGTCCTTTAATTTTATTTTTCTGCATCCAACTAGGATGCACGCTCTTATACGTATAATGCAGACAGCTATTACTACACACTGACCTACTTGCTGCCCTGGTAGTCGATTTCCCATCCATTTTGGTCAGTTTATAAATCCAAGTACATAATTTTCTCATAACCATATTCTATTTCAAACTTTAGTTTCCTCTACACTTGGTTGGGAGGGTGGCCTAATGGTTAAGGTGTTTGCTTTACAAACACAAAGTGCATGGTTTGAGTCTCACAAGGGATAATTGGCTAGGCTTAAAATAGCTCGCAAGGGCAGTTAGCCTAGAACTAAAAAAACTAATCTATCTATGAACCTATCTATATATTCAAAAAAATAACTCAAATTATCAACATGATATTTCCAAATTATAAAAATGATATCAATAAGAAAGGCAGACATTTTTATTTTTTTCCATAAACTTAGGCTTGTACACATATTCTGCTTCCCAAGATGTCATAAAAAGATTGACAGAGGTTGGGGCCATCATTGCCACATGACCTATTTATATTCTATGAAGTTTAGGTCCCTAGATCAGGTAGTTTTGATGTTATTTGTTTCTCACATATGCAGCAGGTTGATCAGGGTGGGATCAGAGGATGTTTTATAGGTTGGACATAGATTGCCTCTCTGCAATCTCTAGGATATGTGGGCTTTGAGGCGGTCAGTGTAGGATATGTTGTTCAGGCCATGTATTCTTTTTGTAAAGAATCTCTGTGGATACTCCATTTGTTGCATATGCCTGGTCAGGTACATACCAAAGGGGGCACTGTACTCCATGAGTGGTCTGATAAGAGACAGTTATAGTGGAACTTTAACATCCTAGGACCTGCATGACATTCACTTGTTTATAAATTGCATGATGTACACCGATTTCCTTATTACTGTAGACACATGATGCTTAAAGGTCAGGTTACTGACTACATATGTTTCCACATTCCTGACCACTGGGTCAACTCTTAGGAATGTATTATCAATGTGCTAGTTTCTAGGACTAGCCATCATCCTAAAAGTTATATATATATATATATATATATATATATATATATATATATATATATATATATATATATATACTATTATGCATTTCTCAACACTGAATTTTTGACTGTGGCTCTGTCAGTAGTTATTAGACTGTGTCAGGTCTTCTTGGAGGGTATTTGTGTCATTGGGTGCTTCTATGACTTACCTACTTTACAATTTTCTGCATAATTGGTCAGACAGAAACTGCTGATGTTTCCTTTGACCTTGCCAAAAAGGAGTGACCCAGCACCATGCCTTGAGGGACTCCGCTAGTGACTAGTCACTTTGTGGAGGTAGACTCTACTAGTCTAATTTTTTGGGTCTTATCTGTGAACCAGATGGCTATCCTGTAAGTGACATAAGGCTTTATACCTTATTTCACAAGTTTGTTTACTATATTGAAGTGGGGTATTGTGTGAAATTATTCTGGCCAGGTCAAGGTAGGAAGCATTTATCATTTTGCCCTCATTCATTGCTTTGGTGACCTTCTTGAAAAAGTTCACCTAGATGAGTAGGCATGACCTAGCCCTAACAACATCAAACTGGGTTGAACCCAGTATCTGAAGGTTTCCTATGTCATTGTTTATCATTTCCATGATAATTATTTCCAAGGCTTTGTATATGAGATTATTCAGACTTATGGGTCTGTAATCATATTGGTCAGTAAATGACCTGCCCTTGTACAGAGGGGTGACAGTGTCAGTCCACCATTTGCTTGGCATGACGCCAACATGAAGGCTGTGGTTAAATAGTGATTCTAATGATCCTGATAGATTGTGTTTCATGTTATTATGGAGGCATCCTGTGACATTACTGGGGCCCATGTATCAGTGTTCTTGGCATTAGAGAATGCATTCAGGAGCTGTTCCACAGTGACATGAAGGGGTATTATGACCAAGGGTATTTCTTTGGAGCGGTCTGGGAGTAGGGTCAAATTGGAGATAATTGTGTCAGCCAGTAGATTTGCTATATCTTCTGGCTCAGTATAGGGGCTATGTGCAAAATTATTTCACTTCATTGTTGTTTATTGTCTTTGACATTGCAGCCATAGTTGAAGAGTGCCTTGCAATTGTCCATGACCTAGGAAACTATTTTTATCTCAGATTTGGCTTTGGTAACTTGATTTGCCCCCTGGTTTGCTTGTTTAGATCAATGAGGGGATTTTTTTTTACCTTAGTGGGTATTGAACTTCCTATTTTTACCATGATTTTCTTCCTTTTGTAATACAACCTTTTGATGTTGGGATCCCACTAGGGTGGCTTGTTTATCGTTTGTCCTGAGCTTAATGGCATGCTTCATGAGTGTGCAAATAAACCTTGCAATACAAAATCACAGCAGAAAAGCATTACGTTTATATACTCTTAGCAAAAGTGAATTATTTTCTTATTGACTAGTTAGACCTTTTCTGCTTTCTCCTGTAGTCTATTTTGGAACACATGGAAGGACTCAGAACTTACTACAGATGAAGTTCCCTTAAGACTGGAATCAGGGAACCTAATGAGTGCTGGGAAGCTGCTTGTCTGTCAGTCAACCCAGTCATTGTACCAGCATGTCATAACTCTGCTTCCTTCACTGTATGTAAGTTACCATGCTTCTTGGTAAGTAAACTCTCAGTCGGGGAGGCCAGACGAGGCAATGTTACACTTATGCTCTCTTCAGGTTTGAATGGTATGATGAAATATTGCATTGTGATAGCTCCATGAAATAGTGGATGTCATAATACATTCTATTGTCTTTAATAGCACTTTTCCTGGTCTCTCCAGATTGTCGTATATCTTCTCTTTCAAGGTGTAGATGAGAAAATAGACCGGCAACAAGTGAGACATCCTGGGTCTTATAGTTTGTGGAAGAAAAATGTGGAGAACTCTTTCCATTATGATATCCAACTCTGGTATTTGTGGAGAGTTTGGTGCAGATGAACGGAATATACATATTACCCTGCACTGCCTCCAGAATGCCAGAGAACTGTAGTTTTTTCCTTATTCTGCTATTTTCTATATCATTCATTTCAGACTCAGTAATGCCTAAATGTGCTTCTGTGGATGCCACACTGTGGCAAGTTCTTTGGTACAGCCTCTAATTTCACTAATTGGTATGAGTGAACAGTTATGGGAGCTACTGAACCATGTCTGTTCAATCTGCATTCCTACTTTTTGTAATTATGAAATTATTTGTACAAAACAATTATCTCACACCCTTTTCATCAAGGCCACATCTTCTACAGAGATATTAACATAAGGATTTTATCCCTTTTCTTCTTCTTTAATGGTCACTTCTGCCTACAGAATATTACTTTTGTTTTATGTGCCATTAAGGATCCTTGTACATTTGTAAATGCCCCTTTTAAGGGGCTAACCAGGAGCACTGTCTGGTTAGGAGATTTGTTCAAAGTCACAAAGCTGGCAAATGGGGGTGGAAAGAATCAAACCTCATACCCTAGAATACAGGTAGCTGCTTGTTTACAGTTCATTAACAGCTCTAGGACTAAATGCTCAACAGTTACTGCCTGGCAGTCAAGGCATGTGAATACATGGATGTGCTGTAGGGCAAAAGGTACATCATGGCAAAAGACAGGGTCAGCCCATATAAACAAGTTACCTGTTCAAGTCAGTTAAATGCGCCTTTCAATTTATGAACTGAGGGAGAAGGTTTAAACAGCCAGCAGACTTGGTCAACATGTCTACATAAATGTTTGTCAAGGTCCACCTTTAAGAGGTGTGTGTGGGTGTGTGCGTAACATATCAATGTATATATATATATATATATATATATATATATATATATATATATATACACATGTATGTATATAAATATATATATTTATATACTGTGCACACACACATACCCACACATACATGTATATATGGTACAGGATAATTGTCGATGCACATAAATGTGGAGAGTGAAATGAAAAAACTGATGTTTAAAATAATGACATACAGAGAAAAATAGGAAATCTGCAGTGTGCGCTCATAGTACAGTGGTGAATGGGGAACTGACACTTTCTCTGCTGCAGTGTGATGACAGAGTTAATATATATAATTACCATGGGATGTGGGTGGTGCAGGGGTGTTGTCCTCCTGCAAAAAAAATCAACATTCTGGATACCATAGCATTCAGGATATTCAGTTTAATGACATGATTCCAGATATATATGAGTGTATGTTGCTTTTTCTAAAAAGCAACATATTGAACTGAAAGTTAGCGAGCAAAAATGCTCAAATGCACCCTATTCAAAAAAAAAAAAGGAAATTCTCTCTACTAATTATTCTATACCAACTCTTCTGAGGTCACGCTATACTGCAATCTTGCACAAGAACAAAAACAGCACATTTGATCAGCTGATTTTTGATCACATGTGCTGGCTTCAACAAGTTGCATTTCAACAGCCTGTCACTCATCTGTATGAGTGTGTACATGTATGTGTGTATATATCTATATATATCTATATATATCTATCTATATATATATATATATATATATATATATATATATATATATATATATATATATTTATATATATATATATATATATATATATATATACACACACATATATATATATATATATATTTATATATATATATATATATATATATATATATATATATATATGGGTCTATATCATATGAGCGAATTGCACAAATTGTGAACGCTCATAATATAGAACGTACCGGACCTCGAACTTCCTATTCCCCCCACACCGCCCGCTAAATATATATTCCAACTCCAAGATCGCACTACAGTGAGGAAAGGGCAAATAACCCATTCTTCACTGCACCGTGATCTCAGAAAAAGCACTTTGAGGTCTGGTACGTTCAATATTATGAGCGTTCGCAATTTGTGCGATTCGCTCATATGATATAGACCCGATATAAATATATCTATATATATATATATATATATATATATATATATATATATATATATATATATATATATATTTATACTGTTTCACTTTGCAGTCCCGAAATACTGAAAGATCAAACTTCAGTAGACTGTAAAGCCGAAAACTACAAAAACCTGAAACCCCAAAAGTGTGAAATTCAAAATCGTGACTGCCCACATACACACTCCACACACAAACAAGCACACATACACCATCCTCCCTACACTAAAAGCCAACAACACACAAACACAAAAAATCCACGTGTGGACCCTATATATATAAATAGGGGGGCAAGCCCCCTGAACCTTCCGCACCCCCGCTAGTTATATATACTAACTCCGAGGTCGCACTAAAAACACAAGCATACAAAAACCACTGCTGCATATCCTACACTCCCCTTGGACAAGCACACATCACGTATGTGCAAATACTACCAATCTCAACGCTTACACACTCACAATCTTACCTACCAACCCTAATATATACACCTCAAAACTCCAAGCACACTCACACACACTAAAATCCCTACACAAAACCCATAGTAAAACATCACTTACCTGAATCTCCAGCTACATCCACATACCACACCGCACATCACAAACACAGGGAATCCCACATCACTCTACAACCGCGTATTCAACATTTCCGCATTTCTGCACTTACGTGCAAATGCAGTTTTGACACTTCGGTCTCGAGCTACTGAAGTTCGATATTTCAGTAGTTCAAGATTCTGAAATGAAATCATATAGATATATATATATATATATATATATATATATATATATATATATATATGGTTCCACTTGAAAACATCGAAATTCATATGGTCGAGACCATATCATCGAGTGTTTAGAACATAGATGTTGTCAAGGAGAAGAAAAAGGTAAGTAAAAAAGGGAAAAAGCTAGCGTTTCTGCAGGGCAGCAAGGTGCCCTGCACACTGTGTCTGTGAATGTGCCATCTCTGTGAAGGCACTGAAGAGAGGGTATGGGAAATCTCCCATTTAGCGCTTCTGCATATAGCTCTAAAATGGAGATTTCCCTTTACCCCACTGTAGTGCGATCTCGGAGATGATATATTAAAGTTGGAGGGTGCAAAAAATCGTTTTTAGAGGTTTTTTTCTTTTTTTTTACATTCCCTTTGAATTTTTGATGGTTTGAAACTTGATGTTCTGGTCTCGATGATCAGAATTTTGATGTTTCAAGCTTTCGATGATTTAAAGTGGAACTATAGATATATATATATATATATATATATATATATATATATATATATCTATACACACACTCACACACACACACACACACACACACACACACATATATATATATATATATATATATATATATATTTACACACATGCACACACACACACACACACACACACACACACACACACACACACACACACACACACACACACACACATATATATATATATATATATATATATATATATATATATATATATATATATATATGGGTTAGAATGAAAGCTTGGAAGATCGACACTGGCATCACCAACGCCAGAAGACCGACAGAGCAGATAAGCGACAACTCGGAATCCTGACAGCAAAAATGCAGACACTGGAAACGTGTGAGCGCAACTGGGTAAGTGTGCGATAGTGAGGTATTTAAGGTTAGAGTGCATGTAAGGTGTGTGTGCGATAGTGAGGGATTTAGAGTTAGGGTGCGTGTAAGGTAAGTGTGCGATAGTGAGGGACTTGAGGGTTGGGGCGGATTAAGCGAGTTAGGGTTAGGGTGCAGGAAAGGTAAGTGTGCGATAGTGATGGACCTTAGGGTTAGGGTTTTATATCTATCTATATATATATATATATATATATATATATATATATATATATATATATATATATATATATATATATATATATATATATATATGAGTCTATATTGGTTCATTAAAGTTACAGAACTTCAAAGTGCATATGGTCAAGACAATATGATCGATTTTCTGTAATTTTGATGTTTTGTATGGAGATCATGGTACATTGGATATCTGAGGATTTAATCTGTCTCCACTGTAGTGCAATCTCAGCGTTAATATATATAAATTAGCAGGGGATGTTGGGGAGGTGTGGGGAGGCTTTGCCCTCTATAAAAACTTAGTGTTTTGTTATTTTTTTAATTTTAGAGGTTACGGAACTTTGATCGTATAATCTTCACCATATGCATTTTGAAGTTCCATAACTTCACTGTAACAATATAGACCCAAATACATGGATAAAGATATAGATAAAGATATAGATATAGATGATATAGATAATATAGATATAGATACAGAAAAAGCTATAAAACCAAATGGTATCATGAAGCCAGTAACTTCCTTAGCAACTAAATATAAGAGTCAAAATAAATCATGACCCTTGGTTAACAAGATCCGCCAAAGAACTTATGACTCTCAGAGATAAAACATGGAAATCCTGGCTAAAATCTAAAAACCCACTAGACCTTAATTACTACAAACAGCTCTGAAATCAAGCTAAAAAGCTCATTTCTAAAGACAAACAGCAGTACTTCTATAACCAGCAATCAAATAGGAAAAATAACCCCAAAATGTTTTGGTCTTCCATAAATAATCTCCTTTATCCTGGATCAAACCAAATCCCTGCCCACACCCTGGCATGCCCCCAGAACAAATGGCTAGTATTTTTAACACCTACTTTATCAATACCATAGCCAACATTACTGCCTCCTTCTCCTCTCCCCTCCCATCCCTAATACCCCTACTCCTACAACTACATAATTTCACTCCCTCTCACAGCACTCCACTACCCTCAATAATACCTCACAATTCCTGGATCACACCTCTCCAAAAACAAATACCCAAACTTCAACTCCCCTACAACAATCAAAACACCCACAGTTTAATTTCTCTCCCATCCCTACCTCCTTCAATAAAAATCTACTGGCTAAATTAAAACCAGGCTGTAACTCAGCAGACAAAATCCCCGCCAAATTCCTAAAAATCGCTGCCGATGCCATGGCCTATCCTATTAGTATTCTGATCAATAGATCAATTCTGGAATCTCATGTTTCCTGTCTTTGGAAAAAAGCAATCATCCTCCATCTCCACAAAGGTGGTCCGTCAACTGATGTCTCCAGCTTTCACCCTATTGCTGTACTCTCCCCTATTTCTAAAGTCCTTGAAAAATGTGTTGAAAAACAACTCCTAGACTATCTTCTCTCAAACAAGATCCTCTCCTCAACACAGCATGGCTTCTGACCTGGTCACAGCACAGACACTGCATTGATTTCATTCCAAGACATAGTCGACAAAGCTAGGGACTCAGGACATATTGTATCTTCCCTACTCTTAGATCTGTCAAAAGCATTTGACACCATCTCACATCCTATCCTCTTATCTCAACTATCAAACATAGGATTAACTCCCCTGACAGTCAACTAATTTCAAAGCTATCTCTCCAACAGACAGCATGCTGTAAAGTGGCATAATTCTATTTCCCCCTACCTTCTCAACCCCAGAGGCATCCCTCAAGGCTCAAACTTAAGCCCTCTTCTCGTTAATATTTTCATAAATAATCTTCACTTAGCTATCCCACAAGGATCCCTTGTCCAGTATGCAGATGATTTAACAATATTCTGCTCTGTACCAAATGTAACAATTCTTTCTCAAAATACTCAGGCAGCCTTCTTCTCAGTGGAGACCTGGCTTGACACTAACCATCTTTCTCTTAACCCCAAAAAACTAAACTTATGATTTTCACACCCAAGAGACATTCTAATAAACCCACCCTTGACATTTACTCACTTAGCGCTACAAAAATTGACTTAGTGACCCACACCAAATTGCTAGGAGTAATAATAGATGAAAACATCAAATTCCATCTACACATTCAAAATAACTTATCTAAGGCCCATAAGAAGCTAGGACTGCTTTACAGACATAGTAAGTTCCTCTCCCTTCCATCCAAAATTATTTTAGCACAGACATTCCTGCTGCCTTCTCTAACCTACGGTGCTCCACTGTTCACCAATTTGCAGCCTTCCCTACAATCTGAACTAGAAATATGCTACAACAAGATCTTTAAATTTACTACAAACTCCCGCCACTCAACTCACCACTGTATCACCCTAAAAAAGCTACAGTGGCAGGAATTTCCTCACTACTTATTATTCTTCAGCTCACAATTACTCACAAAGTTATTTATAAACCTCAACTCTGCCCTGCACTAAATTCACTACTGTTCCCCTACCACCCCTCTAGACCACTACAATCTGAACAACAACAGCTTCTACATGTCCTTAAACCCAGATTACCAGCAGGACAGCTATTATACTCCTGGACCATGGCTAAAAAATGGAATTCCCTGCCCACAGCCATCCTTCTTCAACATAATCCTAACAACTTTAAAACTGCTCTTCAAAACCACTTCCTCTCCAACTGGATATGTAACTGCGCTATTTCCTCCTCTGCCATTAACTAATTTGTTCACTGAACTCAGTCTAGTCCTTATTTAGCCCCATCCTATAGTTATTATGTGTTGCATTGTTATATCCTGTCTGTTACCTAATTCTCTATCATGCCTACCTGTGTTTCCAACCCTCCTTCCTCTCCTAGACAGCTACTCCCCTTTTCTTCCCTGTTATCTCTAACTTGCATCTCACCTCCTCATTTTATTTAGTAGTACAATGCCGCTCCAACATTTACCTGTTTACACTTTGT
The DNA here is from genome assembly GCF_019279795.1 of Protopterus annectens. Taxonomy (NCBI): domain Eukaryota; kingdom Metazoa; phylum Chordata; order Ceratodontiformes; family Protopteridae; genus Protopterus; species Protopterus annectens. The sequence goes on along the minus strand of NC_056746.1, from coordinate 127,413,845 downwards.
AGTCCAGGTATTTCCTTCTTTTTGTCCAAGGCCTTGTGATGCTGCTCAAATCAATACTCCATCGTATCGTAAATGGTGTTGTAAATACCGTACCTATACTCTTGTGTTTTGATCCATGCATCTGTTTTATTATTTTTTTGTATAATTTTCAATCAGCTTATTTTATGTCAATCTTGTAAACTGTTGACTTGTTTCGGTTTTTAAGTATAACCTGGAGCTTTTCTCCCCGGGCCTCCAGTGAAAATGAGCTGCCTGGCCCAGTGGGCCTTCCCGGTAATCAAATACCAATAAATAAAATAAATAAATAAATAAATAATAAAATAATAAAAAAAATTAATACTGCATAAAGACTTTATTCAACCTGTAGACTGCACTCAAGTAGCGCCATTAAGGAGCTCGCTCTGCTTCACATGAAGTGGGAGCTTATTCCAGAGCAGAGGCAGGAGATATGTCTGCCTCTCCATCATGTTCAGTTTATGTCACAGGCTAGGTTGCGATCCCTTGACTGAGTGACTCTTGTCCCATTTCATTTCCAGACATGCAGCATTTTCATTAGGGCAGGGTCAGAGATTGCTCTGTAGGCCAGGCACAGGTTGCTTCTCAGCAGCCCGTAGAATACAGAGTACAGAGACAAAGCCTTCATTTTTTTCTCTGTAGGTCATGTTTTGGAGGACCCCAATTTTCTTGGTTAGAAACCTCTGTGGTTTGTCCAGTTGTTGCAGGTGTCTGGTGAGGTACATGCAAAAAGGAGCATTGTACTCAATTAGTGGTCTAATGATGGTCGAGTATAGAGGAGTTATAACATCCTTAGTCTTGGATGTCATGCCCTTTTTATGAGATGTGCAAAGTAGAAGGCTTTCCTTACCACTGTGGAGAGATGGTGATCGAAGTTTCTTTGCTGTCAACCTGTGTTCCCAAGTCTCTCACCACTGTGTTTGAGCTTGGGGGATGGGTGCTATCTATAATGTAATTTGCAGGGGCCACTTCTTTTCCAAAGGGGATAATGATGCACTTTTTTGTTTTTAGTTTTAGACCTTGACTCTGGTACCAATCATTAGTCTTTGTTAGCCCTTTTTGTAATATGTTAACATTACTGGGGGACACAATGACTGCACCGAGTTTGCAGTCATTTGCAAACTTAGTAAGCCACAGGCCATCTACTTTTGTCTGGATATCTGAGAAGTATATTTCAAATAGTAAAGGTACCAGCACAGATCCCTGTGATGCACCACTGGTAACTGGTCTACTGCTGGAGGTGGAATCCCCAGCTTTAACAGTATGCATTCTGTCATTGAGCCAGTTTGCTACCCATCTGGTAACATATGGGTTAATCTTCAGCCAGGAAAGTTTCTCAATGATACCTGAATGAGGGATTGTGTTGAAGGCCTTAGCTAATTCAAGATAGATTCGGAGTTGTAGAATGACCTCTAAAGATGTGGATTATGAATGTGAAAGTACTAAAGTAAGGGATATGTTTCTGGCTAGGAAATACCCTAGGGAATTGATAGTAGAGGTCATGGCTGAGGTGAAGGCAGGAAGAACTAGAAGATTTTGCCCTATTCTGGGGGTGAAAGGGTGGATACTCTCCATGGGCAGATTTCCCCTATGGATACTCATGTTACATCGAAACATCCAGACAATCAAGGGGACGGTGTTTTTGGAGTAACTATGTTATGTTTTATAATCAGGAAACCCCCAACATTAGAAATATCATTTCCCAACATTGGGGTAAGTTTGGTTGCTACTCTGAGTTGGAAGTACTGTTTAAAGCTCCTTTAAAGTTTACATACAAGAAAGGAAGGAACCTAAAGGAATTATTGGAAAGAGATTACAAGTTAGCCCATTGAAAAAGAATAGGCACTTACAAGTGTGGATTTTGTGCCCAGTGTCCATTTATTTTAAATCAGGATTCAGTGTGTATTGCAGAGAGGGGTTATACGGTTAAAAGTGATAGCTTTTCCAACTGTTGCAGCGAAGGTTTGATTTATTTAGCTATATGTAAACAGTGTGCAGCATTTTATGTTGGACAAACTACACATAAATTAAAAAGAAGGATTTACGAACATCTCAATGCCATTAGAACACAAGATAATAACAATGCACTTTACAAACATACCTTAGCATGCACACAGGCAAGATGGGTTTTTTTGTATTTGAAAAGGTGGACCAGGATGTGATGGGGGGTCCCTGGGAGACCAGGATTGAGGTAAGGGAATTATATCGGCAACTGCTTTTAGAGGCCATTAGGACCCTGGGGCTTAATGAACAATTCGGGTTGGGAGGGTGGCCTAATGGTTAAGTTGTTTGCCTTACAAACACAAGGTGCATGGTTTGAGTCTCACAAGGGATAATTGGCTAGGCTTAAAATGGCTCGCAAATAGCAGTTAGCTTAGTACTAATCTATGAACCTATATCTATTGCCCCTATATTGAAAATGAGAGCTGCAAAATTGTAACTTGTGTGGTCTCTGTTTTATGACAATGTTGCAATAGGTTTTTATTATATGTTTAATGAAATTTATATGCGTCTAGCCTATTCATGTTGTATTTAGGTGAATGTTACTTCATGCACTTTAGCATATAGGTTTATTTATGTAATTTACTTTGATTAAAGAATTTAATAATGCATTTTTATATATATGTTTTATATACACATTTAAGCATTTATATTTATATATTTAAATACTCTTATTCCTATATTTATGTATTTGTATAATCATGTATTAATGTACAAGTATTTATACAGGAACATGTTAGGTTGGTTTTAAACTGCTTTTATGATCTGTTTCTTTAATTGTATTAGTTTTAACTCATTAAACAATTATGTAATTAAGGGATCATGGGGTATAAAAGAGGAAGCGGCAGCTTGTGATGCATTTATTCATACATCTGAAGAAGTATTGTTGATGAAAATGCTGTTGGGAGTGTTGCATTTATGTTTTGAATAAACGGCTTTTCCTTCTGACTATTGCTTGGTACATGACTTTGTGGACCTCCTTTTGGTGCCTGTACCTGTTTTTCGTTGGTTACCAGTATCTTCAGGCACCTTGCCTCATTGTTTTATTTGTTTATAAGTCAAGATAGGTGGTATGTACTGCTTTGCCCTCATCCAGGGCTTTGGTGACATTCTCGTAGAAGTCCACCAGGTTTAGTAAACAAGACTTGCCATTAACAAGGCCAAACTGGGTTGGGTCAAGAGTTTAGAGGTCACCTAGCTGTATATCCTTGTTGATAAGGCTCATGATAATTCTTTCCATGGCCTTGCAGATAAGACTGATTAGGCTTATGGTGCTATAGTTCCCAGGGTCGGTTGATGGAACCCCTTTGTGTAAGGGGCTTACTGCTGCTGTTCTCCACTTTGCTAGAACAAAGCCAGTGCCCAGGCTATGGTTGAAGAGAGTGCCAAGTGGTTAAGCAGCCTGGAATGTTATCTGGTCCCATGGAGACTGGGTTTTTGGACTTGGAGAGGGGGGATATTGCCTCCTCTTTGGAGATGCTAGGTAGTGGACTGGTAATATGGATGTTTTGGGGATGCATCTGGTGGAAACAGGGTGTTTAAATTTGCACCAAATCTATCCACTACCAAGTTGGCAATTTCTTCGGGTTCAGTGTGAGTAGTACCATCCACAGTCAGTTCAGCAGATAGCTAAAGAAAGCCTTATGTTTGTCTTTAGCTAGAGATGCTAATTTAGTCTCATAATTCGCTTTAGAGGGCTTTACATAATATCTGATTTGCTTGTTCAAGCTGTGGAGGGTATTCTTCCTCTGGTGAGTAAGTTCCCTCTTGTTCTTGGATAACAGTTTTTTCCTTTTGTTATGTGACCTGTTTATACTTATGGTCCAACAGGGTGGCCTGTTTCTTCAGGAGGACCTGGTTTTGATCCTGACAGGTACAACCACGTCTATACAGTTGTTTAAATGTCTATACAGGGCATTTGTGTACACCTCTGCATAGGATTCATTGTTTGCTGTGTTAGCAGGGGGTTTGAAGCTTTTCATACCCTTGCTTAGTAGGCTAAAGATTGCGTTGGAGAAATTTGGTGTGTCCAGTCTGATCTTTACTTCAGATATGACAGATTTATTGTCTAACCTCACCAGGGAGGGCAACACTCAGGGGTAGTCAGTGACCACCCTCCCATGTTGGTGAGAACCAGGGCCAAGACATTCAAACCCTTGCAGGGGTGCAGACTATCTGTTCCAGAGCATTTGAATTAACAAAGTCCAGAAACCTCAGGGCAATCACATTTCTGGTCATGTGTGTTGTCCAATCTATGGAAGGATAATTGAAATCGCCCATGACCAAAGTGGTTGGTTGTATAGGGAGTGATTCTAGCAAGTCCAGGTAGTCAGTTTGTTTCTTTTGGTTCATGATGGGGGACCTGTAGCTAACAATGATGTGGTAGGGTGTTTTACCTATATTTAATTGGAGTAGCTCTAGGGAGCATACTGTTTAACCAGTCTTGAGGTGTATTTGGATTTAATTAAAATGGATACACCTCCACTTTTGGTTCTATCACACTCATTTTGGGGTCTGAACATGTGGAAGACATTGTAGCCTTGTATGGTCAGGGTACTCTCTGCAGCCTTGAACCACATCTCAGTGACTGCACAGACATCAGCATCTTCCAAGGTGAGGAGTGCTTCCAGGGAGTGCAGTTTTCTGTTGAGGCTCCTAGCATTAAGCAGCATAACCTTGAGTTTGTCTCAAGTGGATTTCTTTATGTCGGGAAATTTTTTGTTTGACATTGCCTAAAAAAAGGCACCATGGGGAGGCAAGCAACTTTGTCAAAATCCAAAAGCCTAGAGGAGACAGGTGAAGACCATCTCTGGCAAAGCAGCATAGTCTGTTGGCCATGTCTTCCCAGGCTGACAGATACTGGATCCCCTTGGACTGACTCCTGAAGCTAAGCCAATTGTTGAAGTGAATCATTTTTTGTCTGTATTGTGGCATTATCCTGGGTGAAGGCAAAATGCTACTTAGTACTAGGGACATACCTACCTAGGACACATAATCTGAACATTCAGTCATGTATCTCTTCATATAGTCCTGAGAGGTACATCTCAAGTCATTCACTCCAACTTGTACTATGACAGAGTTGTAACAGAAATTGGTGTAGAGTGACTTGACTGTTTGTGAGATTTGATGGATCCTGGCACCTGACAGGCAGCTAACTGTGTCTTTCTCCTTGTCAAGCCTGGTGAGGGGGACATCTATGGGTCTGACTATGGAATCTCCTATGACTAGGACATTAGGTTTTGAGGTGTTTTGCCCTAGGGGCTTATTTGTTGAGACACTTGTATGTGTGTTGCTATGTGAAGTGGGGTCTGTTCAAGTTCCATTATGTGTGATCTGTTTGTGCATAGGAGGTATCTGGTCCTCTGGTAGGCTCTTAGTGAGTACCTCCGCACAGGTCCGTCTATGTGACTTGACCTTGTCTTGTGTGAGAGGAGAGGTGTGTGTGTGTGCTGACAACGTGCTTGATGTCTTCTTTATTGTTACATGAGAGGATTGATTCCAGCTTCATGGTATAGTTACCTCTCTCACATACTGTATTTGTTTGCTTTAGAAGCAAGTGGCAATTTGGCAATTACTACATTGCCCTAGGATGCCCATGTCAATCAGGCTAGCTCGTGAAATGCTGGGAAGCTGGCTGTCTATTGTGGCAGGTTAAACTGTAAGTATTATCTGAGGAGTAGTCAAGTTGGATTAGCCTTTGCTCTAAGACTGATTGGACTAACAAAACAAGGGGGCTTTTTCTGTTTAGGATTAGGGGTGAAGGAGTGTGGTGATGCTGCTCAGTGGTCAGCTGAGTTGTGCACAATGCAGCAGTTCAAGCTGAGTTGTCTGCAGTACAGTAAGGAAGCTTGGTAGGGTTCAACTGACAAATGTCTCAGGGGAAAGAATATAGTTTCTAGGAGTTTGCTGTTATACAGAGCACTACTAACCCCCATCATGTGGTGCTCAGCTACATGCAAATGCGAGGCTTATATACAGATGAAATTAAACAGTTTTAAACTAGTCTGCTAACAGAAATCACACAATGATCCTTTCTTCAGCAATCCCCAGCTCAGACAGGGCTAAATCTATAGTCTTCTGCCACAAAGGTGCAAAGGAGCCCTACTTAATGTAAAATGGCTTGATTTTAGTTCAAGTGTATATAAAAAGCAGGCTAGATTCAGCAAGTCTGGATCTAGTGTATGCTATCTAATCAATATTACAGTGTAAAACAAGTGCAAATAATGAAGCTGGGACAGACAGAAAAAACAGTCAAAAAGGCACAAATGACTGCAGTAAAACAGTTAAATGCAGTGGATCAGCATACGTCTGCCACAAGAGTGCAGAAAAACATCTTCTTAGTATAGAGTAGCTTATTCTGATGCAGGTGTAATAAGACCACACAAACTACCTACAACAGCCCTAGAACTAACAGATACAATGTAAGGCAGTGCAATTAACTACTTAAAGCAGCAGCAGACAGTGCTGTTTTTTTAAACTGCTAAAGAACAGTCACAGTATCATAGTATTTAGAAGTAAAAAAATATGTTATGCCCATTTGTGCATCTCCCAGCTCAGACAGATCAGGCAAATACCTACCGCCACCAGAAGAACACTCCCAGCCCTCCCAATGCAAAAGCACAGTAATTGAGTGTCTGGAATAAAATGCTACCACAAACAAACTTAGAAGGTACAGCTACAGAAGTGTACTTTAAATAGCCTATAAAAGTGTGATTATTCAATAAAAGTACTTTGCTTTGTATAAATAAGATAAATATAAGTTTACTTCCACAGGCAGCAGCAAATCCCCAGCAGCAAAAGACCACCAGCCTCTTTGTGGAGTTTGATCTGGTACTCGCAAACATTAAAAAAGCTGCATCTGCCCTATTATAGTGTCCTCTCTGGTAAGATCAGACCACAAAGCTGTCTCCTTCAAAATAAAAAACAGTTCTATGACCTTAGCTAACCCTGCAACATTAAGAAATGATACTAAGGCAACATTGCTACAAATAAGCGATAACCTGTCAATATTTCAGACCCCCCAAACCAGGAGAACACAGCTGCCTACGCAGAATTGCTCTCAGAAATACTGCACAATCATGTCAATAAATGTGTAGTGACAGCTATGCCTACTGGAAATAAGTCCAGAACTAACTGAAAAAAACAAACCTACCTGGTGGAATCCAAACATAAACAGGTTTTACAACAAAAGAAAAAAGTCATAGCCAGGATTAGGAAATGTGATGCCCAACATGATAAAAACACCCTCATCAATCTAAACAAACAATTAAGAGGACAAATTAAATCTATTAAAGTCAAATTTGAGCTAAAGAAAGCCTCCCAGGCAAAGGACAACCACAAGGCTTTCCTTAGCTATGTCTGAAACCTTAAAGGCAGCATAGCACTATATAGAAATGATTGAAAATGGAGCCACATACACAGAGCCAGAAGATACAACAAATCTGCTGGTGAACAAATTCAGCTCTAATTTTAGCCCCTCTCTCCCCCAATGCCCCCACAGGGAAATACAATCAAGCAATCCCCCAACTATCTCTAGGGACCAGGTTCTAGATACACTCTCTAAGGCCAAGAATACTGCATCAATGGGCCCTGATAACACCCCAGGATGCCTGCTAAATAGCTTGAAACATGATCTAGCAGAACCACTGGAGTCACTATTTAACTATAGTACCCAGACAGGCTTTGCGACACACAAATGGATAACTGCAGCAGTTATCCCTCTGCACAAGGGCAGGCCATCAAGGGACCTAGGGATCTAAAGATCTGTAAGTCTGAGTAGTATTATATGTGATGCCATAGAAAGAATTATCATGAAAATGATTAATAAGGACATAGAAAAACCTTCAAAAACTGGATCCAACCCAGTTTGGTTTCTTTAAAAGTGAATCATGCCTATTCAACATGGTGGATTTATTTGAGAAGGTCACCAAGGCAATAGATGATGGCAAAACAGTGCATACTGCCTACACTGACCTGGCTGAGGTATTTAATATAACAGTCACTTGGGTATTGTAAACAAACTTGCAGATATAGGCATAAATTCATATGTTACACTCCGGATATGCAACTGCTTCTCAGATAAGACCCAGGAAGTTAGGACAAGATAGACCACCTCAATGAACAGGCTGGTCACTAGTGGAGTCCCTCAGTGCTCTGTGCTGAGTCTGGTCACTTTTGTCATCTACTTCTTGGAAGTCAATGCCAATTTGACAGGCCACTGGCTGACCAGATTTGCACATGATTACAAACTGGGAGCAGTAATAGAATTCCCTCAAAACACATACATCCTACAGGAAGAATTAACACAGACAAATGACTAGTGCCAAAGCCCCAGTTTAAAACTCAGTGATAAGAAATGCATAATAGTACCCCTTGGGAAGTCAGCTAACCTAGGAAATTACCTCATTGATAGCACACCCCTAAGAGTAGAACCAGTTGTGACTTCCCTACTCTGGGCCAGTAATTAAGGACCCTCAATCCTAACCACTGACACAGGTGGGGGATGTTCACTTAGAACAAAAAACAGTATTTTCAAATGCAGACTTCTGAACAAAGCACAATTTCCCTTAAGAGCACATAGGGAGCTCACTCCAAACCTGGAGCTAGATTTCATCTCCAGGCCCCAACTAATACTCCACCTGTCGCTCTCTCTCTCTCTGCAGAAACCAGTGCTCTGTGTGTGTCCCTGTTCAAAGTAGCTGACACACACACACACACACACACACACACACTCTTTGAGATTTGATTTTCACACACACACACACACACACACACACACACACACACACACACACACACACACACACACATCTGGGAAAGGTTGGCACAGATTTACCAGCTCTGCCCCTTCCACCCAGAAAATAAAGTAGATTCACTGCCACCAGCCAGCTACTTTAAGGCTATCACCAGGGTACCCAATTACTCTTATAAAATTAATACTTATACAAATGGTAGTGTTTCCAACCCAAGCAGCAAGACTTTCAAGAACATGAAGCCACAGTGCCACCCAATGTATGGAATTACTCTCAAAGGTCAAACTATTTTCTAAAAGACCAGCCACAATGAAAAGTTTATATATATTTCATAACAGATTATAAAAGAAAACATGACAGTACTGAGTATACATTTAGAATAAACATCAGAGTTTCAATTCACAGAAAATATAAAAACAACACATCTGGAAAGATTCAGACCAATACAGAAAAACAATATTTAACTAGTCTCACTATATTTTCCTAACTGACTCAAGAATTACTGTTCCCCGGTTACTTACTAGAGCAAGGCAAAATGAAGTGGGTGAGTTTATTTGTTGTCAGGTTCAAGATAGAGTGCTGAGTGCCACTATCACATCTCTTACTAATATCAAAATATAATTTTAGTGCTGGCTATGGAATGACATCACATCTGGTTACCTGATTCTGTGGTTCCCATGCTACTCCCCTGACTAGAAGCTGAGCTAGGATCTGGCACAAATATGTTGCAATATACACCTAGAACTTTGCAAAGGCATCTTCCAGCATCTGGAGGCAAAACAATTCCAGCCCTTTCACCCCAGCTGTAGAAGCTAACCAGCCATTCTCTGAAACCCCAGGGTAGCAATTAATTCACCATTAAGAACAATAAGAGCCCAAGCCTTTCCCAGACATGCATCGCTGGCTGCATTCAGGCCTGTGAGATGAAATCTTTATTGCCTAAACCATGTCATTTAATTTCTGGCTAATTTTCTTAAGGTAAGTTGAGCTGAGCTTTACCCCTTCCCTTCCAACATCCTCTGTTAACATATATACATTTCTTCAGTTATGACAGTACAGTTGGATATAAATGTATATTTCTTTTCTGTCCAGCAGGACCCACTGTTGATACATTTTTAACACAAGCAACTTTAGAAATACTTATTAACACAAGCATCTGTACAAATCAGTTTGACATTCAAAGGACATAAAATTATTTACAAAACTCTAGCTAGTTATGCTGGCATACATTGCACATTCACTGCCCTACTCTCCCTGGCACAGCTGGCACTACCTCACATCATCACATTAGTAGTCAGGGATCTGGGTATGCATGTAGATAGTAACGTGGCTGTTGACCAACATGTGTCTAAGGTAGTAAAGAAATCCTTCTATGTTGCTCAACTTATAAGTAAAATATGGCATCTAGGGCCAAGGAAGTCATTGTTTCACTGTGTTCAGCCCTCATCAGGCTCATCATTAAGTACAATACTCCCTTCAGTGTATACCTGAACAAGCACATGCAACAGCTGGCGCATCCTCAGAGGTTCCTCATAATAAGAATACAGGGCGTAAACAACATATCCTATACAGATTCAGATTGTTGAGAGACAATCTATGCCTGGCCTAGAAGGCATCCTGGGATCCCACTCTGATGGCCCTTTTGCTTATCTGCAAAATGAATAGCATCATAATTACTCAAGCAATGGATGTAAAATTTGCTTGAATCATAAACAGGACATATTGGAGGGACAGGTATGTGTCTTAGAGAATTCCCTTTCTATGGAACATGCTTTCCATCTATGTGAGGCAGCACTCTTCCCAAACCCTATTCAAGAGGAACTTGGACCAGTGGATGGGAAACTGGAAACACACCCTAGATCTAGCACCTATGTCTCTTATGGACAGAGTAGCCTGTAAATCATGTCCTAGAGTATGTTTACCCCTTAAAATAAACTCTAAAGCACATAAACTTGTGGGATACTTGGTTAGGCCTATAAAGACCCAAGTGGTCATACTAGCATAGTATATACCTATGAACCTATTTAAAAGACCAGAATTTTAATGACATCTCTTTCCACCAGTTAAAGCACTTTAGACTTAATTACTAAATTACTAAACAACACAACTGATACACTTGTAATAGGTGACTCTATCGTCAGGCACACTGACGTCCCACTCACCAGGCTGAACAAGGAGAGGGTCACGGTGCGCAGCCTGTCGGGCGCTAGGATCCACCACATAACACAAGCACTCAGGTCACTCCAAGGTAAGTACAAATATGACTCAGTCATTGTCCATGCTGGTGTGAATGACCTGAGATGTACCTCCCTGGACTACATGAAAAGAGACATAAAGGAGCTCTCTGAGCATGTAGCCCAGGCCGGTATGACCCTGACCTTGAGTAGCATCTTACCCTCACCAAGAATGATTCCACAATATGAAGACAAGATGATCAATTTCAACAATTGGCTTAAGTACTGGTGTCATTCAAAGGGGATCCAATGCCTGTCAGCTTGGGATGATATGCTCGACAAGCCACGATGCTTCACTAGGGACGGCTTGCACCTGTCACCCCTGGGCTTTCGGATATTGGCAAAGGCTCTTGCTACCCCCATAGTGCCTTTTTTAAGCAAGGCTCAAAAGACAAACCCACCTCCATAGGTATCACAAGGGATAAGAAACTAAGAGTAATGCTACTCAACGCCAGAAGTCTAAACCTCAAAATGCACGCACTTGAAACTCTCCTTAGCATGGAGAACATCAATATCTGTGCAGTAACAGAAACCTGGTTCAGGGATCCCGAAAGCACCCCAGCACTACCAGGTTATACCTCATACCATGCTTTTCGGCCCCAAAACTTGGACCGAACCACAAAAGGAGGGGGAGTATTGATATTCATTAAAGATACCCACACCTCCAGGTTGGTGGCAAAGCACGAAGCATCAGAGACTATCCATGTGCAACTAAAAGTGGGTAAAACTGCCTTCCAGTTTATAGCCTGCTACAGACCACCCTCCCAAACCCAGGAACCCCACTCGGCCTTCCTGAGAACACTGGAAAATATGAAGGTCTCTCCAAACACCATTATATTGGGCGACTTCAACTACCCAAACATAGACTGGGAGCATTACTCTAGCTCCAACACCCTAGCCCAAAGGTTCCTAGAATTTATAAACTCAAATGCTATGGAACAACTTGTTACCACTCCCACAAGAGGGGAAAACATACTGGACCTGATCATCACCAACATGGGGACTCTATGCTCCAGACCAGAAGTGTATCCCTCACTGGTAAGATCAGACCATAAACTAATCTCACTGGATATTCACATCCCGACCCCACCCCGTGCCCAGAAAACCACAGTGAAAAACTTCTCTAAAGCAAATTTCACACTCCTCAAAACTGAGGTGGAATCCTTCAAAGCCCCCGGGCCTGTGGAAAATACAGCCCAGACCGCAGAATCCTTTATAAACGCATTCTATGAACACCTTCAGGAATGCATGGATCATGCGATCCCAAATAAAACCAAGACCCAATCCTCCAAAGGCAGTCATCCTGTATGGTGGACCCCAGCCATAAACAAATTATACAATAGAAGGAGGAAGCATCTACATGATAGAGCAAAATCCCAAAAAGGGAAGGCATCACTGATCAGTATTAGCAAAAAACTACGGGCACACATAAAATTGTCTAAGGCCAGCTTCAAGAGAAAAATTGCACAGGACACTAAGGATAATCACAAGGCTTTCTTTAGTTATGTTAGGAACCTGGGTGGTAATTCCCAGATATGCTCAGAATTAGTCCAAAATGAAAAAAAAACACCGAACCCACAGACATTGCCAACATCCTAACTGGCAGGTTCAGCAGAAACCCCCCCCCCTCCCCACCAAAAGGGCAAATATCTATCCCAGCAGAGTGCTGCCCCCCTGACATCTCAGATGCTCAGGTAAGAGCCGCCCTCTCCAAAGCAAAAAACACAGCATCAGTGGGACCAGATAGTGTCCCGGGCTGCGTCCTACATAAACTCCAAGAAGAGCTAAACCCAAACATAAAACTACTGTTCAATCTCAGCCTTACTACAGGATATGTGCCCAAAGAGTGGCATACAGCAACAGTGGTCCCTCTCCATAAAGGTGGTGCCTCAACGGATCCTGGAAACTATCGCCCCATAAGCCTGACTAGCTTGGTCTGCAAAGCTATGGAAAGGATCATCATGGACTTCATAAATAAAGATATTGGGGACCTCCAAACACTGGATCCTACCCAGTTCGGCTTTGTTAAGGGCAGATCCTGCCTCTTAAACCTGGTTGATTTCTTTGAAACAGTCACCAAGGCCATTGACGAGGGGAAGGTGGTCCACACAGCCTACCTGGACCTCGCAAAAATCTTCAATACAATACCCCACTCGGGCATTATAGATAAGCTCACCAGCTTAAATATAAACCCCTATGTCACTATATGGATTGCAAACTGGCTCAAGGACAGAACCCACATGGTTAGAATTGCTGGAGCCATGTCAGACTCCAAACCAGTTACAAGTGGTGTCCCACAAGGCTCAGTCCTGGGACCTCTCTTGTTCGGTATATATTTCTCAGAGGTACAGGCCAACACGGAAGGACTGTGGCTGACCAAGTTCGCAGATGACTGCAAACTGGGCCATAATCGACTCTCCAGCCGACACAAGCATCCTCCAAAAGGGCCTCATAGAAACAGACAACTGGTGCCAGAGCCATGGCCTCAAGCTAAATGCCAAAAGTGTATAGTCATCCCTTTGGCAAAACAAAGTTCCCACAAATTACCACATAGGTGGTAATCCATTAAGTACAGAAGAAGTAATTAGGGACCTGGGGACCCAAGTTGATAGCAATCTCTCATTTGACAACCACGTGGCCAAAGTGGTTAGAAAAACATTTTATATAGCCCACCTAATCATGAAGGGATTCACATCTAGATCAGGGAGGTCATCGTGCCTCTTTACTCATCCCTCATCAGGCCCATAATTGAGTACAATGCCCTTTGGGATGTACCTTACCAGACACCTGCAGCAACTGGAAAGACCCCAAAAGTACCTCACCAAGAGGATCAAAGGGCTCAAACAGATGCCATATGTTGCCCGGTTAAAGAAACTCCAGCTCTACTCAGTGGCATACCGCCTGTTCAGAGGCGATCTGTGCCTGACGATAAAGCCATGTCCAACTCGGAATTAATGGACATGCTGCACCTCAGAAAATCCAAATCCCATCGAGCTACGCTCGAGAGACTTGAACCTCAGCACTGAAATAAATAGGACATGCTGGAGGGACAGATTCATAACCCAGAGGCTCCCTTCACTCTGGAATAAAATCCCAGTCCAGGTTAGGCAGAGTCCCTCATTGACTCTCTTCAAGAGGAATCTTGATGAGTGGATGGGAGATCATAGGTTTACCCCGGGTATCACTTCTGTATCACTGTTAGACAGAGGCACAGTATACTAACCTCGAAAAAGGGCATAGCAAAATAAATTTAAAATGGGTGGCGAAAGCCAAACACATTCTGGCTAGGCTTATAAATGCCCTAGGGCGGATAGCCTAGTATGAACCTATGAACCTTTGAACTAGATCCATATTTAAAGCCGCATACTTTTACTTAAAACCTTTACATAAAAGACTTATAAATATTACAATTAATACAAGAACAAAAGCTGTTATACAAACAATTTAACTTAATATTCTCATAAGAGTTCATTAAAGGGCATAGCACAAGACGTACGGCTTACATTGAAAAGTCCCTGGTCTTACTATGTGGTATTTTGTGATTCTGAGACATGTTAGCTGCGATGAGGAAAGATGTCATTATTGGTTAATTTGCATGCCTCTACATTGCAGATACTACTGCAATGTGCAGATCATTACTAATATGCATGTTGCAGTAGTAAACTGCTGTTTATGTAGGCATTGGCATACACCCCTACAGTCATACTCTCTCACACACAAGTACACACTCAAACACCAGTACTCACACATCATAGTTCCCCTATTTGTCCCTGACTTTTGAGCCCTCCCTTTGTTCTCCCTCACCCTGATCCTTGTAATAGTTGAAGAGCCATTATTGCAGAATTGTAGTTGCCCTGATGTCTAGTGTTCCCCCCATCAATCCCCTTACTCCTGTAAGTGCCATTATATTTTTAGAATCTCTGATGTCTAGTGTTTCCCCATCCCCAATCCCCATGCTGATGTGATATTTCCCCCTATCCCCAGTGCCTATACTGATGTGTGGTGCTGCTATGGCAGTTAACTGTACAGTAATCTCTGGTGTCTATTAACCCTCTCCACCACCCTATCCTCATGAATGGTTGTGTTAGGTAGCGGAACACTGTGACATGGTGGACTGGCTGAGCTGATCTACATGATTAAGTAATTTCTTGAAAGGTGGTGTGCAGATGCCTTCCTGGAGGTGGTTCTGGGTAGAAAGCATATGACTAATTAGTATATGCCTCTCCCCCAAACTGCATCATTAGCATTCAGCACGTCTGTGGAGCCAGTTCTACATGGTGTTGCACTTTTTTGTGACAAAGCAAAATGCATCACTGTGTTAGAGCTGCTCATGAATACCAAAAGGTTACCATGACATGTGCATGAATGTATACATGTTGCAATACCCTCTTGAATTCCTCCATCTTTTTAACTCAGATTAAAATCACATCATTTAAATCAGGAGTCAGATGTACAGATCACAACAAATGCAATCGCATTTCCTGTCTTAGCTTATTTTAGAAATCACTACCTCTACCATCATCATTATCAATTACCCTAAAATTACATTTTCTAAAAGTAGCACATCGATCTGAATATATAGAGAACACTGAAATGTTTTGTCTTGAATGCAAATAAGTGATCTCACATTGTTTTATCTATGTAAAGTGCTATACAGGTGTCATATGTAGCTAGACATAATTACGCATGAAATTATCCTGAATATCACAAATAATCTTTATAAGCGAGTCAGCAAAAATATACCTGCTTTTGCAAATCTACATAATATACACGATTTACATGTGTGTTATCAGATCTTATACATTTATACATTTCTCTTGTATTCTACCATTTGTTTATAAGAAAATCATTTTTAAAAGAATTTTTGGGTGTTGTGCAACAATCACCCTCAAATTGTTACTGACTCTCAAAATCTTCCAGTTTTATCTAATGAGTGAGTGGATATGACTACAGTTCAAAATACTAACCCTGTCCCTTGCCTGTAACTCCTAAACCTATACATCACTAAAAAACCTTCTCCTAACAGTAGCACTAAAGAAGGCACAAGGAGGCAGTAAACATGCAACACTACACATGCACAACACAAAATCTGTTACATTCCCTTGCCCTTACACTGACCCTAACCCGTGATCACTTGTACGTACTTACTTTTGCCCCCAGTTATCGCGACTGTGTGTACATTTCTTCTCAAAAAGTAACATTCGACATTGCTCCTTTTCAAAACTCCTAATAGTCAACCACCAACGTACTGAAAGATTTGTGATAGCAAAAATATATATATATAGAAATAGATATACATAGACAGGTGCATATGTTAACACACGTGATAGCAGCTGTTGATCACATCTTATGCTGTCAGCATCATAGGATATCAGAGTATCAGTTGTTTCATTGCAGGCATCCTTATGTGTTCTCTGGGGCTGCATCACTCAGAGCATAGGGAACATCTGAATTTATTTTTTTCTTTTACCATATTTACTATGCCCTTTTCTCCATGTTTGTTTCATCTTGTAGGCAAAATATTAATATAATCAGAGATCGGGGATGCGGGAGCAAATTGCACATTAGGTGCTACACTTGCAAAAATGATGACTGGGAATCAAAGACAAATGCTAAGCAGCTGTGCAGAGCTAAACATCAAGCATCCCATAGTGCTGTGTGGCTTGTAGCTGTATAGATATAAATCATGCTTACACAGTGCTAGGAGTTGGAGAAAAGGAATGAATATTAGAGTAGTGAAGCAATTTATAGGGACAAGTATCATTAGCCAAGTTAGACAAAATTAGTGCTGAGTCATGGTAGTAAATTGCACATGACTGGAGAGGTTGACATCACCGGAAAGGTGGGCGAGCAAGCTCAAGGGCGCTTAAGAGAAAGTGTGCTCATGCCCAGCAAGGCACATTACTGAGGCCACATGCACATGAGGCAGATGGGGTATAGAAGCCAACATAGCAAAGTGTCAACTCAAATTATCATATAAAACCTCTTCTACAAAGAGCAAGTGGAAAATGAAAAGGAAAGTGGAAGAGAAGAGAGTTAGGAAATGGAGAACAACAATCAGAGAAAACACAGAGTGATAATCATAAAAAATGACTGTTGGAAGGAGAAAGAAGTACATATTCTTTTGGTGAAAAAACTGCCTGGCTGATGCATAATAACATTATAGATGGCACCTTGGGCATTGGCAATCTTCTAGTATTTGATAGACTGGAAGCCTTGCCTGCTGATGTATCTGACACCCTGTAGACTATGCAGGTTCTTGATGACAATGCAAGTGGCATTAAACCTAAGACATCAGGGATCTAGGCAATGTTGTAAAATGCCAGCACAGTAGTGGTTCTTTCTACTGAATTACTTCAGAACTATGTGTTCTTCTCCACATGCTGTAGGATACATGAGGCCAATGGCTGCAAAATTCTTAAAGTTTCCCCTGCTGGTGACAAAAAGGTCCTTGTAGCTTTGATGGTTAAACCTACATATACCTTAGTGTTCGCATTAATGGGCTGGACATATATCTCCCATGATTCCTCATGTGGATGCCACAGTTTTATAAGTTGTGTTATGGTATTTCTGCCCAAACAGAAATGCACCACAATCTGCTATTCAACCATTTGGCAGTAAGTTAGGAACCGAAGGTGCTGTCTGGGTTGGCACAGAGGGCTATCATGCACCACATCTTAGACGCTGGCTCCAAGACAAGGCACTAACGTGCTGCTCTGCTGTGGCTGTTCCTATCGCAGACATTCTAGAATCCAGTACACCAACAGTTCCTGGCATTCAGAGTAGGTGAAAACAGAAGTGCAGACATTTTGGCATTCAGAGTAGGTGAAAACAGAAGTGCAGACAGAGAGAAATCCTTCCTGCCATAGGAATTTGAAAAGAGAGAGATAACAACAAAAACTATTTCCTAGTAGTATAAAACTGAGACAAAGGTATTTTTTTTAAAACAAATTGTCTTATTTTCACTTGTAAATAATAAACTACATTGTTTTTACAAAGTCTGGTGGTCAGAGCTGCTTAAATCTTCCACCACACACACACACACACACACACACACACACACACACACACACACACACGCACACACGCACACACACGTAGACAGAGATATATAGATAGACAGATTAGACAGATAGAATGATAGAGAAAATGTGGCTACTGTTCACTCTCTCAAATTGTCGTTTCATTGACAGAGTGAATAGTTTAGGAATTCAAGATCGCTCGTTATTGAGTGCTGCAAGTGTTAAAAGAAGGAATATCTAGTACAGGAAAGGTAAGTTTGGGTTTTGGGATTTATATGCTGAAACTTTTGGCTATACAGAAAGTTTTAGCATTAGGGGTAGGAATGTGCATGTGAGTATTTTTTGGCTAGGGTTAGAGTAATGGCCATCCAAAGGGACATATTTAGTAATGTGCATGTGTGTTGCTGTATGTAGAGTGTTTATGAGTGTCTTGTGTAGTTTTGGTGCAATAGAAATGTTTTTTCTAAGGTAAGGTGTAAGGCTGGGTTAGAGATAGTTTGGAGTTGGGTTATTATGTATTAGTAAATACTGCAGGGAGCAAAGTTGTCAGCACCACCTTACTAATGCGTGCTTAATCCTAACTCTGTCCTCAACTTTACACATAACTTTAGAAATTTGGCTTTGTCAAAGGAAGGTCCTGCCACTTTAGCCTTATTAATGTATTTTAAAAAGTAACTGAAGCAGTGGATAGTGCTTATGCAGTACATATAGCATATCTAGACCTGGTCAAAGCCTTTGACATATCCTCCATGCTTGCATTGTTGAAAAAATTGTAAATCTGAATATAAATCCCTATATTGCGCAATGGATAACTAACTAGTCATCTGAAGGAACCCATGTGGATGCAGTCACAAGTACCACTTCAGAAAGAAAAATATCACTCATAGTGTATTACAGTGCCCAGTTTTGGGCCCTCTCCTCTTTGGCATTTATTTCTCACACCTGCAGACCAGCACTCCTAATGCATGGTGAACTAAATTTTTCAGTCAGCTGTAAACTGGATGCTGTTACGCAATCTTAAGCTGACACACAACACAATTGATCCAAACTTGAGTTAAACCATGTTAACAATTGGTGCAAGGACAATGGTCTTAAATTATATCTAAAAATAATGCAGCATAGTTACTTTTGGTAAACAAAACAGTTTTCAGTTAACACATAGGTGATGCACCCCTCAAATAAGACACTTATAATGGGTTGTTGATAATTTCTCATCATTTGACATTGTGTTTCCACAGTAGTTTGTGTTTTATCTGCATCACTTAATTTCTAAAGGCATCTCCATTAGATCCAAGGAAAACTTAATTCCCCTTTACACGTATCCTATTGGACCCATTACTGAATATAATGCAAAAGTTTGTCATGTATTTGTCTGGTCATATTATACACCTTGACAGAACCTCAGAGATTCATAACTAAAAAAGATCAGTGGCCTCATAAACCTTTGTTCTTCAGAGAGAGACACTGTCATCTCTTTCCTTATTCTTGAACTCTTGCAGTCTCCCCCATTTGAGCCATCAAAGATCCAACCTTATTTGTCCTCCTATTCCTTCACAGAGCTAATGGTATCTCGAACACTCAGTTATATGAGATGAACCTTCATCAGCAAATCAATAAGGCATGTTGGCATGATAGATCCATATTCTAATGTACTCCTCAGTTCTGGAACAAACTTCCACGACATGTAAAACAGGAAGCAACCTGGCCACCGTGAAGGTTAACCTAGATATGCTTGTCCATACATGGACAAAATACTGAAGGGATCGCTGGGGGATATCATTCATTTATGTATCCGTGAAGTCCTTGTGCATACTTTGTCAGACTGCTGAAGTGATTGCAAGGGAAAATAATTTATTTAGTGTCATTTTGGTGCTTGTACATACTTGGTACAAACTACTGAAGGAATGGTTAGGGAAAATAATTAATTAATTTTGGTGTCTTTTTAGTGCTTGTACATACTTGTTCAACTTCTGAATAGATCACTGGGTGCAAGATTGTAGAGTTCAAAGCAGATAGCAGAAGTTCAACATTGCTTTTAACAATTGATGTGCATATGGCATTGATACTGAACTATGAATCACAAAAACACTTCATTAGCATATGCCACTTTACAAATTTCTCATTTACAATTTGTTATACAAAAAGCATTGCGTATTTAGCATACATATCCTCCATGAATAGCACTTGCAAACATCACAGGTACCTGTACCACATTTGCACAAACAGCTATGAATACTGGCCATTTACCTCTCATTGTAGACAGAATATTCATATTAAAGGAGAAAACTTACTGTCTTTGTACAGAGGAAGAATTGTCTGGAAGGGACATCGGTATTTTACACACAGATGGAGTTAAGTTTGAAAGAGCCACTTGCCTTTTTGTACCATGGAATAACTTGTGCAGGAGTGGATCCTCCTGCTGTTTGCCATGTAATGAACTAGAAGTAGAAACCTAAAAGCCCTTTGTACTTTCTATCCAGAAATACTGTTTTGCATTTGTACGGCTTTGCTTGATCATGTAAGCAAAAGTGCATGGAATTTGAGATATTTTGCACTCACACACATATATACAAGGCACTTGAACACATTTATGTGTGTGTGTGTGTGTGTGTGTGTGTGTGTGTGTGTGTGTGTGTGTGTGTGTGTGTGTGTGTGTGTGTGTATGTGTGTGTGTGCGTGTGTGCGTGTGTGTGTGTGTGTGTGTGTGTGTGTGTGTGTGTGTGTGTGTGTGTGTGTGTGTGTGCGTGTGTGTGTGTGTGTGTGTATAGCTTTATTTTTGGGGAAATGGAATTGTAGTAGAGGCAGAGACTGGTATCACTGATATAAAAGACCTGAGATTGACTCATAGAGGCATTACTTGCACATAAGTATTAGTCCAAGAAAGAGACCATGCCACCTCCAAAAATATTGTTTGGTATTATACATTTCTTGTGTTCAGAACTCAAAATGATATTTCATTTTAAATGAATTTGTTAGAATTACTTTTCTTCCTTTATTTGTACTTTCTTTTTGGTTGATATATATGTCATGTGCTGTATATAAAAAGTCACAAGTAATATATCCATAATACAATTAAGCATGTCTGGTGTAAGCCACTTTTTAGACGAAGTGAGAGCGATTCTTTTATTCACTGATTTACTCTACCAGGTAAATTATTCTATATCATATTGTGATTGTGAAGCAACTAATTAGATTTTAGGAATTAAAGTGATATACTCCCCACTGCATAAATAAAATTGAAATAATTTCACTTTTGTAAAAATCAACAAAGTATGTTTTAGATACATTGATCTGACAATAAATTTATTATTTGTCACTTTTTTGGGAAGGGAACTGGCCTCCTAGAGTAAGAAGAAAGAACATTATTTTTTTTTTAATATAGGCCCTGGACTTTGCTGCTATTAACTGAATGGTGTGCATTGATTGACATGTAGCCACTGAAGGTGCTGAACTACCTATTTTGCTTATACATGTGATTGCTATGTCAAAAAGAGTACATACCCGGGGGGGGGGGGGTGCAATGCTAAAGAAACTTTGCCAGCCCATTCATGATGCAGAAACATGGTACAAGGAAATATTCCAAAATTCACAGCCATACGCCCTGTAAACTACATATGTAGTCCCTTGCCCATTCCTTAGAAAAATAAAACATGGCGTGCATAACAAAAATGATAAGCCTCCTTTCAGACATCAAAGCTACATAATTATGCACATTATCTTGAAACATATAGCAATTTCAGACCTTCTGCATCCTGAATTTGAGCTAAAATAGAATGTGTTGTTTTTGTGATGTCAGAAACTGTAAATCAGAGTGTGTGATATACCTTTAAGAAGTATTCCAGTCAGTGGGCATGTGCATATAAACACTGAGCACATGCAAGCAAGGGTAGTCCTGAGTACCCACAGTCAAATGGTTTGGCTGCACATGCAGTTCAAAGTTCAAAACAGCTGTTAGAAAAATCCAAATCTGACAATACCAATGTTTTTCTAAACTTGCTTAATCTCAGAAACATTCATTGTGATAATCACCTTGGTTCACCTGCCCAGAGACTTATGTTGAGAAAAAACAGAACCATATTACCGATCAATAGCAATTAATTGGTTCCATGTGCTAAAACCAACAAAGCAGTAAAAGCCCAATTGTTGAAAAAGCTTGTGTCCTAGAAGTCCTACTATGATAAGACCAGCTAACTGCTCGGTTCATAAAAAAAGGGGAGATAGTGAGGACGCAGACATCAAAAGGTTTTGATCACATTGGTTTTGTGAAAAGTCTGTGTCAAGAGCCCAGAACGTACATTGTGGAATCATAAGGAATGGAATTCAGACAAAATTGAAACCATTTATTACCAGTGTCCGAACCAGTGTTATAGCATCTTGCCTGTGACAAAGGCTCTAATTCTCAGAGTGACTTGTCCAATGTTCCTGTTGAAAAAGATGTTCCATCAGCAATCAGTGTTCCTGAGAATAATCCCGAAAGTCCTTAAGTAGAGCATTCCCAATGACTGCCCTGTTGATAAACCCAGTCCTACCTATTACATTACGAGATCAGGTCATATTTCCAGACCTAGTTTCAGACACACTGCAACCTGGACTTGACTTTTGTTTTGTTTATTATTGTCTGTATAACTGCATGCCTATTCAAATGCCATTGCTTATATAAGACAGCTCACTAAAGAGGGAGGATGTAGATCAGAGTGTGTGATATACCTTTAAGAAGCATTCCAGTCAGTGGGCATGTGCATATAAGTACTGAGCACGTGCAAGCAAGAGTCCATTTTTGTGAGCAGCCAGAGTGAGAGCATGGATGTATGTAGTGGTCAGTTAGTTTGTTAAAGTTTAATGTTCCTGTCATCCATCCTGATGTGATTGTATGCAATAAACTACTTAAATGATCACCCAAACCTCATCTTCCTCTCAATGTGTACAAGACAAGCAGCAAGAAACTCCATCCAATACAGGTAACTAGATATACTGATGGAGTGCAAATGTTCACAGATTTGGACACCAGGGATACGTAATTATTCATTGATATATCCCAAATAACCAACTTTTTTTTTCTTTATTTTTTACTTTTGACTACTATATTTTTGGCAGTGAAAGACCCCAGCAACCATACTTAATTCTGAGTACCTTAACTAAAAGTGTACATTACTCTGAAATAAACAGAACTGAACATTAAAGATGAGGTTATTTTTTTGAAGATGAGTTTATTTTATGTCTGTCTCTCCTAACAAAAAAAAAATCTAATCATTGTGTCCTAAACTCTGAACCAGCCCTCCCACTACAAAGTGAACAATTCATGCTCGCTGTGTAAATACTTATAATGAGAAACTTTATGCTAACCACCCTGGCTGTGCCTGCAAATGGACTATTGAGGACAGCGCACTACCTCAGTAAACAAATATAAATAAATAAATAAATAAATAAATAAGTAATAATCCAACATACTTAATCTAAAGATATAACTTTACTCTTTGGAAGCTGACCATCACATGATATTGCTGCAATAATGTTTTCTTAACATTTCTTTTTCCTTGTTATTCAAATGGCATCTCATTCCTTAATGTTCTAGGTACAGAATTTTAGATTATATCTGTGGGAAACCATTTTATGATGTATAGTATTGAAATTGTGCAATTCCATGTTAAAATGGTTCCTCTCCCACTGATTATGAAATTATCTTTTCAGACAGAATTATTTAACAACCACTTCAGTTTAAGATAAAAATTCTAGAAGTGTGGACTTCCGCTCTTTTTTTTTATCAAATATTTTTATTGAAGTAAGAAAAATGATAATTTTAACAATAATATGAACATCATGGATACAATTTTTGAACATAAACGAACAATGAAAAAGACATACTATAACTATATATACTATTTACAGAGGCCCAAAACTGATAAAATTATAAAACAATAGCAAAAGGTTTGCATAATAAACATCAGATAATTTAGAAAGAGTGAGGGTCTTTACGGAAATGTTCAATGAGAAAAGAAACCTTTATCCATGGATTATTAACAACATTTCTTGGATTTATTCTCACTTCTTTTGTTTTGGTTTTTCTGGAAATCACTTCTTCAAGGAGGGTAAGAAAATCTATAGTTGGAGAGGTGGTAGACTTCCATTTTCTTGTTATACACTTTCTAGCAATCTCTAGTATTGTCCATAAAAGGTATGAGTTGGCATTGCTTATTACAAAATCTTCATTAACATTAAAGAATATTGTTGATTTAGTTAGAGAAAAATTAACTGTAAATAATGCTTTAAAAAAACTTCAATATTATACCAAAACTGTTTCAAACAGGCACATTCATAAAAAAGTGGATCCAATCTGCATTACATGGAGAACAACGTCTTCAATAAATAATGTTGTCAGTTTTATTAAATTTTGCAGCCATCTCAGGAGTTAAAAAGGCTCTATGCAGGAACTTCCACATAGAAATACTCCAATACTGTCCCCAGGATGTTAATTTTATAGAAGATAATAATTTGGATTTTTCGAGTGAAGTATAATTGAGAGAGAAACCCTTAGTTATTGAGTTCCAGTGTTTATTTGTTAGTGTAGTTTTATATCGTATTAGTATACCATACAGTTTGGAAATGATATTGCTAAACTTAAAAATATTGTATAATTTAAATATATAACACATTAAAAGTGGTTGGTCTTTATACGAAGAGTTACTAATAATTCTACTTAGAACCTTTGAATAATTCACTATACTTTGCAACAGTAACCAGTCTTGTCCATGTAGAAGAAATTCCTTAATAATGTGTTGCACAGTTAAAACGTCTAACTTTCTTATGCAGTGGTTCCAGCATACAAATTTAATCTTCTCCCATCCATCAAAAAGTTTAAAGTGTAACTTATTTGGAATGTTTTTTTTTAATCTTGAAGGGAACAAGTAAATCAAACCAAAGTTTTAATATCTGCATTGGAGTTTATTATCTTTCTGAAGTTATTAAAGGTGCTGTTTATGATATTAGATTTTGTAGGTTTTGTGACATCATACTGTATATAGTGACAAATAAAATACTAAAGTTTATTAGAAGATTCACTTATAAAAACCTTTGATAATAGTGTACTTTCATTTAAAAATATAGATAAGTATAAAGAATTCCAGTTATAAGCATAATTTTGGTCTACCCAGCTTATGACCTCTTTAAGCAGCGAGGCTGAGGCTCTTATGTAAGTTTCTACATCTGGGAATTTTATACACCTTTTTGCCAAGATCTAATGTGATGGATATAAGCTATTCTGTTCTTTTTAGGGAACCATCAAAAGTTTAATAAAAATCTATTTAACTCTCTAGTAAATTTATTTCCAGAAGGTGTGCCAAGGGCTAATACTACATAGAGAATATTTGGCAAAATGTAATAATTGCAACCCATCTAAAGATAACATGTTTTTATAATTGGTTATCTTGTCACTTCAGTAGTGTTGTTTAGGGTTATACCTAAGTAATTTAATGAATGTACCTGTTCTCCAATAGCGTTTTGGCTACCAGGATGATTTTTTTTTGCTTTGGTATTCAAAATAATATGATTAGATTTCTGCTTATTGAAATGAAGTCCTGAAATTTCTTGGAAACAATTTATAATTAAGTCAAATTCTTGCAATTCAGACTCTGAGTTGGTTAGGGTGAGTAAAATGTCATCTGCAAAAAGAGTTATTTTGGAGTTATAGTTGTTATAAACATTAATACCCTTAAGCTTTTGATTATTTCTTATTAAAGAGGCAAAATCTTCTATGCCTAGAGCAAATAGGATGGGAGACAGTGGACAGCCTTGCTTAATCCCTTTAGTTATTGGTATGGACTCTGACAAAAAAGGGCCTAGTTTAACATAAGCAAGAGTATCTTTTTAAACAGCTTTTATCATAGAAATAGATGATGGTGGAAATGCTAATGTGTTTAATATTCCAGAAAGATAGCCCCAGTTGAAAGAGTCAAAAGCTTTTTCTATGTCTAAGCTGACTAAAAGGGCTTCTTCATGCTGTCTATTTAGATAGCCAATAAGTGTTAGTATTCTCTTAATATTATTGTGTGTGTGTATCTTTTATGAATAAAACCTGTTTGATAAAATTTATCATTTTTCATAAGGAGGACCGTCACTCAATCAGCAAGTATGGACATAAATATTTTATAATCACTATTTAATAGGGAAATCAGCCAGTAAAATTTGCAGAATTGTGGTTCTTTATTAGTTTTGAGAATGGGGTGATTAAGGACCACTTCCAGGAAAGTGGTATCAGGTTTTCAGACTGTACTACTGTTAAAGCTTTATGAAGAAAATAAATAGTAGCTATGGGAAATAGTACACTTTATTTATAATACAATCTATGCCAGGGGCCCTATTAGGTTTAAAACATTTAATTTTATCTTTTATTTCATTTAGAGTTATTTGCTTTTCCAATTTCACTTTAAGTTAATCAGGGATTCTCTCTGATTTGATTGTAGCCAACTCCTTATCTAGATTATAACTTAAATTATCAGAATTATAATGATTAGTGTAAAGAAACCTGAAAGCATCTAATATATATCCTATATCAGATACTGCCTTATTGGAAGACTCATGTATTATTGTTGTGATATTATCTGATTTTGAGTGACTCTTGGCTCTAACTGCCAAATTATGCATGTGCTTTGGAGTTAGTGCATATGAATTTAATTTCATCTTCTCAAGAGCTAAATTTGTTCTGTGCACCAAAATATTTGAGTACTTTTTATTCATTTTAACTAATTATTTTTTATCAACTGGGGATAAGTGTGTTGATTTTGATTTAAGAGTTGAAATTTGGTTTTGCAGACTTTGCATCTCAGATTCCCATTTCTTTAATTTATTATTGTACCAAGTGACAGTTCTACCATAAATAAAGGCATTTAAAGCATCACATATTATTATTACATTAGTATTAGAACTAGTGTTTAAGTCTTGAAAATATTTTAATTCTGCTCATGACCAACATTGAAATCATTAATTTTGGTGATATATGAAGAAATTCTAAGTATAGAAATTAATTTAGTAAAATCTAGCTGTATTTCAAGTTTGAAACAATCATGATTGGAAACTGGCCAAAGAATTATAGAGAACAACAAAAGTTTTAGCTTTAAATCATTAGAGACTAATATTCTATCAATCCTAGTTTGGGTTTTGAACCTGTTATCAATATAAGAACATTTCAGGGACTGATTATGTTTAGAGTTTATAGGTTCATAGGTTCATAGGTAGGTACTAGGCTATCGGCCTTGGTGCCTATACGAGCCCAGACAAAAAGGTACCCTGGCTTTTGCCACCCAAGAAAATTATTTTCCTGTGCCACTGTCGAGCAGAGCCACAGAGGTGATCCCCGGGGTGAATTTCCTATTTCCCACCCAATAATCAAGATTTTTCTTGAAGAGTGCTAATGAGGAGCTTTGTTTGATATAGATAGGTAGTTTATTCCAGAGTATGGGAAGTCTCTAGGACAGGAATCTATCCCTCCGGCATGTTCTGTTTCTTGTGGTGACAAGGTTTAGGTCCCTAGAGCATGTAGCACAGAGGGATTGGGATTTCTTTAAGTGGAGCATGTCCAACAGCTCTGGGTTTGACATAGCTTTGTATGTTAGGCAGAGATCACCTCTGAGTAGGCAATATGCGACAGAGTAAAGCTGGAGTTTTTTGAAACGGTCTGCACAGGGCATCTGTTTGAGGCTGGTAATCCTCTTTGTGAGGTATTTCTGTGGCCTTTCCAGTTGTTGTAGATGTCTTGTGAGGTACATACCAAAAGGGGCGTTTTACTCTATAATGGGTCTAATGAGTGATGAGTAGAGGGGAACAATGACCTCTTTTTTTTCTGTATGAGAAACCTTTTGTGAGGAGGTGTGCCACGTAGAAGGATTTCCTGACTACTGTGGTGATGTGATTATCAAAGGAGAGACTACTGCCCACCTGTGTCCCAAAGTCTCTTATCACACTTTCAGTGTTAAATATACTACCGCCTATGTTGTAGTTCATGGGTACAGAATTTTTACCAAAGGGGATGACAATGCACTTTTTGGCATTGAGCTTGAGGCCATGGCTTTGACACCAGGCATCTGTCTCAGTGAGGCCCTTTTGTAGGATGTCCACATTGTTAGGAGTTTCGATTATGGCTCCTAGTTTGCAGTCATCTGTGAACTTCATTAGCCAAAGACCTTCTGTGTTAGCCTGTACTTCAGAGAAGTAGATACCAAACAGGAGAGGACCCAGGACTGAGCCCTGTGGTACTCCACTTGTCACTGGTCTGAAGTTGGATTTGGAATCTGCTACTTTCACAGTGTGGGTTCTGTCAGTGAGCCAGTTGGCAACCCATCTTGTGACATAGGGATTTATACCTAGTTTAGTGAGTTTATCTATAATTCCAGAGTGGGGGATGGTGTCAAAAGCCTTGGCAAGATCTAGATAGGCTGTGTGAATCACCTTACCCTTGTCTACGGCTTTGGTGACTGCTTCAAAGAAGTCTATCAGGTTTAGGAGACATGATTTGCCTTTTACAAAACCGAACTGGGTGGAGTCCAGAGTTTGGAGATTACCAATGTCTTTGTTTATAAGTTCCATGATGATATGTTCCATGGCCTTGCAGACCAGGCTCGTCAGGCTAATGGGGAGGTAGTTCCTGGGGTCCATGGTGGCTCCCCCCTTGTGGAGTGGGATAACCGTCGCTGTGCACCATTCAGCAGGTACAAAGCCTGAGGTGAGGCTATGATTGAACATGGTACTTAGGTGGGGTGACAGTTTGTTCTGTAGTTCATTTAGAACACAGCCTGGGATGTTGTCTGTTCCCATGGATGCTGTGTTCTTGACTTTGGAGAGTGTGGTTTTTACCTGTGCAGCCGTGATTACAGGAACTTTGAATTCTTCCGGTATAGAGATGGGCTCTTTAGGGGGTGAGAGGGGGGGGGT
Source organism: Protopterus annectens (assembly GCF_019279795.1). Classification (NCBI taxonomy): domain Eukaryota; kingdom Metazoa; phylum Chordata; order Ceratodontiformes; family Protopteridae; genus Protopterus; species Protopterus annectens. The sequence goes on along the minus strand of NC_056746.1, from coordinate 127,384,901 downwards.
AAAGTTAGCACTGAACCTCTCTACCAGGATGTTGGCAATATCAGTTGGGTCTGTATATTTAGTGCCATTGTGCTGTAACTCAAAGCAGATCTGAGTGTTGCTATTGAGATTCTTGACATAGCTACAGACTGTTTTGTGGCTGTCTTTAGAATCAGTGGTGATTTGGTTTTCATAACTAGCTTTAGAGGATTTTATCAGGGATCGCAGCTTCTTACTGAGACTAACCAGGGAGCTCCTCCACTCATGGGATTTTACTCTCTTTTGCAACAGTTTCTTCCTTCTGTTGTACAGTTTGTTTATGGCAAGGGACCACCAGATTGTCTTCCTTCTTTTGGAGGATAGCGTCTTGGCTCTGTTTGGGATAGCATGATCCATGCACTCGTGTAAGTGCTTATAAAGTGCAATTGTGTAGGATTCAGTAGTCGTGACTGTATTGTCCATCTGCATGGGTGTCATGAAGTTCACCACTTCTGTCTTAAGAAGCATGAAGTTGGCTTTGGAGAAATTTTTTACCATGGTTTCCTTAATGGGGTTGGGGGCAGGATGTAGATATCTAGGGTAAATAGCTTATGGTCGGATCGGACCAATGAGGCATTGACTTCAGGTGTGGAACACTGGCCACTCATGTTGGTAATGACTAGATCTAGTATATTGCTGCCCCTGGTGAGGGTGTGGATAGGTTGATCCAGAGTTATATTTAGAGTTAAATTATCATATACATTCAGATTTAGAGTTAAATTATCATATACATTAAGGGAATCAATCCATGTCTTAAATAGCTTTGCTGTGGATGTTAGCCTTAGTGGTCTGTTGTTAGAAGTGTCAAGATTATCTAAAATACAATTAAAGTCCCCCCAGTATAAAATTACCTTTATAAGTATTTGTAATAAAATCCAGATGACATCTTGCAGTTGACACACCTAATCCTAGAAACCAGTATAGATTGACTAGTGACCAAATTCTATTATTAAGTTTAATAATGATGATGGTTAATAGTCCCTCAGGATCTTCATATTTATATAAAATTTGAGGGTGAATAACACTTCTTTTCCTGAGAATCATAACACCTCTGCTTTAGCTTTATATGAAGAATGGGCTAGTATTGTGTAATTATGGGGTTCCAGACATTCTTTTCAACTGATTTAAAATGAGTTTCTTGTAGGAATACTATTTGGGGTTTATTTACATTTAAATACCTTAATACACTAGTTCTTTTTTTTTTTGGATTATTGAGTCCATTTACATTTAAAGAAACTAAGGATAAGGACATAAATAAATGTAGATATAGCTAAAATAATAAGAAATAATCAAATTCCTATTTAGACAGTAGCCTTCAGTTCTAATACTTGCCAGAGTTATGATCCTGGATTTAAGTGGGCAAAATGTGCAGGGATTAGGATTTCCAGTATTTGCCATTCAGTTCACAGCCATAGTTCATCTAACCAGCTTGTGACCATCTTAGTTGTTACTTTTCAGATTACTTAACAACTGTTTTCTTTAGCTCCCAATTAAGATTATAACAACTGAAAAAATAATCACATTTACTGACTGAATTTAACAGTGATATTTAATAGTCCGCGAGATGGGATCCAAATATCACCACACTGATCCTCCTGGTCAAGGTTATCGATAATTACTAACTTTATCAGCCTGTTCTTCATTTAGTAACAAATATAATTTATTGGCATTTTGTTTAGTGGCTTATACCAGAGATGTTTCATCATAACTTGGATATATTACTTGTGACTTTTTATATACTAGTTATAGTTACAGATTTTTAACAGCAAGTGATTTTATATTGGTGCATAATTTCATAATGGCTAAAAGCAAATGACTGTTGACTCCTACCAAAGAGTGAAACAAAAATTAAATAGAAAAAACAATCATAAGTAACTTGTAAATGTTTTATTGAAGAAATCTATGAATACAGATCCACTTTTCAGGTCACTGCACTGTTTTTCAGTCTAAGCTTGCCTAATGTTTCTGCCCAGGGTCCTGACCTGTAGTTATAACTGAAACATGCTACTGGCTCCAACATACTATTTAAAAATGACAAGCTTATACATTTGCATTTAACTTGGCAAATAAAATGTTGTCGTAAAATTATAGCACCAGCGTTTCTTCATAGCTTCTGAAATACAGCCATAGAAATGACAGTGACAATGCTTACTTAAATAAAATATTTTCCATGACCTCAGAATGGGCCACAGCAACAAAATGAATGACTGCATTTGGCAAATGACATTGTAGACGGGTTCCTTCTCTCAGCAGGCTGAAAATATGGAGATTGATATATAACATTACATTCAACAGGAGTAGCACAGAAGCGTCCACAGTCTAATGGTTTCATGTACATTAATAGTCCTGTTCTGCTCAGCAGCCGATGATAGTATAATATGTACAGACAGTGGATGAAACATTTGTCTGTAATGAATTTATGGCAGAAGAGGAAAAATATTTTATTTGAATATTGTGTCAAATGCAGACATAGTGGAAGACATGTTTTTTTTTTTTTTTTTTTTTTCAGAAATGTGTTTTTCTATATGGGCCCAAACAAGGTGCTTCATCCCTTTCACTACAAATTTTAATATGATAAACTTGCAGGTATGGGAAACCGTTGACACATTAATCACATTCAGTGATACCACATTTTGGCCAAGTGCATATGTTCAAAAAATTCACCAGCACTCTTTTAGCCAGATGCCCGCTGCAATATCTTTAAAATGTCATGTGCGTCTCAGCAGCGCAGCAAGACAGTTGAATGATGAACAGTGTGGCACAAACACTTTATGTCTTCCTTTCTTTTAATGAAACATAATATATATGACAGACTGAGGGAAGTGTACAAAAGCATCATGTTTCAACATTTTTTTACCTTGCTCCTGCAACACAGTCATTTAGACCAGAAAAGAAGAAGTCTGCACATTCCTGAAAAATGCGGTGAATTCTCCAGCATTCATTTTACATTTCTAAAGCATCATGTGGGCTGATAATGAGATTTCTAAAAACAAGAATGTCCAAAATAGACACAGAAGGCATTTTCTTTACAGTGAAGCTAACAGTCTGAAAAAAACTGCTCAGTGTGAAAGAAGTCTAGTTGCAGGTGTAAGTACAAATGAAAACATTAAGAAGTGTGCAAATTGAATCATTACTTTCACAGACACCAGTTTAAATTTTAAACTACCAGCAGTAACACGAGTTTAAGGCATGAATAATGAAAAATGCTAGGGCTTCTTTCAGAGATCAAAGCTACATAATTACAGATACCTTAAAAAGTAGTGCAATTTCAGAGTTCTACATCCTGCAATCCATGCTAGCAGACAGTGTGCTATTTTTACAGTGGCAGAAACAAACTCAGGCTTTTTTATTTACATCTTCATCATGCAAGAAATTTTAAATTCTGTGTTATTAAGTGTGGCTATAAAACAAATGATGATTCTTCTAAGCACTTTTGTACTTAAAATTTAGAGTATGATAAAAGAGTGCATAAAGTTAACACTCGTAGCTAACATTTTCAGTAAACAAAAATCTTAAAATTTAAGAATCTGATGTCAGAATTATTGAGTTGAACAGTGCATACAGTTCAATGGCCTTTGTTCATCTGTTGTGGATTGCATAAGATGCTTTTTTTTTACATGCGTGCTCCAGTGTCTTCCCTGGACTAAGTGCATTTGTATAAAACTATACAAATCCATTTGTATAGTTGTACAACAAGATTATAAAGTGTATCACCTGAAACTGTAAGCTGTAAGGACACATGCAAAAATTCCGTATTACTTGGTTGCAGAAAATGATTGGAAATAACTTCTAAGAACCAGTGTTATACAAGGTGTCTTCTGAGTTTTTCAAACAATAAAAATATACCTGCTTATAAAATGCAGTGTAGGACGGCCCATAGCTAGATATGCAGCTGTTAGTGCTTGTTGAAGTCCATCAAATCAGTGTTACATAAGATATTACCTGCAATACCAATGTTTTTAAAATGCAAATACTTGTCAGAAGATGCAGCAACCCATATGCTATGATGTAAAATTTATTCAAGTAATTACAAAAGAATGAAGAAGGGAAAACATAGGGTCAGATTCAGGAAACTTTGTTGCATTGTGTTAAGTGAATCTACACAGTAAGTGGACATAAGCAGCGTGTATGTGATTCAGGAAAAACAAAGTGCGCAGCATGGCCAGGCCAAGCAGCACAGTCAGGGAAGGTATATGTGACTGGCTGTGTAATGACATGGTAATGACCAGCATTATTAAATGAGCATATATATGTATGCTAATGAGGCAAAACAAGATGGTGGAGAGATACAGAAAAGGATAAATGCCGTAGAGTTGTGCCCACCATACATTTAAACTCAGCGCTGGATTGTTAAACAATGTTAGCGGTTCATACAGCTTGAGTAAATGTGCATTGGTAAGAGAATTTCTGCTGCTGATACTGATACTGCTGATCCTGGTCATCCATGGGCACGTTGGCTACCATAGACAGCCCTCCCCCCTGGCAGGTGTGACACAGAAGCCATTGCATTTTCCAGTGGGTGTTGCGGTGGGTGACTGAGTCCATCCAAGCAATCACACATAGAGGACATGCACTCACATAAGTCGTCACAGACACCCTGCATCACCTTCACTGTCTCTGTCATAGGGTTGCAGATAGGCACATCATTGTTATAATATAATGTTTGTTTCTTGGCATTTGTATTATAGTACAGGTATGGTGGTCAGACTCTGCTGACATTGTAACTGCTTTCAGTCAATATATTGACACTTTTCTCTGCATCACACATGCATATCTTGTTTCATGTTTTTTATCTTTCATTTAGCTGACATTTAAATCTGGGTGTTTCATACCACCGTACTGATTGTTGTTCTCATCCCTGATTGTGTCACCAGTTCCCGTTGCAGTATTTTCCATGTTATATGTCTGTTTGTGTGGCCCGAATACCTCACCTACCCTCCTGCCTTAATAATACTTCCCTTGCTACCCTACTATTTCTATTTATCTTCTCTGCATATATATATATATATATATATATATATATATATACACACACACACACACACACACACACACACACACACACACACACACACACACACACACATACACACATATATGTGTATATATATATATATATATATATATATATATATATATATATATATATCATCATGTCAAAAAATAGATCATCCCACAAGCCTCATGAGGTAGGGTGGTCATGTAGGGTATGTGTGGGATTACTCCAAGAACCTTTGAGGCTCATGTTCACTCATGAGCACCACTACTCCATGTACTTCCCTGTGGCCCCACCATAATCCTACACAATTTTCTTGCATGGTCATTCTACAGCTGCAATGACAATGTTTAACTAGATGCTCATTGCGCACAAGTTTTCCTGACTGCAGTCTTTGTTAACGAGCATCGGGGATTGTTCTGTATGCACAATAAACAGAGTAGAGCTGGCAGTGATCACGGCCGAAATGTTTCTGAATCCTTGGTATAATTGGTAACAATGTTTTTCTTCACTTACTCAATCTCAGAAACATTCTTCAAGATAATTTTCTTGGTTCACCTGCTCAGAGATTAATGGCCAGGCAGACTAGAACAACTTTACTGATCAATAAACAGCTGATAGTACCAAATGTAAAGAACAACAGAATGGTCAACTCAACTTTAAAAAAAAAAAACATCAGTGACAAATGTTGTACTATGGCAAGTCCAACAAACCTCTTTGACCATTAAAAGAAGGAGAAGTTGTGAGAATGCAAACATCTAAAGGATATGACCGAGTGGGGATTGTCAAAAATCTTTGTGAAGAATCAAGATCTTACATTGTACAATCTGAAGGAATGGATTTTAGGAGGAATTGAAGACACATGCTTGCAGTCTCCAAATCAGTGACACAGCAGATCGCCTGCGCCAGAGACTCTATTTCTCAGAGTGACTCTACACTTGTTCGAATTCCAGAAGACAGTGTACCTTCTTCATGTAATCTGATGTATTCCCCTGGAGTCCCAATTGAAAAATAATCCCCAGAAACTGTCCCTGTTGCTAAACCCAGTCAAAGTTTTTTATGTGACTGTATCAGGTAGAATTTCCAGACACAATCTGAAATACACAACGACTTGGACTTGAATTCCGATTTGTTGTTAAATGTTGATGTGATATCTAGCTTGTGAAATGTTTGTTCTCCTGTTGCATGTTGAACAAATTAAAGAGGGAGGATGCAGATCATTGAATGTATTGTACCTAGTCAGCCACTGTAGTTAGATAGCATGTGCATATAAGTACTGAGCACGTGCAAGATCAGTGCCATTTTGTACAATCAGAGACAATGCAGGCATGAATGGAGATGCACATGTGTGTGTTTGAATTAATAAGTGAGTCAAGTAGCTGAAGAACATGTTCCAGTTACAGTTCCTGATGTGTTTATGTACAATAAATATTCTGAACCCATTGCAATGCTTTAGCGTCTCTTTGAATACACAAGACTAGTGACAGAGGTGTTTTAGTTTATATCAAAAATAAATACACCTCAAGGCTGGTCAAACAAGACAATGCACATGAGCTTCTCCACATGCAAATACATTGGCTAAATCCTGTTCCACTTTCTTGCAAGCTACTGGACCCCCTCTATGACCCATGAAACCCATAACATGCACTTAAACTTATTGGAAGCACTTTGGGCAACTTTAATTACCTCAATATTAACTGGGAGTCATATATGACATCAATCATACAGGCACAGAGATTCCTGGATTTATGTAAACACAAACTCACTAGACCAGATTGTCAGTGCACCAGCCACGGTTGCAAACATACTGGATCTAGTCCTTACTAATATGGGAGAGTGCTGCACACCCCCTAGTGTAATGTCTTCTCTGATAAGGTCAGACCACAAAATGGTCTCCTTTAAGTAAAACTAAAACCTGGAACCCCAGATAATCCTGGAATATTCAGGAAATACTCTAAGGCTAACTTCCTACTATTAAAAGATAACCTGGCAAAATTTCAAGCCCTATAAACTCTGAGAACAATGCTGCCTATGTGGAACCATTCACAGAAACCCTATATAAGCATGTTAAAAGATACAGAGAGGCAGGTGTACCCATCAGGAAGAAGTTCAGAACTAACTCAAAAAACAAGCCACCCTGGTGGAAACACAACATCAATAGGCTGTATAACAGAAGGAAGAAAATCATGGCAAAAATTAGGAGGTGCAGCACATAGCAGGATAAAAGCAGTGTTATCAAACTAAACAAACAACTCAGAGGACAAATAGTCTACCAAGGTCAAATTTGAGGTAAATTTGGCTTCACAGGCCATGAACAACCACAAGACACTCTTTAGTTATGTCAGAAACCTCAAAGGCAATGCACAATTATGTGCAGAGATCATTGTGAATGTTGTCACCTATACTGAGCCAGAGGATAGAGTGAGTCTACTAGCCAACAACCTCAGATCCAATTTTATCCCTCTCCCCCCCCCCCAACCTCCGATCAGGAAATACCATCAAATATTACTCTCCCTCCAATCACTAGGGAACAGGTCCTTAATGCTCTCTCTAAAGCCAAGAACACTACATCATTAAGCCCAAAAAATATTCCAGGATGCCTTCTAATATGCATGAAACATGACCTATCAGGCCCTCTGGATTTGCTATTTAACTGTAACCTCCAAGCAGGCTTTGTGTATCACAAATGGGGAACAGCAGCAGTCATCCCACTGCGCAAAGGTGGGCCATCTACAGAAACCAGAAACTACTACTATGTCTCACTAGGGTCATATGCAAAGCCATGGATGGTATTATCATGGAAATTATCAATAATGGCATAGGAAACCACCAGATACTGGACCCAACCCACTTTGATTTCTTCAAGGGCAGGTCATGCCTACTCAAATTATTGGACTTCTTTGAGAAGGTCGCAAATGCAATGGAAGATGTCAGAATGGTTCACCATGTCTACCTTGACCTGTCCAAGGCATCTGACACAATACCTCACCCAGACATTGTTGACAAACTCAAGAGGTCAGGTATAAACCCTTATGTTACCTTTGCCTGTGATATAAATAGCGACTGCTGGACAGACAGGCGTATATCCCAGGATCTATATTAAATTAGCAAATGTTTAAAAAAGCGAACACTGATTTATCAACCCCATGTAAGCAAAAGTTTACAATCCTGAACACTTAGAACAGTGATTATTTTTCCCCAGGGAAACAAAATCACTGTTCCACAAAAAAATAAATGCATAAATAAATAAAAACCTTAAAACATCACATAAAAATGTGAGGGGCTGTGCCCCAATACCTCTCCCTACCTAAATATACCAACTCCGAGATTGCACTACAGTGACAAAAAAGGCAAAGTAACGGAGGCGACCAAACAATTTCTTTCCCAGTGAAAGAAATCGCTTATATGTAATTTCGCTATTTTGCTGTTTCGTGCTTTCAAGTTCAATCAAGACACATTTGAAGGAATGCGTCTTCGATTATATAATAGGAACCCGTATCCCAGAGACTACCTCTTCTCTGGAACAGGCTCCCCATCCATGTGAAGCAAAATATCTCCTAACCTAATTCAAGTATAACTTGGACAATTGGATCGAGAACAGGAAATTCATCCCTGATTTGGCACGAATGTCTCTAATGGAGATAGGCAACCTATAAATGGTTCATCTCCCAGGCTCCTACTTGTAAATGTTTCATCTCTGAAGCCCCTGCTTACACTTATAAATGGTATCAGAGCTTGTCAAATATTTGAGATTTGTGTCTAAGCTTAAGAAGGCCCTTATGGTCTTTACCCTAGTAACACCTATGAGCCAATGAAGTCATTTCTGTCTGTATATTCTCTGTGGATTATCAGCTTCCAGTCACAGAAAAGCATCTATTGAGGCAAAACATTTTGGGTTTGCATCTATTCAAATAAAACTAAGAAGGAAATAAGAGAAAAAAGTAAGTACAGTTACTAATATTCTGTTTAGTAATATAAGAACTCAAACAACTTGTTCAAAGTTGTGTAATTAAGCTAGAAAAAAAGTGATTTAATGCTGCTGTGGGAGGATGACAGACATCTGAATTCAAGGTACTTCAAAACATAAAGTACAAGGAAGTATGGGCAGAAAAGTGTTTATAGAATGTTTAAAATCATGTTAATTAACCTGAAAGGGGAGATCACTTTCTGTAAAACGTTTGTCTCACATCATCTCCAGATTTAATAAAGCCTCAAAACTGACACCAGAACTAATTGATTTGTAAGGTATGGAACACAGGAGACATGCAGTGTTTTGTGGTAAAGTTTAAAATTCTTAAAGTACACTGCTAGCAAATTGTGATGTCATTTAGTGAATTAAATACTACCCTTAGTATGGCAATGTATGGGTAGGTAGTGAATGATGTAACACCAGTGAGAGAGGCTTTAGGTGCCATAACCCTGAAATGCACCTTGACTGATGCATTGTTGAAGAGATAGCCTTTATCCATATATCCATATAATGGTTCTAAAGATAGATGTGATTTCTCTTTTATTTTATTTACTTTGTCAAGAGAATAACAGGTGTACAATACATAGGAACTGATTGTCTTAAAGTGCAGAATAAATTATATTCATGAGAAGGAAACTGAGCAGAACAGCATAACAAATGCACAATAACTTATAGGATCATAGGAATTTACTAGGCTATTGACCAGGAGGTCATTTCAAGCCTAGCTGTTTCATCCCAATGCAATACCAATGATACTCTAGTCAATACCAGAATTGTATTTATTAATGACTGCCCATTTTCAGGAGGGTTGTGTGCGCTATCCCCAGTAAGAATTTGCGGTGCCCTATCTTGTCCAGGGTCCTTTTGAACAGTGTCATAGAGGTGCTCTGTTTTACATGAATTGGCAGCCTATTCCAAAGATGCGGCAGTCACTGGGAGACAAATCTATCCCTCCAACAGGTCCTATTCAAGTTGCAGGCCATATTTAAGCCCCTGGAATGGGCAGCTCTAGTCCCACTTGATTTATGGATATGCAGCAAGTTAATTAGGTTTGGGTCAGAGATTGCTCTGTAAGCCAGGCATAAGTCTCGTCTAAGAAGTCTGTACAATACTGAGCATAGTGACAGAGACTTTAGTCAGATTGTCTAAGGTACATGCTGGACTCCCTTGATCTTCTTAGTTAGAAACCTCTGAGGTCTCTCAAATTGCTGCATGTGCTTTATACAGTACATGGCAAAAAGGGCGTTATACTCAATTATGGCCCTGATTAATGAAGAGTATAGAGGGGATATAACCTGCTTTCCTCTTGTATAGTCAGTTAACCAAGAACTATGATAGAATTAATTGTGTCACAACTCACAGCCTAGTAACCCACACAAACCTGATCTATTTCTACTTTACCCTTTGCCTTATCCTCTCTATTTACTTCACATATTTGGAATACTGTTGCACTAATTTCCATCTGTGAGTGAGAATAAAACTGCTTGTCACCTGTCTGTGAGTTAATCACCTTAACTGTTGTACCAAACCCAACCCTATATTCTGCGTAAGTGCCCAAACCCTGGTCTGACTCCAGTCCTTACTAACCAAACAACCATATTCTGTGTAAGATCCCAACCCCTGGTCTGACTACAGTCCTTGCTAGCCAAACCATCATATTTTGTGTAAGAACCCAAATCCTGGTCTGACTGTAGTCCTTACCAGCCAATCAACCATACTCTGTGAAAGAGCCCAAACCCTAGTCTGAATGTAGTCCTTACTAACCAAACTACCATGTTCTATGTAAGTGCCAAATCCTGGTCTGGCTGCAGTCCTTACTAACTAAACCACCTTACTCTATTAAGTCTCAAACTCTGATCTGATTCCAGTTCATACTAACCAGACTACCATAATCTGTGAATGTACCATACCTAGGCCTGGCTCCAGTCTTTACTTACCAAACCACCATATTTTGTGTAAGTACCCAAACCTTCATATGACTCCAATCCTTACTAACCAAATCACCATATTCATTGTAATTACCAAACCCTGGTCAGACACCCATCCTTACTAACTAAACTACCTTGTTCTATGTAAGTACATAACCCTGGTCTGGCTCCAGTCCTTACTAACCAAACTTCAATATTTTGTGTAAGTACTCAGGCCTGGTTTGATTCCAGTCCTTACTAATCAAACAACCATATTCTGTGTACATACCACAGCCTGGTCTAACTGCAGTCCTTACTAACCATACAGCCATATTCCATCTACGTACACTGCTTGGTCTGACAGCAGCCCTTACTAACCAAACAACTGCACTCTGTGTTAGTACCCAAATCCTGATAGAGGCACTGGGAACTAACGTCGGGCAGCACAATGCCAGGGCACTTCTATGGGCTAGGCTTGTAAAGGATCCAGGGCCATTAGCCTAGTACATACCTATAAACCTATGAACTCCTTCCTTTTACAGTTTCCAGCTGCAGGTAGTATTAAAGTGGCATATCTGACCCGTTTTAAGCTTGGTGTAATATTCCTGAGCCAGACGACAAAGCAATATCTGAAAGTTGTCCAAAACAGGACTCCTTATGCCTAAACAGTGCAAGAAGTACTTTTGTCTTAGTACAGACCTGGAAAATGTTATGATGAGGGAATTATGCATATGCCACAGACACTTCACCTGTAAGTTATTTCATTTGTTTCTCTGTAATGACTAGTTCAATGCAAGCTGACTTTCTGATTATCTCATTCTTAGTAGCCACCTCATCATTCATATCTTCATCTTCTGGGTATTATATCCTAGCACTTCCTCATTACTGGTCAGTCAAAGAAATGTCCTAAGGCCACGGTACTCTGAAAGAAACAGCATTGCTCTTGGAGACCTCACTTCTTACTTACGTTTTCCCATTGACTTGCCATTTCTTGACTTTCCGTCTGATTAACAACTTACTCTTTCTGTTAGTGAACCCATGGAACACCATCTGCAAACTGGTCATCTTTTTATAGTGGACATTGTTGAGGCTAGCATGGCAGCATAGTACTTGTCCTGTTACCAGCTTTAACTGTAGAGCACTGCAGACTTCTGGTCAGAAAAAAGTTGGCTACCTCAGATATCATTTCTTTGTAGCTTTTACTCTTCCGAACCTTAGCAAAAACAAACATGATTCCCTTTTACCACACTGATCCTGGCTCTGCTTTCATTTTCTTCTAGAAAATCTTAACATGTCAGAATATGTACTTTTCTACAGTATACCTACAGTTTAAGAGATGGCTAGCAACCCTGAATTACAACTGACCACAAGCTCTTATTGGGGCCATATGACTTCACATAGAATAAGTGGAAAACAACCAATGCTGAGTTTTCATTTTTGTCATTCATTATTCTTCAGAATTTGAGTATAAAGATTGCAATGACATAAACCAGTGTTTTACATATAAGACAATTATACCTCCTATCCAATGCCAAAGCTTTCTGGGAAAAAGTAGACCAACGTTGTGACATTCTAAAACCTTTACACATTGTCTGTCTAGCACCACTGGTAAAATTTCTAACCAGTACACTTCCTCTTCATTTGATAGCTCTGTGGTGGAAAGGAGTAACATCCAAGTTATTGCCCAGATATCCTAGGCATTATTAGCAGTCCAGTCCAAATAGTAGTTGACCACACAGAAACTGAGAGGAGTGAAGAGTCAAAGCCTGCTCACCTGTCTGTTGTCAAATTATTAGGGGTGCACAAACATGCAAGAGTCTCTCTTGAGTCCCTGGCAGAAACCAAAAATCCATAGAAGTACTTCATTTCAAGAGATGTAAATTCATTTGAAGAACTGTCACTCACAGTAGTGAGACAGATAACCTCTTAGATGTCCATTACGTACTAATCTCTTGGCACCAGAGGACATGCAAAGAGGTGAAATGATAGATGTAAAATGAAAAAAGAAATGATCATCCGAAGATAATAGGACAGTTCTCAGTGCTCAAATTTCAAAAGAAAAAAATATATTTTTCTTTATTTGGGAAACTCTCTGACACATTTATAAGTCATTTAGTTCCTCCTGATGCTTATAATCCCCTTTCCATTTTAGAACTACTGCCACTTTAAAATGCAAAAACGTCTTGTTCTTTTTGAGTTGAGTGCTTCTTGAACTGGACGATCCCCAAGTGTCTTAAAAATCCATTTCTCATTTACTCATAAACATGTTACCCATTTTAGTTTCTCACTTTGGTACTTTGGAGGGGCAGTTTACTTTGAAAATCAACACTTCATCATTGAACCTTGCATCCTGTTCACAGACAGACATGGCTTCATACGTTGAGAGCTCATTTATGACTGAGAGTTAGCTCCCCTATCACATGACTCATGGCTGAGAGTTAGCTCTCCTATCACATGACTCTGAAATGTATAAACACTGATGCTTTCTTTGTGGATATGACTACAGCATCTCACCTGGTGCATAACTTTCATCTTTTTTCAATCTCATCCTTCCCTTGGCTTTGGAGAACCTTCTTTCTGGATTTCTAATTGTCTTTTTGAGAGTCTTTCAATATGAGATTGGTTGGACCCTCTTAGAATCTAAAATCCTATTTTCCAGTATTACTTAGAGATCTGTTCTTTCTCTACATGTCTACTCTGTCTTGAGTTAATCTTAACTGCAGGTAATATGGTATTCACAAAGAAATCCCCCTCACTATCGAAATAACAATATTGTATGTCTTTCAAACAGTTATTCTAAACCATAGGAAAATTATTATTTTGGGCGGCACTCCAATGCCAGTTTGTCCCCTCATAAAGTTTGGTATATCTTAAACAGGTTTGGCAACCATATTTAATCTTGTCCTCACAGGAACAGTATAGTTTATGATGCCTTATTTTGTTGATTATACTGTCCACATTGCTGATATTTTAGGGTTTAGAATATCACAGCTGCTGTATCATGGAGTTTTTAAGTTTATGCAACTCGAAGAACAAAGATAAGGTTGGGGGGTTTTTCGTCACATTTTTAATTTCCTTGGCTACAAGTTTGTGCAACTTGGCCATATAATAAACAGACATTTATTGTGTGGGGGCATGTTCCTTCTACAGAAGTGGCATCTATAGTCTTTCATGTTTCTGTATATGTACATATTTTGATGTGTCATCGTTATAATTTTTTTATATATTTTAGTTACAGGGTTTGTGTCTTGGCCTAGGCAGATGTCATATTTCATTTTTTATAGGAAATCATGGAGTAATGCTTGATTTTTTCCTCACTTTCAAGCAACATGATCTTGATTTCATAGTCAAACTTTCAAAATTCTTGTTTCTATTCCAGATTTCCAGTCATCTTTCTTGAGAACCTCAGGCTACTATGAACAAAGGTATATTCATCCCTATAACTGAATAATGGATTCCTCTGATAAATACTTCCCAAAAGAAAGAGGATGGCGCTGTGCACTCAATCCACTCAAAACCAAATAAATGCCAAACCATGAGAAATGCGCCAAAATCCACAGCAAGCAGTGAAAAAATTAAATACTAACTGACAGCATGAAACTAAAATCTCCGCACAAATTATTCAGACTCTCGTGTGGAGTTTTTTGTTTTACGCTGCCAGCTGGTACTTGCTTTTTTAACTGCTTTGATGTGAATTTTGGTGCACTTTTCAAACCTTGGCATTTCTTTGTTTGTAAATACTTCCCAAATCAATTCTATAGGCTTAATAAACACTATTTGAAGTTTTTACTTATCTTGCCTCATTTTTAAGACAAAATCTTTGAGTAGATTTGTCCTGAATGAAATTGATTGATTGACTGACTGATTGATTTTAAGTCATGAATGAGATTGAAATCAATTTGTACTGCAGTCTTCTATATTGTTGAATTGTTAAAGTTGTGAAACAGTACAAGGGTTATGAAAAGAAGGCAAGGTAAGAATGGAATGAAATGATAAGCTAAAGGCATGGATGCATTATAAATAAAATGCAGGCTATGAAAATAATGCAGTTTAACATATATCAACAGAAGACAGAACTTTTTAAAAGGAAACTGAAATTTGATTAGAGTTTGATTAAGGAAATATATATGTAGTTTGATGGGAGTTTTGGTATTGTATGAGGAAGTCAGGAGTGTCAGAAAAGTATGTAAGAGTGGTACAGGATATGTACGAGGGTAGTGTGACAGTGGTGAGGTCTGCGGTGGGAGTGACGGATGCGTTTAAGGTGGAGGCGGGGTTACATCAAGGATCAGCTCTGAGCCCTTTCTTATTTGCAATGGTGATGGACAGGTTGACAGACGAGATCAGACAGGAGTCCCCGTGGACTATGATGTTTTCAGATGACATTGTGATCTGTAGTGAGAGTAGGGAACAGGTGGAGGAGACCCTGGAGAGATGGAGATATGCTCTAGAGAGAAGAGGAATGAAGGTCAGCAGGACTAAGACAGAATATATGTCTGTGAATGAGAGGGAGGATAGAGGAATGGTGAGGATGCAAGGAGTAGAGGTGGCGAAGGTTGATGAGTTTAAATACTTGGGGTCAATAGTTCAGAGTAACGGTGAGTGTGGAAGAGAGGTGAAGAAGAGAGTACAGGCAGGATGGAGTGGGTGAAGAAGAGTGTCAGGAGTGATTTGTGACAGACGAGTACCTGTAAGAGTGAAAGGGAAGGTCTACAAGAGGGTAGTGAGACCAGCTATGTTATATGGGTTGGAGACAGTGGCATTGACAAAAAGGCAGGAGTTTGAGCTGGATGTGGCAGAATTAAAGATGTTAAGATTTGCACTGGGTGAGACGAGGGTGGACAGGATTAGGAATAAGTATATTAGAGGGTCAGCCCAGTTTGGAAGGTTTGGAGACAAAGCCAGAGAAGCACGATTACGTTGGTTTGGACATGTGCTGAGGAGGGATGCTGAGTATATTGGGAAAAAGATACTAAGGATGAAGCTACCAGGCAACAGGAAAAGAGGAAGGCCTAAGATAAGGTTTATGAATGTGGTGAGAGAGGACATGCAGGTGGTTGGTGTGACAGAGCAAGATGCAGAGGACAGGAAGAAATGGAAACAGGTGATCTACTGTGGCAACCCCTAACGGGAACAGACAAAAGAAGATGATGATATGTAGTTTGATGGGATAAATATTCTGAAGAGTGTTTGAGGGCAATACATCACAAAATATGTAGATATAAGTAAAAAAAGTAATTGTAGGACTCGGTATGGAGCTTGTCAGACGTGAAAAGTTATATAAGGCAGTGAAGGAAAGGAATTGCAAGATGGATGGAGATAGCACAACTATGTATTTATATATGTAAAAGAAGTGAAGGTGCATGAGATAAAGTAGGTAAACACCTGATTATAAAGTATATAACATTAAGTATGGAGAGTATGGAAAGAGATATTCAGTAAAAGTACAAAATCTGCATGTCAATTACAGGTTGATTTCTATGTCACCCTCTGACCAGTCTGACTATCTAAGTTGCATTTAAAAGCTCTCTGTCAGAGGACTTCCAAGATGGTTGCACACTGTTCAATAGCATAACTTAAGCTCTCCCAGTATGAAAACAGTTGCTGACTTTGTGGGAACATGGGCAAAATTCTTGGCTAGGTTTATAATGGCCTCCGGACCAATAGCCTAGTATTGTCCTATGAATCTATGAGCCTATGAAACAAGAAACTGAGAAATAAGGACTAGTAATTCTGCAAGCTTTAGTAAAATTCAGTTACTGGCAAGTAAGTACAATATCTGGATGACAGTAAAGAAGAAAAAGAGATCTTGAAAGAAAAGCAACTAGAAAAGGTGAAGAGAAAACTGTGACTACAAAGAATCCTGCAACTATTCAGCAAAACATAGGTCAAGCTCCAACTTTGGTACAAGAGATAGCTTCCAGTACTTCAGAGGAAAAAATAAATCAAATGTACTTGTTTGTTGTTTAAAATAAGTGAAACACCGAATTAGTATATGAATGCAAATAAAAGGCTGGAAAATTGAAGAATTTTTTTAAACAGCTTTTGAGAAGAACTGATAAAACTGCAAAACATCAGAGGTCAAAATGCAGAAAAAGCTTGCTAAGAATTACACTTCTCAAGAAAAGCTGTTTAAAAATGATAGAGTTAAAGGACAGAGCATGCAGAGAAAACCTGAGATTTTCTGAGTACCAGAGAAACTGGAAGGAAAAGGCTGTATTCATTCTACGAAAACACATGGAAGCAACTGGTCTGATATTCCAGAGCAGGATTTGTCAATTAAAAGGATACATTGAGTGTATGCTTCAAAACCAGCCATGATAAAGCAGCCAAGACCTGTAAAGATGCAATCATACCAGCAGAAATAGCTGATCCTGACAGAACTGTGGCAGAAGGACAAAATATTATAAACATTGGAGAAAGTTGAGTGTTTGTGCAAAATGGTTATTCACTGTACACCAGGAAGAAGAGAAGCAGGGAATGTTGAGGGGCAGTTGGGAGATTCAAGTTGCATCCAACTATCTTCAGAATATTTTTCCTGGAGGATAAAAGTCATTTTTGATGCAGAAGAGGCTAAGGAGAAAATACAAAACTTTGTTCAACAAAAAGTGAACAGAAGGGTCTCTGCTTCTCATTCCTCTGATAATAAAGCTCATAGGGAGACTTTGCCAGTGAAACCTTTTCCAATGTTCCAAAGGAAAATGCTTGAGAGACATAAAAAGAACAGGAGTTGACTAGAAGAATCAGAAGTACCTTGGACTTGAACCAGAGTCTCGTGTTGGGAGATGGAGATTAACAAGAAGAAGACTAGCAACATTAAAATTAATGAATACGTGTGTGACTATAAAGCACCAATCACATTTGCAAAATGTGGCTCTAGAAGAAAACGTGGTTGAGAAATATTGGACTTTTGTTGACTTGTGGGTGGGTTGAAAAGCATATACCTCTCTTCATGTCATTAATGTTTTTAAGGACACTAAAATTTAAAAAAGTAACGGTAAGTAGAACAAATTTGCTTCTTAACAGTATTTGTACAAAACATTTTATGATATAAACTGCATGTTATAAAGTAAAACAGATTTGTTTAGTATGTAGTCAGGAGTATCTACAATGAGGGGTAAGGCTGAGTCTTTCTGTGATTGTTGTATGTAATAAAGACAAAAAAGTAAGCAAGTACTTTTAGCTTTAAGAACTGTAAACTTTACAATGTAAAAAGAGAAGAAAGGATGGCCAAAAGCATGTTTAAACTAATGTGCTGTAATCTTGGGCTATCGATGTGGGGGGTGGGTAGCAAAAGGACACTGATTATAATACATGTAAAGCTGAGATTTTTTTTTTTTTTTTTTTTTTTTTACTTTTAGAAAGGTGAATGTCTAGATTAATGCCCTTGGCATAATCTAAAAACATAGTGAATTTAATGAGAGGAGCTGAGTCTCTTGCGTATGTAATGATGTTAGCTTGTTTTTGTTTTTCTTTATCAAATTAATATTCAATGTGAGATGAGACGTCTGCAGCTGAGAACTGTTGCATATTATGTTCTTATTTTCCATGCAGACTACAGCTGCAGGCAAGTAATCTTGAAAGTTCTGAACATTGTTTGCTGAGGGAAATATAAAATTAAAAGGTTCAAGGCAAACAGCTCAATAAAATTAAAGTTTGAAATTATTGGATGTGAATACAAATTTTCCTAGCAGCCTAAATACTTTAATGCATTTACTACAACAGTGCACAGTTTATTTATTTTTTTCAGATAGCCAGTGCATTTTTCTTAAGTCTGAAAGTTAATGTTTTCTGAAAGTATACAAGCTGTTTTTCACATCTGGGAGGGGAATAGAAATAAAAAAGAATAGGCAGCAATCAGAGTAAATGAGAGTGCAGGCTGTAACATGTGCTTTTGCATGAATAACCTTAACTTTAGGTTAGGTAATGCTTATGGGTACAGCTGTTGATGTGGGACAATTACTCCTATCAGGAGGGTTAAACTTCATTATTTGAAAATGTAAATAGTTTTATGTTTGTTTTAAATTAATAAGTTATAGAGATGTTCTGTGTTTTTTGAGGATTTTCATTAAAAACAAAAGTCTTGAAAAATGGCACATGTATTCAAATAGAGATGACACGAAACAACAGTATAAAAGATCAACCTGTAAAGCATTAGTGTGCATGTGCTACACAACAGCTGGAAATAAAAATTTAAAAAAGCTGTCATGTATAACAGGTGGGAATAATAACTTCTTATTATAATTTGCTGTGCTATCCATCTTATTTTGGAATGTAAATGACTTCACAGGTACAGACAAAAGGGTAAGAATGTTGAACTATATTAAGAAATGCTGAGTGCAAATACCTATGCTGCAGGAGACACATTTGGAAAGAAATGAGCGTGGGAATTTGATAAAGTAAGGATTTTAGGATGGATATTCAGCAGAATATCAGGGACAGAAGAAATGGGGACTAATTATACTAACTGATAGAGGATCTCCAATAGTGAGAAAATAGGAAAAATAGTAATTGTGGGATTTGTGGCAGTAAGGGGCTACTGGCAAAGGAGGAGGATTATTCTGGCATGTATTTATATTCCACCTAACACAGCTATTTTGGAACTTAAGGAAAGTTTGGAATAAATAATCAGATTTCAGTAGGGAATGTTACTTATAGGTAGGAACTAAGACTTGATTTGCAATGCATATGGGGACCTAGAAGGGAAAATGTATCAAAAAAGGGTAGATTTCTGAACAAACATATAAAAATATTTAGTATGGAAGACATAAATTCATTAGCAGGAACTTGGAGAGAATTTACACATTATTCCCCAATGTACAATAACTGGTCTTCACTAAACATAAATTTCACAGAAACATGCACATTTAACTGAAAGCTTTGACCTACATCCAATAACTATTTGACCGTGCACAAATAAAAAATAAGATACAGATATGTAGCAATGAAGTAAAAATGACACAATGGTTCTTTCCCATCTTCCTGTTAAAAAGAGAAGAATTTAAGGACTGGGGAGTGGAAATTATTCAAGAATTATTAGGGAAAACGGAAATAAGTTCAGAAGTTATAGCTAGTGAGTGGAATAAAATGAAAGTGAAGTTTAAAAATAGTGTAGAAATAAAAGAAAAAGAGATATGCTTAGGAAGTAACAGAAAATATTTACAGGGGAGACAAAGGTCAAAACAGTAGAATATCACAGGTACAGAATGCTGAAGAGAAAATAAGATAATATGCATGAGTTTAGAAAGATCACTGTTAATCAACTGTTTTTTGTTTTGATAATAACTCCAGAGCACAAAAAAAAATAGCACATCGACTTAAGCAACAGAAAGTAGAAAGGATTGTTGCCAAACTTAGGCAGCCTACTACAAGCAAAATAACCAGATATCCTGCAGAGGTATTAGAGATGTTTTAGAAATTTTAAGAACCTTTGTATAAAGCAGAGAAATACAGAAATCAAGAAAGAGAACGGTTGAAAATATTTATGGAAGACTTAAGTATGCCAAGGTTGGAGGTAGATATGACTCAACAATTTAGAGTTAAGATAGGAAGATATTAAATAAAAACTGTGACATATAATAAATCTGCAGGAAAGTCTTTAGGAACAGATGGTATTCCTGTGGAAGTCTGGAAGCTAAAAAGGAAGACAATGAAACAGATCTCAAAGGTTTTGTTTAACAGCATTTTAAAAGGAAGGGAAGCACCTCCATCTGGGAAGAAAGCTGTGATGGCTGAAATACCTAAAGATGGTGAGAACTTATCAGACCCAACTTCATATAGACCCATTCCTATTTTAAATCATGATTTCAAAGTGTTTATGTCTATAATAGCTAAAATAATGCCAAAGGTATTGCCAAAATTGAAAGATGTGAATCAATATTTTTTGAGGGGGATGCAAACATTTGACAAAAGCAATAGAACAATGATGATCCAGAGGGAAGCAGAATGTAAGAAAATACTGCAATTGTTGGTGGGTCTTGATTAAGAGAAAGCATTCAACAGAGTAAGGTGGGATTTTATGAATAGGGTAATCGAAGCATTTCAATTCCCTGATACAATAATAAGCCTAATTAAGATAGTATATGATGGATGAGAGGCAAGAATTAAAGTGGGAGGGTTTCCACTCTGATAAGTTGTGTCTCACCACAGGAACCAGTAGGGGGTGCCTTCTTTATATTTAGAGTCAATGGCAAGGAAAATATGCTCTCAGAAATTAAGGAATATTAATGGTATGGTAATCAAGAAAAGTTGGCTTTATTTGTAGAAAATATTATTTTGTACCTAATAAAATATTATTTTGTACCTGGTAGAAAAAGGACATCTCAGTGTAATGGAACATTTTGAGACAGTTTCAAAACTTTTCAGGATATAAAATTAATAAAGACAAAACAAAGGCTATAACTGTAAATTATGGATCCACTCATGAATTGGTTCAGCAATAAGCATATTTATGGGAATGAGATAAAATGAAGCATTTAAGAAAATGGATTAAAAAGGCTTCTGCTATGCCACCTAAGCATATGTGGGAAGAGACTAAACAAATAATAATACAAAACTGAGAAAGTGGAAGTTGTTGTTTATGGATATGGATAGCAAGGTACATGAGGTGAAAATGTTTTAGTACCCTTAGTATTACATATACAAGTCAGACATTTTTAGCAACCAGAGGAGAAGTTGTGGACAATAATTAATATGGAGTTGATTAAATTTATCTGGGAGGTGAAGATGGCATGGGTCAAGTCAGATAAATTGATTCCGCCCTGGCGAGCAAGGTGATTTAGGATTATTTGATTTGAGGGGGATATTTTAGAGGTATACAGTTAATGTTCATATATACAATACAAGCAAAAAGTTATAATTTAAAGTAGAAAGGAATGATGATGAAATAGGGGAATGCAAGAAATAAGCAGAGAGTAAGATTTTGGATGCAGATCCTTGAGAAGATAACAACAGCCATATGGAATATTGTATCCATACGGTAGCAGAAAGTATTCTAAGAACTAAGCCAACACAAGAATGAAGAAAGGAGATTTTGCCGCTCGGGATGACTGCAATTAGGGGTATATAGAGTAGGCAAGAGGGTGCTGAAATTCACTGGGAAAACTGGCAAATTAACCAAGGTATTGGAAAAAATAACTTGGGAGGGATCTTTGCAAAAGGACTGGAGCAAATTACATACAAATCAATGGAAATTGTGGGAACAATGCATGCATGATAATGTTTTGGAGTAAGGGTGAGGTTTAAGGGAAGGCAGGAATTTAGCAATTTATGTAATTTTGGACTGTTGAAAGTTATACAAAAGATCACATGATGTGTAATGCATGTAAGTGGGAACAAGTTAATTTGTTTTTTTTTCCTTCATATAAAATGTGGGTCTGTATTATATACTCAAAGATTTAGCTTGTCAAACACCTAAACGTTGACAGCTAAACCACGAAAGCTTACAACCGTGAATGGCCACTTCTGCAAATTTTTTCATAGGAAAAAATTTGCTTGGCTATCGGACACTAAAACAAACTTTCAAACCCTAATTAAGTGGGGGGCTTTGCCCCACACACACCCCCTAACTAAATATACCAACTCCGAGATCACTCTACATTGGGGAAAAGGGCAAATTCCCGATAATGGCTAAGAAAAATTTTTCCCTATAAAAGAATTTGTGGAAGTGGCCATTCACGGTGGTAAGTTTCGCTGTTTAGCTGTCAACATTTAGGTGTTCGACAGCTAAACCTTCGCTATTTTAATATAGACCCTAAAATGTATGTTTGCCTGTGAATTAAGTGATAGTTTAATAAAAGTATTAAAAAATATGTACTAAGGCAAAAAAGCTCTCTATATAACCAAACACACATTTTAAATGTGACTTTAACTGCTCCACATTAAACTTGCATACCTATACAACTAGTAAAAGGTATATTCAAAAATACATTTTATTTATGTGAATTCCCCATCTAATTGTTCCCCTTCCACACACTGGGAGTGATATCGTTTTTAATCTTGTCCTTGCTAACTTCTCCTTATTCTCTTCTACCAATAATGTTGCTACCTCCTTAGTAAAATCAAACCAGCTAGCAGCAACCGTATCCCTTAGAAACACACACACATTGAAACCCATAACATTTTGTGAATATTCCAAAACAAGCTTTGTCTTATTTACAGTTTGTCTTAATAAATTATAAGTACTGCAGTTATCTAAATCATCTACTTCATGATTCTACTGCATACTCCTCTGAAGTCTATTCCCTTATACAGAAACGCATCAAGGAGTCTTTTCCCACCTGCATAAGAATAATGTAAATTTAGAAATACACACATATAGAAGGATTCTCATTAAATAAGCTTTGTGACATCTGTTATTAAAGTAATTTGAACTGTCTGTACCTGTTTTCAATAATCTCCATAAGCCTATATCACTAATTCCTCTAGACAGCTGCACTGCATTTTGCCATTCGAGTGGTCAAACTGTTGGTGTTAAGTCCTAGTTTCTTTCTTGTGATGTGAATGTGAGTCATGTTAGCTCAGGAATGATTGTTTTAAGGCAGTTCCAGCCTATTTAGCAAAAAAGCTAAGCATCTAAGAATCTCCTTCCCTCGCGTCCTATTCTTATTTTTTGATTAAACACAGTATATTTCTTATTGCACCTTATGATGATTTGACCACATAATTACCTTCCAGTCCTCTTTTATTGGCTGCTGTCTGTAATCACAAAAGTATAATTTTGTAAGATGTCTCCTCTTAAGCTAATTAGATACATTTCCCTGTCATTGTATCCCATAAACACAACACGGAGTGTGAACCAAGTCAATTTGTGTGTGTCTATTAAACTTGTTAGCGCTCGAGATCCCTGTTTCTATCATGTCCTCTTCTGTAGCTCCTCCCAGTCTCAGTTTATCTGTTCATACTAGTGAGCACTAGGGTTTCAGGCTGGGCAGGAAAGTTATTCCCCTCTGACTGCAAATGCTTGAAATACTCTCTCTTTCATGTTGCCCTGCCTGCTTAGTGCTGCATTTATTTTACTTTTTTAAACACCTAAGCACTGACAAAATGGAAGTACAGCCTCCTACTTCCACCTTTGTTACCAGTCTTTTAGCACTAGGTCTATAAACATCTTCCCTCTCACATAAACAATTTATCTTTGAGCTTTATGCACCTCCATATGAACCTTCTCTAATCACACCAAACTGTCTTGTGCTGAGGTTATAAAATAATCAATCAAAAGCCTCCTAGAAGTAAGAAGATTAAGTCTCAGCAAAAATTGCAGCTCCACTCTTGGTGGTGCCTTTCTGTCAATTCCTTTAAATTTCAGCTTTGCAGCCATACTCATCCTGGAACCTAAAGACTTTGGTTTCACAGAAGCTCCCTGGTGGGTCATGGGAATAGCGCCACCAGATCATTAGTCAAACATTGTTTATGATCAGAACTATCATGGTATCTGATCATCTTCAAACCTCCAACTATTGCTCTTGATTAATGAAAACATTCTTGGCAAATACTTTTTCTTTCGTTCGTCTTGCGCCGGTCCAAGAATATCACATCTAGTAACACAATATGAATGCCCCCATAAATAAACAAATAAATAAATAATAAGGCCACTCATCTAAATCATGCATAGCTCTTGTAAAGAGATGCCACAAACAAAAACACTCAAAAGCTATCATTTGAACCACAGCAGCAAACAAAACATTTTAGTGAAAGATGACTCTTTTGTTGGAAACATTGACTCATCACTGACAAGGATGGACAAGGAGAAGGCTACAGTGAGTACGTTTACATTCAATAGGATCTCTGACATTACAAGAGCCCTAACTTAACTAACTTCGAATAAATGCAACTATGACATCGTAGCTGCATGTGTGAGTGAATGACTTCAGATGTAAAACCCTGAGAGATATCCAGACAGACATGTCAGAACTTTCCATGCATACTAAAAAGGTAGGTAAGGTACTAGTCTGGAGCTAAGTCCTTCCTTCATTTTGACATTGTCTAGATATAAAGAAAAGAAAAAAAAAGAAAATTGGCTTCAATAATTGGTTAAATAGCTGAGGTCATTCCAGGAGGATCCAATATGTGTCAGCATGGGAAGAGATTCTTGCCAGTCTAACTTGCTTCTTTAGAGATGGCCTGATCTTCTCATTGCAAACCTTCTACATGCTGGCTGAAGCAATTGCTGCCCAAGTGCCACAGTCTTACTGATGGACATTCCAATACAGCTAATGTATCACTTCCCAAATCAGATCACATTAAGGTGGCTCTTCTCGATGCCAGAAGTCTAAACAATAAACAGCCAGATTTTGAGGCATTCCTCTATTTGGAAAACATCCATGTTTGTGCAGTTACTGAAACCTGGTTTAAATGTAAAGCAAGAACACCCTTTATACTAGGCACTTTTCATGCCTTCAGATCCCATGGTAACTGTGGTGGATTCTCTGTAGTTGATAAGGAACATATTATCTTCAGGCAGATCGCTAGAGACTCATAAACTTTACTTAGGATTAATTATGAACTAAAAGATTGTTACAGAACATCTTCTTTGTCTGTTTATGACCATATAAGATTCCACAGTGTTCTAAATGGTCTGCCTATTCGCAATGTAGGATATGTCTAAACATTCCTGGATTTAATATATAAAAATTCCCTTAAGCAGTTGGTAGATAAACCTATTAGAGCACTCAACATTCTAGACCTGATTTTTAC
The DNA here is from genome assembly GCF_019279795.1 of Protopterus annectens. Classification (NCBI taxonomy): domain Eukaryota; kingdom Metazoa; phylum Chordata; order Ceratodontiformes; family Protopteridae; genus Protopterus; species Protopterus annectens. Next base: position 127,359,316 of record NC_056746.1, on the reverse strand, counting down.
AAATATGGTTGCCTCTTACACTACTCCTCTGATGCCTCTATACCCAGTGAAGTCTGACTATAAGCTTGTGACTTTCCCCTTTAAACTCTCACAAGCTCAGATGAGAATGCAGGGAGTAGAGGTGGCAAAGGTGGATGAGTTTAAATACTTGGGATCAACAGTTCAGAGTAATGGTAAGTGTGGAAGAGAGGTGAAGAAGAGAGTACAGGCAGGATGGAGTGGGTTGAGAAGAGTGTCAGGAGTGATTTGTGACAGACGAGTACCAGTAAGAGTGAAAGAGAAGGTCTACAAGAGGGTAGTGAAACCAGCTATGTTATATGGGTTGGAGACAGTGGCATTGACAAAAAGGCAGGAGTCAGAGCTTGACGTGGCAGAGTTGAAAATGTTAAGATTTGCACTGGGTGTGATGAGGATGGACAGGATTAGGAATAAGTATATTAGAGGATCAGCCCAGGTTGGAAGGTTTGGAGACAAAGCCAGAGAGGCAAGATTACATTGGTTTGGACATGTGCTGAGGAGGGATGCAGAGTATATTGTGAAAAAAATGCTAAGCATGAAACTGCCAGGTAACAGGAAAAGAGGAAGGCCTAAGATAAGGTTTATGGATGTGGTGAGAGAGGACATGCAGGTGGTTGGTGTGACAGAACAAGATGCAGAGGACAAACAGTTGATCTGCTGTGGCGACCCCTAATGGGAGCAGCCGATAGAAGAAGAAGAAGGCTCAGAAAGCAAACCCAACTGAATTTAATATGTACAAATTGCCAGTCTCAACCTACTCTTCGACCACATATAAAAATTCACGTATGATTGCACCTTCCCTGACCTTAATAATGTAGCAAGCCTCATTTAGGAATTCTACACCCATTTAGAAAAATTTGTAGAGTTAGCAGTTTACAGCAGAACCAGTACCATGGGAAATTCAAAAAACTCCATAAATAAACTATACATTAACAGACAGAAATTCTTTATATTATTTAGTAAGTACTATAAGAAAGATCTAACCAAACTAGGATCTTCACTGTTAATGCCTTAAAGCTCCTGCAGTGAACACCCATGGGATATATGTTTGGCTTTATTGGCCTGAATGTACCAGTAAATACTTAAAAATGTAAAAGGTCAAGGGCATTCAGAAGCCATGTAGCTCAAACACTGGTATGTCATTAAGGGGTCATTTTCATATATCACATGGATATCTTAAATCCATCTTGAATTTTTCAAAAACAAAAAAAAAATAAATTTCTTAAAATGTTTTTATACTTTAAATAGCTTTGTTAAAACATTATTCATATTGACACCCTTACTGTTGTATAAATGCTAATATATGTATTCAGTTAATGTTCTTTAAATTTTGCCAACATAATAACTTGTATATCCAGTGCAAAAAGCCAAACAAACTAGCCTCTTGGACTGACATATAAAATACTTTTACCACAAAGGTTCTACTGCAGTTGTCACAGTAAGAGATTATAATGGTATGTCAGAGGCAAGGGAATTAATTTGGGAATTAAATGTAGCTGCTATATTTCAGCCAGCCTTAAATTATATAATCAGTTTGATAAGTGTTTTGAGCTTAAGAGCTCAAAGATGAGCGAATTCAATTTATGAATGTTTTATCATGAGATTTTTAAGTAATGGTTCTGAAATGATTTTGGTCTTATTTTTGTTTGTTTTTATGAAAGAATAATTAGTTACTTGCATTGGTTATATATTTAAGTATGGATAAGTAAGGACAAAAATAATTAAGCAGTGAAGAATGGATGGAAGAGTCTAGAAAAGGATTTAAAAAGGCTGGTCAAATGGGACTAAAAGAGGCAGACTCAATAAAAGCAAGTGCAAAGTAGGACACCTGGACCACAGAGGTATTCAGAAGAGCATTAGTGAGGAAAGGAGGCTTATTGTCCCCTTCTGCCATAAGTAAATGTAATGCAATGTATCTCCAAGGCTGCTGCACCATGAGGGAAAGATAAATTCCCCAATATAGTTATGGTTCATTAATATGGTTAATTTTTGAACCAATGCACATGTGGTGTTGAATTGTTCTGTAACCTCTAATTTGCTGTGCAATATAATATTCCATGCCGGAGCTAAACAATTTTCTTTCACGATAAGACATTGCAAAATGGAAGGGTGGCCTAATGGTTAAGGTGTTTGCCTTACAAACACAAGGTGCATAGTTTGAGGCTCACAAGGGGTAATTGGCTAGGCTTAAAATGGCTCACAAGAGCAGTTAGCTTAGTACTAATCTATGAACCTATAAAATATATTAAAATTTGTGTAGAACACAGGTCCAAACAAATGCATTAAATTATATTAAAATTTGTAGTCAAAATCCATCCATCCAATCATCCACAGCCCCTTTTCCCATTTTTCCTCATGGAGTCGGGTTGTCACTTCAACAGTGACAATCATCTAGAGCCAAAAATACATGAAAAGCAGAAAATCCCTGAGATGCAACTTATTAGTGTAACCTTTCAGGTTTTGTACTGTTTAAAATATGGGCAAGAAATGATTTAATGAACATGATAGCTGCCATTTTACTGACCTTAAGTGCTGTATCTTTAGAGAATAAATGTGCCTTCTGTCAGGTGAGGACAGGCTAAATGGTTCATCTACTTCAGAGACAACTCAAAACAGCCAAGCTCAAAGATCTAACTGAACATTTTGAGCATGCTGACTAAAATAACAAATTAACAAAATTCAAGGTTCAGAGTATCCACACCATAACACCATAACTCTGATTATACATCCAAAATACATCAGTAGAGAACTTGCACTCCAAAAAAAAATAAAAAATCAAGCAATGTAGTTGTGGCAGTGAAGGAAGAAAGAGGTAAAATGCTTTACTGCCTGAGAACAAACATAACAAGCATATCTAAACAAACATAACAAGCATATCTAAATTATCAAAGAATCAAAAAAATCACCAAGAGACCTTAGGCACTCTAAATCAGCAGTCCCACAAAGTACTGAAAAACTAACATAACATGAGGAACAGAAAAACAGTCACTTGGCCCAGATTGTTGAGTATGTTATATTATTTTATTAAATACCATATAAATTACAAAGCTTATATTTTGGGATGGGTACAGGAGTAGTGGGGTGCAATCTAGCATCAACTGCACAACGTCTGCATTTTCTGGAGGAAGACACAGATAGATCTTAAGGCAGATTCAATAAACCCTACACTATCCAATAGCACACTGTTTTGGATTTAGTAAGTTGCTGTAGTGTGTACAGCCACGCAAACAAGGTAAACACCGTGGCATGGAAATTACAGCATAAGCAACTGAATTGTATGCTAATCAACCAATTTAAGATGGAAGAGCTATTTAACAAGCTATAAAGCAACCGTGTAGACTCAGTGCTGGTTTTCCCTGTGAATTCCAAAAACCTATTGGAATACAGGCAAAGAAAGGAGTCTGCACAGAAAGAATGCTAGGGCTGCTGTTGCTTTAATTCATTTGTATGTGCAACAGGCAGAAGTCAACACTGCTGCTGCTAATAAACCAAGGCCAAGAAGGAGAAGAGTTTTCAGACCACAGTTAATCAAAATCTACATGACATGGAAGTTGTAGAGTGCTACAGGGTGGCTAGAGACACACTACAGGAACTCTGCAACCTCTGTCGTCCTCAACTCAGACCCAGAGCAAACTGATGGGAGCTCATACCAGTGAAGACAAAGGAATGTGTAGCACTTAGAATCTTATCTACAGGAACCCTTCAGACACTAACAGGGGACATGTTGGGATGTCACAGGCATCAACATCCAGGATTCTCCAGCAATTCCTGAATACTATGCTCCAACATGCCAGTGACCACATATATTTTTGCCATACTCCCAAGGACAAGAACACAAATATGCAGGAGTTCTACCCTGTAGCACACTACCCTGAAGTACTGGGTGTCATAAATTGCACATGTAGAAATTAAGGCACTTCCCAGGGAACAGGGTAGGCTCTATGTAAATAGAAAGGGCTTCTACTCTATTAACTGCCAAGTCATGTGCAATGGCAAGGGAATCATCTTGAATGTGTATGCTGGCAACCGAGGCAGTTACCATGACTCACATATCTGGCACACCTCACAACTGTATCAGATGTTCACTAGGGGAGATATCCCACAGAGTTATTTACTGGGGATGCACATTTTCCACTGGAACTGTTGCGGATAACTCCCATCAAAAATGCACATACACCCACTGAAGAATGCCATAATTAGTCACACAGTCAAACCAGAAAAATCATAGAGCATGTGTTTGGGCTGCTGAAGTCATGGTTCTGGTGCCTAGATCCATCTGGGGGAGCCCTGTAGTGCAATCCACATACATGTTCTGAAATATTCACTGTATATGTCATGCTATACAACATCATTGTCTGAAAGCAGCTTCAGCAGGATCAACAAAGGCAAGGGGCACACATCTCACCACCAATGGCAAGGTCACCACAGCCACACTCAGGAGAAGAGTCAGAGGGTGAGCTAGCAGTTGCTGTGGGTGAAAGCAGATATAGGCATGCTCAATATGCCCTCACACTGGCTTGAAGGCAACAAATAGCATACTCACTCACCACCTAAGGGACTAAACCCATCATACGACACACATACATATAGTAACATTGATGCCAGGCAACGCTCACAACCTTTACTTACCCATGTAATGGCTGTGTACTGCTAGTATCAGACAGAGTCAGCCCTGAACTAAAACTGTTGCAACTGCTGGATTTACAAGGTAAGTGTTGAACCTGGAGTATATTATGTAACAATACAGATGAATAGTATATCCTTGCATGTTTTTACTTACTAACATATGCAAGTAAAAGGTGGGTGATTTGTACAGAAATTAATTTAACAAGAGTCAGCAGAGAATTATGTGACTACATGTGTCCTTTATCAAGAAGAAGGCCTCAGGCATCAAAGATTCACACATTCATACCTTTCAAAAGTACTGATGGTCACTGAATGTCCTCAGTTTAGCATCATGCTTTTGTACTGGAAATCATTAAATAGAGAAGTTATAAAGTGATGATACAAATTTCAATTTCAGACTTCACAACCCTCAGAAGATTATTAAAAATGCTGACACAAAAAATGTTTGATTCTATCAACTAACTTTCTAAGACCAAAATATGTCAAACTTACAATTAGCAAAACAACATTACAAATGCAGATATACTAAGCACTAAGCCAGCTATGTACCCTGAGCATCAGACACAAATGCTATGCATCTCTGAATCCAAAATATAGAAAACAAGGATATGGCACAGTTATCATCACTTACACAGGGTGTTGTGTGTGGGCAGCTGGAAGCTTTGGCTGACACAAAAGGCTGGTGAGTGTGCATGAGTAAGAAAGAGAAACAGGCGGACATTTCAATAAAGTAACAAATGGCCAGTGAGACAGAATGATATTTCTGATGTGAGCAGTGCATGGTAGAGGTGGCAGTTCATTCTTGTTGTACCTGACAATGAGAACTGACTCTGCTAGAAGATACACTGGCATGTCCACACCCATGGTTAGATGCACTGCTGCTACTTGAATGTGACTGACATCTGTTGGACAAGCACCCCTCATGAGGATACCCAGGACCACAACCCCATGGCCTGCCATGTCTGGGTGTGGACACCTCAAACACTGATGGAGCAGTGGACGTAGTGCCACTATGGCAGCATGATTAGGCACAGCCATGTCAGCTAACAGCAGAAGATGTGGCTAGCCTATGCCCACGAGGATGCAGTCCTCTCCCAGTAGATGTTCCATCACAAACACCGCATATTCTAATGTATAATTCATCAGATCCTTTGAAGTGGCAACAAGGTGGAAGCAGTCACGCATGTCAGCTGGTGCCATATCTACAACTCTATGCATTTCTCTGAAGGACCTATAGGAATATGCCTGTGCCTCCATGATGGCCCTAAACACATGTTGAGTGGCATGGGAAGACATTCCTGGATCAAGTGGAAGATGTACAGCAGAACTCCTCTGAACACCCCTAACAACCTTCCTGTGTGGCATCTTACCCACACTTTGGCTATGGCAAGAGTCAATGAAAACTAAGTAACCACATCTCCCTGATCAAGTGTCTCACACTTCACTTGTCCAATATCTGAGGGCTCACTGGAATGGGTTAAAATAGGCTTACTAGCTGTGTCCAGTGGAATTACAGAGGATGGCTGAATGTTAACCACAGAGTTGGATTCAACCTCTGCATCACCCAACTGTGCATCTGTTTGGCAACCATCATCATCAGAGTCTGCCGATACTCTGACATCAGGTGGTAAGTGACTTACACTTCCACTGTCTGGATAACCTGTGATAATAAGCAACAAACAGATGAAAGAAATTAATAGCTACACTACTATAGTCAATTGTATGCTAACAAAATAACAGTGGTACCACTAGTACAGACAATACAGCAATACACACAACAGTCCTGACACCCACATCACACATAAGGATAAAATGATATATACTTCTTTGAACTGTTCATCATCATTGACAAAGAAGATATTTGGTTTACCATGTGCAGATGATGCTATGCTTCCCATGGATGATGGTCCTTAAACAGTTAAGCAAAAGTTAAGGACACCATCATCACAATTAGCAGTAATACAGGGGGTTAAAACTGTTTGCCCTTTGTATGTCCATTAATGATACTTTTAACAAGAACTTGGATGATAAGTCCAATTTAAGCCTGTGTGCAATCAATCAAAATGCATTGTTAACTTTATCAATCTACAACCCCCCCCCAAACAAATTGATTGTTAAACAGAATGTATGTAGTGGTGCCAAAAGTTGACTACACAAGAGTATTTAACAAGTGAGATACATAAGCCTACCTGGAAGCTCCTCCTGGGACATACTTGCTCTCCCTGAAGCAGCACTAATGTCAACGACATGCTGTTGTGCACTTTCCAGTGAGCTGTCTGGATCCCTGACAGAAGACCCAAACACTTCATTTGGTGTTAGTGGTGGCTGTGTAGCAGGTCCCACTGTGGTACCCAAACGATCACAGGCCACTGCAGCTGTTCTCCTACGTGGAGATGAAATTATGTCAGTGGCCCTATGCAATACCTGTTCATATGTCCTGCTGTGGCCACCATCTGCATTCATATCAGGAACTGCAACAGCAGTGAAGGGGGGTTTGGGGATTGGGACACCTGAGTGCCATAGTCCTAGGTGTCCTAAAGCACAACAGAAGAATAATACATATAGGTTCATAGGTTCATAGGTAGGTACTAGGCTATCGGCCCAAGGGTCTAAGTAAGCCTAGCCAACAAGGTTCCCTGGCATACGCCTGAGGACCCAAACTCTTCATTTGGTGTTAGTGGTGGCTGTGTAGCAGGTCCCACCCTGGTACCCAAACGATCACAGGCCACTGCAGCTGTTCTCCTACGTGGAGATGAAATCATGTCAGTGGCCCTATGCAATACCTGTTCATATGTCCTGCTGTGGCCACCATCTGCATTCACATCAGCAACTATCTGGTGCCTTATCTGCATTCTGCCTGACATATCTCCACATCACCTCTCAAGCAGAAAGGCACTATGTCACCTAAAAGCTTCTACAATGACCTGATTCACAGGGTCAGTGAAGGGGGATTTGGGGATTGGGACACCTGAGTGCCATAATCCTAGTTGACCTAAAACACAACAGAAAAATAATACATATAGGTTCATAGGTAAGTACTAAGCTATCGGCCCAAGGACCTAAGTAAGCCTAGCCAACAAGGTTCCCTGGCATATGCCACCCAAGAAAGTAAATTTCCTGTGCCCCTGTCAAGCAGAGCCACAGCAGTGATCCCTGACATGTATTTCCTATTTCCCATCCACTCATCAAGATTTTTCTTGAAGATTGCTAATGAGGAACTTTACTTGACATAGATGGGTAGCTTGTTCCAGAGTACAGGAAGTCTCTGGGTTAGGAATCTATCCCTCCAGCATGTCCTGTTTACTGTGATGACAAGGTTTAGGTCCTAAGATCTTGTAGCTCAGAGGGATTCAGATTTCTTTAGGTGTAGCATGTCCAACAGCTCTGGGTTTAACATAGCTTTATATGTTAGACAGAGATCTCCTTGGAGTAAGGGATATGCTACAGAGTAAAGCTGGAGTTTTTTGAGATGGTCAGTGTAGGTCATCTGTTTGAGGCCAGTAATCCTCTTTGTGAGGCACTTCTATGTCCTTTCCAGCTGCTGCGGATGTCTTGTGAGGTACATTCCAAAAGGGGCATTGTACTCTATAATGGGTCTAATGAGTGCTGAGTAGAGGGGAACAATGACCTCTTTTTTCCTGGATGAGAAACCTTTTGTGATGAGGTGTACCACATAGAAGGATTTACTGACTACTGTGGCAATGTGATTATCAAAGGAGAGACTACTGTCCACCTGGGTCCCAAGGTCTCTTATTGCACATTCGGCATTAAGTAGACTGCTGTTTATGTGGTAGTTCATGCGTACAGAGTTTTTACCAAAGGGCATGACAATGCACTTTTTGGCATTGAGGTTGAGGCCAAGCCTCTGACACCAGGCATCTGTCTCAGTGAGGCCCTTCTGTAGTAAGTCCACATCATTTGGGGACTCGACTATGGCTATTAGTTTGCAGTCATCTGCAAACTTCATTAGCCAGAGGCCTTCTGTGTTAGACTGTACTTCAGAGAAGTAGATACCAAACAGGAGAGGTCCCAGGACTGAACCCTGTGGTACTCCACTGGTCACTGGTTTGAAGTCAGATTTGGGGTCTGCAACTTTTATAGTGTGGGTTCTGTCAGTGAGCCAGTTGGCAACCCATCTTGTGATGTAGGGAGTTATACCTAGTTTAGAGAGTTTAGCTATAATTCCAGAATGGGGGATGGTGGTGAAAGCCTTGGCAAAGTCAAGATAGGCTGTGTGAACCACCTTACCCTCATCTATGACTTTGGTGACTGCCTCAAAGAAGTCAATCAGGTTCAGAAGGCATGATCTGCCTTTCACAAACCCGAACTGGGTGGAGCCCAGAGTTTAGAGGTTACCGATGTCTTTGTTTATGAGTTCCATGATGATATGTTCCATGGTCTTGCAGAACAGGCTCGTCAGGCTAACAGGCTCCCTCTTTGTGGAGTGGGATAACTGTTGCTGTGTGCCATTCAGTGGGCACAAAGCCTGATGTGAGACTATGATTGGACATTGTGCTTAGATGGGGAGCCAGTTTGTTCTGAAGTTCATGTAAAACGTAGCCTGAGATGTTGCCTGGTCCCATGGATGCTGTGTTTTTGGTTTTAGAGAGTGCAGCTTTTACCTGCATAGATGTGATTACAGGGACTCTGCATTCATCCTGTATAGATATGGGCCCCTTAGGGGGTGACAGGGATGTAAAGTTAGCACTGAAGCTATCTGCCAGGATGTTGGCAATATCTGTTGGTTCTGTAATTTTTGTGCCATTATGCTGTAACTCAGAGCAGATCTGGGTGTTGCCACTGAGATTCTTGACATAGTTATAGAATGCTTTGTGGTTGCCCTTAGAATCAGTGGCAATTTTGTTTTCGGAGATAGCTTTGGAGGATCTTATAAGGGACCTCAGGTTCTTACTGAGGCTGACAAGGGAGCTCCTCCACTCATGGGATTTTACTCTATTTTTGCAACAGATTCTTCCTTCTGTTGTAGAGTTTGTTTATGACAGGGGATCACCAGATTGGCTTCCTTTCTTTGGAGGATAGTGTCTTGGTTCTGTTTGGGATAGCACAATCCAGGCACTTGTGTGTTTATAGAGTGCATTTGTGTAGGATTCAGCAGTTGTAAATGTATTGTCCATCTGCATGGGTGTCATGAAGTTCACCACTTCTGTCTTAAGAAGCATGAAGTTGGCTTTGAAGAAATTGTTTACTATGGTTTCCTTAATGGTGGGTGGGGGCGGGATGCGGATATCTAGGGTGATTAGCTTATGGTCGGAGCTCTGTATCACAAAACTAAAAGTCCCATTTTCAGAACACATAAAAGGTAGCATTTCACTATTAGTCACTAGAGAAACTTAAACAGTGAAGTTATTGAAATATAAAAAAGGAATTGTGTGGTTATGACATATTACAATCACACACAAAGCAAGGTTGGATTCAAAACAAGGAGAGTAACAATAGCAAAATATCCTTGTTTGTGCCAAAACAGAAATGCAGTTTTGCTCCCCAACCCCCAAAACAACAGGCAAATGACACATTTTATTTAACAAACCATCAATGAAATACTGAAAATGCTACCAAATAAACTGTCCCTGAAACATGTGTACAGATTTAACACAGAACATTCCATTTTAAGCTTTTGCCAGTCATGTTTACCTGTGGCCAGCACTCCCCTAGAGGTGTCTATGGCCCACCCTAGAAGGCTAATACCCCTGTGTCATTGACAATATAGGACATTTACATTTTGCAGAAATAGCAATAGAAGAGCGTACACAGAAAAACAGTTGTAACATTAGCACTTGTGATTGCAGTTAAAAAGGCTACGCATCTGAAAAAGTAAAATGCCTTGACAAATGCACCCATGCCATCAGTACACTTCTAAGAAGTGCTACAGATAAAAACAGTATTTGCTAATATATATATATATATATATATATATATATATATATATATATATATATATATATATATATATATATATATATATATATATATATATATATATATATATATATATATATATATATTTATATATATATATATATATATATATTTATATATATATATATATATATATATATATATATATAAAGAGATTTTTCTTAATGACATTTCAGCATATGCAGTGTATAGCTGAAAAATATAAGCATGCCTTATGAAGGTCAATACTCTTCTGTGCAGCTATATCCCAAAGTAATATCCCCCGCTTCTGTGTTATCCATATAAACAGGTCTCCTCACCTTCAGGATCCCTAGCTACATGGTTCCATTTTTATGGTGTAGTTTCAGGGCTGTGAGTATGGTGAATATGCAAATGAGGTGTGACCCCATTAGAATTCCTGAATCCCAAATGCTTGGCTCCATATATCATAGTGCGGGCACTCCCTCATTATTTGTTGCTAAAGGATTGCAACTGTGAATGATTACTGACAGGGAGAAGGAAAATACAACAGCAGTTAAGACTCCTTTACCTCCAGTTGGTGTGTCAGCCAGGTTAGTCTTAGAAAGTGTAGAAGTAACTGTATCAAGGTTTTAAAATGTAAGTAAGCAGCCCACATTTCAGTTTCTTTCTCATCAGTAACATCCAGTCTCCCCTTCATTTGTTGACTGCTGTATATTATTGCCATTTTATATCCTCACACATTTTAAGGACAATGATACAGAATGCCTTACAGGTTGCATGTCTCAGATTACTGGTCAGATAAGACAAGAATGAGCAACAAACATAGAGAGATAAGTCAGAGTTGCATTTCAAAGAGCAATAGTTATAAATGATTGTGTAATCATTCAGAGCACTACATCTGAAATTAATACATGTACAAGAAACTGTGATATGTTTTGTGTTTTGTTAGTAATGTGGATGATGTTGCAGTTGGTTGTACACAAAAGAATTTATGTTCCCTGCTACAAAGGGATAAGACACCGTTAATGTGTTCTGAAGGTTCATTGGAGTGAGAGTTCAAATCCAGGCCTTTGTAAAAATATTTCACGTGTACCAACAACATTTTTGTAGTGTTCATTTCATAGATTGCTTTTCTTCATTTCAACTAATTTTACCTTTATTTATTTTTTAATGCCAGTGTTTGCATGATGAATGGCTTAGAGCAAACAAGGGAAACAGAGAAAGACAATGAATGTCAGGTTTAGTTGTGCTTATCTCATTTTCACAACACTTTGCAGTGGCCCACGCAGGACGCAGACAGAACACTTGCATACAGGGTTCAATAACGGTGTTTAAAAAGGATACATTGTTGCAGTTTTGTTTTCCATTGTACAACTTTGCTAAGCGATGTTGTGCAGCGGTTGCCATAGTTCCTCAACACTTGCAACCATTAAACACCTGCAGACAAGATGCAGACAGTCAATAATTTAAAACAGATACATTCTATTAATTCTGTTAGGCACCGACCAAACTCGCTAAGTGGCAGTGCTTGGTGGCTAGCACACAAAACTTAAGAATGGATAAGGAATTATACAACTGTCATTTGACTATTCCTGTGGCAGCAGATGTAAGTGTAAGGCTGTAAGAAAGATGGTACTGGGTTCAAATACAGGCCGTTCAACATATTGTTACTATTGTGACAGTTGAGTTTATAACATTGAACACAAAAATATACAAATACTGCTTCAACATTCTTGTGGCAACAGGAGTAAGTATAGGGGTGCCATAGACATGGTCTTGAGTTATAATACAAGACATTCCAGAATTTTTTACATTTGTTACATTTCACATCATATTTAATTCCATGTATAATACCTTAAATAGTAGTGCTTATATGAATTATATGTATGTGGGATAAAACACCCCTATTGTATTTTCAGATGCATGAATGAGGGTATACTGTGTACTATCTTTCTGTAAGTATAATTCTGCTATCTGGACTTGGACAACCTTCACACTTAAACAAGACACATACACAGATGAATCTATATTCAAGAACCTTGTCAGGTCACACACATACATGGTTAACAAGTGGATTGGCTGTATTTATGAATGATTCATGACTATGTCTGAGCAGCACTTTTCCTCTTGCAATAATGGAAAATCACCACTGTGGAAGAAAATGTTTTACCCGTTATGCATAGGTTTAAAAATAAATTTTATCAATGTATTAAGCTAAAACAAAAATGTGTCAGGTTATGGAATTTATTCCTCCATTGCACGTTTGCAAAGTTAACTCACCTAACAGTTACTGCAGCAGACACCACTCAAACTAATGTTATGTGTCAGATTAACTGTACAGTTTAAAAATTTACTTTCATCTCTGCTTGGCAGTGTTACTATCCTCTTAGCATTATGCAAACATGGTTGGCATCATTTCTTGGGTTTGCATACTACCAGTAAACATGAAAAGAGGGATTGGAGGGAAATCATTTGCCATTGCTGTACTTTTGGTATTAGACATGTCTGGTGTTAGGGGAGAAGATGGCCAGTGTAGGGTGCAGAGATGGGGTGTTCAGGAGTCCAGGATATTTATTGCACTCATGGTAAAGCGCCACAGCCAAAGGCTTGTTCAGGGGGACTATTCTGTCTCTCAGTACAGGTCTGAGGCTTGGATAAGTTTGACTAAGGCTGTATCCAGTGTGACTGGTATCCCACACACTGGAGAACAGTGCAGGCAACACTTCAATGACCTACAAAGGCACAAGAGGGATACTATCAACCAGTGGTTGATGATGTTTCAAGCTGGTGACATCCCACAGTTGTGTAAGTATGTTAATAAAGATAAATAGAAAGCTAAATATAGCAAGACTGGTATGCACAATGCTTTTCTTTTCTCTTTTCTTTTCTTTTTCCTTTTACAGCTAATGCCAAAATTGAGTTGAATCAGCAGACTCATGTTGAATGTCTGGAGAGACTGTGGGAAGCAAGTGGTATGTATGCAGTACAAGAGAAGTATTACTGTAGCTTTAGAAGTCAATGATATATATTTTTGCATTCTATACAGTAGTAGCAAAGTGAGCATGCATATCCTAAATGTAAAAGCAAGTATGAATGCCTAAATCTGTAGCACAAACCAACTTTAGGAGTCAAGTGTAAGACTGTAGTCAGAGGCTGTGGGTTTCAAATACCATGGGTAGCAACTATACAATACTGCATTTCCTTCATAATATTACATAAATTAAACTCTATACAAGTGGCATAAATGTCCTGCTATTGATTGTAATCAGTATACTTAGAACAATCATATGTGCAATATATGCACATTGCAAGAATTACTTTGAGCAATATGTAATTATAGTTTGTAGTTGACAGGATGTATACTTAATATATATAATAGGTCAGATAAAATAATTGTATAATTGTGATAATGCATTGTATATCACATATGATGGTACTACTTTTAGCTCTCTTTTTCTCTCTCACCCCAATCCTTATCACTTTCTTTTCTATTATGTGTCATCAAAATATCTCCATGTCACCCATGTATAACAAATTACTAAATGCTTTGCAGCACAGTGAGGGAGACCAGCCCCAGTGGGTTAGCCATCCCACACCACTTGCTCCAGCACTGAAGCCCAGCATGTCTGAAACTCAACTTGGCAGTGCACCTGCACTACCTTGGCCTTCAAGTAGCACTTCCCTGGCACCTGGTGCTGTGGTGCTCTCTGGGAGTAGAGGCAGAGGTGAGGATATCATCACTCATCAGGAGATGCCAGGTTTGGTGCATGGGGTTGTGCAGCACAGCATCGGTGTATGCTTACACCAGGTGGAGAAGCTGCTTTCCCTCATGATCCATAGGAGTAGAAGACATCAAGCACTCCAGCACCCAGCAGAGTAATGGCACAGTGATTACAGTCCTGTGGGTGAGGATTAGATTTTCACTGTATACATGTTTGATGGGCATAAGCTTGCTTTGTCTCCTCCCTCACCCCAATCATGGTGTCCCCCAACCTTTTGTGTCTTTTATTGCCACTGTGTCTTGTCTTGTTTGCCTTGTTTGTTTGCATTTGTGTCCTCACCTAGTCAATTTACCTGACCCACAAATACCAAAATCCCTTACCCAGCATTCTTCTCTTATTGAATTAAAAAGAAAAAAAAATGGGCACTTGTCCCAAAAAATATATATTGTTCCATACATACCTCTCCATTTTGCGCATATCTTCTTGTCACACTTGATTTGGTCCAATTGGCTATACCACATGACTGCATTGTTGTCACCCCTCTTTGTGGTGGTGACAGTTGCAATTCAGTTAATATTCTGTACATATTTTCAGTTTACACTATTAAAGAAATTGATAGCTATAGTTCTTTACTACTTCCTCCTGCATATTCCTGTATTTTTTCCTTTGTTCCCCCCCCCCCGGTCTGCATTTCACCACTTACCTACCTAGCCCATTTCAACACCAACAGTAGATACAAAAATTTACACACCCCTGTAAAAATACCAGGTTTTTGTGATATAAAAAATGTGACCACAATAAATTATTTCAAAACTTTTCCCACATTTAATCTGGCCTATAACCTGTACAATTCAATTGAAAAACAAACAAATCTGTTAGGAGAAAAAAGTATAAAAAATAAAACGTAAAAACAAAACAAACACTGGAGCCAGAATAAATTGAGTGTTTTCATCCCATTTATTATAGAACTTCTTCAGAATTAAACAATAAATCACTGACTTCATTTCCTTTTATATCAAAACCATCCCGTCATCATATCCTGTGAAGATTAAACCTTAAAGGCATAGTTCCATAATCATTAATACTTCAAAAACATAAAATACTTGCTTACAATTCAATTTGTACTTAAATACAAACTAAACATAAAACTTTAAACATAACACATAACTATAAAATCTTTATATCAAAAGTTAACATAATTTAAATAACTTTTGACTGAAATTTTGTCATTGATACCAGGTATTACATCAGCTCTTAAAAAATCTGCCATTTCAGCTCAATTCTTTCTAAAAAATGATTAAATGAACCTACAAATTTGTCTGTATTAACTTTTTTTACTACAAAAAAAGTAAATTTCTTAAAATTTTCACAACTTAATGAATGCTTTGCTAACGCATTATTTGTATCTTTTTTCTTTATAGCAAGGAGATGTTCTCTAACCTTATACCTTAATTTTCTTATAGTCTTTCCTATATAAAAAATTTCACAGTTAGAAAATACTGCAAGATATACTAAACCTTCACTCTGACAATCAAATCTACCTCTAGCTGTTAAAGTGCATTTTAAATGTTTAAAATGATGACTGTGCACGCCCATCATATATCTACACTGATTGCATTTCAAACAACCAAAAGTACCTAACTTAGTAATGACTCTATCATGATTTTCACATCTATAGCCACCTTCTAAAATCTCTTTTAAATTTTTAGTTTTTTTATTGATAAAATTAGGTTGACTTCTTATAACTTTAGTCAGTTCATCATTGCCCAAGATAATCATCCAATTCTCTTGTACAATCCTTTTAATATTGGGTCCATCAACACTCATAGGTACTGGAAATGTACATTTGAATTTCTCTTTCTGTGTGAAATTCTGACCTAGGTCCTATTTCTGAAATCCAGCTTTAAGAATGGGGGGATACTTATCCACCCTATGATTCTCAACATATTTAATTACATTGTTCAATAGTTCAACAGAATAACCCCTACAAAGAAAGAGCTGCTTAAGTGCCTCAACCTCTACTTTAAATTGTTGATCATTACTGACCATTCTACTGAGTCTAATTACTTGACCTTTAAATACATTAACTTTCATGTGTTTGGGATGGAAACTTTCAAAATGTAAATAATTATTGGTGAAAGTCTTCTTTCAATAAACATTACTCATAAATGCCTTTTTGTCTATATCCATCCCTATTTCAATGTCCAAAAATTGGACTAAAGTACCTTTGTTACCAACAGTAAATTTAAGCCAAGTTACTGTCTGATTTATCTGTCTACAAAATTTGTCAAACTGTTCACTAGTTCCTGCCCACACAAAAATTAAATCATCAATGTAACGTCTATAGTACCTCACATATTTAAATAATTCCATCTTCTCCAAATAGGTAGCTTCTCACCAAAAAAAATTAAGTTGGCAAAGACAGGGGCTACATGAGCCCCCATCGCTAGCCCACTTTTTTGTTGATAGGTTTCCATTTCAAATATGAAAAGTTATTATGTAGTACTAATTACATCAACTGACAGATGACAAAAATGTCTTCTTTACACTTCACTTTGTTCAAAAAAAGCCTCATAAACTCAATACCCTCGTTTTGGTCTATTGCTGTATATAATGAACAAATGTTCAAGGTACATAACAAATTTTCATCTCCCTTAAACTGGAAGTGCCTAAGCTCTTCCTGAAACATCCATGAGTCCTTAAGATACCAATTACTTCACTGTACAATGGGATTAAGTATATTGTCCAAATACATGGAAATTTTGGACGTTTTACTAAAAGGGGCTGACATAATTGGTCTGAAAGATGGATTTTTTTCATTTTTGTGTATTTTGGGGATGCCAAAAAGCATCCCCAATTGAGGCTGGTCAACATTTAAGTATTCAAAAATATCAATAGAAATATACTGTTGATATAATAAATCAAGTAAAATTAGATCCGGTTCCTAAAACTTCTTCCTAATAAAGTCCCTAGATACTTTAAGATACTTGCTGCCATCTGTTAATAACTCTTTAATACTACTAGAATAATCTGTGTAGTTCATTATAACTAATCCCTGACCTTTATCTGCTTTCATGTATCTAATGTCATTGTATGAAGCTAGCTGCTTAAGTACCATGTCTTGCTCCTTGGTTAAATTGTCCACATTTTTCCACTGTTTACTATCATTTTGTAAATTGTATAAGTCATTTTCACAAATATTAGAAAAAATATTCAAAGTATTGACCAAGGGAGGATTGACAATTTTATTTTTCTTAAAATGCTCAGCTTCAGATAAAGATAACCCATGGTACAAATATTTTAAATTCAGTTTCTGTACAAACAACTTAAAATCCAAAATAGTATCAGTTGATGTAGCTCTTTTTGCAGGTACAAATGAAAAACCTTTTTGAAGTACTTTAAGCTCTACCTTACTAAACTTTCTATCACTCAAATTAAATATTCTTTGTGTAAAGGCTAACACCCTTTGTTCTTGCCCTTCTTCTTTACTACAGTTACAAAAGCTTCTTGATTTGGGGGTGGGGTATTTGTCCCTGTAGTCTGATTGACAAAAGGGAAATTATCTTCACTTTCCACACTAGAAACACTGATTAGTTGACCTCAGCTTTCATCAGTGTTAGTAGTAATATTCCTATTTTACGCTTCGGAAAAGGAATCTAGCCTATTCAATCCACTTAGCTTACGGTCTTCCTTTTTCTCATTTTTATCCTTAAAGGAATTGTTTCTTTTTTTATTTATTAAATATGATTGTTTCTGTTGATAAGCCTGTAAATCCCTAAACAGCTTTTTCTTTTTCTTAGTGACTATATTGTCAATAAGTTGGTCCCCAAATTATCAAACATGCACTGAAAAAAAAAAAAACATAGGGTGTTCCCTTAAAACATTGTCAGGTTTCACAATCTCTGACTTTAAACAATCCATTTGTTCTTTGTTTCACTGTATTAACAGTTTAAGCACTTCCAGTCCCATGTTGTTGTATAATTCTTTTAATTTGTTAAATAAATTATTGTGAAATTTCACTGTTAGGAAATGCATACACTCTAAGTCCCAAAGGTACAATAGACAAGTTAATACATTTATTTAAGTATTGGTTTTCGTATACCAAAGTTTTAAATCTAAGAACTTTTTTCTCTAACTGTAAAAACTGAGTTTTGAAATTTGGTATGTCTCTTCGTACCTGTCGTGAGTCCATTGGTACTTCACCATTACCACTTAAATCAGAAAATGGATCCATAACATTAGATTCTAGTAGCTCAACAATGGATTTACCATTGTCGAACACTGCATCAGCAATGATAGTTCCCTCTTCTGAGGAAGACCGACTGTCTTCCTTGCCATTCCGTCTGTGCGTACGCTGACTTCTGTTGCCTCCCATCCTCTCTAGTAAATCTTGTGCTCTAGAGACAACTTCCTGCATCGTAACTGTAAGTGTGTTGACCTCATCAGGCGTTGGATACATGCTGAAATCTTCCTCATTAATGTTTTGCATAGACATATTGTCGAGAGTCAAAACCATTTCTTAAACAAATATAAATTTGGCATAATAATATCTTTAACCACTGTTAAAACGTTAGTGGTAAAAAATAAAACGTACAATATGCTAGTTACATGTGTGCACACCCCTAAACTAATACTTTGTTGTGTGGGCACACCCTTAAACTAACACTTTCTTGAAGCACCTTTTGATTTAATTACAACATACAGTCTTTTTGGATAGGAGTCTAGCAGTATGGCATGTCTTGACATGGCAATATTTGCCCACTCTTCCTTGCAAAAGCACTCTAAATCTGTCAGACTGAGAGGGCATCTCTTGTGCACAGCCCTCTACAGGTCACCCCACAGATTTTCTATTGGATTTAGGTCTGGGCTCTGCCTGGGCCATTCCAAAACTTTAATTTTCTTCTTGTGAAGCCATTCTTTTCTTGACTTGAATGTATGCTTGGAGTCACTGTTGTGTTGAAGGGTAAAATTCCTCTTCATCTTTCTAGCAAATGGCTGAAGGTTTTGGGCCAAAAGTGATTGGTATTTGGAACTGTTCATAATTCCATCCACCTTGACTAAAGCCCCAGTTCCAGCTGAAGAAAAGCAACCCCAAAACATGATACTGCCACTACCATGCTTCATCGTGGGGATGGTGTTCTTTTGTTGATGAGAAGTGTTGTTTTTGTGCCAAATATAACTTTTAGAATTGTGGCCAAAAAGTTCAACCTTGGTCTCATCAGACCATAACACATACTCCCACATGCTTTTGGGAGACTTGATGTATTGTTTTGCAAATTTTAGTCAGGCCTGGATGTTTTTCTGTGTATGAAAAGGCTTCTGTCTTGCAATCCTACCCCATAGTCCAGACATATGGAGAATATAAGAGATTGTTATCACATGTGGTACACAACCGGTACTTGCCAGAAATTCCTGCAGCTCCTTTGGCATTGCTGTATGTCTCTTAGCAGCCTCCCTGACCAGTTTTTGTCTTGTCTTTTCATCAATTTTGGAAGGACGTCCAGTTCTTTGCAATGTCGTTGTTCCATATTTTCTCCACTTTTTGATGACTGTCTCCACTGTGTTCCATGGTATATCCAATGGTGTGGAAATTTTTTTTGTACCCTTCTCCTGACTGATACCTTTCAACAATGAGATCTCTTTGATGCTTTGTAAGCTCTCTGTGAACCATGGCTTTTGCTGTAGCAGGCAACTTAGTAAATGTCATGAGAATCCTACTATGACAGCTGAACTTTGGGGTTAATCAGAGTCTCTTTGATTGATGGCAGGTGTGCACCCACGAAGACTGAATGTTGTAATTAAATCAAAAGGTGCTTTAATAAAGTATTAGTTTAAAGGTGTGTACACACAACAAAGTATTAGTTTAAGGGTGTGCACACTTATGCAACCAGCATATTGCACATTTTTTTTATTTTTTTATATTTTTTTCCCCTAACAGATTTTTTTTTTCAATTGAATTGAACAGGTTATAGGTCATATTAAAGGTGGGAAAAGTTTTGAAATTATTTATTGTGGTCTCATTTTTTTATGTCACAAAACCTGACATTTTCACAGGGGTGTGTAAACTTTTTATATCCACTGTATAATCTGGTCAGAAAATAGAATTACATACAACACTAAGTACCAAATAAGCAATGTAGCCCTTAACATTTTGGTCCCTATGTTTGCATGGAATTTGGCATCATGCACCAATGTCAAGCGATGATAAACAGCTCTATAATGGTATGGTTTACCCAATCACGATGCTGCTTAAACACGCATGCTAAGGTAAACCACAGTAACATATGGTGAATGGTGTATAAAAAATAATTGAATTGCATTAACACTATTTATTTAAAAGTATTACATACACCTGGATTTGAACCCAGTATCATCTAGGCTGAAAACAAAATGTGTCAATGCATTTAAACCTGCTGCCACAGAGACAGCTAAGCAGCAGGTGTGTTTCATGCTCTCAATAGTAATACTAAATCTCATAATTTTAGCAATGAGCCTTATATTTGTGCACTGCTTAACTACACGCAAACAAGAAAATCAATAGAAATGTGTATCCCGCATGCACAAACACTTTGCCAGTGATCTCACAAACCCACTGCTCACCATTGTGCTGTGCAAAGTATAACAGTATATATTAGCTTTGTTTGCTGTCAATTTAGTCTTCATGACATGAAACTACATATGGAAACATAAAAAATGAAGTCCCTATCTAAGAATATGTCAAACATTTATACTGCAGCCATATGTCACCACCTCCCATGCATTGCAACCCTGGTCTCTCAGTACTTGTTGACAAATGTATCAACTACACTAGATACATTAATAACAAATGTTGTGTGATATAGCATGCACATCTTTAGAATGACAATACACATTCATGTAGTAATCTGGACACCTGTATGCATATAGTTTATAAAGCTGTCTCAAGCTATACCTGCACATTGGAACTCAACCACATCATGCTACTCATTGCACACTCATCAATCTGGCAATATGCACAACTTGAACTGTCTTGACAGATGAACACGCCTACATATCCATTTCATGCAGGCCTCCCAACATCTTCTGTCCAACATCCAGTGCTGAGGTCATCCACCATAGGTTGTCCTGCAGATTTGTAAAAGCCTGACTTGAATTGTGGCACTTGGGTAAAGTACTGTGTTCTCTAGTCAGTGTAGTTAGATAGCTAGGGGTCTGTTCTCACTGTAGTCAACTGGGATGTGTGCATGTGTGTCTATCTAGCCAGAAGAGCATAAGTATGTATCCTACAGTTACAACTCAAATTCTATGGATTGACAGTATTTTGACACTTGAATAAGCCTGCACATCCATTTCATGCAACCCTCCCAACATCTTCTCTCCAACATCCATTGCTGGTGTCATCCACCATAAGTTGTCCTGCAGCCTTGTAAAAGTCAGACTTTAGCTGCGTTACTTGTGTAAAGTACTGTGTTCTCTAGTCGGTGGACTTAGATAGGTAGGGGTTCTTTTTTTTACTGCAGTCAACTGGTGTGTGTGTTTGTGCCCTTACTTGACATTACAGAGTGCATTTCACAACAGTGTGTGTGACACTGCTACTAGCATTTTCTCCTCAACAGACATTGCTGATGTCATCAGCTATAAAGTGTTGTCCTACACTCTCCAAGTCAGACTTGAGCTGTGGCACTTACCTTAAATGCAAAGCTCTCTAGTTGGTGTACTTAGAGCGGAGTGCTGTTCTCACTGCAGCCAATGAGTGTTTGTGTGTGTTTCTACCCTTTTTTGACATTACAGAGTGCATTTTACACCAGGATGTAGGGCACTGCTATTACTATCTTCCTCTCACAAGACTCTGCTGATCTCATCAGCTATAGCTAATTTGTGGATGTGCAGTATTCCTACCAGGGCAGTGACAAAGACAGGAATGGAGACCAGGCACAAGTCACCTCATTCTATATGATACAAATTACAGTGAGAGGGCTACCAACCTATCCAGATACATCATGGCATGGTTTGTAGGCCCTGTATTTTCTTGGTGAGGAAACCCTTTGGTCTCTGCAGCTGCTGCAGGTGTCTGGTGAGCTACATTAAAATGGAAGCATTATACTCTATTAATGTTCTGATTAGCTTTGAGTACAGTGCTATTATATAATCCTCAAAATCTGAACGTGATGGCCTGCCTTATGAGGTGCACAACATAGCCTTTCCATACCATTGTGGACACCTGGTGGTTGAAGTTCAGATCGCTATCTACATGTGTTCCTAGATCTTGCACCACTGGGTTTCAGCATAGGGGGAGTGTTGCCAATGCTGTAATTAGAAGGAAATTCTAGTTTTCAGAAGGCCAAAATGAAGACACATTTTTGCATTTATTTGCAGACCACGTGGCTTTGGCACCAATTATTTGTCTGCATTAACCCCTTCTGTAATTATGTGGTTATGTTATTATCAATTGTAGACTCAATGATTGCTCCTAATATGCAAGAATCAGCAAATTTGGAATGCCAAAGGCAATATATTTTATCCTGGAGTGTCAAGAAATAAATTCCAAATAGTAAAAGGCCAAGCACATATACCTGGGGTATGCCAATGGTGACAGCTCTGCTGGTAGAGGTTGATTCACCAACTTACACAGTATGCATTCTGTCAGTGAGCCAATTAGTTAACCATCTAGTGATGTAAGGGTTAATCCCCAGCTGGGAGAGTTTCTCAATGATACCTAAGTGGGGAATTGTGTCAAAACTCTAGGCCACATCAAGATAGGGAGTATACACTGTCTTACCTTCATCCAAGTATATCACACGAAATCAATGGGCTGTGACAACATCACAGATTCTCTATAGCATGACTCAACACATACACTTTCCTGACATGGTTGAATACACACTTCAAAAACCCTCCACAAGGACTATGTTCCAGTAGATGGGTATAATCGACAAGCATCCATCTTAGTTGTTGGGGACAGCACCTGATGCATTCATGTATAGACACATTCTGACTCTCCTAATCTGTGAAGTAGACCAACATGTATTGGACCTTTTCTAAATGGACACTAGTAATATCTCTGCTGTGTGCAACAGACCTCTGCAAGATGTTACTGCAACATCCATGTCTGCTACAACTGTTAGATGCCCTCAAAGAGGTCATTAAGGGTATGCATGATGACAACACTATCATGCTGTGTAAGTTAACCAGGCCAAGGCATTTGACACAAATCCACACTGACGTATTCACTCAGCACTGTCAGATGTGGCCATAAACACCTATATCACCAAGTGGATAGACCAGTGGATCATATACATGGCGCTAAATATGTTGAAATATGTGAAGTGACCTATAGCTCAGTTCCAGTGATCAGGAATGTACATCAGGGTTGTCTGCTAGCCCCTTTCCCATCCATTATTTAAGTCACAGATGTCACGAATGGCTTACACATCCAGTGTCCAAACAGCTGCCTGATGGACTACAGATTGTGGGCAATCATTGACTGTAATTGTGATATTAGTATAATACAGACAATATCAACACACACCAAAGATTGCTGCCACAGCCATGATAACACATGAGGTGAAACAAAAACATGAGGTTTTCTTACATTATGAAAACAAACCCACAACCCAAGGATAATGTAGACATCACACCCTATAAGCCAATGAACTGCTATCCAACCTGTGACCTTGGGCAAATGGCAATAGGAACATCCACCAGCATATGGCCACAGTGCTGACTACTCCCGTGTATGTAACACAGCTACTGAGTGTGTGAAAGACATCTACATCAAAGGCCATAATACCTCCATAGTTCACAGCCTTCATCACACCAGTAACTGAGTACAATGCACTTTCTTAATGTACCTCCCTGCACATCTTCCAGTGATGTGTAACTGAAGTGTACCACCTTTGTCACAGTGAGGTGTTGCACATGTTATTGGCCATACCTAGGTATTCTTTTTGTTGCATAAATATCATTGTCTGATAGTGCGGAACACCAATCAAGGTGTTACCGCAGATGCATGGGCGATACCTGTTCTGGTGCTTTACGCAGTACATACATAGCCATTTGACAACATTGATGGCGTTGGTTACATTTGTGACAGTCTGGATTGTGACATACATATATATATCTATCTATATATATATATATATATATATATATATATATATATATATATGGGTCTACTTCATTTCACCTAACTTCCAATTCACTGACTTTCATTTCACTGACCCCATTTCACTGAAATTTCATTTGACTGACACTTCATTTCACTGACAGTTCATTTGACTGACAAGTATTATTAGCAAGAAAATGGAATATGCCCCCTTCCCCACTGTAGTGCGACCCTGGAGTTAGAATATATAGTTGGAGATTTCATATGATATTGTTAAGTTTTGATATAATATTGCTTAGTAAAAGAAAAGTAAGTGGGGCTTCCCACCCCCGCTGTGGGGGCTGTGCCTCCCACACCCCCCCAACTATATATTCTAACTCCAGGGTCGCACTACAGTGGGGAAGGGGGCATATTCCATTTTCTTGCTAATAATACTTGTCAGTCAAATGAACTGTCAGTGAAATGAAGTGTCAGTGAAATGAAATTTTAGTCATTTGGTCTCAGTCAAATGGGAGTCAGTGAATTGGAAGTTAGGTGAAATGAAGTAGACCCATATATATATATATATATATATATATATATATATATATATATATATATATATATATATATACATGCACACCAGTCAGCTAGCCTGTAGTGCTCCTAATGTCACATACAGGTATGGCAGTGCCCCACCTAATACTTCAAGCAGATGTTACAGTGTCAGGACAGTGGACTTGATTACCCTCAGACTGCTGACATGTCATAATAGTTGTACAAATGTGTTTGTGCAAAACCATCTGTGATCACTCAGAATCACATGTGTTGTGTCACACTTTTTGGAGACCTCTTCTGACATTACACTCATATTCAGGCAAATTAGTTTGCACAGCTTCACAATATGCATCCAACCCCAATTGTATATAACATCTCTGATCAATGTCCTCTGCATTGTTCATGTCAGGTGCTTATCTCACAAAGACATGTTCTCCATTGGTATAGCACCTTGTGTGACGGCCACATAATAAACATTTTCACTGTGCAGTCTGTACTGTGCCATAGTGATATCTGATTAGTGTTCCTGCTACAACTCTCTTAAATTGACATGCCCTCATCTGCTGTACATTAGGATGTTTCACCTGTCCTCTTTCCCTCTGTTCATTCCTACAATTCATGTATGTGTCCCTATTCAATACAGACACTTCCTTTGACTATTTTAAATGGCAGTCCATCTACGCTTACAGATCATTTGCACAGCTTTTGCACAGAATGCCTGGAATGGGATTTCGCAATATTTTGCACTGTTTGCACTGTCTTGTAATGTGTTTGGTCCATATACATTACTATATGTTAAACCCTGGTAATCATTGTGGCATTCTGCTCAATCCTGCTAACCCAGTTTGCTCTATTGTAAACATGTTCACTATCCATGTTGCTTTATATGGTTTCCTGGCCGACAATATAGTTTCCAGCCACGAATCCATGCTTGTTTACATTTAAACATGGTGCAAGGCATAATTAGCACTGCTGCTCACCATGCAAACATGTAAACTCCATGTAGGCTATGGGAGAAGCCTACACAGAGTTTATTGAATCCCACGGCTTAAGTATATGCAACACAGACTCCTCGTTTCTTAAGATCTACAGGTCCACTCCAGAATTAGCTGTAATTGCCAGGGAATCCCAGACAGTGTAACTACAGTAAGCAGAGGCATTGGTCATAATTAATACAGAAGGCCAATGATTATTGAGAAATTTGGAAACCAATGCTAATTATCTTGCATAGAATTATATATTTGTTTTAAAGATAACCTACTGCTCTTTCTTGCACATGGGGAGAGTTAAGCCATATTATAGGGGTACTCTGTGAAACAACCATATTCCTTTTATTGAAATAGATATCTAATTCTATGAGTAGATTACCACAGGTCATATTTGTTGATTAGGAGATAATAATTTTAAGGCACAGAGTTTGATAGAAAATATATCATCAGCTAGTGCCCTGAAAGCTAAATATAAATCACTGCTAGGTAATATATACAAGGCCAGAAACAGTGGCAGAGATCTCAGTTGGTTCTTATAACTTTTTTTCTTTTATTCTCTTTGTGCTGTTTTACCTGTATTCCTTGCAAATAAAGAATCCAACCACTGCCCTAGGAGACCGAACACTGCACCAGTGTAAATGTTGACAATAAAACAGTGAATATATGGTGAACTTTATTTGTTTTATTCAAGTCAAATGAAAAAAAAGCTAAGCACTTTCATTCTATTTCATAAAGGACTTCCTCAGAACTAAATAAACATCATCCCTATCTCTTATATAGGCTAACCAATTAATTAAGATTAATTAATGAATTAAAGGTACCACCCCATAAAAATCAGTAAAAATATCAGATAAAAATATTCGACATATAAATGTGTTATATACATACATAATCTTAATAAAATTACCACATGTTGGTGAGCCTGTATAAGAGACAGCGATGATGTTTATTTAGTTCTAAGGAAGACCTTTATGTAATAGGATGAAAGCGCTTAACTTTTTTCATATGACTTGAATAAAATGTATAACATTCACCGTATAGCCATTGTTTTATTTGTCATCAGTTACTTTGGTGCTATGTTCAGTCTCCTAGGGCAGTGGTTAGGTTTTTGTGAGTTTGTTTGTTTATTGCCTACACCTTCTCTTGTATTCCTTGCTAAGTTAAATATGTGAGATGCATTATACTCCAGGAGTGCTCTTATTAATAACTTATTAGAAGGAGTTCATATCTATTA
The DNA here is from genome assembly GCF_019279795.1 of Protopterus annectens. Taxonomy (NCBI): domain Eukaryota; kingdom Metazoa; phylum Chordata; order Ceratodontiformes; family Protopteridae; genus Protopterus; species Protopterus annectens. The sequence goes on along the minus strand of NC_056746.1, from coordinate 127,332,208 downwards.
TGTTATAAATATTAAATGTATTACCAAAAAATATTTTTTAAACTAAACATAATGAAATTGGTGTTAAAATACATTTCTTCTTATCAGAGTATCCAAGTATTCAAAAAAGAATTTTATGGTACCTGTTGAACTCCATGTGATGCCATAACTCACCACATGGATAAATACTTGACACTGATGCTGTGGTACATAATTGTCATGGAATGTTTCTCTCCAAGAGTTTGCTAGTGCAGCTTCTGTCTCCTCCACTTGCATATCTTTAATTTGCCTTTTCACCTTGATGAACTATGCACACCATAACTGTGACCTTCATTGTACTATTAAATTTGGTTACTTCATTAGCACTGCAGTCCTTAAATCTGCAAAAGCTTAACTACAGGATCACATATTAGAATGGACCTTAGCTCAGTGTGCCTTTTTGTATCATATTAGATGAAGGATGGAGGAATACACAGTCAGATAAACAGGTGCACAGGAATAATTGCACACCCACAGGCCGACGGACGAACTGAGCATGTGCAAAAAGTAGGCCTATGTGTAGATAAATTCTGAATGCAAAACATTTGGCCAAAAATAGATTTCGTGCATAATTAATTTGTTTAGTTCATGTTGACTGAAAAGAATCCTTATGAAGTTTCAATATAAAGTGAAGAACAAAAAATTATTCACTGAGTGATCATATTTGTGTTTGATAGTTGTATATCTAATATGTAGCTGGAGTATGCTAAGCATTTATTATGCAGAAATATATGATCTGCCATATAATGATTTATTGATCAAATGAACACAGAAAAAAGCTTAACTTATCAGTATGCCACTAAGTTTTTCATCTAGCATCTATCGTTTTATGTCCTGGATCATAAACTTCTCTTTTACATTGCCAGTGTTATTTCTCGCACTAGCAGTTTGTGGTGCATTTAAGCCATGCGTTCTTTCTATAACAGCAAACAACATAGTGCAGCAATATATTTTATTAGGTGTTACTTGTGGAGACATAAGAATATATGATGCTTGAAATAAACTGATAACATAGCCTGTACTGAACAATGATGTAGTAATAAAAGCAAAGCAAATATATTTAAAAAATGTATGGCGAAAAAGCAAACTGGATCTAAAATGTAACTTTGCACATGTAAAAATAAATCAGTGCCGAAATCCAGACTGACTTTTTCATGCAGCTTCACTAGTACTTTATAAAATTTAAATTAACTCATTATTTTTCCAGTTTATTTAATCACAAAATATTTAATCTGATGAAAGGATGAATACTGCAGCATATTTCTTGGCAGCTTACGTGCCTCTCTGTTATTCTACTGCAATATCATTAACAGTAATGAGCTACAAAGCAAACGTATCTACCAAACAGAGGTTTAATTTATTTTTTTTTTACTTTGCTAGCTGGATAGGTGGGCTGGTACAGGGTCTGTTTTCAGTCACTACCCAAGACTATGTGACACTATGTTAAAAGAGTCGCATATGTTAATACGACTTTCCAAGTTTATATTGACATACATTTGGAAAAACAGCCTTAAACACAGAGGAAAAATACAAATGCATTCATCAAAGTTTGCATTCAGATAGACTTTTGGAAACATTGATATTTAATGGAAGTGACTCCTTAGGTATAATTAATATTGACAGGGAATAAATATGACTAGGAATAATTTTCATATCGGAATATCAAACTAAAAAAATTGAAGTTAAAGTCATCCATTGAAATAAACATCGCCTTGCACATTGGGATTCAAAGTAAGCCATTTAACCTTTCTGTGTTCCTTGCTAAGTAATAAAGTAGTCACATTCATGAAAGTATAATTTGTTAAATATTGTTTAACATTTAGTTATTTAACTAGAACTTTCCACTGGACTCACTATTGATTCCTTTCTCAGGAAAATCCCTTGGCAGTATTAAATATATATAGTCTGTCATTACAACAGGGTTAAAAAAGAGCAGTTACAGACAATGCTTTACACATATTATACCAGTATATCATACCCCTAAATGAATATAATAACAGACAAATAAATATAATTAGGAATTAAACTGCACTATAAGTAACAACAGACAGAACACCAGTACAATGAGGAGCATTGTTGTCTCATATCAAGAGATTTTCCACTTTGATTCTTGACTGGTGTGCCTTCTGTGTGAAGTCTGCATGTCCTCCCTTTGTTCATATGGGTTTTTCTGAGTACTTTGGTTTCGTCACATATCCTAAGGACATGCATTAGGTAGACTGATGAATTTAACGTGTGTGTGTGTGTGTGTGTGTGTGTGTGTGTGTGTGTGTGTGTGTGTGTGCGTGCGTGCGTGCGTGCGTGTGTGTGTGTGTGTGTGTGTGTGTGTGTGTGTGTGTGTGTGTGTGTGTCTGTATACCCTTGAATCACAGCCACTTGTATGGCCGTGCACCTCATCTATCCACCTGAGATCAAGTAAATTAATACATTTATAAGTAACGGGACAGAAAACTATCTCATCTCACTGCCATTAAATCAATTCAGTGCAAACTATCACAACTCCTCTCTGCCCTCTCATTTTCCTAGCTCAAGAATCAGAGACAAACACCAAAAATTAGGAAAAGATTTTAAATATTTCTCTTATACACGTACAGTGTTGATATAATAACAAGCTTAGGTTCATAGGTTCATAGGTTGGTACTAGGCTATCAGCCCTAGGGCCTATACAAGCCTAGCCATAACAATTCCCTGGCTATTTCTTCCCACATTATTTACTTTCCTGGACCCCTGTCTAGCAGGGCGACTGACGTGATCCCTGGGGTGAATTTCCTTTCTCCCATCCAATTGTCAAGGTTTCTCTTGAAGAGGTCCAAAGAGACACTCTGCTTGACATGTATGGGCAATCTATTCCAGAGTCTGAGGAGTCTCTGGGTCAGGAACCTATCCCTCCAGCATGTTTTGTTTATTGTGATGACAAGGTTTAGATCCCTGGAGTGTGTAGCTCTGAGGGATTGGGATTTCTTTAAGTGTAGCATGTCCAACAGCTCTGGGTTTGACATGGCCTTGTATGTTAAGCAGAGATCGCCTCTGAGTAGACGATATGCGACAGAGTATAGCTGGAGTTTTTTAAGGCGATCAGCATAGGGCATCTGCTTTAGGCCTGTGATTCTTTTAGTGAGGTATTTCTGAGGCCTTTCCAGTTGTTGCAGATGTCTTGAGAGGTACATACCAAATGGGGCGTTGTATTCTATAATGGGTCTAATGAGGGATGAGTACAGTGGGACAATGACCTCCTTTTTTCTACATTAGAAAGCATCTTTTGAAGGATATAAACTCGGATGTCTGTTATTATTTAGGGGCTGCAAGCCAGAAAAAAATGCCAGAAAGAAAGTCATACATTTTACTAGTAACTCTCAAAAATAGTTCTCAACTTCTTTGTTCAAGAATTTTCTACAAAGCCAAAAATAATGGGAGCAAAAAGGCCCAAAATGGATAATTTTTAATTATTATTTGATTTTGTATATTTTAACCAGGTAAACCCTCTGAACAAAGTGTCTCTTTTCAGCAGTGACGTAGAATGTCTCAAAGTCACACAGTAGGCAAAAGGACATAGAAAGATTTAAACCCTGTATTTTTGACTACCGAAAGCAGTTTATTAACAGCTCAGAGCCTTAAGTATCAAGCGATTATAATTCAGTTAAAATGTTAACAGAAAATTACAGGTGTTACATGGACGTGCATTTTCTGAACAAGTGCCTTACCAGAAAAAAAGAAATTAGTGAGGAACAGGGCATAAATATGAGACAAAATCACTGATGTTTTGCAAAATCCAAGAAAGATGAAAGGCTAGTAACAGGTTTTGCATCCATTTGCATTTTCTGGACAACAAAAACTATGAAAATCTTCTGATTGGCATTCTTTGATTGTCATCCTCAGTGATTTAGCGAGGAAAAAGAAAAAAATAATGAAGGTCTGGCAGTAATTACAGAAGGTCAAGGCTCTGAGTTCTTAATGATAATCAAGGATAAAAGGTTTGATTCTTTGTAGCTCCATTTGCCTGAAGTATGACACTGAGTAAGTCATTTTCAGGAGCATTGTCTAGTTAAAGTGTCTCAATCTTTAACAAACAGAGTAAAAAATAAGGAAAAAAAGACAGGGCACAAATATAAAACAAATATAAAACAAACATAAAACAAACATAAAACAAACATAAAACAAACATAAAACAAATATAAAACAAATCTAAAACAAACATAAAACAAACATAAAACAAATATAAAACAAACATAAAACAAATATAAAACAAACATAAAACAAATATAAAACAAACAGAGATACTATATTTTCTGAATAACAGATTCTATGAAACTCTAATGAGTGGCATTACCAGGAATGTGCTTTAATCAGGGACAAGTTTCTCATGTCTGTGTAATCATGCTATAGATCTGAAGATACACACACCCATGTTTATTAACAAAATTTAATAAAAATGTTTTTGGAAAAAAAAAAAAAGAAGATACACACACACATAAATGGTTCAAATCCTCTATATTTGAGACAATGAAACAGAAGAAACCAGAATGGCTGAGCAGACTCATGTAATTTTGTGATACAGAGAACATTTTGAGTCCTTGTAAGCACTAGATTAGAGTCAGGTGTTGAGGAAGGCTGTTTGGAACTGAGGCAAGAGAGTTAGGCAGTCTCGCTAAATCATAGGACCTGTAAATGCTCATATCAGCTACCACAAGGAAATATAAAATGTACTAAGAATTGTTCCTTTGGGTGATACTAAATAGCAGTTTTTTGCCTTATGATTGTCATATATGAACTAAAGTATGAGGGGAAAGCACACATAATACAGTCTGTGTAACACTAATAGTCAGTCCACAACCTTCAGTAATTCACAGCTGGTCCCTCACCACAAAGAGTTTGCTGTAGAAATGTCATCCTTAAAATGTATAGCCTCATATTTTTGTAAAGTCTTGATTTTACAGGTCTGAGTGGCCCGGTATCCCACCCAAGTAAATAAGTAATAATGTATTTTTCAAATAGACAGACATGACGGAGGAAAGCAGAGAGCAAAACTCAAAGTAGACACACTTGTCTATGTGTCTTCTGCAGGACAACTGGTGCTTTTGTCTAAGGGACAGATGTGGGATTATAAGAAGCTCCGACCACCTTACAAAATGGAATTTCAACTGTCTTTTTCTTCTCAAAGCAGGGATTCACATGATTAATATTTTTCTGTTTTCCTAAATGAAATGTACTAAGATACAATCTGCATTTTGTAGGACGGCACCAACCATTATGCAATGAGATATTGGGTTTCCCTCATGCTATGACAATAGCCATACGAATGAAATTTTCTCCGATTTTCCATTACAAATGTCTGCTAAAAAAGATATAAAGAACAATGAGACTCTGTAGGATAAAACATTACAGGCTTCTTATAAGAAGACATCACGTATCTTTTAAATACAGTTTGCGAACATTTTTCTCCAAGGTGTTCACTGTCAGACACTAGTGTGACAGTATTGCTCTTAATTGCAGTGACCAGCAGCATATTTTCTCTGTCCAGCTCTGAAAACTATTGCTTGACAGGATTCCTTTTGCCTTGATTTTTTTTTCAGAGATGAACATTTGGAAGCAAAGTAAATCTCTTGACGAGAAGAAAATCATTTGGAGTAGAATGTCAATTTGGTCTGTTGCTTAGTGTTTTGCACACAGCCATTCTATCTTCAACATCTTATTTTGTTTTCTTTCTTCATCTGTCTTGGCACAGATTGTTGACAGAGATGGAAATGACAAGAGTGCTCCAAAACGGAGATCCTCTTTATGCCCTCTTTCAAAGATATAGTGACCTGTTATCACAAAATCTATGTATAATCAGATAAATACCCATGGAAATATTAACCCAAAGTTGTTATCCAGGTAAAGATAAATGTAAGAAAGATGGCAGGGGCTAGTATTAGCATGGATGTATGCCTTCAATGCCACTGAACCGTATTAAATAGCAATACAGCATCTTAATTTGTGTGGAGAAATAAAACACAACAATAATGCTCAACAGTGGAGATATAGACATTAAATTCAGTCTTCTGGATAGTGGACAAGGGAACCAGGTTGGAAATAGAAGGGTGTATATACTGTGTACATTCACCTGTATCTTGGTTAGTGCATGCATGCATCCCTACGTGAACATTTCTTAAGTAGAGCAATACAGGAAAAATTGTACCTTCTACATCTGATGACATCAGGTCCATAATATCACATACTCAGCTACAACAGAGTAAATAAGAATTGATGGGGGGACAAACAAAGGCTTGTGTTTGAACCAGAGGTCAGTGGGAGAGCAGAAAAAGGTATGGAATAATAGCTTCTATTCTTTTCCTACTTTTTTTTAATTTCTCCAAGTCTTTTGGGTTTCTAATACCATGACGGGAATGGACTCCATTCCTAAGTCAAAGTATGATTGAAGTTCATGAAATTAGTATTGTTTCAGTCTCTGATGTCAGCCAGTAGTGCTCTTCGCAGCACCCGCAATGTGCCCAGTAATGACCCCTCCTGCAATTCGTATGGGATTACATGGATTGATAACATATTTAAATGTTTGTGTTTTTAGACTTTTCCCGGTTAGGGCTCGCCACAGCGAAACTCCGGTCCGCTAATGATTGGTAGTGGATTTTTACCTACTGGGTTACCAGCCCTGATGCACAACCTTCAACAAAGGCACACCCCATTCATGTATGCCTCCACACAGAAGACGCTCTAGCTGAGAATTGAACGGGACAACGCCTTGCTATGAGGTGACAATGCTACCGCAGCACCAACACCGCAGTATGGTAACATATCTAAATACTATTGTAAATTCATTTTTTATTTTTTTATTTTAAATTTATTTTTTACTACTCTATAGATGTCAACATGTGATAATAAGAATTTAGCAGGTCTTACTCTGAGTTATGATGCATCTTAAAGGTTCTTCCCTTTTCCTGACCAATGCAGAACTCATATAATCTTCATAATGTTTTTGTGTCTCCATATAAGTGGCTTGGAGACCATTATCTTAACAATAAATCTGCATTTGCTTTCAAGTTCTATTAAGTATAAGTGATTGGCTCTCATAAGGTTCCTGATTTCTTTTGTAGACTGCTTCATTCTATAGGGATCAACAGATGTATAAATATGTGAAGGCCAGCTATTGATTGGTCTGCATAACTGGTTTAATTACATATTCCTCATGTGAAGTTATTCCAATCAGAGTTTTACCCTCTCCCTAAGAATAAACCCTAACTGTGATTATAACATGCCTGGGGTGTCAGGTGTGAAGCATGCTGCATTGGGAATGTTAGAAGTGGATTGCATACTACAAAGAAATGCAGAATTTTCTACTTTAATTGAAAGTGATCTAGAATATATTGATTTATTCAAGACACATTCAGTTATACAGATTTTAACAAACTAGCATCAATCAACTGATATCTGCTAACACAATTTGCCTTAATAAAAATTACAACAGCACCATCAAGTAAGAGTACAACATGTAGATGGAATCAGTGATGACTAGTTCTTCATGGAGTAGTCTAGATTAGACACAAAGTTCTATGCATATTATGTGGAATAGTCTAGACACAAAGTTCTTCAACAGCACCATCAAGTACGAGTACAACATGTAGATGGAATCAGTAATGATTAGTTCTTCATGGAGTAGTCTAGACACAAAGTTCTAGGCATAGTCTATGGAATAATATATAAAAACCACTTAAAACCACAAAAAAGAACAACCAGCCAGTGAATCCACCAATAATTTATTAAAAAGTTCAGCTCTAAAGTCTCGGCTCACCACACAAGCCTTCAAGGAGTAAAAACACATCAGAAAAACTTGCCTCATATATTATATTCAATTAAACAATTAATTAATTAAATAGTTAAATCAGATATTTCCAATTTAACTCTTCATTAAGTCCATATGGATGCAGAGTATTAAATTTCAGAATATAAATAGATTTCTTTATCAAAAGCCATTTTTTTTAAAAGACGTTCATCAAATACTGAAACTTTCTCTAATATAGTACCCTGTAAACCTTCACTATTACCATTATGGAAACATTTAAAATGAGTAGCTACAGAACTTTCTTGTTTCCTATTATTAATATCTCTTATATGTTCAAGCATTCTAACCTTAAATGCCCTCTTGGTCTCTCCAATGTAAAACAAGTTACACGGGCATTTAAGTGTGTATATAACTCCTTCTGTGTTGCACGTAAAACTGCAACATGTATCAAATGGAATGTGATTAATATAAACAAACTTATCTATTACATATTTACAGGCCTTACATTTTTTACAAGACGAAGTGCCCAATGGAAGTATATTTTGATTAATTCTAACATCTGGGGGACAAAACTTCCCTTTGACAATGAAGTTATGTATATTTCTACCCCTTCTGTAAGAAATTCCCAATTTAGCATTTAACCAAGAAGAGACATTTTTCAAAGAGCACAAATAATTCCAAAAATATTTTACTTCTTGAGAAATTTCAAAACTTGTAAAATTTCAAAACTTAAACATCCAAAAGTAGTAACAAAATAAATAGATTCAGAGGGTTCTGTTCTAACTATTTTATGTAGAACCATCATATGTGAATTAATATATAATTTATTTGTAACAGAGCCAGAAAATAACTTCTTCCAGCTTCTTTCTATCAAATTCCTATCATAACCTCTCTTCTCGAACATGTCCACAGTTACTTTTAATTCTCTTTTTAAATCTCCAGTATTGTTACATAATCTAGATACCCTAAGCATCTCACCATATGGAAGTGCTTCCAAAGTATGAGTCGGATGACAACTATCCCTATGTACAAATTGTGTACCCTGATCAAATTTTCTATGGACAGTAGTATGTAACACAGTCCCAATGATAATACTCAAAAAAGGAATACTTGTTCCTACTAACAGTCCATCAAATTGTAAATGAAATCTAGTACAATGTAAAGACTGAATAAATTGTTCAACTATGTCACGCCCACCCTGGGCAATAAAAATTAAATCGTCAATATATCGGAACTATCTAGCAACATGCTGATGAAAATATATGCTTCCATAAATGTATTCTGATTCAAAAAGACCCATGCTAAGGTTAGCATACATGGGGGCAAAGGCAGCCCCCATGGCCGTAACTTGTTTCTGTCTATAAAGAATATTATTAAACTCAAAAAAGTTTTTAGAAAGACAGAAATCAATTAGGTCTACAATATATTCTGTAACTGGAGAAGTTCCTAAAAAAATCTAACTCCTCTAAGCCAAAGGCATGACCAATACTAGTATATATGCTCTTAACATCTTTTGTAAAAAAATACCTTTCACTATTCCATTGTACATCACTAATTTTATGTATAAAATCAAATACATCTCTAATATAAGAAGGACGCTTATATACCGCAGAACTCAAATAATGACGTAAAAAAACACCTAAGGCATGTGTGAAATAATTACAACCAGCCACTATAGGCCTCCCTGGTGGTTTATTTAGATCTTTATGCACCTTAGGAAGGCAGTAGAAATGTGCCATTTTACTATCTTTTATTTCAAATTTATTCTTAATATCTAAATCTGTGAAATATCCAAGTCTATTACCTTTGGATAGAAGTTCATAATATTCATTTGTGGCTTGATTATATACTAATATATCAACAATTTCATAAGTGTGATTATCATTTAAATGCTCTATACACATAGAAAAATACTGAGCATGGTGCATAATAACTAATTTGTTTCCTTTATCTGAAGGTTTAAATATAACACTATCCATTTTACTTAATGTTTTAAGAGCTTTCCATTCCATAATAGATACATTGTAATTAATATGCCCTCTATTTTTATCAAATTTTGTAAAATCATCATAGAGAGCAAAATTCAACATATTAGAAAAATGTACTACTTCTTCATTAGAATAAGGAGGTATAAATATACTTTTAGTATGTACATTACTTGTGTCTAACCTACAATAAGCATTAAAAGAGGCATCTGACTCACAAGTAAAAGAACTATAATCAGAATCACTTATATTATCAATACTATCTATAAGGTCATTTTCCATAATAGTATTCCTAAAAAAATATTTTAAATGCAATTTTCCACTAAACTTAAATATGGAACTTAACTACGGAATAGTCTAAACACAAAGTTCTAGGCATATTCTATCTTTGAATACATGGTAAACCAATAATTCTTGCCTTACCATCTTGATGTGAGCTTTATCCATGACCAGAGGTGACCAGAAGTATAGATGTGAGAGGTAGTTTGCAGCAGAAGTATGCCAATCTGATATCACAGATGGTTAGTGAGCAATAATTATTCTTATACACAGGAGATGTGGAATATATATGTATATGGGTCGACCCGATATTGTCAAAACTCCACTTTCCCAAACTTCAAAATCATGGGATGACTCCCCCTCACACCTCCTAGCTAAATATATCAACTTCGGAAACACACTATAGTGGGGAAAAGAACAAATTTCACCATGGTGGCTAATTGCCTTCTTTCCTGGAGTAAAATTCCAGTAATGTCACTGTTCAATAAAGTAAGTGTTTGGTGGAGTCGTCCCGTGATTTTGAAGTTCAGGAAAGTGGAATTTCAACAATATCAGGTAGACCCATATATATGTAAATATATGTGTATATATATATATATATATATATATATATATATATATATATATATATATATATATATACATACACACTCACACACACACACACACACACACACACACACACACACACACACACACACACACACACACACACACACACACACACACACACACACACACACACACACACACACACACAAAAAAACACACACACTTACATATCTTACCAATTCTTAACTCTTAACTCATTTGCAAAATAATACCCTTTGCTTGCATTGCAGTTTGTGTCACAAATTATACAATTTTAGATTGACTGCTACTGTGGCATATATGTTCTTCCCTTAGAAGTATTTTATTTGGCTTTTAACTGCATGAAAGCAGTTATTGTGGTGGTCTCTAAGGATATTCCTTTTTCTAGCCTGGAGATACAGTTTGAGAAACATTACTTGTTTAACTTTTATTTGCTGAAATAATCTTTTCTAAATGATTGGTGCAGTGTTATTCTTCTGTTGAATTGTGTTTTAGTCTCCTGTGATCAGCCATTTAGAAATTAGCAACTGTGCCTTTTTTAATAAAAGGTCCTTAATTCATATTTAGCATATCAGAATTAAAGTAACTTATATTATTAACAGATTTTTTAAAGAGACTAGTAGCCCTCTCACAGGCTGCAGGATTTTTGCAGTACTTTGTTGCAATTCATTCAATTAGCTCCAAATGTCAAGTTCCTTTTGTAGTAGATCATAATCAGTATTCAGAAAATCCGTTATTTATTTAGAAGCCTACCAAGCAAGCACACTACAAAAGAACATAAACACAATAAAAAGTCACAGTAAAATGTAAAGTACACAGTAAGCATATTTTTATGCAGTTAGTGCAATATGGCAAACGAAGAAATGTGTCATATACTCACAAAAGCACTTACAGCTTTATTTACAGAAATGAGTTTTAAGGGGCCCCCTAAAGCTTTCCAAGAAGTAGTAATCCTGAAAAGCAGTTGTGCCAAATAATTAGTTTATTTTTATCAGACTAAATATAATTAAGTTTTAATACAACTCTGTGTACTTCACTCAGTGGACCTTTAAACATTTTATAAAAATACTTTTTATTTATTTATTTGCGTTTTTGCTGAAAAATGATTCATTTTACTATGCTATTTATTTTGAAGTCTGTATCACATATGTAGAATATTTGTTGCTTTGTTTCATAACTTTGTTGCTCTGTAGTATTCAGATTTGAATAACTTTAACATATTACTTCGGTTCATTCTGTGATCTGTGCTGCATTTGCAGTTGTGCTGGTTTCTGGCCCTGGGCTGAATCTGAAAATGGTCAATTTGGATTAGTATTCTACCTTGGCTAACAAAAAAACACATAAACCAATCAATAAAATAAATACACAAACAGAAAACTATGCAAACTGCCATTCAAATTACACTACTTACAATGTCTACATGGTATGTAAATTCTAGCTAAACAACAATATGATACTTTAACAAAGACAATCAAAACATTTTGTTTCACCCAAAAATGGCTTAGGTCTTTCGCCGGCAATAGTTCAAATTTTGTTATCCTTCCTAAGCATATGTCAAGTGTTTCTGAACAGTATAACTATATATAGCATACTCTGTAGCAAAACACATTCAATGGAACTATCAGTGCTAAAATGTGTAACATCCTATGCGCACTTCTGATTAATCAAAAGCCTGTTGTAATAAATCTGAAGGCTAAAGATAAACCATAGGGCCTGGTAGCTTAGCTAGGTATCTGAGCCAGGACATGATATCTGAAATGTATCTTCTTCTTTCGGCTTTTCCCGGTTAGGGGTCGCCACAACAGAACTCCGGTCTGCTAATAATTGGCAGTAGATTTTTTTACAGTGCTGAGGTGCCAGCTCGACGCTCAACCTTCAGCGAAGGCACACCCATTCACGCATGTCTTTTGAATGCCACTCGACCTTGGGGAGGACATGCAGACTCTGCACAGAAGGCGCTCCAGCCGAGAATCGAATGGAAGAACCTCTTGCTGTGAGGCGACAATGCTACCGCTGCACCACCGCGGCATTTTATGATATCTGAAATGTATATGGTAGTTAAATCTTTACAAGACTGAAAGACTTTGCTAAGAATTCTGATTGAAAGGTGTAACCTGAGTTCAGCATGTAAAATGAAGAGTGGAGCTGAGGCTTTCATTTTTAAACTGGGTGCATTTCTGACATGAGTTAGTACAACAGGAGCAGACATAGTTACTGTGTTGTGAAGAAAATACAAATGTCGGTATCTTATGTGAGTTTTGAATAAACCATGGAAAATGGCTAGAATATTTTGCACTGACGTAAGCAATTAGAACTCGTGTGTGTTTGTGCTACTTCTCTACTCAGTATCTGCCACAGACAGAATTGTGTCAACTGTTGTTTTTTTTTACTTGTGCAAAAAAGTAAAACAGACTGCATATGCTTTTGTTTTGACTAGAATGAGTGTTGCACAAACTGATCTTTACAAACATTGAATTGTAGAAATTTCTAGTAGCTGTCTATGTGCTTTAATGAGAAACCTATCATTTAGGACTACAGCAAGGAAGACGGAACCTTGGCAACTGTTTATTTTTGGATATAAAGAGATTGTGGAGTCTTTTTTTACTTTTTGTTTTTGTTTTGCTTTTTTCTATATGGTTTTATTTCCATGCTTGTTGTCCATCAATCCACTCCTGTTGGTCTTCATCCCATTTGTTCCCTCATACTGGATATATCCAGGATGTATGCAAGAGCTGACAAAGGAGTTCATCATTTAGGCAGCCATAAAGGTGGTTTCTGCTCTTGGCAGCATTCCTGCAATGGCACAATTTTTATTAAGGATCTAACTCTAACCTTGGTGACTGATATGAGTACATGTGCTGTTCCAAGGTTTGTCTCTCCCACATGGTAATAAAACATTATCAGCCTGGAAAAACCAAGACAACGCCCTTGACCTTTCCATTGCTATGGAAGCCTCCAATTGCATGGTGGTGATTGGTCTGCTTCTCCCTCTATCACCAGGAAGGGTGAGCAGACATTAACTGCTCCCCTCCATTCTCCTCCACCTGGTTGTTTCTGTGCTCGAGCCAATATTCAGTCTTGATTCATCTGTATCATAGTCAGGGCTTTATTTATCTGTGCGACAGAAATAGTCTGGTGAAGTAACCTAAGCTTCATCTACATTTTGTTGTTTTTTCTCTAGTAAACTTACCACTCACAAAGAAAAGACTATCTTGTCTCTTGCTTATGAAATGAATGTCACATTGCCACAGATATCATCTCTTAACAAAATGATTTAACATGTAAAAGCTTTTGATTTCATTTGCATTATTGTAAACTGTATTCCTTCTATTTATTATAAATACCTTTTTGCCATTTTTTTTAGTATGCTATGGTTAACAACTCATAATTTAATAAACATTTTCTACCATCTTCATGGAGAACTATAGTTTCTTACTATGGGTGTAAACCCACACATCTAAGAATTCTGTTTAATCTATAGCTGAATGTTAATTTAAACCCCTTGTCATTTTCATTCAGGTGCCCCTAAAATTCACAAACTATATTTTATTGAGAACGGTTGCTAGAATGATTATATACTGTGCAATCCTCGTGTATGATACATGTCTTAGTTTATACGTGTTGTACTGTAGGTGTCTTCATCTCTTGTTACGTCTTCACTAGATATAAAAACTCACTGAACCACAAACCAGTGTTTATATGCATCACATTTTACTGCAACAGCCTATTTTTTAGGTTATTTCCATATCTATTCCATCAGTTTCCAACATTCTTTTTATCTTGAATAACTTTATCTTTTATTCATGGTATAATATAAAATAATCTTTTATTAACAAGCTAAGAAAATAAGAACCACAAATATGTACATTCTGACCCATCCTCTCCCCATATAAAGCAAGCTCACACTTTAAGAACTGCGTCAGCCAGCTAAGTCTTCAAATTCATTCCCCAGATTATGAACCTTTAAGCTTATCCCAGGCACAACTCCATCTCCTTCCTCAGCCATGTGGCAATTAGGTTTGATCCCATTTAGCGTTCTCTCAGTTAGAGCATCTTCTGCATGGCGACATGCATGAATGGGAGTACCTTCGTTGAAGGTTGTGCATCAGGGTTGGTAACTTGGTACGTAAAAATCAACTGCCAATCATTAGCGGACCGGAGTTACGCTGTGGCGAGCCCTAACCGGGAAAAGCTGAAAGTCACAACAACAAGTGCTTAGAAACATTCTCCTTTTCATCTATTTAGTTTTAGTTCTATATGCCTCTAAATCTCCTGTCTTGTTTTTTCCTTACTTTTCCATTACCTAGTGCTTCCCTTTTCCCCTACTATTAGCAATAAAGCTATTTTGAATAGGCTGCTTTGATCCAACTTAATAACAGAATTTCCTTTGTAAGGGTTTGATGTTCTCCTATTATTGTGTCTTTCATTACATGTATTTCTTGCTTGAAATTTTGTAGTTCAACAGTAAGTTCCTAAGACTTGCCTCCCTTTGTTCAAATTTCCAACATACATACTCATTTTGGGGAGCATAGGTTGTGGCCTAACTGCTACATAAAAGTACTTGTAATGACACTTCCATAAAAATATTTTCAATTTCTTAGATTTTGTTGCATACCTAAGGTTAATACATATTCCGCTTAGTTCATTTTCTGAGATCTCTCTTTGACTTTGATTCCAATCCAGTCTGAAATTTTTACCTGATGTGACTTTAGCTCTAATCTTCCCTTGTTTATCATGTGTATAAGTTTCTTTCTTACTGGAGCATCAACTCAAGTATCTAATAAATAGTTCACAATTTCTGGAATATCCCATGTCTCTCAACTTCTATTATCTCACTAAATGCTGTAGATAAACCCATACAGAGTAAAGGATTCCTCTCCCTCTCTCTGTCTTCAATGGTCAAATTCCAAACTTTCTTCTTCCTAACTTAAAACTCTTTGGCCCCTCCTCACTTATTCCCAGAATCTTGTTTTTTTTTCATTCTTCCCTCTCGTATATTCTGCCATATTTCAAATTGCCTATTCCTTATTATCAATATCATACTTTTTCCATTCTTTGATTTTAATTGAGAGTTTAGTTGCTATGTCATCTTAAGTAAGGCTGTACATATTTCAATTATCTCACATTGATAGTTTTCAAATCTCCATTTTTTTATCAACATTTAGCTTATCTTGACTTTATGCCATATTTTTCCAATTAACTTAACAGGTTATATTCCAGTTTAAAATATATCAGCCTTAATTGCATGCCTTTATAGCATTCCAATAGGTCTAGCAGTCCCAATCCTCTGGGCTCTACTGGTACTGGTTATTTGTTTCCCACTAGAGTCTTTCCCCTTTGTTTTCCCATAGATATTCCTAGGTGGGATGAAACAGTATGACTAACCTACATAGAATACTAATGGTGTTAAAAAACATTTTATGGCTTGAATGTTTCTATCTGAATCCATGGTCAACATTTTTGATTGTTGTAATCTCTCAATTATTTTCCCTTTTGTTTATTTCCACATTTCCTCTGCTGCTCATTGTTCAGTGTTGCAATGCTCAGTGTTGGAATATACAAACTCAGGGTCCTAAAGGCCCCCTAAGAGCTTGCCTCTAGTACATCCAATATCAAACGCTCTTTCACCTAGAAATCTGTCTAATCCCTCTTTAAATATGGAAATAGAGCCCGCCTTTGTAACTCTAAGAGACAAAGAATTCCACCAACATTCAGCTCTACAGTGAAATGATTTTGTCATTAACTTAGTTTATTGTATATTCCCCTTTCCTAGTTCCTTTCTGATGATACATCATAAATATACCTAGACTATCCCCACAACTTTCTGAATTAATACAGTTACAACAACAATTCAATCTCCCCTTAATAATGAATATCTAGTTGACAATAATGAGATCTCCTTCAGGCTCTTATGATAGCTCTTTCCCCACAAACTTTTAATCTTCTAGTCAAACTACTTGTGTATCCTTTCCAGTCTTTCAATCTATGTAAAGCTTTTTATACATACTGTAAACCCTCCACTGGACCAGTAATCAAGGACCCTCAATCCTCGCCATTGGCAACAGTGGGGGAATGGTCACTGGGAGGATAACAAGTACACACACACACACAGTATTTTCAGATGCAGTTCTTTGCATCAGGTACAATTTCCCTTAAGAGCACACAGAGACCAAAATCAGTCCAGGGCTGTTTTTTTCCCTCTTTCTCCAGATCTCCAGTAAGACTCCCCACTGGCACAGCTATAGAGTTGAGTCCTTAGCCAGGGTCCCAAGCCAAATCCTCCAACAGTCTCTGTTCAACCAGTGCTTTGTGTCCCTGTCCAAGTAGCAGACACACACACTCTTGGAGATTTTTGATTTGCAGACACACACACACAAGATTTACTAACTATGCCCCTTTTGCCAAGACTATAAGGTAGTTATCACTGCCACCAGCCATCTGCCTTAAGGCTCTTCACAAAGGGTGTCCAATCTTACTGTGTAATATTACTATTAATGCAATGGTAGATTGATCAAGAGCAAAGCTATTAGGAGTGGCCGACACAGTGTCACCAAATAAACATGCAAGTACTCTTAAAACTTTAATATCTATTGACAGATCAGCCACAATAAAAGGTTTAAATATATCTAATAATAAATAATAAAAGAACAAGAAAGTACTCGGTATATATTCACAGTGACATCAGAGTTCAAACCCACAGAAAATATTTAAAACAACAGGCAGGACAGTCCTAAATAAAGAAAGAAAAAAAAAATCTAAACAAAGCTTTGCTGTATTCCTGACTATACCTAAGAGAGTTACTACACCCTAGAAACTTACTTCATCAGAGCAAGGCAGATGTGGTGAATGGATCTTCTAGTCATTGTTAGGTCCAATACAGAATGCAGAATGCTCTGTTTCACTAAGAGACTCCTCAAATTAGTATCTCAAATATAACTGCTGGGATAGCTTTCAGAATGACATCATATATTGTCATCTGACTCTATTCCATGTGAAATCCCCACTGCTGGAAGCTTGGCAGTACTTAACATCTACCTGTGAAAATACATAGACCTCACATCTTTGGCAGATGCAGGAAGTCATAAAACAATTACATTCCTTCATACTTTCAGAGGTAGTAATTAGTTCACTCCGAAGACAATACAGAAAACTTCTCAGCACAGACTCTGTTTGTTCATTGAAAACTGAAAGATACCATCTTTTATTGTGTAGCCATAAAGTAATTTAATTTCAGCTATTTTTCTGAAGTTAACCTCCTGTATTCCATTGTCCACTGTTAAAGTATACATTTAAACAGTTACAATAGTGCATTCACATTACTGTTCTTTTCCAGTAGGGCACACTGCAGTTATATTTTGAGCACAAGCACTTTATAAAATACATTTTTAACACACACTTCTCTACCAGCAGTTTGATATACACATGACATACATTTTTAATACATTTGTAACACAAGCATCTTATATAACCATGTTGATATTCACAAATGACATATAATTTTTTACATAATTCCAGATAGCTGTGCTGGCCATATCTCCTTTTGTGACACATACATTCCCACCATATTCAACCACAGGTCATATAACAACTTTTATATGCTGGAAATAATAGTTCCCTAACCCTACTAACAATAGTTCTCAAGATATTTCTTATTTCATGGTAATACCTTCTGATGACATCTATCACATGTGAATTAAAATATAACTCACTATCAAGCTTTATTCCCAAATGTTTAATATCAGTCACAACATTCAACACAGAATTATTAATGAATAAGGGTAACATAAATTATTCCTACTATAATGCATAATACAAGACTTTTTCAGATTATGCTCAATATTATTAGTTGTTGCTCACAAGAACAAATCATTTATTTATCTCTGTAATATACTTTTATCCATAACAGATGTAATTACTGACCCTATCTTATAGTCATCAGCATATCTACTCAACCACAACCATTTTATGGATAGAAATATGCCATAAAAAGGCCAAATAAGACAGGCCCCAAGATGGATCAATGTGAAGACCAGAATAATTAATTTTGGATGCAGAAAGAGTATCACCTTATCTTATCCTGCTAGATCTATAATATAACCAGTTCTTTACCCATTTTATTATGTATTGGTTTAAATCATATCCTATCATCACAGTAATTACTTTATTAAGGGGGTTAGTATCAAATGCCTTAGTCATCTCTAAGTAAATATCATCCAATGACAATCCATTGTCTAATGCTTCCTCTACATTTTGATTAAAGGAAGGACAACAAATGGGTCATACGTGACCTCATCTGGGTAAAGCTATGCTGAGTGATTTTCTTCTTTATACTTAATGAATCCATTATATCCTTAGAAATACCTCTCTCAAAACACTTTCTCAATATAATGTTAAACTAATCAGCCTATAGATCACAGTAACAGATAACACCCCCACCCTTAGGTATATGAATAAATATTTGCTTTCTTGCATAATTATGGTACATGTGCTGTTTCCAATTATCTTTGAAAAAGTTGTAGCAAACATGGAGTAATGGTTTTAATAACAGACTTCAGAAAATATGTGTTAATACCATCTGGACTGGCATTAGAAGTATGCTTTTTTTCAATATAGGTTCATGGGTAGGTACTAGGGTAGCTGCTGCTGTCAGCCATTTTAAGCCCTGCCAATTTCCCTCAAAGGTGAGAGTCAACTGTGTACCTTGTGTCTGTGAGGTAAACACCTTAACCACTATGCCAACCCACCAACTCAAAATAGTATCACATAGCATGTTAGGGCACTATCCATGTAAATTAATTGTAAAATTATCATTGATATAATTATCATCCTTTGATATAAATATTGTGTTTAAGAACAGGTCTGCTAAATAACTTAAATCTGTTATCAATTTGTAATTCTGCATTATGTTATAGCCAGTGCTCTTATATTTATACAGTTTTAAATGCTTGTAAAATTATTTCTTATTATCTGTAGCATGTGTAGCAAGGCTCAACTCATAATTATGTGTAATCTACCTCATACACTTCCTAAATCCAGTTTTGGCTTGCTTATATCTGCCTTTATAACTCTCATTGGGATGCAATCTAAATTTCCTCCAAAGATACCTACTTCTTTTGTTATACTTAATCAATTCTGTATTCCACCAAAGGGTTTTTAATAGTTAGGGACCTAGTGGAGTGAATGGAACATGTTTTACAATTAGTTGATGTGTATAAGCATAGAATTGTTCTCAACTGGTATCTGTATCATCTTGGCATACCACTTTATTCCAGTTTCTGACTTTCTCTTTTACCTTTATGAAATTGGTTCTATGAAATGGATGTCTATGTATATCTTTATTATATATAAAGAAAAAGCAGATAATTCACAACACACTATAATGAAAAGCCCTCAAAAACTCTGGTTCAGCAATATTTTTTTCTTTTTTATACAAATTTGATTAAACTACATCCAATATGTTAACTCCTCTGATTTGACTTTCAACTGTGTCTAAACATGTCCCGTGTTAGATTTAACGACACCATTGATTCCTTCTTTTCTTCTGGAGATACAGTCTCACTTAACATGAAGGCATTAAGATCTCCAACTATAAAGTTATAATTGTTTTCAAATTTAGATATAATTATCCTATTAAATTCTCTGTTATCTTTAAGACTCAAACTTGGAGGTCCATAATATGGACACACCAAAATCAGAGTTAAAACATACATTTACAGACATGTTGTGGGATTCAATAAACTCTGTGTAGGCTTTACACAAAGCCTACACAGAGTTTACATGTTTGTATGGTGAACAACAGTGGTAATTACATATTCATGCCGTGCACCACATTTAAACATAAAATAAATAAGAATAGTTTTGTAGCCAGCA
This sequence comes from Protopterus annectens, assembly GCF_019279795.1. Taxonomy (NCBI): domain Eukaryota; kingdom Metazoa; phylum Chordata; order Ceratodontiformes; family Protopteridae; genus Protopterus; species Protopterus annectens. The sequence goes on along the minus strand of NC_056746.1, from coordinate 127,311,691 downwards.
AACGTTTTGCCGGCCAGGAAACCATGTAAAACAACAGAAGTAGCAAACCTGTTTACAGTACAGCAATCTAGGTTAGCAGGATTACGTGAAATGCTACAATGATTACCAGGGTTTATTATATAGTAATGTGTATGGTCCAGTCACGGGGCAGGACAGTGTATAAAGTGCCGAGTATTGTGAAATCCCATTCAAGCCACTCTGTACAAAAGTTGTGTAAATGATCTCTAAGGGTACATGGACTGCCATTTAAAATAAACAGTCGGGGAAGTGTGTGCATTGCATAAGGATGAATTGTAGGCATGAACACAGGGAAAGAAAACAGTAAAACATTCTAATGTACAGCAGATAAAGTCATGCAAATGGAAGACAGTTGTAGCAGGAACACTAATCACATAACTTGCTACAGTACAGACATCACAGTAAAATTGTGTACTATGGGACTGTCAGACAAGGTGATATAACAATGAAGAAGATGTCTTTGTGAGATGAACATCCTGACATGAACAGTGGAGAGGCTCTCTACAACTGGTGCTGGGTGCATATTGTGAAGCTGTGTAAAATGATTTGCCTGAATATGAGTATAATGTCAACAGAGGTCTCCGACAAGTGGGACACAGTTACAGACCCATGGACAACACGCACAATGTCAGAATACCACCAGTAATGCCATCTCTCTAACACAACATATGTGATTCTGAGACATCATCGATGGTTCTGTACAAATACACTTGTACAACTATTATGACATGTCAGCAATCTATGAGGGTAATCAAGCATACCATTCTGACACATCTGCATGAGGTGTCAGGAGGGACACTGCTATACCTGTATGTGATATTATGATAAACCCAGGCTAGTTGACTGATGTTCATGGTATAGATATGGCACAATCCATACTGTCATGAATATAACCCATGCCATCAATGTTGTCAAACAGCTATGTATGTACTGTGTGCATCACCGGAACAGTTATATGTGCATCTGATGTAACACCTTGATGGGTGTTTCACACTAGACAGTAATGTTTATGCAACAAAAAGAATACCTAGGTATGGCCAATGAGATGCCTGAGAACACACTGTGGTGAAGGTGTTGCACTTCAGTTACACATCACTGAAAGTTGTGTAGGGAAGTACATGAAGAAGGGTGCATTGTACTCAGCCATTGGTGTGATGAAGGCTGTGCACTATGGAGGTATTATGGCCTTTGATGTGGATGTTCTGAACATACTCAGTAGTTGTGTTACATACAAGGTAGAACTCACCACTTTGACCAAAAGCTAGTGGGTGTTCCAGCTACCATCAACCCCAGGCTACAGGTCACATACCGATTGGTCTACTTATAGGGTGTGATATCTACATTATCCTTGGGTTGTTCATTTGCTTTCATAATGTAACAAATCCCCTATGTTTTTGTTTCATTTCATGTTTTGTCATGGCTGTGGCAGCACTCTTTGGTGGGTGTTGACATTGTCTGTATTACACTAGTATCACAGTTGGAGTTAATGATTGCTCATAATCTGTATTCCTCCAGACAGCTGTCTGGGCAAAGTATGTGTATGTCATTCTTGATTTCTGTGACTTAAATAATGGAGAGGAAAGGGCCTAGCAAGCAGCCCTACTGTACAGACCTGATCAGTGGACCAGAGATATACATCACATAAAACATTTCAACATATTTAGATGCCATGTATGTAATCCAATGATCTACCAACTAGGTGATATAGGTGTTTATGGTCACATCTGACAGTGTTGAGTGAATGCCTCAGTGTGCATTTGTGTCAAATTCCATGGCCTGGTGAAGTTCCACAGAAGGATAGTGTTGTCAGAATGCATGCCCTTGATTACTACTTTCAGGACATCTAACAGATGTAAAAGTCATGGATGTACCATTAACAGCTCATACATGTCTGCTGCACATAGCCGGGATATGACTACTGTCTATATAGAAAAGGCCCATGATTTCTCACCAAGAAAATACACAAACAAACCATGCCAGGACATATGTGGATAGACTAAAAGCCTTGTCACTGTAATGCGTACTGTATAGGATAAAATGACTTGTGCCTGGCTTATAGGCCAGTCTCTGACCCTGGCTTGATGATAATACTGTACATCTGCAAATCAGTGATATCTGATGACATCAGCAGTGTCTGGTGAGGAGACAATGGTAATAGCAGTGTCCCACATGCTGGTGTAAAATGTTCTCTTTAAAGCCAAGCAAGTGCACAAACACATACCAGCTGACTGCAGTGAGAACAGAACCCCGACCTATCTTGGTACACATTCTGGAAAAAAATAGTACTTTACACAAGCACCACGGCACAAGTTTGACTTTTACAAGGCTGAAGGACAAGTTATGGTGGATGACATCAGCACTGGATGTTTGGAGAGACAATGTTAGGAGACCTGCATGAAATGGATGTGTAGGCATCTGCAAGTGTCAAAATATTGTCTATCCATGGGACTGGGGAGGTAACTGTCATATACACACTTATGGTTCTCTGGCTAGACACACACACACACACACACACACACACACACACACACACACACACACACACACACACACACACACACACACACACACACACACACACACACACACACACACACACACATCCAGGTTGACTGAACTGAGGACAGAACCCCTATCTATCTATACACAGACTGGAGAACACACTACTTTACACAAGTGCTACAACATAAGCATGACTTTTACAAGGTTGCAGGACAACTTATGGTGGATAATCTCAGCACTGGATGTTTGGAGAAACGATGTTGGGAGGCCTGCTTGAAATGGATATGCAAACATGTGCAAGTGTCAAAATATTGTCAATCCATGGGACTATAGTAATAACTGAGGGATACACAATTATGCTTCTCTGGCTAGACACACACACACACACACACACACACACACACACACACACACACACACACACACACACACACACACACACACACCACACCTCCCAGTTGAAGTGAGAAAAGAACCCCTACCTATGGAAAACACAGTACTTTATGCAAGTGGCAATACAAGTGTGACTTTTACAAGGCTGCAGAACAACTTATGGTGGATGACATCAGCAATGGGTATTTGGACAGATGATTTGGGGAGGCCTGCATGTTTGCATGGTGCCCAACAGAATTAATAAACTGTATCTGTTTTAAATTGTTGACTGTCTGCTTTCTGTCTGCAGGCGCTTGATGGCTGCAGGTGGTGTTGTGGAAGCAAGCTTACAACCACACAATGTTGTTTAGCAGAGTTGCACAATGGAAAGAAAAAAACTGCAATTATGTATCCTTTTTGACCTTTTCACTGTCTACTCCCTATCTGCATGTGGTCTGTCTGCTTCCTGTGTGGACCACTAGTCCAGACTGCTAAGCATCATTCAAATGAAATAAGCACAGCTAAAGCTGACATTCATTGTGTTTTTCCATTTGTCTTGTTTGAAGTAAGCCATATACCATGCAAACACTGGCATTTAAAAATTTACAAAAAAGGGCCAATTAGTTGAAATGAAGAAAGGAAACCTATTAAATAAAGATTACAAAATTTAAGTTGGCACACATTAAATATTTTACTCAAAACTGGATTTTAACTCCAATAAACCTTAAAAACACAGTAAGGGTGTCTTATTCCTCTTTGCCACACAAACAGCTTTGCAGCAGAGAACTAAAATCATTGTGCATACAACCAACTACAACATCATCCATAGTACTAACAAAACATATGACAGTTGTCTGTACATCTATTCATTTCAGATGTAGTGCACTGAGTGATCACACAACCATGTATGACTATTGTTTGCATAAATGCAGCTGTCTTATCTCTCTGTGTTTGTTGTTCATTCTTGTCTTATCTGACCAGTAATCTGAGACATGCAGTCTGTAGGGCATGTTGTACCATTGACCTTAAATGTGTGAGGATATTAAATGGCAATAGTATACAGTTGTCAACAAATGAAGGAGACGTTGGATGTTACTGACCAGAAATTGTGAAACATTGTGCTGCTCACTTACATTTAAAACCCTGATACAATTACTTCTACATTTTGGAAATCTAACCTGGTTGACACACCCACTGGAGGCAGGGAAGTCTGAATTGCTGATGTGTTTTAATTCTACCTGCCAGTAATCATTTACAGTTGCAATCCATTAGCAACAAATGTTGAGGGAATGCCTGCACTATATTTACATGTGCGACATGGAGCCAAGTATTGGGATTCATAATTTAAAAAGAGTTCATGCCTCATTCGCATCTTCAGTGTGCTCACAGCCCTGAATCTACACCATAAAAACTGAAGGTGAGTAGAGTTGCTTATGTGGATAACACTTTGGGATTTATCTGTACAGAACACTACTGATCTTGATAAGGTATGCTTGTATTTTTCAGCTATATACTGCATATGCTGAAATGTCAGTAAGAAAAATCTGTTTTATATATATATATATATATATATATATATATATATATATATATATATATATGTGTTCATAGGTAGGTACTAGGCTATCACCCAAGGGCCTAAGTAAGCCCCGCCAAGAAGGTTAATTTCCTGTGCCCCTGTCGAGCACAGCCACAGAAGTGATCGCCGGGGTGTATTTCTTATTTCCCATCCACTCATCAAGATTTTTCTTGAAGAGTGCTAATGAGGAACTTTGCTTGACATTGATGGCTAACTTGTTCTAGAGTATGGGACGTCTCTGAGACAGGAATCTATCCCTCCAGCATGTCCTGTTTATTGTGGTGACAAGGTTTAGGTCCCTAGTAGCTTGGAGGGATTGGGATTTCTTTTAGGTGTAGCGCGTCCAACAGCTCTGGATTTAACATAGCTTTATATGTTAGGCAGAAATCTCCTCGGAGTAGGCGGTATGCTACAGAGTAAAGCTGAAGTTTTTTGAGACGGTCAGTGTAGGGTATCTGTTTGAGGCCAGTAATCCTCTTTGTGAGGTACTTCTGTGGCCTTTCCAGCTGCTGCAGATGTCTTGTGAGGTACATTCCAAAAGGGGTGTTTTACTCTATAATGGGTCTGAGTGCAGAATAGAGGGGAACAATGACCTCTTTTTTCCTGAATGAGAACCCTTTTGTGATGAGGTGTGCCACATAGAAGGATTTTCTAACTACTGTGGCGATGTGATTATCAAAGGAGAGAGTACTGTCTACCTAGGTCCTAAGGTCTCTTATCACACATTTGCCATTAAGTAGACTGCCATTTATGTGGTAGTTCATGGGTACAGAGTTTTTACCAAAGGGGATGACAATGCACTTTTTGGCATTGAGCTTAAGGCCATGCCTCTGACACCAGGCATCTGTCTCAGTGAGGCCCTTCTGTAGGATGTCCATATAATTTTGGGGACTCGACTATGGCTCCTAGTTTGCAGTCATCTGTGAACTTCATTAGCCAGAGGCCTTCTGTGTTAGCCTGTACTTCAGAGAAGTAGATACCAAACAGGAGAGGTTCCAGGACTGAACCATGTGGTACTCCACTTGTCTCTGGTTTGAAGTCAGATTTGGAGTCTGCAGCTTTTACAGTGTGGGTTCTGTCAGTGAGCCAGTTGGCAACCCATCTTGTGACATAGGGATTTATACCTAGTTTAGTGAGTTTAGCTATAATTCCAGAATGGGGGATGGTGTTGAAAGCCTAGGCGAGGTCAAGATAGGCTGTGTGAACCACCTTACCCTCGTCTACAGCTTTGGTGACTGCCTCAAAGAAGTCGATCAGGTTTAAAAGGCATGATCTGCCTTTCACAAACCCAAACAGGGTGGGGTCCAGAGTTTGGAGGTTACCAATGTCTTTGTTTATGAGTTCCATGATGATACATTCCATGACCTTGCAGACCAGATTCATCAGGCTAATAGGGCAATAGTTCCCAGGATCAGTGGTGGCTCCCCCTTTGTGGAGTGGGATAACTGTTGCTGTGCGCCATTCAGTGGGCACAAAGCCTAACATCAGACTATGATTGAACATGGTACTTAGGTGGGGAGCCAGTTTGTTCTGAAGTTCATGTAAAACACAGCCTAGGATGTTGTCCAGTCCCGTGGATGCTGTGTTTTTGGTTTTAGAGAGTGCAGCTTTTTCCTGCATAGATGTAATTACAAGGACTCTGCATTCTTCCTGTATAGATATGTGCTCTTTGGGGTGAGAGGGGGGTAAACTTAGCACTGAACCTATCTGCCAGGATGTTCGCTATATCAGTTGGTTTTGTAATTTTTGTGCCATTGTGCTGTAACTCAGAGCAGATCTGGGTGTTGCCATTGAAATTCTTGACAAATATGTATATATATATATATATATATATATATATATATATATATATATATATATATATATTTATATATGGATCTACTTCATTTGCCCTAACTTCTGATTGACCGACACCCATTTGCCCGAGACCAAATGACCGAAATTTCATTTGACCGACACTTCATTTGACCGACACTTCATTTGACCGACAAGTATTATTCGCAAGAAAATGGGATATGCCCCCTTCCCCACCGTAGTGCAACCCTGGAGTTAGAATATATAGTTTGGGGGGTGTGGGGGGCACAGACCCCCAAAATGGGGGGTGTGGAGGGAGTGAAGCCCCCCACTTAATTTCATATTATATTGTTTAGTTTTGATTTAATATTGCTTAGTAAAACAAAAGTAAGTGGGGGGCTTCGACCCCACACCCCCCATATTCTAACTCCAGGGTCAGACTACAGTGGAGAAGGGGACATATCCCATTTTCTTGCCAATAATACTTGTCAGTCAAATGAAGTGTCGGGCAAATGAGTGTCGGTCAATCGGAAGTTAGGGCAAATGAAGTAGACCCATATATATATATATATATATATATATATATATATATATATATATATATATATTTTTTTTTTTTTTTTTTTTTTTATGCTATTTTTATCTGTTTGCATTTTTTAAAAGTGTACTGATGGCATGGGCAAGTTTGTCAGGGCATTTCACTTTCTCAGATGTACAGCCTTGTTAACTGTCATCACAAGTGTTAATGTTATAAAGTTTTTCTCTGTACACTCTTCCACTGTTATTTCCATGAAAAGTAAATGTCTGATATTTTCAATGACAAAGGGGTGTTAGCCTTTTAGGATGGAATATACATAGAGGACTGCTGGCCACAGGTAGACATGACTGGCTATAGCTTAAAATAGAATGTTCTGTGTTTCATCTGTACACATGTTACGGGGCAGTTTATCTGATAGCACGTTTAGCATTTCACTGATGTTTTGTTAGCAATATGTTCCATTTGGTGTAGTTTTGGGGTTGAGGAAACAAAGTTACATTAACGTTTTGGCAAAAACACGATTTTTGCTGTTGTTATTCTCCTTGTATTGAATCCAACCTTGCTTTCTGTGTGATTGCAATATGCTACAGCCATACAATTCTTTTTTTATATATATATTTGAATATCTTGACTGTTTTATGTTCCTCTAGTGTGTAATAGTGAAATGCTACCTTTTATGTGTTATATCAAAACAAGACTTTTATTTATGTGATACTTATGTGTGTAATCCTTCTTTTGTGTTTCATGTCACCTACGACTATGGCACCCAGGTGTCCCAATCCCCAAACACCCCACTTCAGTGACCCTGAAAATGAAGTTGTTGTAGAAGCATTTAGGCATCATGGTGCCTTTCTACTTGAAAGGGTATTTGGGGATATGTCAGGCAGAATGCAAATTTGGCAATAGATAGATGCTGATGTGAATGCAGTAGGCAGCCAGAGCAGGACATATGAGCAAATGCATCATAGTACCACTGACATGATTTCATTGACATGGAAGAGAGCAGCTGCAGTGGTCCATGAATGGATAAGTACCAGGGGTAGGCCTGCTACAGAGCCACCACTAACAGCAAATAAAAGGTTTTTGTCCTCTATCAGGGATCCAGACAGCTCAATGTGCAGAACAGCATATCATTGACGTTGGTGCTAGTAAAAATACTGACAGCAATACTTAAGTTCTATTTAACATTAAATTCATTTTGGGGTTATAGTTGTAGATTGATACAGTTAACAACATACTTTGGTTGATTACACATGGGCTTAGGGTGGGCATGCTGTTCTTGTTAAAAGTACCGTTAATGGACATATAAAGGGCAAAAAAAAGTTGTAACCCCCTGTGTTACTGTTAATTGTGATGATGGTGTCCTAACCTTTTGCTTAACTTCTTCCAGGATCATCATCCATAGGAAACATAGTATCGTCTGCACATTTTAAGCCAAACATGTTTTTGTCAGTACTGATAAGCAGTTCAAAGAAATATTCATTTTATCTATATGTACAAATTCCTCAGGAGCTGCTTGTCTAAAAGCACACTTTATTCCAACAGAGCATAAAACTGGTGAAGCACTTTCATCCATAAAACAATTTATAGTTACAAATTACTGCTAATGTTTTTTATATGATTTTTGAAGGATTATAAACAAACATTTTAGGAGATAATATGCTCATGCTATAGGTATTTTATGTATTAATTCTAGTTATTATATTTAATGTGGTTTTAGATTTTAAAGTAATATTATGACATTTAGTAATGACATTTAGTATATATATATATATATATATATATATATATATATATATATATATATATATGTATATGAGAGAATTTGGTTCATGTATTGTATTGTATTGCTTTATATTTAAGTTTTGAGTAGGTGTATCTTTAAATGAAATTGTTGACGCCAAAAAGTTATTATATAAGGACTCAAATGTATTAAGCTTATGTTCTGATGAAGTCCATTGTTTTATGGATGAAGGCACTTAACCAGTTTTATGCTCTGTTGGAATAAAGTGTGTTTTTAGACAAGCAGCTCCTGAGGAATTTGTACACACAGCGTATTTGGTTTTCTTATTGGCTTCTTGGTTGTTGGACTACGCTGCCGTTTGTTTATTTTATCTGTATGTGTGATGTGAGTGTCAGGACTGTTGTGTGTATTGCTGTACTGTCTGTAGTAGTGGTACCACTGTTAGTTTGTTAGCATATATTGTACTATAGTAATGTAGGTTAGTAATGTAGGTATTAATTTCTTTCCTGTGTTTGTTGTTTATTATCTCAGGTGATCCTGACAGTCAAAGTGCGGGAGTCATAGCACCTGATGTCATACTATTGGCAAACTCCGATGATGATGGTGGGCAAACAGATGTACAGTTGGGGTTTGCAGAGGTTGAATCTGACACTAAGGTTGACATTCAGCCATCCTTTGTAATTCCATCGGACAAAGCCAGTAGGCCTACACCAATCCATTCCAGTGAACCCTCAGATATTGGACAGGTGGAGGGTGAGACACTTGGCCAGGGAAGTGTGGTTAATGAGACTTCAGTGCCTGTTGACTCTAGCCATAGCCAAAGTGTGGGTGAGGTGCTATGCAGGAGGGTTGTCAGTGGGGCATGGAGGAGCCTTGCTGTCCATCCTACACCTTTTACAGGTGTGTGTTCACGTACAACTCAACGTATGTTTGGGGCCATTATGGAAGTGCAGGCATGTTCCAATAAGTCCTCCAGAGAAATGCTTAGGATTGTAGATCTGGCACAGAGTAACATGCATGACTACCTCCAATGTGTTGGTGATTCAATAGTTCAGATGAATGCCACACTGGAATGGGTGTCTGTGATGGAATGTCTGGTGGGAAGGGGACAGAATCCATTTGGGTGTAGGTCAAACACATCATCTGATGTTAGCCAACATGTCTGTGCCCAATCATGCACCAGTAGTGGCACTACTTCCACTGCTCCATCAGTGGTTCAGATGTCCATGCCCAGATGTGGCAAGCAAAGGGGTCGTGGTCCTGGGCATCCTCATGAGGGGATCACATCCAGCAAACATCAGTCACATTCAGGTAACAGCACTGCATCTGACTGTGGATGTGGATGTGTGACTGCAACTCCTGGCAGAGTCAGTTCTCATTGTTTGGTAAGATAAAAATGAACTACCACCTCTACCATGCATAGCTCACACCAGTGCGACATACCAAGATATACAGCTAGCACAGAGCTTGGCTGTGTTCCTCAGACAGTTCCTCACCTGGAGGGCCCATGCTGCAGACAGACACACACACACACACACACACACACACACACACACACACACACACACACACACACACACACACACACACACACACACACACACACACACACACACACACACACACACACACACACACACACACACACACACACACACACACACACACACACACACACACACACACACACACACACACACACACACACACACACACACACACACACACACACACACCGGTTACATGGTTCAGCCATAAAGCTTAAAGCTCATTTTATCTCACTGGTCATTTGTTACTTTATCCGCATGCCTGACTGCTCCTCTTACTTACTCACACACACTCACTGACCTTTTATGTCAGACTAGGCTTCCTGCACCCCCCCCCACACACACACACACACACACACACACACACACACACACACACACACACACACACACACCACACACACGCTTCACACCCATCCACACAACACACACACACACACACACACACACACACACACACACACACACACACACACACAAAAACACACATACGCACAGCACCCTATGCAAGTGCTCACTGTGCCAAGTTTTTTTTTCTATCTTTTGGATTCAGGGATACATAACATTTGTGTCTGATGCTCAGGGTACATAGCTGACTTAGTGCTTAATACATCTGCATTTGTAATGTTGTTTTGCTAATTGTACTTTTGACATATTTTCATCTTAGAAAGTCAGACAGTTGATAGAATCAAAACATTTTTTACATCAGTATTTTTAATAATCTTCTGTGGGTTGTGAAGTCTGAAACTGAAATGTGCCTCATTAGTTTCTAACTTCTCTCTTTAATGATTTTCCAGTATAAAAGTATGAGGCTAAACTGAGGACATTCAGTGGCCATCAATACTTTTGAGAGGTATGAATGTGTGCATCATTGATTCCTAATGCCTACTACTTGATAGAGGAGACATGTATTCACATAAGTCTCTGCTGTCACATGTTAAGGTAGTTTCTATACAAATTACCTACCTTTTGATTGCTTACTTTACTAAGTTACAACATGCAAAGATATGCCATTCATTCGTTTTATTACACAATACACTCCAGGTTTAATACTTAGCTTATAAATCCAGCAGTTCCAACAGTTTTAGCTCAGAGCTGACACTGTCTGATACTAGCAGTACACAGCCATTACATGGGTAGGAAAATGCTGTGAGTGTTGCCTATCAACAATGTTACTATATGTATGTGCATAAGATGAAGGTGTTAGCCCCTTAGGTGGTGATTGAGTGTGCTATGTGTTGCCTCTTAGCCAATGCAAGGACATACTGAGCATACCTACATCTGCCTACATCCACAGCAGCTGTTGGATCCCCCCTGACTCCTCACCTGCATGTGGCTATGGTGACCTTGCCAAGCTGAAGCTGTTTTCTCAGGATGATGTTGTGTAGCATGGCACATACTGTGAATATTTCAGCACATGTACGTGGATTGTACTGCAGGGTTCCCCCAGATGTATCTAGGCACTGGAACCATGACTTCTGCCAAACACAAACACTGTGCTATTTCCTATTTCTGGTTGGATTGTGTGCCTCATTATCGCATTCTTCGGCAAGTGTGTGTGTGTGTGTGTGTGTGTGTGTGTGTGTGTGTGTGTGTGTGTGTGTGTGTGTGTGTGTGAGTGTGTGTGTGTATGCATGCCTGATGGTCATCAGCCACAGTTCCAGTGCATAACCTGCATCCCCTAGTAAATGACCCTATGAGATATCACCTGTAGTGAACATCTTATATGGTTTGGAGGTCTACCAGATATGTGAATCATTGTAACTGCCTGGGTTGCCAGCACACACAATCAAGATTATTCCCTTGGCATTACACATGACTTGGCAGTTAGAGTGGAAGCCCTTTCTATTCATGCCTTACTTGTTCCTTGTGTAGTGCTTTAATTTCTGCATTTATATAAGCTATGGCACCCAGTACTTCAGGCTAGTGTCCAAGGTAGACCTCCTGCATATTTGTAGCTCTGCCCTCAGGAGTGTGGGGAAAATATATGTGGTCACTGGCATGTTGGAGCATAGCATTCAGGAATTTATGGAGGATCCTGGATTCTGATGCCTGTGACACCCCCAGCATGTCTCCTGTTGGTCTCTGAAGGTAACTGTAGCTAAAATTCCAAGTGTTGCACATATCTTTGTCTCTACTGATATGGCTTCTCCTCAGTTTGCCCTGGCTCTGAGCTGAAGACAACAGAAGTTGCAGAGTTCCTGTAGTGTGTTTCTATCCACCTTGTAGTGCTCTATAATGTCTACCTCATGCAGATTGTGATAAGTTATATGGGATCTGAAAACTGTTCTCCTTCTTGGCCTTGGTCTATTAGCAGCAGCAGCATAGACTTCAGCCTGTTTCACATACACATGAATTAAAGCAACAGCAGCCCCTAACATTGTTTTTGTGTAGACTCCTTTCCATGGCTGTATTCCAATAGGATTTGGAATTTGCAGGGAAAACCATCAATGAGTCTACATGATTGCTTTATAGCGTGTTGAATAGCTCCTCCATCTTGGATTAGTTGATTAGCATACAGTTCATCCACTTATGCTGTAATTAACATGGCATGTTATAGCCCATGGTTGAGCAGCTCTACACACTGTCTAGAGCCACTTACTGAATACAAAACAGAGTGTTACCATGTGAGCATTATGGCATGATGCACACATGGTGTAAGCTGACCATGTACGGTTTATTGAATCTGCCCTAAAATCTTGAATTACACACTTCTCATTCACATACATAAATAGCCAATCACCTTTCTTCCATTTTTTAAAATTATGGTATGCATAATATCCTGGTAAACATAATGGGCAATTTCTTTCAGAAAACCACAGTCTGTTAGTAATGGATCATTGGTATCAACCTTGTGTTTAGCTTTCAGTGATGAAAACATATTATTTAAACTTGTAACATTGCACACAGAATTTATGAGATACCATCCTTTTTCACACCACCTCTGTTTTTCTCTAAAAAAATTCACAAAATCCATTACTTTTTTAAAGAAAAACCTATTGCCAATATAATTCAAATGTAAGTTGTCTCCTCTGAATTATATAAAATTGTTAACCATGTCTTCCCATAATGTTATTAGTTCAATACATGCCTCAAGACTTTGTCTCCTTATGTTATGTGTAAGCATTCTGGCTACTGTATTTAACATAAATCCTAATTTGTAAGCGGGGATACCATACCCAAATACTAACTCAAACCACCCCCTCTTACTTAAATCAGTGATATCCTTAATATAACTGCTAAATACAAATGTATTGCATCTACCAACATTATTTACCCAGCAACAAATATGACCTTACTATATAGTGTTTTCCATTCCTAAAGACAAATCTTAAAGGCAACAAAAATGCCCCTCATTATGCATTCCCCATAAACAGGTGACCACAATTAATCCTTTATTTGTCCTACTTACCAGATTTCTTATTGTTTGTAAAATAGTCACTTATAGTCAACACATCTTTGTTTTGATGTACCAACATATTCTCACCCTTAAAAGCATCACCTTCATTAGTTATTAAATCTGAACCTCCTACTGCACTTCTCCCTTTCTTACGGTCTCATATTTTTTCTCCTTGATTTCATCTGAAACTTTTTGATTCAGACCTGCTTACCCCTTTCTGTTGTCTGTATCCATTTCATTCACATTCCTGTCAACAGGACTTGGTCACTTCCTTGTCTTCGGTTAAATTCTGCCGTAATCATATTATACTCATATTATACTCATTCGTTCCACGGAATAATTACCGGTACTGACCAAATTAATCAAACTGTCATTAATTTCAAGTAGGGATGTTTAACCTCCATATTTTAGCACTTTGACAAACTGGCAACATGTGACTGCTGACTATTTCAAAATCAACCTGTGACTTACTAACACTGATTTATCAGATCCTAAAATGCACAATTTTCCTCTTACTGACACTTAAAACAAATATGTTTTTCAATTTCCCATCCTTTTAGTACATTACTAAACATGTTATATACCTCACACTTTATCAGATAACCTCTTTCAAGCAAATCTAGTAAACAAAAATGACCCCTTTCTTCCATTGCCTTAAAAAGTGAGGGCACACCAAATACCTAACATGTTTAACACCCAAAGATGTGGAAACATGTCTTTGTATCTTCACATCACCTTGAGTTCATCCACTCACTCACATCTGTAATTCTTCCCATAAATATGCCCTCATGTCAGTTTTACACCTAGTGCTAGTTTTCAACCATATCTCTAGCTATCTGATTTTTTTTTCATACCTCCAGAGGAAGGGAAACTCTTGCATCATTCATTTCATACCTTGAGGAATATTTCAACACAATTGCAATTGTTTTATTTTCATTTATCTTACATCCTGTTTGATAACTACATCTACTTCACTTTGTTAAGATGGCCCTTAAATATCTCTCTGGATTTGTAAAATAAAGTATAATGTTTTGACTGATTGCTCACATTTGCACCCCATTCTTTTAAAGGGTCTTATTTTTCTTGCCAGTGGCTCCAGATAGAGAGAAAACAATAATAAAGGCAGTAGCCATCCATCTTGCTCTTGAGTTACCTTTATTCTCCTGAATAACATCCCATCAGACTTTAATTTTATCACTGCTCACTAATATATACTAAAACCTAATGCAGTCCATTCATATGGACACCCAAAAGCTTTCTCACGGTTTACCCCAAAAAAGCCCAACTTATCCTATGAAAGACCTTTTTAAGCATCCACCCTTACTATCATCAATATCATTTTATTTACCTTTGCATCATTTTGTAGCATCAGTGTCTTGGTAATACTGATAAATGTTCACCTGCCTGCCACAGCCCCACACTGATCTAAATCTGTAAGTGGCCAGGCAACACTCTAGCTAGCCTCCTAGCCAATATTCTCATACAAACTTTATAGTCTTGCTTAAGGATTGATATGGACCTATATGATTTCACGTCAGTCACTTCTCACCCTTCCTTGGGTATCAACATATCAACATCATTATAACTGAACTCCAGGAAAGGGGACTACCTCCTTATTTCATAATATTATTAAACAATTGTGCCATGCCTACTTAAGTATATAATTTTCCTGCAAATTGAATATCTCATCTGGTATTCCCTATAGCCCCGGTATCTCCTCCATTCTCCGATTCCTTATAGCATCTCCGATTTCATCTTGCATTCTACTTTTTTTTGTGTTAAATTCCTATATTCTTCTATATTTAACTTCGGCAAGCTATTTTTTTAGATGGAGCTTTATTTCTCTTACTCAGTTCTCTGCATCTATTTTTATATAGCCTAATATAACAGTCTTTCATTACTCATACTATTTTATAAGGATCCATTTCTGCTTTTCCAGTGTCTGGATTTCTAATCTTTGTTATCATTCTGTCTCCCTTCTGTTTCTTTAACTTCTGTATAAGTAATTTAGTCATTCTGGGGTTATCAAAAACAGGTGTGTCACTGCCTTAGATGCATATTCATTTATGGTATGGAAACGTTCAAACATTTCCCTCTTTGCTGTTTTCAAATGTTTTTCTTATTCACATATTCACCTCTCCCCCCTCGCTTCCTCTTCACTTTTCCTGTATGTCTTTTTTAATAGCATTTCTGTATCTATAATGACTTACCTCCATTTTTCTTTCATTTTATTGTGACCAATTTTTTTTATCTTTACTTTACAGTTATTTAAGACTTTTCCCAACTCCTCTATATCTAAATGTATTCCTTTAATGTTGTCAGTCAGTACTTCATGCAGATTGTCCATAAACAGCTATATTTGTTTATTAAGTAGGTTGGAAATGCCAGTGTTTTTCCAGATATTCTCTTTGTTGTATTTATATTCCCATTTGCACTGGACAATGATAGATCATGAGGCTGGGTGCTTTTAAGCCCCTCAGTAAGTTACCATGTTCTTTTAAAATGTAACATCCATCTAATGTCGCCTACATGTTATACTTTTCTGAACAGTATGCAAATTATTTCATACCTCCCTGCATCAGTATCATCACATCTTACAGCCCAAATATTTCTATATAGTTCCTCAGGTACCTCAATTATGCAAACTTGTTTTTTTTTCTAGACCACCACTTACATCTAAACCACTGTTTTGTGTGTTTCAGTCCCTTGCTACTACTAAAATGACCCCCCATTACCTGCTTTATCTCTAGGTGATTTGCTTTAGAGGCAGATATATGGAAGCCAATGTCAATCCAATTCCTTGACATCTTACTCTAATTAAAATATATCATATTTATTCACTTTTACTTCTTTCACTCGTAAGTGTGTTTTTTTTTTTATATTAGAATGGTTTCCCTTCTCCTCCCATTCCTGCTAACTCCCTTTATTATAACTTTTGTGCAGGGAATTTACTTTTTTCACTCTTCAAAATATAAGTTAGCATGTTTACTTTTTCCTTCCATCCATCAACCCATTGATATTCCAAGATAACAAATTTAGCTCCATAGCTTATCTACTCTTATTTTACACCCTCTTTCCCAAATCTTTCCCTTTGTGCCTGAAATCCAGTTCCTTTGTACTATCTTGGATTTCCCCTTTAAGATCTCCCTCTTCATTAGCTGCTTATGTTTACTTTTATGCAGTCTTTGTTATTAAAATCGTAGCCTTGTCCCTTACCCCTCCCCTAAACTTATGATAGTAAAAATAATAGCTACATACAAAATTCTATTCTTTTTTGTCTTTTTAAATATTGAGTTTATGCTAATTGTTGGCAGTGTATTATGCCACTGTTTTTCCTTTCAGCACTACTCCATTCCATTTAGTGTCCCTCACATCTAAGGGACTGAGAGAATCCTGTCACATTTTTCCTAACAGAAATCTCTTTCTCTCATTAATGTTTATTTTTTCAAATCCTGCAGCTACCTCTAACTCTTTGAATGCATTTATTCCCTTAGTCAGATTACCTTTAAATGTCTTTTTTTTTGTATATATGGCCTTTTACTGCTTCTGTTAAATATTCCACTATTCCTTTCTATCTCTTTAAGTTCTTCAAAAAATCCATGATTATCTCTGAATCTAGGTGAAAATAAAAATTGGGAAAACTTGTCTAAATGCTCGCTTGCACTATTTCCCTTCCCAATCTGTCCTTCAAGACTGACATAAGCTAGAAAGCCCAATTTTTCCTTCAATCAGTCTCCTGTATCGCCACAAACTCATCCCTTTATCAAGAAGTCTCCACCCACCCATTCCTGGCTTCTCAGGTTTGAACCACAGTTTATCACTTATGCATTTAATCGTAACTTTATCTTCCCTTTTTTACTATAAATTAGAGTTCATAGACATTTATCTTGATTTTTATTGAATTCGATAAGATATACCTACAATCTAAGCATTTCAAAAGGTCAATTTTGGATTGTGCTTTCATGCGTACTTGGTTTGTTACTCTACCTCACCTCAATATGGTTTCCTTTTTGTTTCGCAGTTTTATCGATGTATTTGATACTTTTGCTCCCTAGTAAAGAGATACTGTGTCCATAAGGGGGTAATTAAATGCATAAGTGTGTGCATTATGCCCCTGTCTAACATAATGATGGATACATGTTTCTGCTGTGCTTTGGTTTATCAGGTTCCACCCACATACAAAACTATAGTTGAATATGCAGTTTGTCTGTACAATCTGTTCAATTATGATCTACAGTTATAATTCAAATATTCATTGCAGGACTATTAACAGATTATAGTTTCCAACTATAACTTTTTATTTTCATCTACAGTACTTATAGACCAAAGTCTAATCTTGCTTGCATGCCAAATCAGTCTTCTTTATTTAGGAAAAAACAGTCTCTTATTCAACCTTCATCTTCAGTTTCCCACAGATCAGTTTCAACCGAGTTAAATTTCATCATTTCTCTCATTTTTCCAAATGTCTTTGTGTGTCTCTCTTTTTTTCTTGTAAATTTCTTTAAAACATAGGAAAGGCTTTAGATGGAATTTCTCTGTAGGCATGTGAGGACTTTTTCCTTTTGTCGGTTTTGGAATTGATGCTATTTTTCTCCGCAAGTCTGCGGTGGTATGGCGGTAGCATTGCTACCGCACAGCAAGAGGTTCTCCTGTTCAATTCTCGGCATGGCTTGGGAGTGCCTTCTGTGTGGTGTCTGCATGTCCTCCCTGTTGTTGGGTAGCGTTCGAAAGACATGTGTGGGTAAATGGGCATGCCTTCATTGAAGGTTGGGTGTCGAGCTGGCACCTTGGCATTTTGTAAAAATCTACTGCCAATCATTAGCGGACCGGTGTTCCACTGTGGCGACCCCTTACCAGGAAAAAGCCGAAAGACAAACAACAACAACATTATTTTTCTCTGCAGTATTACACTCAGTCTTAGGCTTTTTTTGGGTCTCCATATTTTGTTGCTCCAAACGACTTTGAAATGAGCAGATATAAAAGTTTTTATGTAAGGTTCATTCCTTTGCATCTTGAAATGCCGGTTAACTGCATTCATTCTTTTCAGTGTCAGTATAGAGTAATCATTATCTACAAAAAATGTTGATTTAACTGTCTTTAGTAGTGTTGCTTTCCTCCAGAAACTTGGCAGAGTATATGCCTTTAAGTGTAAATTGGAAGTGATTTTTTTTCTTCCATCTTTTGATCCAGGAACTCACCCTGCGTGCTCATTCTATTTTTATCTCATTCAAAGGGATTCACATCCATTGCATAAAATCTTTTCCTGTCACTCTTTCTGCAACTGTCATAAATCTTAAATTATTTTATATAGATATATCTTCAGACTTGATCAAGTTATGGAATATTTTCTCACACTTTATTTTGTCTCCACTTAGACTTCTTTTATATCTTTCTCAGAATCCAGGAGCATCACTAAGTCTCCTCTACACATTCTGCCATTGTTTGCCACAATGTTATCCACTGGTGTGCTCTCATCTTAATTTATGTGTGCGTTTGGTCTATTTTTCATTCTATTGACATTGATAGCTAATACCATAGTACAATCTCTTTCATGACATTTTCCACGCTTTCGCTGTCTGAAATTGTTTCCTCTGATTCATTAAGTACCAAATCCACATTCTTGTCCACTCTTTTCTCCTTGTCTTCTGTCAAACATATGTTTCTTTCCCATAATAGTTGTTTAAAATTGCTATTTAACTGACAGCTTTTTGTAATTTAATGATCTCATGATCTGATGCTCCAAAAACAGCTGTTCTGCTACCATTCAAGGAGTGTCATGTACCCTTAACATTCAAACAACAGCATCTCTAAGCCCTCCAAATGCAAAAAATATAAATACAGTATTGCACAACCAATAATATGTTTTGTAACAAAGAAACTACAAAAAAATAACTGCATAACTGTGTCCCACGATGACAATGACAGTTGTATTAGATCTGCTGTATATGCCTTGTTGTTGTGTCTTTCAGCTTTTCCCGGTTAGGGGTCACCACAGCGGAAACTCAAGTCCGCTAATGATTGGCAGTAGATTTTTACATGCCGAGTTGCCAGCCCTGATGCACAGCCTTCAACGAAGATACGCCCATTCACGCATGTCTCCACACAGAAGACGCTTTAGCTGAGAATATAACAGGACAACGTCTTACTGTGAGGCGATAACGCTACCGCAGCACCACCACTGCCTGAATATCTAAAAAAATCATGTCATACTTGTCCATTAGCAAGAGCTTGTAAATTACAGTTCAAAGACACACACTCGAGGAATATATGTAATCAATATGATCAGTTCACAAGCAAGTAAAGCACAAAATAAACATTTTTTTTTTACAGGAAGCAAGTCTTTCTCTTCTGAATGAACTCAGACTATTTTCCACACACTGTGGTCTCTGCATTTTGGAGAACATGAGTGACCAATCACTGACAGGCAGGGCAACGACTGTCTTACTCTTTCTCAGAAGTGGAGTAACCTTGGACTACCCAGAACACATGAATAAACATATAAATACTGTGGTAGAAAGAAGTGAGCAACAAAGCCCTCAAGCCAGCGTACTCAAGCAAATGACAACTAAGATTCTGAATGAATGAAAGTAAACCTGGGTATATAGCAAATTCATCTACAAGCCACCTTCTGAAATAAAACTCACACAGTGTGTAAATTATCTGCAGTAATATTAGCAAAACATATTTTCTGAAGAAGTAATGTATATGTTTTGACAAATAACCTATAGCATCAGTAAGCACATTGTACGGGACAGATGCAAAGAGGGATTCTTCCTTTGCTGTGACTTACTTATCTGTTTTTATAAGCTGACAAATTAATATAAATAATAAAAAACTGACATCCTAGTGTTTCCAGAGAAATATGGTAACATGCCTAGTCTTAGTAGCCATGATGAATTTATGTATGTTGTGTTGTCAGAATGTTTTCTTACAAGAGATGGAGTTTCATCCAAAGACAGGATGGAACTCGAGAGTTAGTAAGTCTTACTTTACTGCCGAGTGAGGAAAGGTTTGATACAATAAGCACTCAATATTTGACTATTCATTTCTAGGGCAAATTCATCTTAAGCCACAGGCATTTAGTAGAGACATCACAAACACTGCTTAAGAGCCATTTATGGAGTGAATGTATTTAGCCCTAATGACAGAACAGCAAGCAATATGTTTTTACTGTGCTTGGAATGAGATTTGTGCATTTCAGCTACTGTTCATGTTTGCATAAATTAGTAATCTTGATGCAGAATTTGTCTGCAAAGGGTAGGATATTGCGATATGTATAACAGTTTAAGCTAAGGTCATTACACACAAAAACTTCAGGCTGTTTGTAAAACAGGAAAAAAAAGTAACAGTCCAATGGTAACATCCTTGTCTTGTATGTATGGTTTGGATCATGTGTCATCCCACAATAAATATTCTCAGAGATTTCTCAGTTTTGTAAATGCCATTTCCTTATATCTTGTAGTCTTCCTTCTCACCGGAAGTGTTAACTATCCTATATTCACAGGTAAATACTTGGCAATCACCCATGTTAAAAAATTCCGCCAGCCTCAAGGATGGCCACACAATATAGCTCAGGGAAGAATTTGAGAATGTCACTTGAATTATCTGGGTTTACTTTGAAACTAGAAAAGGTGTTACTCTGCTTGACATGTAGTTGACATTTGTTCCAGAGGTGGGAGATACACTGGGATATGAATCTATCAAGCCAATGTGTCTTATTTAACTGCTGATAAAGGCTATGTTCTTTACCTAGGTATTTTGGGAATAATTTGTTCTGCAAAGGAATAAGGTCCAAGTAGGCTGAATCATTCTTGGCTCAAAAGGCTTTCAGTCTGTCCTGATAATTGTCTGCCGTCTCTCAAGTTGAACAACATATGCCAAAGGTGCATTGATCTGAAGAGAAACAAGTAAAGAGGAATTAGGACTTCATTGGATATAAAGATGTCTTTGGAAATTAGCTTACAAACAAATCCCATTTGTACTGCCCTTCGTGTTACCTCCTCCCTGGTTTAATCTGAATATCCTGGTGTTAGCTTACCCCTTAAGGCCTGCTTCAAAAACATGCATCAAAATGCATAATTATTCTTATGCTTTAAAGAATTATTGCAAAATTAGTGATTT
The DNA here is from genome assembly GCF_019279795.1 of Protopterus annectens. Lineage (NCBI taxonomy): Eukaryota > Metazoa > Chordata > Ceratodontiformes > Protopteridae > Protopterus > Protopterus annectens. The sequence continues at coordinate 127,290,076 of NC_056746.1, read as the reverse complement.
ACTATTTACTGACCTTTCTGATGACCTCAAATAGCAAAATTCTTCAAATGATTGTACACCTGATGCTAATGCATACTCCACCAGTTGTTCTGCCTTTTAAATAGCTGTATTGTGCATTACAATTTCCATGTCTGTCAACCCTGAGCATAACAGAGAGGTCAAAGGTAAACCCATATCATGGAAATCTCACACTAATAAACTTTACAGTACAAAGAAAAATCTCCTAGCCATTTATAATGAATATCTACTCAACATGCATAAACAGATTATAAATCTTACAAGCCATACCAAAGCCTTCTAATACAAAGTACAGGGTCATTTAAGAGCTTATGGATGCCACCGCCACAAAAAAACAATCAAAATGCTTTCATTAGCTATATCTGGAATCTCAGAAATAATGTGGAATACTGTTTGGGATTATTTCATATGGCCCCTCCAGGTCTATGTCACATCATCGAACTTGTATAAGTTTAAACGATGTAATATCGAACCCAAAAGTCTGAAAGGCAAAAATAACGAAACCACGGCACCTCGATTTTTTTCCCAGGGAAAAAAATCAGTGGGCTGTTTTTGGGGGTTTGCTATTTACTCCACTGTGGTGTGATCTCGGAGTTCGTATATTTAAGCAGGGGGTGTGGGAGGCACAGCCCCCCACATTGGATGATGTGGGGGGTGAAGCCCCCGACTTTAGTTTTAGTTTAAGGTTTATTTTATTTTATTTCTTTTTTTGTTAGGGAACAGCGATTTTTTTTCCCTGGGAAAAAAATCGCTGTTCTGTGTGTTCATTATTGTGTGGTTTCAGACTTTTAGGTTCGATATTACATCGTTTGAACTTATACAGGTTCAATGATGTGATATAGACCCGCTCCTCCTACTCAGGCGATACAAATAATTGTTAGTATCCTGCCAATAAATTTTCTTCACATTTCTCTCACGTACTTATCCCATTTTCCCACCCCCACCCCAGAAACCTCCACTCCCAAAATCATTCCAGTTCAAGTTCATTCTACAACTGCCAATAATAAAAAAAAAAATTTCCATCAATGGCTGTTAATATTGTCTCCAAATGCCTCTTCAGAAATGTAAGTTCTAATTAACCCAATTTCTTCAACACCTTTTCATCCTATGTCTCCCCCATATGATATATGGAGGACAGACGTTGTGCCACTGTTCAAGGGCAGTCCCACACATTCCCCAGTAACATATAATAGTTGAAGTAATACACAATGGCATAGGAAACCTTCTGGACTTGGACCTCACTCAGTTTGGATTCTTAAAAGACAGATAGTGCTTGCTCTACATAGTTGATTTCTTTGAAAATATTACTTAGACCCTGAATAAGGGACAGAATGTTCACACTGCTTGCCTGGATTTGGCCAAGACCTTTGAAATCACCCAGTATGCAAGTAATATAGATAAACAGATCCATCTCTGCAGTAACCCTTATATAAGCTTCTACATAGCAGATTGTTTCAGTAACAGAACTTATATTGTTAAGGTTATGGTGACATGTTCTATTCAGAAAATATTATAACCATTATCCATAGTTCTCTCTGCTAGGTCCCATCTTCTTTGGCATCTACTTCTCTGATATAAATGCAAAAGTCAAAGAGCTATCACTAACTAACTTTGCCAATGACTGTAAAGTGGGTGTGCTTTTCCAAGCCCTTTATGGTACTCTGGTTATCAGCCAGGGCTAAACCTGACCAACATGTGGTGTATTAATCATAGGCTCCCTTTTAACGACAGGAAATATAGTATACTTACTCTGGGAAAACAGTTACATCTACCGAATACCATATAAATGACACTCCATCACCATTTACTTCTCTAAACAATGCTGCCAAGTCAAAATGGCTCAAAGATTTATCATAACAAAAATCAGGACTAGACACCCTATGTTATTTAAAAAGATTAAAAGTACTACCACTGTATTCCATCTTGTATAGAATCCTACAGGGAGGAGACTGCTTAGCTCTTCAAGCTGTGAAAACCATGCCATTTTGATCAACTCCACTTCAGTAGAACTAGTCATAAAACAAATACCTGCTCTAAAGATCTAAACCCTCACTGCCATATTAACAATACTTGTTGATGAGACAGATATCTAGCCCAATCTGCCGCCTGATTCTGGAATAAAATTCCTTTATACCTCAAACATATTAATGCCAAGGCAACTTCTAAAACTAGACTCTGATTGGATGGGAGTCTACAAATTACCAGTTAGGTTATGTAGGAAAAATCTGTTCTGTAGAGAAAACTAATAATATATGAACACCATTAGTTAGCATATCTAAACTACACAATATAATCATTCTAGACCATAACCTAAGCCTATGACCCTATGAACCTATTTAACTGTTAACTGTACCTCTCAACTGTCCAGATTCTTGTAGAATGTCCTGATTTTTGCCTTATCTTTTTGGCCTCCTCCTCATAAAACATGTGGTATTCTGACAAATCACTGAGGACTAAAGTCATTAAATAATGACATACCTTTGAGTTTCAGATGTCATATCCTTCAGAAAATTTCATGTTAACACACATCCTGCTGTTCTAGCAACTTTCTAGGTTTATAGGTGCAGTATTTAAAATTAGTCCCTGTTTTTGGGCTGTTGTCCCCCCATTATTTTAGGCTTTGCCCAGATTTCTTGCTCTAATAGGTTGAGAGCTATGCTGTTAACTATATCTTGACTCAACCAAGGAACTAGGCTAGGCATACTGTGTGAATGAGCAAATCACTTAATAGGCCATTTCTCCTGGGCCACCACCTGTAAAGGAATTGTATGTCCAGTGAGCTTCTCCATTATATTTTTTAATGTTCGTAATTTAACTTCATTGTAGTGAGGAAAATGGTCACTCACATTTTGAGCATTTTTTCAGAAGAGCTATTCACAGCTGTTTTGTGAGGTGAGAGCAGATATTTCTGAGGTTTATGTTCACCACTGTGCATCACACACACAAATTCTTTTTAAAATATATCATAAAACAAACTAAATGTCATGCTTGTGAGTGCTATATTTGTAAATGACATATTGCTTTACTAAAGAACATACATAGATCTAGTCACACATTAGGGATACTGCAACCACCAATGGATGCCAAGAATACCTGTCGTTACCATGTAGATAATATGTAATGTGCATCAGACTGATATTAAGAAATACTTGACAAGTCTTTCACAGCATTCCTAAGCAGACTAAAAGATTTATTTTGAATTTTTTTCATCTTCGTAATACTTAATGTCATCTGAAAAGAAATGTATACTTGAAGACATAACACAGTAATTCCTGAAGGTGATGCTCAACACCAACAGAAATTACTGCCTTAAAAATGACTCAGGTGTTACCCAATTATTTAATGAAAATTATATTTTATTTGTAATGTGATTATAGCTATGTAAACAGTGCATCATTTGTACATATAAACAGAACATGTGGGGACCAGTTTCATCAAAAACATGTGCAAAATGATAATAGACTACACATATAGATTATGGTACTACATATACTGTTATATATTGATATACCTAGACCTCCATTTCTAATAATTCAGGTTAGGCAGAACCTGTTTGTTTTTATTCCATGCAACTGAGCTTCAGATGAATGCGAAAACACATTAATAGACCTTCATAGCACTGCAATGTAAATGATGTCTGACTCCGGAACATAGACTAATAGAATAATTGTTATAGATTTACTATCTGGGTCTATCAGCATTATACATTGTAGGTGAAGGAATTGAATCACAAGACACACTGTAATTGTTTGATGTTCATTCTATTTAACTGAATGTGAGCACATCAGAATGAGACACAAGGTTAATTTTAAAGGAAAAGTGAACAGCATCATGGGAAGTGGTGCTGAAACAATACCTACAAACAGATGCTGGGTGCTCTGCTGGAATTCAGTGTGGATTTATATAAGACAGAAATCTATAAAGTTGCCTCTTCTAATTATTTGTATTTTAAAAGAAAATAACACTGCTATTCTGCTTTTTGCAAAAGGTTGGAGTACAATGGGTAAACACGTCCACTTACACAGTGCCATCTTTTATTTATTTTCCATTTTAAGAAGACTGAATTGGCACTTGTGGTTATCTGTAGTTGTTAATTTTAAGATTATAGTTAAACATAATTTAGTAAACAATAGTACAATAATATAGTCAATAAATAAATAACACTAGAAGCAGGGCAGTTATTGATGTGATTCATTAAAAGGTAGTGTATCTATTTAAATTTGGTACTTTATTCCAACTGAGTGATGCAAATCCAGCCATCACGTTTTATATTTAGTTATTAATATCAATTTACATAATAACTGAACTATTTATTTTATTGTACAGATTAAGTGCAACATAGTTACAAACTATTTAGAATACTATATACTTAATTTTCAAAATAAATTCACCTTCCCCCTTTATTTTCCCAATGCATACTACAAATATTTTCACTTTGTTAGCTTTATTTAGTTAAGTGATTATTGGAAGGCACAGGAAATAAAAATAAATAAATAAGTTAATTAATTAATTATTAATTAAAAAAAAATACAAAAAGTCATTATTCACATTGGGCTGACCTTCACTCAGGGATCCCTTTGGAGCCTGTTTTAGGTATGGCACATTTCAACATTATATAGGTTCATAGGTAAGTACTAGGTTAGCTGCCCTTGTGGACCATTTTAAGCCTAGTTGATTTCCCCTTTTGTGCTCAAAATAAACTATCCCATTTGTTTACAGATTATCCTTGCCCATCCTTTCATTGATAATTTTATATTACCCTTAATGAGAATAACTAGGATGCATGGGATAAAGCATTTAGGAGCTGCCTTTGTCCGTTAGTGGTACAGGAGGCAGTCTGGGGTACATTTTCTGTTTCTCATCCATAGATCTATGATGTGCTTGAAAATGCATAGGAATGAACCCTGTTTTATGTGTATGTGGAGTCTGTTCACCACAGGAGCAGTAGTATCCTCTGAGAGATATACCTGTCCCTCCAAACTTTTCTGTTGATGTTGTAGAAGAGGTTTAGGTCCCTACACTGTGTATTTCTGATGTTGTTTGACTTGCTGATGTGCAGTAAATCCATCAGTAATGGGTCGGAGGATGCCTTGTATGCCAGACACAGGTCTCCTCTTAGCAGTCTGTAGGATATTGAGTATAGTGACTGGGTTTGAGTCAGTCCATGTAGGGCATGTTGTTTAGGCCTTGTATCCTTTTCATAAAGTATCTCTGTGGGCATTCCAGTTGTTGCATGTGCCTAGAAAGATACATGCCAAAAGGGGCATTATATTCAATGATTGGCCTAATAAGGGCTAAGTAAAGGGGGGCAAAGACATCCCTAGATCTAGGCACACTCCTCTTGTTTAGAAGCTGTGCAATATAGAAGGTATTTCTTACAACAATAGACACATCCTGGTCAAAAGTTAGGTCATCATCCACATCATCATCATCATCATCTTTTTTCAGCTGTTCCCGTTAGGGGTCGCCATAGTGGATCATCTGTTTCCATTTCTTCCTGTCCTCTGCATCTTGCTCTGTCACACCAGCCACCTGCATGTCCTCTCTCACCACATCCATAAACCTTATGTTAGGCCTTCCTCTTTTCCTGTTACCTGGCAGCTGTATCCTTAGCATCATTGTTCCAATATACTCAGCATCCCTCCTCAGCACATGTCCAAACCAACATAATCTTGCCTCTCTGGCTTTGTCTCCAAACCTTCCAACCTGGGCTGACCCGCTAATATACTTATTCCTAATCCTGTCCACCCTCATCACACCTAGTGCAAATCTTAACATCTTTAACTCTGCCACATCCAGCTCTAACTCCTGCCTTTTTGTCAATGCCACTGTCTCCAAGCCATATAACATAGCTGGTCTCACTACCCTCTTGTAGACCTTCCCTTTTACTCTTACTGGTACTCATCTGTCACAAATCACTCCTGACGCTCTTCCCCACCCACTCCATCCTGCCTGGACTCTCTTCTTCACCTCTCTTCCACACTCAGCGTTACTCTGAACTGTTGATCCCAAGTATTTAAACTCATCCACCTTCGCCAACTCTACTCCCTGCATCCTCACCATTCCTCTAGCCTCCTTCACATTCACACACATATATTCTGTCTTAGTCCTGCTGACCTTCATTCCTCTTCTCTCTAGAGCATATCTCCATCTCTCCAGGGTCTCCTCCACCTGTTCCCTACTCTCACTACAGATCACAATGTCATCTGCAAACATCATAGTTCACAGGGACTCCTGTCTGATCTCGTCTGTCAACCTGTCCATCACCATTGCAAATAAGAAAGGGCTCAGAGCTGATCCTTGATGTAATCCCACTTCCACCTCAAACGCATCTGTCACTCCCACCGCACACCTCACCACTGTCACACTACCCTCGTACATATCCTGTACCACTCTTACATACTGCTCTGACACTCCCAAGTTCCTTATATAGTACCACAACTCCTCTCTAGGCACCCTGTCATATGCTTTTTCAAATCTACAAAAACACAATGCAACTCCTTCTGACCTTCTCTGTTCTTCTCCATCAACACTCTCAGAGCAAACATTGCATCTGTAGTGCTCTTTCCTGGCATGAAACCATACTGCTGATCACTAACCATCACGTCCCTTCTTAACCTAGCCTCTACTACTCTTTCCCATAACTTCATGCTCTGACTGATCAATTTAATCCCTCTGTAGTTACTACAAGTCTGCACATTACCCTAATTCTTAAAAATCGGTACCAAAACACTTTTTCTTCATTCCTCAGGCATCATCTCACTTTCCAAAATGTCATTAAACAATCTGGTTAAAAACTCCACTGCCATTTCATCTAAATACCTCCATGCTTCCACAAGTATATCATCTGGACCAACAGCCTTTCCATTCTTCATCCTCTTCATAGCTATCCTTACTTCCTCCTTGCTAATCCATTGTACTTCATGATTCACTATCCCCACATCATCCAACCTTCTCTCCCTCTCATTCTCTTCATTCATCAACCCCTCAAAGTACTCTTTCCATCTCCTCAACACACTCTACTCACTTGTGAGTATGTTTCCCTCATTATCCTTTATCACCTTTACCAGCTGCACATCTTTCCTAGCTTGGTCCCTCTGTCTAGCCAATCGGTACAGGTCCTTTTCTCCCTCCTTAGTGTCCAACCTTTCATACAACTCGTCATATGCCTTATCCTTAGCCTTCACCACCCCTCTCTTTGCCATGCACCTCCTCTCCTTATACTCCTGTCTACTTTCTTCATCTCTCTGACAATCCCACTTCTTCTTTGCCATCCACCTTTTCTGTATACTCTCCTGTACTTCCTCATTCCACCACCATGTCTCCTTGTTGTCCTTTCTCTGTCCAGATGTCATACCAAGCACCTTTCTAGCCATCTCCCTTAGTAGCTCTACTGTAGTAACTATTTGGTAAATCTTCACTGCCAAGTGCCTGTCTTAACTCTTCCTTGAACTCCACCTCACAATTACCCTTTTTCAATTTCCACTATTTGATCCTTGGTGCTGCCCTCACACTCCTCCTCCTCTTCTTGATCACCAACGTCATCCTACAAACCACCATCCTATGCTGCCTAACTACACTTTCCCTGGTCACCACTTTACAGTCTCCAATCTCCTTCAAACCGGCCCTCCTACATAGGATATAATCCACCTGTGTGCCTCTTCCTCCACTCTTGTATGTCACCCTATGCTCTTCCTTTTTGTTAAAATACATATTCACCACAGCCATGTCCATCCTTTTTGCAAAATCCACTACCATCTGACCTTCTGCATTCCTTTGTTTAACACCATACCTACCCATCACTTCCTCATCCCCTCTGTTCCCTTCATCAGCATGCCCATTGAAATCTGCTCCAATCACCACTCTCTCACCCTTGGGTACAGTCACCACCACTTCATCCAACTCACTCCAAAATGTTTCTTTCTTGTCCATCGCACACCCAACTTGATCCACATAAGTTCCCAAATCCTGAACAATTGGATCAACTCTAAAGGGTGTATTGCCAATGCAGTAGTGCTCTGGGGTAGATGACGTCCAAAAGGACACAATAATGCATTAGTTTTGGTATTTAGTTTCAGTCCATGATTTTGGCACCAGTTATTTATTTGAGACAAACCTTACTAGAGGATGGCTAAGTCATTTGGGGTTAAATGACTGTTCCTAGCTTGCAATCATTTGCACACTTAGTCAGCCAGAACCCTTTGGTATTGGCTTTTACTTCAGAAAAGTAGATGCCAAACAAGAGTGATCCCAGCACAGAATCCTGGGATAATGAACTAGTGACTGATCTCTTTGCTGAGATAACTTCCCCTATTTTGATTATCTGAATCCTATCTGTGAGCCATTTGGCAATCCAGTGGGTGACACAGGGGTTTATTCCCAGTTTATGTTGCTTTTCTAATATAATCTTCTGGGATGGATAAGCATGACCTGCCCTTGATGGATGCAAACTGAGATGTGTCCAATGTTTGGAGGTTCCCTATGTTCTGATTGATTAATTCCATGATAAATCTTTCCATGGTTTGCATATGAGGCTGGTCAAACATATGGCTCAGCTCCTGCCTCGGCCTGTGGTAGGGTCTCTGTTATTATTTTCCACTCTGGTGAATATACAGGTGATATCCAGATGGTATTAGATATTATTAGTGACTCTTATTATATACCCATTAACTATCTTTTGGGTGGAATAAAAAGGCTGAATAGAAATGGGTTTGATGCCAATTTTAGTAAATGGAGTTCCATGACTTTTGGGCTCCTGAAAGTCAACCATGATATATTTGGGAACACTTCTTTTGGGAGTACTTACTTATTTAAATATCTTGGTGTCTACACTGACTCTAAGCTGAATTTTAAAGTCAACATTTTAGAGGTCAAATCTAAAGCTATATAGTTAATGTGGTCAAATTTCAGAAGCTCCAAATCTTCTACTTTATATATAAAATTATTTGTAACCTAAGTCAATTATTGTGTCAAAATATATGTTTTGCTCTTGTTGTAAGGGAGATTTAATTCTTCTCATGGGCGTACAATGAAAATTGACTAAATGCCTATATGATGTTCATATAACTATTCATAGCTTTATAGGTGTGTACTAGGCTAATGGCCCTGGAGCCTATACAAGCCTAGCCCATAGAAGTGCCCTGGCATTGTGCCGCCCAACGTTAGTTCCCAGTGCCTCTATCAAGTAGAGCCACTGGAGTGATCCCTGGGGTGAACTTTCTATTTCCCATCCACTCATCAAGAGTTCTCTTGAAGAGGGCCAGTGAGGTCTGACAGACTTACAGCTTTTGGTATTATTTTCCATTCACTACAGCTTTATAAGTGGCAGATGAAGCTTAGGGTCCAAAGTTTTATACAACGAGTTAAGAATCTCCTAGATTTGGAGTTATTCCAGAAGATTGTTACAGTAAAGTTAACTTTGTTACCATTGTGGCTCTTGCAGAACTGTCAGATTCTTCAGATCTGTTTCTTACAGAATTACCTGTGTTGAATAGACTCCCACTTCATATAAGTAGCTCCAACTCTATCAATACATTTTAGATGTCATTAGATTCCCTGGATTGGTCATTCAGTATTCTGTAAACAAGGAATCTTTGTTTTAACTTTGTCTCTGGCCTGAATAAAGGTGTATCTTGAACTTTGAACCAAGAACTACATGGTCAGAAATCAGACTGAGTACAGTACCTAGTTTCATGTATAGGTGGTGCTATACTGTAGATTTCAGACATTAGGCGGGAGCCAGGGACCATGAGCAAGGATGGTTGTATGCAATCTAATTTTACTGAACTCATCTGGGAATGGCTTACAGTGCTACGTTGTCCAAATCTGAAGTATTTTCGTGGTGGTCCAGTGGCATGGCATGCTGGTCGCTCTTCCTGGATGGCATCACTGCAGGCATGACAGCCATGCTAGCCATCATGACTGTATTTACTAGTCTACCCTACAGGTGCTCTGGATGGAATCACTTGTGTGCAGCTCCACATATATGCCAGACTTGGTGTTGCAGACAGGCTCTCTGTCTGTAGTACAAGATGTGACATGCAGATGGAACTGCTGTGTTGGAGAACTTTGGCTGGACTTGGAAACCCCACAATGTCTTTGGGATTGTTGGGAACTATACCCAAACTAGGTCATGAGATACAGTAACACAACACTGTATGAACAGCACTGTATGAGATCTCATTACCTGTTCCTGGTGTAGTGAAACTCCATTCAATTCAATGCATCAGCTTTTCAAGTTATTGAATTGGGCAAACTCTAGTGCAAATATAAGGCGTTCATAAATTATTACTAGGCTAATGACCCCAGGAGGCCTTTTTAAGCCTAGGTATGCTTCCCAAATGGATCTGACATGTTTTGATACCCTAGGAGTGTTTTAAGGGGTACATATAAGCTTTGGCATGAGCGTTCAAGCACTTACAGACTAGCTCTGTCGACTAGAGACATCAGTGCCACACCAGATGTAAATTTCCATTTCCTGTAAGACAGACTAGATTGCACTGTTTGATATACAGAAAGTAGACAATTTCCGCCATCCCACTCATACTATACTGAGCTATGGGATTTTTTGTTTTTTGAGCATAAGCTCCCATTTTTGAAGAAATTAAGGGGTGAGTAGATGTAAGAGCAAGAGCACAGAATAAGTAGTAAGGTAAAGTACAGAATAGGAAGACAACAAAAGACAGGACATTCGCAGTGAGGGCCTTACAATGAAGCATAAACGTAAACAAAGGATGGGCAAACATGGGAATAAATAGGCAATTAGGCATTCCATACCACATATACATAAAGAGTGGTTGGAAAAGATGCAAGTCTTGCATGCTAGGAATAGAAATAAATGTTGTGTACACATCAAATGGTCCATCATAATAATGTAGGACACATGATGGAGCACCTTTAGAATGCACTACCTACACTGCACACCTCTCAGCCTCCTATCACAAGAAATCTGGACAAAGCCTGAGATAATAGGGGGACAAATGGTCAAAAATAGGGACCAATTTTACATATTGCTCTTATAAACTTAGAAAATTGATAAAATAACAGAATGTGCATTAGCATGCATTTTCTGAAGGGCATGAACTCAAACACAGATAATTTGTCATTACTGAGTGACTTAATTCCACAGTATTTTGACAGAAAACCACAAATGTTATGACAGAAAGACCAAAAATATGAGTCAAAAATCTGGACAGTTGAGAGCTATGCTATGCTGAAATCTCTGTTTTCTTAAAACCAATACAATGTATGGTATGCTGCCCTGGAAACTTGTCAGTGTCTCATTACACAGCACGCAAACTGTAGCTGAAACATTTATGTAACCATTTCAACTGCCAAAAAAGAGGCTTTACTATGACACATATCTCAACCAAGTATGAGATGCTGGATCAAAGGTAAGGTTCACCAGCACACAGTCGCATTTCCATGGAGGCAGACATTTTAATGGATCTTTGTTCTCCTCTTTGCGATGAAGTTAAATTAGGATCATTTTTAATGGATCTGTAATATGAACGTTATGGTAAAGAAAGGTACTGCATACCTATGTAATATCAATGAGCTGCTATAGACACCTTCATGGAGAAATGACAATGGTAAAAGTTATCTAGTAATGCAGAACAACTTATACAACAGTAAAAGGGCACTGACCTAGTTTGGCTAACCCAGTCAATAAGCACTGCTGATGATATCCTGCTGGGTGAGGAAACCTATATTTTTTGTCTGTGACTGATAGAGTTGCTTTCTGATACCTGCTCTATTTTGTTTTCTGTTTTAAGAAATCTGATTAGCTTAGTGTTCTTGTTCTATGAGAGAGGTAGACACTTACATTATCTAGGCTGCGCTGCACATTTCACGTTTTTTTTTTTTATTGGTTAAACTATCTTTTGAGTAATACATAAATACTCGGTTAAATTCCAGGCCTTTGTCTGAAAAGATTTGAAGCCTGCATAAACTAAAGCACAGCTGGTGATTCCCACCTACCCTCCCCCTTTTTGATCTGCTTTTTAACCCTGGTGATTTTAAGCTGCCCACCTCCACTGTAAATTGAGTTTAATAAGCTCCTGCCTTTCTATACTGATGTTAATATCATAAATTATTATTTGCCATTCCTTGGGCTTATATTGAAAAAGTTATTTTGCCTCCCATTCCATGTTCTACTTGATCTGACTCCATCATCTAGTTAGCTGTTGGATAAAGTCATGAAGTTTTACATTCTAGTAAACAATTGTTTTTATATCAAAAGAGGTCAGTGGATTTTCCATCTAGTGCACTGGGAGGTAGCCTGGTCTGTTTAGGTTGGAGAAACACTTGAGATTTCTAAATGTAGTTTTATTGGCTGGAGGGTTTATTAAATCAGCTTATCTTGTTTTGTAGTGCATTTATAAATTCTGTACAGTTGGGTGGCTCTTGGCTCATTTATTCAAAGCAAAGTAATTTTATTGAACAATCACACTTTTATAAGCTGATTAAAGTACAGTACACTGCTGTACATGATCATAGGAGATTACTCAGCTATTGACAAAGAGGTCATTTTATGCCTAGCCATTTCAACCCAATGTAATACTGCAGAGGTACTAGTTAATACCCAGGATTGCATTTAGTGATGGCTGCCCATGTCCAAGAGGGTTGTGGGCATTATCCCTGGAAAAATTTACTGTGTCCCATCCACTCATCCAGGTTCTTCTTGAACAGTGTCATAGATGTGCTGTGTTGCACATGAATTGGTAGCCTGTTCCAAAGATGTAGCAGTTGCTGGGACATAAATCTGTCCTTCCAGCATGTCCTATTTAAGTCACAGGCCATACTTAAGTCCCTGAAATGGGTAGTCCTAGACCCATTTGATTTATGTGTATGCAGTAAGTTCTTTAGGTTTTGGTCTTGGGTTGCTCTGTAGGCCAGACATAAGTCTCCCCTAAGAAGTCTATACGATACAGTGTATAGTGACAGGGATTTTAGTCAGTCTGTGTAAGGCACATGCTGGAGGTTCTTGATCTTCTTTGTTAGAAACCTCTGAGGTCTTTAATTGCTGTAGTTGCTTAGTATGGTACATACCAAATGGGGCTTTATACTCAGTTCTGGGCCAGATAAATGCAGATTATAGGGGATTATAACTTCTTTTGCTCTCAAGGTGATGCCTTTACTAATCAAGTGAGCTATGTGGAAATCTTTCCTTACAATGGTAGACACATGGTCGTTGAAGTTAAGGTTGCAGTCAACCTGTGATCCCAGGTCCCTTACCACTTCATAGCTGCTTACTATTTTGTTATTGATTTGATAATGTGAAGAGACATTGTTTGTGCTGAAGGGAATGATGATGCATTTTTTTGCATTCAGTTTGAGACCGTGAATAATACACCAGTCGATGGTCTGTGTGAGACCATCCTGGAGTATACCGACATCATTTAGGGATTCAATAATTGCACCTAGTTTGCAGTTGTCTGCAAACTTGGTCAGCCACAACCCTTTAGTTTTGATCTGAACTTCTGAGAAGAATATATCAAAAAGTAGGGGGTCCAACACTGACCCCTGTGGCACCCTGCTGGTAACAGGTCTGCTGGATGATGTGGAGTCACCCACTTTGATAGTGTGTGTCTGGTTTGCGAGCCAGTTGGCACCCATCTTACAACAAAGGAGTTTATATTCAGTTTGTTAAGTTTATCAGTAATGCCTGGATGTGGGATTGTGTCAAAAGCCTTTGCCAAGTTGAGGTATGCTGTGTGCACAGATTTGCCCTCATCAATGGCCTTGGTCACATTTTCAAAGAAATCCACCAGATTTAACAGGCAGGATTTGCCTTTCATGAAGCTGAACTGGGTAGGATCCAGGGTTTGAAGGTCACCTATGTCTTTATTTATGAGGTCCATAATGATATGTTCCATGGCCTTACAGATGAAGCTGGTCAAGCTTATAGGTCTGTAATTCCCCAGCTCTGTTGCTAACCCACCTTTGTGGAGAGGAATAACTGTTGCTGTTCTCCATTCCACAGGAACAAAGCCTGTGGTTAGGCTATGACTGAAAAGGATACTTAGTGGTGATGCTAGTCTATGTTTTAGCCCATTTAGAAGACAGACTGGGAAGTCATCTGGTCCCGTAGAGGCCATGTTCTTTGCCTTGGACAGGGCTTTGAGGATCTGCTCTTCAGATATGTAAGGTGGAGTGGATTTAGGGAGAGGTTTTTTGTAAGTTAAGAAGGGATAAGGGAGTAAACTTTTTGCCACACTTATCCGCTAGCAGGTTCAATATTTCTGTGGGAGTCAGAGTGTGTGTGTGTGTGGGATACCGTTGGGCCACCAGTTCTGAACATGCTTGGGTCCTACCCTTTAGGTTACATACATAGCTGTAAAAGGCGTTATGGTTATCCTTGGCAGTACTTGCTAGGTTTCTCTCAAAGGAGCTCTTGGAGGATTTGACAAGTTGTCTTATTTGCCAGTTAAGGCTACTGAGAGTGCTTTTCCATAGTTGGGTTCTTGCATTTGTTTTTTGGACAGCAACTTTTTGCATTTATTGCAGAGTTTGTTGATGCTGGATGTTCACCGTGGCAGCTTGATTTTACTTGGGGCTCTAACTTTGATTCTATCTTTTACAGCCAAGTTTATATACTTAAGCAAGTGATTGTACAGGGCTATAGTGTAAGCTTCTGCATAGTTACCACTTTCAGCTTGGTGTGGGACTTGGAATGCATTTATACCTTCACCTGGGCAGGTATAGTTTGCCTTGGTGAAGTTTTTTAGTTTAATTTCACCCTTTGAGAGTTCTGGTTTTAGTGTCAGTTCAAAGGTGACTGATTTGTGCTCAGTTTTAACTAATGAGGGTCCAACAAATGCAGCAGTGCACCTGTTTGACATGTTGGTGAGGACCAGACTGAGAACGTTTGTTCCTCTTGCTGGGGTATGGACAATTTGCTCTAGGGCATTTGAATTCACAAAGTCAATGAAATTTTGTGCTAGCGAGTTTGGGCTAGAGTAGGCTCCCCAGTTGATGGTGGGATAATTGAAATCCCCCATAACCAGTGTGTTTGGTAAAATTTGGATTGTCTTCAGTTTGGTTAAGCAGGCTGCATGGGTGTCATAACCCATAGAAGGGGATCTATAACTGGCTAGAACTTGAATGGGGGTCTTACCCCCCATAACCTGGACCTGGAGGAACTCCATGGAGTTGTCCAGTCTAACTAGATGTGAGGTGAATGTATCTTTAATATAGACTGAAACATCATCTCCTTTGGTTTTCACACATTCATTTTGTGGTCTAAAAGTGTGAAAGGTATTGTAGTTTTGCAGGGCTCAGGTACTCACTGAGGCCTTAAACCAGGTTTCTGTGACTGCACTCCCTTTCCTTTCTATATCTTTAAGTTTTTTTGAGGTACCATTTCACTCAAGACCCTCTTTTACTGTGCTTTTACATTAGGAAGACTGGAACTATTTATCTAGTGGCAGTTTTGCACTGTTCTGATACCTAGATAGCATAGATTAGATTCAGACCTGCTGAATCTAGCCTGTTATTGATGCATTTGAGCACTAAACCAGCCGTCTTACATTAAAAAGTGCTCCCCCGCACTCTTGTGCCAGAAGAGTGTGGATCCAGCCTTGTCTGAGCTAGGGCTTGCTGGAAGAAGGTTCATTCTGTGCTTTCCTACTTGTAGATTAGCTTAAAAGTGTTTTAACTTCACCTGTATTTAAGCAACATGTTTGCTCATTGCAGTGCACTGTGCAACAGGGGTTAGCAGTGTCCTGTATAGATGCAAATGCCTTGAAACTGAAATTTTCCCCAAGACATCTGTCAGTGGAGCCCTCCCAAGCTTCCCTACTGCACTACAGGTGGACTGAGCAGCATTGCCACACTTATCATCCATAGCCTTCAAATACAACAAGCACTTTTGTTAGTCCTAGCACAAAAACTGGTCAAACTAGCCCACTTCCTTCCCTAATAGTACATACAGTAAACACCTGTTATAAATGATAGGCAGTTTCCCATCATTTCACCAGCCAGCCTGATTGACATGGGCATCCTAACTCAATGTAGTAATTGCCTCATGTATACTAACAACCATTTAATCCTAAAACAAGCAAATGCCCTATTTGAGAGATGTAATTACACTATGAAATTGGAATTGTTTCTCTCATGTAACAACAAACCAAACATCAAACAGGTTGTCAGCGCACACACTTCACCTCTCACACAAAATGTGGTCAGGATACATAAACCCATGTACGTGGAGGTACTCACTAGAAGCCTACCAAAAGATTAGAGACCTCCCAAACATAAACCACTTGCACACACTGCTATGCAAATAGAAAACACTACATATAATAGCACATACACCAGTCTTTCAACAAATAAGCCCCTAAGGCAAAACATCTCAAAACCTAATGTCTTGGTTATAGGCAACTCCATATTGAGACTCACAAATGTCCCCCTCAGCAGGATGGACCAAGAGAAGGTCACAGTCAGCTGCCTGTCAGGTGACAGGATCTGTCAAATCACACATGCACTCAAGTCACAAGAACAAGCCATTATAACACTGTCATAGTCCATGATGGGGTGAATAACTTAAGACGTACATCTCTGGACTATATGAAGAGAGACATGACTGAACTCTCAAATTAAGTGTCCCAGGCAGGTATGACCCTAGCCCCAAGCAGCATTCTACCTTCACCCAGGATGATGCCACAATACAAACAAAAATGATCGACTTCAAATATTGGCTTAGCATGTGGTGTCAGTCCAGGGGAATCCAGTATCTATCAGCCTGGGAAGACATGGCTGACAGGCCATGCTGCTTTGCCAAAGATGGTCTGCACCTGGCTCCTCTAGGATTTTGGATACTAGCAAAGGTGTTTGCCTCCCCCATAGTGACTTTTTTAGGCACTGTCAGAAACAATAACATTTCTGACGTAACAAAATCCACTCAATACAAACTCAGTGTTCTGCTGCTTAATGCTGGGATTCTAAACATGAAATGATGCTTCCTGGAAGCGATCCTCACCTTTGAAGATGCTGATGTCTATACAGTCACTGAGACATTGTTCAAGGTCATGGAAAGCACTCCGGCCATGCAAGCCTACAGTGCCTTCCACATGTTCAAACCTCAAAATGAGCATGAAAGAACCAAAGGTGGAGGTGCATCCATCTTCATTAAAGCCAAATACACCTTGAGTCTGGTCAAACAGTATGACTTTCTCAAGCTAGTCCATGACCAATTAACTATAGGCAAAATACCCTATCACATCATTGCTAACTATAGATACCCACCATGAAGCAAGAAAAGCACACTACCTACCTGGACTTACTGGAGCCACTCACCATACAGCCCAACACCTTAGTCATGGGAGATTTCAACTATCCTTCCATCAACTGGGTGACATAGATGAGCATGAACATGCTCCCCAGAGGTTCCTGGACTTTGTCAATACAAATGCCCTGAAACAGATAGTCTGCAACCCCACATGGGACTCAAATGTCCTATACATAGTATTCACCAACATGGGGGAGGTGGCAATGCACTCCCCTCCTGTGTGATGCCCTCCCTGGTAAGGTCGGACCATAAATCAGTCTTGTTTGAAGTAAATATTGAACTGTCACCAACACAGGAGAAAAACAAACTAAAAAACTTTTTCAAAGCAAACTACAGCCTACTAAGCAGTGGTATAAAAAGTTTTATGCCCCCCACCTCCACAATCACAGACAATAATGACTACTATGCAGAAGTGTATGAAAATGCCCTGTATAAACACTTAAGCAACTGTATAGACACAGCTGTACCTGAATGGATTAAAACCAGGTCCTCCCAGAAAAAAACAAGCCATTCTGGTGGACCTGAAGTATAAACAGGTTATATTACAAAAGGAAGAAACTGATGTCTAACAACAAGAGGAAACTAATTCAGCAGAGGAAGAATTCCCTCTACAGCTTGAGCAAGCAAATCAAAATCTTGTAAAGTCCTCTAAAGCTCATCATAAAACCAAACTAGCATCCCTAGCTAAAGATAATCATAAGGCATTCTTTTACTACATTCAGAATGTAAAAGGAAATGCCCAAATATGTGCTGAACTGGTAGTAGATGGTACCAGTTATACTATACTGAAGGAAAGTGCCAACCTGCTAGCTGACCCTCTGTCCCCTCTAGCCATACTCTAAAGATTACCTAACACCAGTCCTCTGACTAGCATCTCTAGAGATCAGATCATATCTGTGCCCACAGCCTGAGAACTGGCTTTGTTCCAGCAGACTGGAGAACAGCAACAGTAATCCTCTTGCACAAAGGGTGGCCATCAACCAGCACTGGGAACTACAGACCCATAAATCTAACCAGCCTCATCTGCAAGGCCATGGAAAGAATCATCATAGACCTTATCAACAAAGGACATAGGTGACCTTCAAACTCTGGATCTAACCGAGTTTGGCTTCATTAATGATGGATCATGCTTATTAAACCTAGTAGACTTCTTTGAGAAAGTCACCAAAGCCCTGGATGAAGGTAAGACCGTGCATACTGCCTATCTTTACCTAGACAAGGCTTTTGACACAATCCCCTACTCAGGTATCATTGAGAAACTCTTCCAGTTGGGGTTAACCCTTACGTAACTAGACGGGTAGCCAATTGGCTCACCAATAGAACACATGCTGTCAAAGTTGGTGACTCTACCTCTACCAGTAGACCAGTCACCAGTGGCATACCGCAAGGATCAGTGCTGGGCCCATTACTTTTTGGAATCAATTTCACAGAAGGCCAGGCTAAAGTAGATGGCCTTTGGCTTACCAAGTTCACTAATGATTTCAAATTAGGTGCAATCATTGAGTCCCCCAATGATGTAAACATACTACAGGAGGGGCTAACACAAATGACTGGTGCCAAAGTCATGGTATAAAACTAAACACAAAAAAATGCATTATTATCCCCTTTGTCAAAGAGGAATTCCCTGCTAATTGCAATATTGATAGCATCCCCTAAGTTAAAACCCAGTGGTGCAAGATCTGAGAACACAAGTAAATAGCAATCTGAACTTCAATTCAACCACCAAGTTTCCACAGTGGTAAGGAAAACCTTCTACGTTATGCATCTCATAAGTAAGGGCATCACATTCAACTCCACTGTACTCAACCCTCATCAGACCATTAACAGAGTACAATGCTCCCTTATGCATGTACCTCACCAGGCACTGCAGCAGCTGAAGAAACCACAGAGGTTTCTCACCAGGAAAATACAGGGCCTCCAAACCATAACTTACGTGGATAGACTGAAAGCTCTGCTGCTGTACTCTGTATCTTATAGGTTGCTGAGAGGTGACTTGTGCCTTGCCTACAGGGCAGTCTCTGACCCTGCCCTGATGGATATGCAGCACATCTGCAAGTCAAATGGCACGAGTCACTCACGCCAGGGATCTTAACCTGGTCTGTGACATTAACAGAACATGCTGGAGAGACAGCTATATCTCCCAGAGAGTTCCGCTACTCTGGAATAAACTTCCAATTCATGTGAAGGAGAGCACCTCACTGACCCTTGTCAAGCACAACCTGGAAAAATGGATGGGAGACAAAAAATTCACCCTGGGGGTGGCATACATGTCCCTCATGGACAGGTGTAGTCAGTGTGTATCATAGACGTGCTCTAAAAATTATATCCATTTAACCAGGGAAATTGAGGAAACTCTGGATTAACATGGCTAGGCTTGTAAGACTAGTAACCTCCTATTAACAAACTGTAAATAAACAGATGAAGAAATACTTTGGAGCCAACCCCCTAGCAGTGAATAACATTACATTGGTAAACTACTTCCTTCATGTAAGTTGTTGGTCATAAGGCAGAATTTCGATGATCCTGACAGAGAAGAACATGTCTCACTAATCATTGGAAGTGTACAAACTTGCTGTTTAGGTACAGGCTTTGTAGGACAGGATGTGGTTTCCAAGTGCAGTGACTAAGAGGGCTGTGTTGGGTCCCTGATGTAAGGAATTGCAGTCCCCTACTGTTACCACTACTGTACAGGTAGACAAATCTTCACTGGTATTTTTATCATTCCACCCTTCATCTGGCAAACCTGGAAACCAGCATTGCAGCTGATTGTACATGCCAACAGTTGTATTACAGGTCTGCAAAGAACAGCAGCCACACTGGCCCATTTCCAGCCAGCTGAGTGTGCTTTGGGGGGGGGGGGGGCATATTAGCATGATGGAAATTAACTCTTCTCAGGATCATCACGCATGGTTGCTCACATGTATGACACAATGTATAAATCTCCAGGGTTGTTTGCAGGCTCATATTGTTGAGATGAGCCATCACCACCAGCAATTTCATGTAACACTTCCCAATGGCTCTATAGAAGGTGGAGTCCTACTACCTCTCTACACAAACCTGTTGAACTGTCAGATACAACAGATGCATTCGCAACAGTACTAGTGTTTCCTGATGTGTGCTGATCCATAGTGGCCTATGTGTCATTTGCTGTGTCCTGGGTGTGTTTATACCATCATCCATGGCTATACACATGGATAGTGCTGGTTTGGCTATAGTAGTCTGACCAACAGCTAATCTGCCAGCTCTAATATCAGTATCGCTATCACTGTGGGCCTGAGTGAAATTTGACCAAAGTAAATACTCACATCTGTACCAGCAACAGCACAGGATGCTCCATGTTTAGTAACTGTTAATGTGAATAGCACTACACTCCTAAGAACAGAACTCAATCTCTGTAACAGGCTGCATTCTTTGCAGACCTGTGGAATCTGTAATTAAATCCTAAAAGAAACTGGCAATCTTGCACTAAATGACTCAGAACAATATGATTTCTTGTGGAATTTTTCTGAAGAGGTAACACTAGCAATGGATGAAGGAGTGATGAAACATTCCATATATTTAGCTCTTGTAAAGACATCTGATACTATCACCCTCAGGCGGATTACAAATACAGAGGATTATGATTGGGTCTCTGATCATAACCAACTTACTGTATGTGTTTGATACAGAGATGCCAAGAAGTTCAGCCTTTAAGCAAAGCTCAAGAGGTGAATCTTAGCACCTGCGTCAAGAAAACATAATTCAAGTTATGATCAGAGAGATCCGATCATAATTCTTTGTAGCACATGGACCTTTATCTCTTTCAGGTATGACTAGTTACAGAAAAATGGAAAAAAGAGTAGTAGCACAGCACGTTTTACCAGCTTTCAAAAACCTTTGAAATTCAGCAAACATATCAGCACCATCAAACAGACAGCAGGCAGAAACAAAATGTCCCTATGAAGAGTGATGGGCTTTAAAAGCCAATAGACACTTCATTCTGCCACATTTTTAAGTGTGGCAGAGCAAAGTTTTTACAGCTTTTAAAGCTGCTTTACTAGTCAGCACTATCCACTTGCAGTTCCTGATGTGAGACCTGGAGCCAGATTCCAAAAGACTCGCTCTCACAATAAGTCACTTACTCCGAGACTTGCTCTCGGAGTAAGTGACTTAGTCCAAGAGTAAGCCTTTTGGAATATGCTCCCCGCATCCCCTGGGTGTAAGCCTATAGATAAATCCAACACTAAAGTCACTTACTTACACTGAAAACAAGTCTTTAAAATCAGAACAGATTTACAGTGGAGTAAGTCACTTAGTAAGTCTTAGGGAATCAAATCCCTGATCTGAACGGTGCTTAGGGGTGCTTCACAGAATCGTGTTAAGCACTCTATTCTGATATCAGTATTTGATGTCAGGATAGTGCTTAATAAGCTTGGCTTTTTCCCTGTTTTAGGAGTGTTGACGTGGCTCTCCATGTACTATAAATTAATTCATCTCAGCAATAACAGTTATGGCACTTTCTCTTTTGAGTTCACCATATTCGGCTTCCCTTGCACCTTTCCTTACCTTCAACTTGTTGAAGCCTCTAAAACAGTAAGATTTCTTTTATATTTAATTAAGAAGCAAGTAATTTAATTCTCCAGAACTGGCCTAATAATTCCCTATGGAACAGAGACTAGATAATGCTTTTACATTCATTGTGTTACACCAACAGCAACCGTGTTTTTTTCCATCATTTAAGCTTACAGAATGTAGGCACATCTCAACAGTATAAATATATATATATATATATATATATATATATATATATATATATATATATATATATATATATATATATATATATATATATATATATATATATATTCAGCAACACTGTCAAATTATACTGAGAATTAAATAAAAACTTACACAAATAAGGAAATGGCACACTAATCAGTCTCTCATTATTTGATATAAATAATAAGATCAAATTTGTTGATGCATCATTGTCTTTCATGATACGCATCACCATCAAACCATCAAGACTGAGTGCTTTGTCCAGGAGCCCATGAAGTATCCACGGCCTATTTTTTTAAGAGTTAGCATTAAAGCAATACATTTTATTTAATTCCAGGAGGACTTGTCATTATGAATGCCAGAATTACACAAAAATAAATAAATAAAAATGCAGGAACTGTTCATTTGAGAGGTCAAGATCCCTTCACGCTCCAGTTTGGGTTTCACACTACTCACATTCCACTACTTATATGCAGGAACTCCAAGATTTCTTAACCTCTGAGAAAAAGTAATACCCTGAGATACAGTAATCTCAGACTTTCTTAAATCAGTATTTTTACTCATTCAGTCTTGCTTTTCCATGACTCAGACTAATGAATCCTTGAATGAAAAAACATTACCAATCGGAGGCCTCATGCTCGGCCTCCTTAAATCAAATGATCATATTTCACTCTTTGGCTGAGATTCATGCAAGGTTAATACAGTGTATAGCAAAAATTAGCACAGGTAGCAGCCAAGCAGAAAGTGAGGGCAATTCTATAACAGGCCATCAAATGGGCAAACAGTGCAGTATTCAGTTTGTGTTAATCACTTCATACTGATATGTAAATGAGGCAATATCATGCAAATGAGAAAAATGAATATGCAAATGAAGGGACCTAAAATGGCAGGCTGATACACTGACATTTATGAGGTGATGCTGGACAGTCAAACTTGCCCATTTTAAACACTGAGATTTGTGATATACATGATAAAGAGCTATAAAAGACATTATAACAGCAATAGCACAGTAGAATATGTTTGCAACCATGTCAAAGCCTGTGCTTACACACCTGAGCATTGCAGCTGCCTGTGTCCATGGAGGAGGCACAGGCAATTTGTGACTTACCACTACATGACAGATGAAAAGATAGCAGACTGTTTTTGAGTGGACATCCATATTTGGGGACCTGGTCAAATTCTGTTACCCACAAACAGAAGAGAGAGGTATGGCTTGGTATGTCCATTCCTGAGGAGACAAAGGCATGTATAACATCAACTGTCTTATCTACAGGGAATGTTCAGTGACCTACAGTGGACATATTAGGCATAGGCACCAGCCTCACAAATACTAAACCATATCCTTCACTTTATTTTGCAATATATGGAGCAGAATATCTGGCTTCCTGGGAAACTAGGGGGAGAACTAACACAATTCAGGTTTATTATGGGATAGCACATATCCATGAGACCCTGGGCATCATATACTTTACCCATTTTGCTATCAAGGCCCCACTAGGTTCAGATTTCCACAGACACATAAACAGGAAAGGCTTCCACTCCATGAACTTCCAGGTCATCAATGTCCAGGGCATTATTTGTAATGTTTATGATTCACATATATGACACTCTTTTGAACTACACAAGTACCTCCTGTGAGGAAACTTCTCACAGGGTCAGCTGGTTGGTAGATACACACACTACAGGCCTATACACAGAAGTACCGTGTATGCTAGGAACAGCAACTTACAATATGCTGTTTACTGAGTCTTGTTGGTAATACTCAGTATGCCATAGAACCTTGATTGGTGACCCTGATAATCAGCCATCAGAACATGCAGGAAATATCCTAGAATTCAGCCCATGCTGAAACTGGAAACATAGAGGCACATGTATTCAGAATGCTGAAGAAACACTTTCAGTGTCCAGGCACATCCAGGGAGGCACTCCAGTACAGTCCACACATATGCATACCCAGATGGAAAGATGATATAATGAGCAAGCAAAAGAGAGTAGTATCTCTGGAACTGAATTCATCCTCAAGTCTTGGTGTGTGCCTTTCAAGAGATGGACCCTGTTTTTACAAAATATCACCAAGACAACACTGATGTAAGGACTGCATTTCATATAGCATATATCATGGACAGAAGTTGAAAATAAAAAAGAAATCTGGATGCCCAAGTCCAAGGATAAAAAAGTGACCGATCCAGGTAGGTGCACTGGTACCAGGACTGGAAAAAATGGCAGTGTAGAATCCTCAAGACACAGAAACATTCTTACAGTGGGGTTAGGCCAGACACAGAGGGAGGATGGTCACCCTGTTGTAAAAGGAAGTAGTAGTGCACAAAATCCGACAGGTCAAAAAAGAGCCAAAAAGATGTCAGAGAGGACTATTGAGAATAAGAAATAAAGTATGTATTGTTATTATTATTCAAGGAGCCCACAATTTCCAAGTAGAACATATTCAGAAAGATTGAGAAAAAATTTAGAGGAAAGAAAAATATTTGCCCAAGAAAAACTGTAAAAAGTTTCAAAAGCAAATTTGTAGACATTAATACAACAAATTCATGAAAAACATATAGATCAAGAAACCTTGGGCCATTTGGAAAAAGAAGAATCTAAGTAAGTGCAAAATATAAACAGAAAAACCTAGAGGTTTTTGAAAGGTATGAAAATTAAACATGGACAAGGGAAAGAAAGAGAGATCTGATACGTTGGAATATTTATGCAAAGGAGAAAGCAAACTAATAAATGCAAAAATAGTCGCTCCAAAGATATTTGAGGAGAAGTGCAAACAAAGACACCCAGATATGGAAAATTTCACAATACAAAAATAAGATCTCAAAGGAGAACACAGAAGAGAAGATTAGTAAAATAAAAGTTAAACAAATAGCAGCTGAAGATATGGAATAGTGTAGAAAGCTAACATGGGTTATATTACAGTATGATGGAACGATTGGTCCCCAAAGTAAGGAGAAACAGGTGGAGCGGGAGACATCTGAAGAAGAAATATGGTCATGGGAAAGAAAAAGAGATTTAATACTATGCAATATTTATGTAAATGAGAAAGCAAAACTAATCAATACAAAAAAGCTGCACCAAAGAAATTTGAAAAGAAATACAGGCAAAGGCATTTTACGATACTAAACAATAAAAAAGCAAAGGAGGAAAGTATAAAAGAAGGTCAGTAATGGAGAAGTTAAAGAAATAGAAACTGAAATCATGGATCACCTGTGAAGTGAAGGATTTGGTGTAAAAAAATCAACATCACAGTATGATAGACCAGTGAGACCCCAGACTGAGGAAAAACAGGTGGAACTGGAAGCATCTGATCAGTTGCCACCTGAAGATACTCTGGTGCCTTCAATAAGAAACCAGTAGAAAAGTTCAGTTGGAGTTGCACAGCAAGGGAAGGAACAGGAAACAGTAGCAACTCTGATGCAGTCAATGTTGTGGTGTGATAGGCCAGTGAGTTTCCATATGAAAGAGCAACAGATGAAGCAGGCTGTAGCTAAAGATAATATGTCACAGGAAGATTTATCTATGTATTTATTTATTTACTAATTAGCTAAACATTTGTTGACTGGGAAAGTCTGACTAGGACAGACCTTATTTTCAGTGGAAACCCAGGGAGAAACACTCCACGCATGTTTTTGGAAGATGTCCTGGAACTTTGTGTCGAACGCCCACCGGAAATGGAGAACAAAGAATGTGCCCTCAGTTTAGAAGAAAATTGTGTAAGGGAAGAGATATTTGATTAAATAGAGGTGGATAGACATATTAAGACTGATGAAAGAAATAGATTACAGAAAGTCAATAAGACCGAGAATGTTAGACGTCTGATAAAACAAATGAACACAGTAATCAAGACTAGTAATGTCTTTCGGCTTTTCCTGGTTAGGGTTCGCCACAGCAGAACTCCGGTCTGCTTATGATTGGCAGTACATTTTTATGGTGCCGAGGTGCCAGCCCAATGCCCAGCCTTCAAGGAAGGCACACCCATTCACACATGCACCTACCTGCATGTCTTTAATGTCACTTGACTGCGGGGAGGACATGCAGACTCCACACAGAAGGTGCTCCAGCCAAGAAACGAACTGGAGAACCTCTTGCTGTGAGGCGACAATGCTAACCACTGCACCACCGCAGCTGAGCACAGTAATCAAGACTATTAACAGAAATTCATGTGACATAACAGAAGTAAATAGGATATATTAATGTGCAACTAAATTAATAACAGATAAATTAATACCACAAAAAATACAGACAATAAGGGAAAGGAAGGAAAGAAATCAAATGCCATCATGGAAGTATCGAATAGAGAAAACTATAAAGCAATTTAGACAAGAAGTGTCACTGTTGGAAGAGCATAGAAGAGGGAACAGATCGACAAAAATTCTTAGAAAGATAGACCTGATAAAAGCAATGCACAGTATTAAAACAGACCAGGGTCTAGTGTACACTATTGAAAATACTATCCTAGAGATATCAGCACAGGCATAAAAACTTAGAAGATATGCAAATAATTATGAAGGAAAAATACAAAATAAGCAATTCACTGATGTCCCAAAAAAGTTTTATAGAGAACTGGAAAACAAAGCAAAAGGAATAGAAAGACCAAATAAAAGAGAAGAGATAGACAAGAGAGATAGAAGAGATAGACATATTTTGGAGAAATATCTGTGAAGACCCTGTGAAATAAAACAAAGATGCCGAATGGATAGAAATAAAAGAAACAGTAAGAAGTTCAAATGTACAGGATATGAAATCGGATGAAGTAACAACCAGAGAAATTGAAACAAAATAAAGAAAAGCCCCTGGCTGGAAAACCCCAGGCCCAGACACAATACCTAATTTCTGGCTCAAAGTATTAACTTCTTTACATGAAGATTTATCACAGAGTAGTAACTACTTGTATGGACATCCTGAACAGACACCAACATGGTCAACAAAAGGAAAATACTACTTACCCCTAAGAATGAACCTGTAAGCTACCCTAAAAACTATAGACCAATAACTTACCTTCTGATGATGTATTCACTAGAATTGATGCAGAGTTTATAGTCATTTAGAAGTAAACTCAATCATGGCAATAGAAAAAAAAGGTAACAAAAGAAAGTCATATGGAACAAATAATCATTTGTCATTAAAGAAAGCCATAATAGAGAATTATAAAAAGGTGAAGAATCTAAGTATGGCATAGATGGATTACAAAACAAAAAAAAAAGAGTCCAACAGCAGCCCATGTTCATAGGATCATAGGAAGTTTCTAGGCTAATGGTCCAAGGGCCCTTATAAGCCTAGCCAAATTTTACCCTTGTTACCATAATCAGCACCTATTGGCCTTGTCCAAGAGGGACACAGGTGGAACCCCCGTGATAAATTTATGGTTACTCATCCAATCGCCCAGACTATGTTTGAAGAGGGCCAATGAGGTGCTCTGTTTGATGTGAAGTGGGAGTCTATTCCAAAGGTGTGGAAACCTCTGGGAGACAAATCTGTCCCTCCAGCAGGTTCTACTGATGTCACATACCAGGTTTAGGTCTGTAGAATGAATAACCTGTGTGCCATTTGACTTGTGGATGTGCAGCATTTCCAATAAATCGGGGTCAGAGATCACCTTTTATGCAAGACAGAGATTGCCTCTGAGTAGTCCATTTGGAACAGATTAAAGGTGACAGTGATCGTAGCAAATCCACATAGGATAGTTGCTAAAGACCTTGAATTTTCTTTGTGAGGAACCTTTTTGGTCTCCAACATTGCTGCAGGTGCTTTGAAAGGTACATGTCAAAAGGGGAGTTGTACTCAATTATTGGTCTAATGAGTGAAGAGTACAGGGAAGTGATAACTTCACTTTTTCTTGAAGCAATATTTTACTTTTGAGGTGAGCCATATAGAATGTCCTTCTTACCACTCTGGAGACATGGTAATCAAAGGCAAGGTTGCTGTCAATCTGAGTGCCCAGATATTTCACCACTGAGTGCGTACTTCGGGTATTGCCATTGATGCGGCAATTTGAAGGAACATCGCTCTTGTTGAAAGGGATGATAATACATTGTTTTGTATTAGGTTCATAGGTTAGTACTAAGCTAACTGCCCTTGCGAGCCATTTTAAGCTTAGCCAATTATCCCTTGTGAGACTCAAACCCTGCACCTTGTGTTGTAAGGGCATACACCGTATTGAGTTTGAGGCAATGACTTTGGCACCAATCATTTGTTTGTGTAAGACCTGTTTGGAGATTCTATGACAGCACCCAGTTTGCAGTCATCAGCAAACTTTGTCAACCAAAGTCCCTTGGTATTAGTTTGCATTTCTGAGAAATAGATTCCAAATAGTAGAGGTTCCAGGACCAATCTCTGTGGAACATCACTGGTAACAGGTCTGCTGTTGGAAGTGGATTCCCCTGTTTTGACTGTATGGGTTCTATCAGAGAACAAGTTCACAACCCACCGTACGATATAAGAGTTGATATCTAGCTGGGAGAGTTTATCAATGATGCCTGAGTGAGAGATAGTGTCAAATGCCTTGGCCAGGTCTAGGTAGGCTGTATGCACACATTTCCCCTCATCCAGGGCCCTTGTGACTGTCTTGAAGAAGTCCACCAAGTTTAACAAGCATGATCTCCCTTTAACAAATTCAAACTGGGTAGGATCTAGTGTTTGGAGATTACCTGTATCTTTGTTGATAAGCTGCATGATGATTCTCTCCATGGCCTTGCAGATAAGGCCAGTCAGGATAATAAGTCTGTAGTTTTCAGGGTCAGTAGAAACACCACCTTTGTGCAGGTGGGTAACAGTTGCTGTTTCCCATTCAGCTGGGATGAAGCCGGTGCTTAGACTGTGATTGAAAAGAGTAGCCAGTGGTGATGCCAATTCTTATTTGCACCCATGTAGGACACAGCCTGGGATGTTATCAGGTCCCATTGATACTGTATTTTTGGCCTTAGAGAGGATGTTTATGACCTGCTCTTTAGAGATAGATTCATAGATTGTTACTAGGATGATAACCGGTGGGCCTTTATAAGCCTAGCCAGGTTCTCCTGAAAGAATGATGATGTCCTGTATCCAAATAGGACATTCAGACCAGGCATGTGTAAGCTACTTCTGTCCATAAGGGGTAGGAATGCCAGGCTCAGTATAAATTTCCTATTCTCCATCCACTGGTCTAGGTTGTGCTTAAACTGGGTTATAGACGAACTGAGCTTCACATGGATGGGAAGCATGTTCCATAGGAGGGGCAATCTCTGGGACACATACCTGTCTCTACAGCATGTTCTGCTTAAATCACAGAGAAAATTCAGGTCCTTAGACCTTGTACTTCTGGTAGACTTTGATTTACGAATATGTAGGAGAGTCATAAATATGGGGTTTGTGGCTGCCTTGTAAGCCAGGCATATATCACCCTTCAGCAATCTATGGGAGACTGAGTACAGGAAAAGGGCTTTAAGGTGCTCTGCATAAGGCAGGTTTGTTATGCCTTGTATTATTTTTGTAAGGAACCTCTGAGATCACTCTGGTTGCTGCATATGATCAGGTAAGCATCAAAGGGAGCATTGTACTCTATGATCACTCTGTTATGGGCGGAGTACAGTGGGGTAATGACCTCTTTGGACCTAGATGCCGTGCCCTTACTTATAAGTTGCGCAACATAAAAGGATTTTATCACCACTGTGACCATCTAGTGGTCAAAGGCAAGGCTACTGTCTCCATGCATACCCAGATCATTGACCATTGGATAGACTTGTAGGGGTGTATTATCAATATGGTAATTAGCCTGGATGGTTGATTTCTCAAAGGGTATAATTATGCATTTCTTAGCATTGAGTTTAAGACCATAGCTTTGGCACCATTTCTTACTCAGAGATAGGACTTCTTGAAGATTGTTAGTGTCTACAGGGAAGTAGATGATAACCACCAGGCTGCAATCGTCTGCAAACATAGTCAACAGTAAACCTCCAGTATTTGCTTCCATTTGAGAGAAATAGATGCCAAAAAGCAGTGGGCCCTGTAAGCAGCCCTGGGGGCTCTGCTCATGACTGGCCTCTTGGTGGAGGAGGCCTCACCTATTTTGACCTCCTGCGACCTCCTGCATGCCATCAGTAAGCCAGCTGGCTATCCAGTGGTTGATGAAAGGGTTTATACCTAAAGTAGCGAGCTCGTCTATAATGCCTGAGTGGGGTATTGTATCAAAAGTCTTGGCCAGGTTGAGGTAAGCTGTGTGCACAGTCTTACCTTCGTGCAATGCTTTGGTGACCCTGTCAAAAAAGTCCTCCAGATTTAATAGGCATGATCTTCCTTTAACAAAGCCAAACTGTGATGGGTCTACTGTTAGCAGGATACCTATGGCCTCATTTATCATGTCCATGATGATTCTCTCTATGGCCTTACATATGAAGCTGGTAAGACTTATGGGCCTGTAGTTACCTGGATCAGTGATTGGACCTCCTTTGTGCAGGATAACGACTGTAGCCATCTTCCATTCCTTGGCCACAAATCTGACTGAAGGCTCCAGCTGATAAGTGATTCAAATGGACCAGAGAATTCATGTTTCATACTATTTAATAAACATCCCAGGATGTTATCAGGGCCCAAAGATGCAGTGCTTTTGGCTTTAGAAAGTGCATTGATGGCCTGTCCCCTAGTAATTGTTAGGGAGATTGTGGTATGCACTATTTATTTTTTGGACTATCAGAGGGAGAGTGGGGTCAGAAATTTGAGTTGAACCTGTAAGCCAGAAGGTTGGCAATGGCTTCTAGTTCAGTGTGGGTGATGCCATTTACAATAAGCTTGTGCATTGTTGTCTAGTTACCCCGAAGTTATGGACATAGCTGTTAGAAAGCTTTGTGGTTGTCTTTTGCCTGAGAAGCTATGTTTTTTTCTTCAAATTTAGTCTTTAAAGTATAAATTAACCCTCTTAGCTGTCTGTTTAAAGTGGTTGGGGCTTTTAATATTTGGTCCTCCTACGCTTGGCCAAGATTTTTTTTCGTATAACCGACTGATATTGTAATTCCACCAGGGTGGCTTGCTTTTCAAGTTTGTCTTATTCTTAATACAAGTGGGCACAGCTCAGTCTGTACAGCTATCAATATGGCTGTAAAGAGATTTTGTAACTAGCTCAGCATATGCTATGGTGCTTACTGGGTTTGGGGGAGCTTGGAATTTAGCCAAGGTGTTGCTTAGTAGAAAAAGGCTAAAAAAGTTTCTAAATGTTTCTGGCTTCACTGGATCCCCAGATTTAATTTTTATTTCAAGTAATACTGCCTTATAGTCAGATCTAACAAGAGAAGATATTACATTGGGTGGGGAACATTTGGCCCTCCATGTTTGTGAGTACAAGTTCAAGGATGTTTGTACCCGTGGTAGATGAATGGACTAATTGTTCTAGCATGTTCGTATTAACAATGGTAAGGAACACTGGGCTTGTGCATTAGAAGTGGCATAGGATTCACACTCTGTAGTGGGGTAGTTGAGATCCCTCATGAATATCATATCAGGTTGAGTGGTGATGGACTCTAGTCCATTGAGATAGGTAGTACTGAGTCACCAAATGAAGTGGACATCCTACAAAAGAACCTCACTGAGACAGATGCCTGGTGTCAGAGCCATGGCCTCAAGCTCCATGCCAAAAAGTGCATTGTCATCCCTTTTGGTAAAAACTCTGTACCCATGAACTACCACATAGGCGGCAGTCTACTTAACGCCGAATGTGTGATAACAGATCTGGGGACCCAGGTGGACAGTAGTCTCTCTTTTGATAATCACATCACCACAGTAGTCAGGAAATCCTTCTACGTGGCACACCTCATCACAAAAGGGTTCTTATCTAGGAAAATGAGGTCATTGTTCCACTCTACTCAACACTCATTAGACCCATTATAGAGTACAATGCCCCTTTTGGAATGTACCTCACAAAGCATCTGCAGCAGCTGGAAAGGCCACAGAAGTACCTCACAAAGAGGATTACTGGCCTCAAATGGATGCCCTACACTGACCATCTCAAAAAACTCCAGCATTACTCCGTAGTATATCACCTACTCCGAGATGATCTCTGCCTAACATATAAAGCTATGTCAAACCAGGAGCTGTTGAACATGCTACACCTAAAGAAATCCCAATCCCTCTGAGCTACATGCTATAGGGACTTAAACCTTGTCACCACAATAAACAGGACATGCTGGAGGGATAGATTCCTGGCCCAGAGACTTCCCATACTCTGAAACAAGCAACCCATCTATGTCAAGCAAAGTTTCTTATTAGCATTTTTCAAGAAAAATCTTGGTAAGTGGATGGGAAATAGGAAATACACCCCGAAGATCACTTCTGTGGCTCTGCTTGACAGGGGCACAGGAAAATAACTTTCTTGGGTGGCGTAAGCCAGAGAAGCTTGTTGGCTAGGCTTACTTAGGCCCTAGGGCCAATAGCCCTAGTACCTACCTATGAACCTATGGAGGGGGACCTATAGGTTGCAAGGATATGATACAACACCCTAATTATGGTGTGTTGCACTTGTACGAGTTCCAGTGGGTAATACACTTTAACCAGTCTGGATGTGAGATTGTTTTTAATATAGGCTGAGACTCCTTCACCTTTAGTTCCCTCCTGTGCAGTATCTGGCATAAAGGTGTGAAAGACATTATAATCTTGCATTGCTGGGGTACACTTTAAACCAAGTTCTCATTACTACACAGATGTCTACACTCTCCAGGGAGAGGAAGCTTGCACGGAGTGGATTTTCTTGTTAAAACGTCTAGCATTAAGCAGTACCACCTTCAGATATTCCTTCATAGGTTCAATTAAGTCAGTAGGTTTATTAGTTTGGCATTGCCTAAAAAAGACAATATGGGGGTGGAAGAGATCTTTGCCAATATCCAAAAATCTAGAGGAGATAAGTAAATACTATCCCTGGCAAATCATAGTGGTCTGTCAACCATGCCCTCCCAGGCTGTCAAATATTGCACCCCCCCCCCCCCGGATTGACACCAGAAGCTAAGCCAGTTGTTAAACTCAATCATTTTCTGTTGGTAACATGGCATTGTCTTTGGAGAAGGTAGCATGGTGCTCTGTGCTAGGTTCATACCTGTTGGTAATGTGCCATCATCCTTGGAGAAGGTAGTACGCTGCTCAGTGCTAGGCTCATCCCTGCCTGAGACTCATAAACAGTGAGCTCGATCATGTCTAGCTTCATATAGTCAAGGGAGGTACATCACAGATCATTAACACACAAACCACCCTGGTGGAATCACAAAATCAACCGGCTATATAACAGGAGGAAAAGGAACATGGCAAAAATTAGGAGGTGCAGCACCCAGCAGGATAAAAGCACTCTCATCAAACTAAACAAACAACTCAGAAGACAAATAAAATCTGCCAAAGCCAAATTTGAGGTAAGTTTGGCCTCCAAAAAGCATTCTTTAGTTATGTCCGCAACCTCAAAGGCAATATACAAGTGTGTGCAGAGCTCATTGTAAATGGAGCCACCTATACTGAGCCAGACGATATAGCAAACCTCCTGTCTGATAAATTCAGCGCCAACTTTACCCCTCTCTCCCCCTCAACTTTCCCTCATGAAATATCATATAATATAACTCCCACCCCTACTATCACTAAGGAACAGGTCCTTATTGCTCTCTCTAAGACCAAGAACACTGCATCAATGGGCCTAGACAATATCCCAGGATGCCTTCAAAACAGCATGAAACATGACCTATCAGGGCCTCAGGAATTACTATTTAACTGTAGCTTCCAAACAGGCTTCAAGTCTCATGAATGGAGAAAGGTAACAGTCATCCCTCTGCACAAAGATGGGCCATATACAGACCCTGGAAACTGCAGACCCATAAGTCTCACTAGTCTTGTATGTAAAGTCAAAGAAAGAATTATCATGGAGATGATCAATAGAGATACAGTAAACCTCCAGGCACTGGACCCAACCCAGTTAGGTTTCATCAAGGGCAGATCATGCCTACTCAACCTGGTGGACTTCTTTGAGAAGGTCACCAAAGCAATGGATGAGGGCAAGATGGTTAACACTGCCTATCTTGACATGGCCAAGGCATTTGACACAATACCCCACTCCAGCATTGTTGACAAACTCAGGAGGTCAGGTACAAACCTGTATGTCACCCAGTGGATAGCCAACTGGCTCACAGACAGGACCCAGGAAGTTAGAAATGGGGAGTCCACCTCTACAAAGAGGCCAGGCACAAGTGGAGTCCCTCAAGCTCAGTCCTTGGACTGCTCCTTTTTGGCATTTACTTCTTAGAAGTCAAGGCCAATGCCAGTGGTCTTTGGCTGACTAAATTTGCAGATGATTGCAAATTAGGAGATGTCATTGAATTTCACACTGACACAAATGTTCTCCAGGAGGGGCTGACACAGACAAACAACTGGTGTCAGAGCCATGGACTAAAACTAAATGCCAAGAAATGCATAATAGTATCCTTTGGGAAGTCATCCATCCTGGTAACTATCATATTGACAACACACCCCTTAGAGGTGACCCAGTAGTCAGGGACTTAGGGACACACATAGATAGTAATCTAGCTTTTAACCATTGTGTGTCTACAGTGGTGACAAAATCATTCTATGCTGCGCAACTTATAAATAAAGGTATGGCATCCAAGTCCAAGGAAGTCATTGTTCCACTGTATTCAGCATTCATCAGACCTATAATTGAGTACAGTGCCCCCTTTGGTATGTACCTAACCAGGCATATCTAACAACTGGAATGTCCAGAGAGGTTCCTCACTAAAAGAATACAGAGCGTAAGTAAAATGTCCTATGCAAATCGCCTCAAGGCCCTATCCCTGTATTCTGTCTCCTATGGGCTTTTGATGGGAGATCTATGCCTGGCATACAGGACATTGTCATACACCACTCTGATGGACCTTCTGAATATCCACAAAACAGGCAGCACCAGAATTGCCCATTCTAAAGACTTAAACCTTCCTGTGATATATAAATAGGACCTGCTGGAGAGATAGGTATGTATCACAGATTATCCCCTGTTTGTGGAACAGCCTCCACATCCATGTGAAACAGAGTTCCTCCCTAATCCAATTCAAGTGCAACTTGTACAACTGGATGGGGTGACAGAAATTCATCCCTGGTTTGCACCTATGTCTCTAATGGATGCAGGTAACCTGTAAATGGTTCATCTCCCAAAACCCTGCTTACACTTATCAAGAGCATCAAAACTTGTCAGAGATTCAGGATGCTTGGCTAGGCTTAAAAAGGCCTTTGCAGTTGTTAGCCTAGTAAACACCTAAGTTGACTTCCCAGCTTAGTTTAGTAGAAGCATATTGGTACCAAGTGGAAATGGAAACCAAACCAGAAGTAGACAGAAATCAGGTGGCAACTGAATGTGCTAAAAAACAAAAGAAAGAATATAAGAAGGATCAGATGAGAAGACAAGAAATGGAAAAAAACATAAACATAGTTGTAAGAACAGAAAACTCCTGGAACAAGCTGATGTAGCTCAGAATCTGACACAAGAATGGTTAAGGAGAGATGAATTTAAATCAAAATAAGAAAGGATAATATTGTCAGCCAAGGATTGTGAACTACGTACACTTTGGTTTACAAAGTCCATTGAGTGTCTGGGAAAAACAGACAAATGCAGGTTCTGTAAAACAGTACTGGAAACAGTCGCACATCTCGTTGTTGGGTGTGATACACTAATAGCAGAGGGCCTTTATACTGAAAGGCATAATAATGTGGCAAGACTGTTGCATTGGGGATTGTGCAAACATAATATTGAAGTAGCTGAGATGCATTGGAAACATGAGCCACAAAACATTACAGAGAATAATGAGGTTTATATCACATAGGATCACCCGTCACCAACAGTTCAAAAAACAGATACAAGGGAACCAGATATAGTAGTCCATGAAAAGAAGACAAAAGTAGCATTGATCACTGAAATGGCTATACAGCTAGACCCAGTGACTACAGTGTTTTATGTACAGAGAGACACAAACTCATAAAACACCAGGCTTTGCAGGCAGAAATGAGGGCAGTGTAGAAGAAGGATATCCAGACAGTTCCAATAATAGTAAGAGCAATGAGTCTTATAAAAGTTATGTTGTTATTTAGATACGTTACTGATACTTGTAACTCTGTATGAATTGCAGGAGTCAGTTCTGGGCATTTTGTGGGTGCTGCAAATAGTACTTTTGGCTAACATCAAAGACTGAAACAATATTAATTTCATAAGCTTTAATCATATTTTGACTTAGAAATAGAGTCCATTCTTGTCATAGTGTTAGAAACTCAAAAGTCTTGCAAAAATTAAACTGTTAAGGGTCTATCACAACCATCATCACTTGGACAGGTGAGGGTGATACAGTGTCAATGACTTCATCCTATAAAATCCAGTAATGCCAAGGAGATTAACAAAGCAGTCATATACTCTGGAAAGCTGTGGGTAGTCAGAGATCACATCCTCCAGGGATGGCTGGACTCCAAATCAGAATAAGTGCCAGGACAAGACCATTGCCATTGTACACTGTGTGACTTACAGTCTCAAGGCTGCGTGACAACTAAGGAAATGTGCAGGTGCACTTTGAGGAGGTTTCCCCAAGTGTTCAGCTGAATATGCATTGTTGCTTATTACAGGGATGGCAGGCCATGTGCTTCTTTGTGACACTGGCACATTTTCCCCAGAGGTCTATGTGCTCTGTGTATTCCAATGTGGGAAGACTGTGCTCAACCACCTCACATCTGGATCGTCCCGTGGCCACAGACTGCATGACTTATGGAGACAGACTGGGTGTCAATTTCCATGCATCTCATGCATACACTTAAGGAGGCAACATTTGCCAAAAGTGACCTCAGCAGCACTGTTACTCCTCTGTGCTCATAGGCCAGGTCAATGTGCAGTTGCTGCATGCCCTCCGGCAAGAGAAGGAGCACAATCGGTATCTCCATGATGGTCAGTGATCTGATATTTGCACCTCAGTCACTGGCCTATGCATCAGCTTGTTAATTCCATGTGTTGATCTCATATCAGTGACTGTCCTGTAGTCATGTTGATCTTGCACACTCTTGTGTCTCTCCTCAGTTGTGGAAATGCCCAACTTAAAGGTGGTGCACACTTCAGTTGCTTTGTGGGCTAGGAACACGTGTGGCCTGTGTGGCATTCTCAGGTATAAAATGTCTGTGACTCACTAGTGAGGCCATCTTAAGAGGCAAGTTTATAGGCAAGTGCTAGTAGTCATTGTTAGTCATTGTGGGCTTTTCAGGCTTGCTAGCTGTTGCTGAAGCACCTACCAAGGGGAGAAAATGCTGAGAGAAGAAAATGAGCCACTTTTGTGATTTTAATTATTTTCTTCTGATTTTTTGTTAAGTTTTACTGCTTTGCCGCCTACTTTTTGGCATTTTCCGGCTTGCTAAAGTTTATATCTGTAACAGTAACAGTACTTGGAACACATATAGAGCCTGTTTACTGCATTTCCTGTGTTGCACTTAATTTAAAATCATTTTAATCTCTAAAAACTGCATTTTACCTGATTTTGGCCTAGCACTCAAGTGTGGGGTCATTTATTGCACTGTTGTGATTATTTTGCTGTTTGTGTATCTCTGCTACCTTTAAACTACAACAAAAAGAAAAAAAATCTTGCTTTTTTCCCACTTTCTGAAAGTTAAGAAAGTTCAGTTACAGATTTGCTGTTCTGAACTGTTTGGAAGTTTCTAGAAGGCCAGTGCTTGCTTGGGCTAAAGGGAAGTCTCTGTGTTCACCAGTGGGAGTGGTTAACACTGAACAGCCTGCCTGTCCCTGGAGGAGTGGTTACTACCTAGAAGCTGTAGTTTTATTGGCCATTTTGGGTCAATTCTAAACTCCTTGATCTGTCTCTCTTAAAACCCGGCTGCCTCGTGGTTTTGGCATCTTTTCAGGCTTGCTAGTTGCTGCTGAAGCACCTACCAAGGGAAGAAAACGCTGAGAGAAGAAAAGGAGCCACTTTTGTGATTTAAAGTATTTTCTTCTGATTTTT
The DNA here is from genome assembly GCF_019279795.1 of Protopterus annectens. Taxonomy (NCBI): domain Eukaryota; kingdom Metazoa; phylum Chordata; order Ceratodontiformes; family Protopteridae; genus Protopterus; species Protopterus annectens. The sequence goes on along the minus strand of NC_056746.1, from coordinate 127,252,039 downwards.
TGTTGTTTTACTGCTTTGCCACCTACTTTTTGGCATTTTCCAGCTTGCTAAAGTTTATATCTGTAACAGTAACAGTACTTGGAACACATCTAGAGCCTGTTTACTGCATTTCCTGTGTTGCACTTAATTTAAAATCATTTTTTTCTCTAAAAACTGCATTTTACCTGATTTTGGCCTAGCACTCAAGTGTGGGGTCATTTATTGCACTGTTGTGATTATGTTTCTGCTTGTGTATCTCTGCTACCTTTAAACTACAACAAAAAGAAAAAAAAAAAAAAAATCTTGCTTTTTTCCCACTTTCTGAAAGTTAAGAAAGTTGAGTTACAGATTTGCTGTTCTGAACTGTTTGGAAGTTTCTAGAAGGCCAGTGCTTGCTTGGGCCAAAGGGAAGTCTCTGTGTTCACCAGTGGGAGTGGTTATCACTGAACTGCCTGCCTGTCCCTGGAGGAGTGGTTACTACCTAGAAGCTGTAGTTTTATTGGCCATTTTGGGTCAATTCTAAACTCCTTGATCTGTCTCTCTTAAAACCCGGCTGCCTCATGGTTTTGGTGTCTTTTCAGGCTTGCTAGTTGTTGCTGAAGCACCTAACAAGGAGAGAAAACGCTGAGAGAAGAAAAGGAGCCACTTTTGTGATTTTAAGTATTTTCTTCTGATTTTTGTTGTTTTACTGCTTTGCCGCCTACATTTTGGTATTTTCCGGCTTGCTAAAGTTTATATCTGTAACAGTAACAGTACTTGGCAGGAAACCATTGCCTGGTAGTATGCGCTCTGTTATATATGTATGCTTATCAGTATATGCTTTGCCTTACAGCTGCTCGGGACTACCACCTTAACTTGGTTGGGTGCCACAGATGACAAAATCACCCCTCCAGCTAGTGGTATGTTCAAATGTTTCATGCCAGCCCACTCCAGAATTGCAGGTGTGTTTTTATTATTTATTTGTATGATATGTTTCTCCTACTGTATCATACTTCTTCAGGTCCAGCTGGGGAAGAGACCACACTCACTTTGGTCTCTCTCTGCAATCCAATGCATCTGGCATTAGATCACCAGTACTCACCAGGTATGCAACTCAGGAGGGATGTGGTGGTTCCTCTGCTGGAGGTGACTTGAAAGAGTCATTGTTGTCCTGTGTGTCTGCCTCCCAGGAGGATAAGATTAAGGCTCCTCTCTCAAAGGTGACATGGATTAGTTTCCACTGGTATCCTGACATGAACTGCAGAGGCTGGACACTATCAAGGTGCTCCAGCAGATGACTGCCTACTTTAGCAACAGATAATGCCTTTTGACATGACTGGCAAAATCACTCAACAAGCAGGCCTATCGTCATGCCTCCTGCAGCCATTCAGGTGAAAGATGCCTGGGTCTGTTGTCCTTTGGGCTTGCCAGGTAGCAGAGCATGTTAGAACCCATACTAACCTCTCACTGTATTACTCCCCTTATGTGGCATGTATTACTCCCCTTATGTGGCATGTATTACTCCCTTATGTGGCATGTATTACTCCTCTTATGTGGCATGCATTACTCCCCTTATGTGGCATGTATTACTCCCCTTATGTGGCATGCATTACTCCCCTTATGTGGCATGTATTACTCCCCTTATGTGGCATATATTACTCCCCTTATGTGGCATGTATTACTCCCCTTATGTGGCATGCATTACTCCCCTTATGTGGCATGTATTACTCCCCTTATGTGGCATGCTCCACTACTCATTTATTGTCCAACTCTTTGCATCACTAATTGTCAGCCCTCTTTATGTATGTGTCCCTTTACTGTCCTCCCCATCTTTTGTGTGGCTATTGCCTCAGTCTGTCTATCTGTCTCATGTTTGCTTTTCAACCATTATCTGTCTTTCTCACAGGTTTTGTTCAAGGTCTGGAATCTAACTATGGCTTGAGTGAATATTTTCATTCAATGGAGTTGAATGGTTTGGGCAGTTTAAGAGAATTGCTTACATTTTAGTTTTCATCGTTTGATGTAAATGGCATTCTTTCCAAACCCAGTTATTTATGCAAATGTGCTAACTTAGTCAACTGGCATTATAACTAGTTCAACTTGTTGCTTTTTGCCCGTGGTTGTAGGCATTTTCCTTCCATTATGAGTATGCAGAATATTTATCTGGGTAGAGTCCTTTTCTCTATAAGATAGTGGGTAGTCCATCCAACTCATTTCTTAAAAGCAAGAAGTGGTGTTAGTCTAGTAAAATTCAGAGTCTGCAAGACTGATCAGACAGACTAGGTGGTGAAGAGGCATTCTTGGATGTCCCAAAGAACCCCCCCCCCAAGTTTTTGCTGTTCTGAGCAGGTGACAGAGAAAGAAAAACCTTGTTGCAGCTATGCTGGTTGATTAGATGGGTAACATTAGAAGACTAAAAATGTGGGATGTCTGGGGAAGGGATCATGGGACTGGGCATTCTGGCTCCTCCTCCTAGGCAGACTTCAGCTACCTCTGTCATGTGCAAGGTGGAAACAGAGGGGTGGTACCTTGTGTGATTATGCAGTGGTTCAAGTGGGAAGCTCTGGACAAATCCTGGGACAGAGAGGTTGACTCAGCAGGATTTCTCAGTTGCTGATGCTGTTGGTGTTTGGCAACTTAGGGGAAATGCTTACATTTGACTATTCTGTTAGCTAGTCTGAATGGCACCACTTCAAGTCTTGCTTCTTGCATACAATTGGTAACTCAGTTAACTGGCATTTAACTGATAACTTAATTGGTTAAATCTGTTGAAATAAACATACAGCTGCTTGCATGAGCAAAGCCAAACGCAATCCATATATAGCAGTGATACTGCTTTTCAAGAATAATTTTATTTTTCATTTGCAATGCTTTGTGCCATTAGAATCATAATCTATATTCCACACACATCTCTGTCTCTTTATCTTTCTCTGTCTCTCTCTCTCACTTATACTATTACACTGATTTGGAACAAATTGTCCTCCCACCCTTAGTGACCAAGTAGTCCATTCACTATGTAGTTAAAAGATAAATTGGAATCTACTACAGTAATTTGATGAATAAACGTCTAGAGAGAGAGTGCTAGCTGTCTGATTAGATGGGAGACAAACACCATGGTTCTGCAAGAAAAGTGGAGGAACATGAGACTTGCAATCACAACAGCTTTTTGTCTGTTCTAAACTAACCACATTAGAGTGAGCAAACAGGAAAGCTTTAGGATAGCTGGAGCAGCACCAAATTATTTTCATCTTGCTGTCTGTTTTCAATTCGCATTTACTGACTGACTATATATAATCAAACAATGGGGATTTAGTCTACCTGATATCATTGTCTGCTGCAAGCTCCTAAGGAATCTTATGACTGCTAATTAGTGTTTCTGGCAAATGCGGTTATTAAGCTTGCCTTCTGCTAGTGCTGTGCTCTTTTTAACTTTATTAAATCACAGTTTAAACAGTGACATAGTTACGTACTCATACAGTAAATAAAACAAACAATAGTGACAGAGCTGGCCTTATCAACTGCAAGGCCCAGTATGTACCATTTTTGAGGGGACCCTTAGCTGCCCCCCCCCAATTACCACCACATCCCCCTCCCTCCACTAACTTCTTGGACTTAAGGCTATCTCACATTAAGTATCATGAATATAAATTATTACTGTGAATTAAAAATAAAACAACAACATATGTTAAAGATAGAACTGTTGGATTACCCCAGATCCAACATCTCTTGTAGTTCCTCTCTCTGAGCCTGCTTAACTCAAGTTAGGCAGATTATAAGGGACCAGTTTGATTGGCCACTTGTGTTATGTGTCTGCATAGTGCTTCATCAGGTGGCTGCAGCCTGGCTTACCAGTAAACATGTCCCCAAATGCCTGTAGTACTGCTCAAACCTACTGAACCTTGTTAGGAAACAGCTGCCCACTTCCCTTTTTCCTTTCCCCTACACTTCTTTTTTATAGATTTTCTTCCTTTTATGCCTCTATCCTTTCCCTTTTTTCTCCAGTTGTGACTCATGCCTCAATTTCCTTCATCTGCCACAACCAACAGTTGTGAATGTTGTAAATATGTTGTTCCTGGTATATCATTATATCTAAGCATTACTGACCGTACCTATTTTAGTGATTGAATTCCTATATCATTGTCAACTTACGATCATATTCATTGATGCCATATACCATCCTGACTTACACCTTGCTGCATGCTTTCTCTTAAATTACCACTATTGCAGTGATACTGATTAAAGATTTTTTTTCTTCTGTCATGCTAAGAGTAAAAATGGTGTAGGTGGACTTCTACCTTGATTAATAAACTATCTTTGTAAGTTAAATACACCACACACTCCAATGTCTCTGGGGGGTGTTACAGACAACACCAAGGAGACCATGCTGTTTAAGGTACCAGTTTGGTTTGAGACATAAACCCTAGTAAAATCTTTCGACTTATCACAGTCCTCAGATCTTGCGTCCCATGCACAATGTCCTCGGATGCCAGGACATACTGGAAACATGAGTCAGTGGGAATGTGTTTACTGGTCATGGGAAGACTGTGTGCCCAAAAGAAAACAAATGCATTCTAACCTCCATTTTACATCTGAATTTCATATCTTTTTTTTTCCCTTGGTGGAATCGCAGTCACCTCCAGCACTCACTCTGAGTGACTGGAGTCGCTTATTCAGTTAATTCTCACACCCTGCCACAGTCAACATGTTTCCACATAACCTTGTAAACTGGTGAACATCTTCAGAATGGTCAGCAATCTTAGGCTTCTCCTTCTAAATACCACTCTTAAGGATCTTTGTAGATAGGCTGATCAAGGAGGTGTTAAGTTCGGTCACCCATGTCGTCAAGGATTCCTGGGATTTTTTAACTAGGATTAAGTCACATTTTTTTCCTGATACCATTGGGTTTTCAACGATAGATATTGTTGATTTATTCAACTCAATCCCACATGAGGAAGGTCTTGAGTTATTCCATGAAGCTTTAATGGAACATTCAAAATGGAGTAACACAATGGTAAATGTTGTCATGGAATTAATGGAGAGGATACTTTATAATAATTGTATTTCTTTTGAGGAGGAATACTTCAAACAAATAAGGGGTGTGGCAATGGGGGCTAGCTGTGCCTCCATTTATGCCAACCTTGTAATGGCTAAGTGGGAGGATAAGTTTATTTTTAACACCAGGTTCAGACAGGAATGGTTGTTTTATGGGCAATATCTAGATGATATTTTTATTCTTTGGAGATGTGACAAGCTCATTGTGGATGAATTTATAGAATACATTAATGGGGTATGCCCTTATTTTAAATTCACTCATATTTTCAGCAGGTTTACCATTGATTATTTGGATGTTAATATTACTTGGGACCTTGAGTTGAAACAGTTTTCATCTAGGGTTTTTCATAAACCTACTTATTCTGTTTCTTGAGGTACAACAGTCAACACCCCTATCATGTTAAGAGGAACCTGGTTAGGGGACAAATGATAAGGAGAGCAAGAATGTGCTCAACTATAGACAACCTTAAAAGAGAATTAGGGACATTAACACAGATGTTCACAGTAAGGGATACCCCTATCACTTGGTGCAGCAGATGAGCACCGAGGTTTTGGAAGGTTGGGGTCACAAGTTTTTACCCGTGTTAGGACATGATTGTATGAATTTAAGAACTAGTAATGGTACCTCCTTGAGTGACCGGAATTTGTCTGACACTCAGGATTTTTTGAATTCCATGTCCATTCAGTATGGCTCTTTTGGTAACAAGGTGAAAGGTATTTTGTGTAAGAACTGGGTGATTTTGAAGTGTAATAGCGAAGTAGTTCAAACTTTGGGTTCAGGCCCCCACTTTTTCTTTTAAGGTGGGTAACAACTTAAAATTTTTGTTAGAGCATTCAGTTAACAAGAAGAATGACAAGGGCACTAGACCATGTGGGAGATGCAACGACTGTCCTTATGTGTTGTACGCACAAGAAGTTATTTTGGGAGACCCTGTTTATAAGGTTAAATTGGTAGGGGGTAATTGTAACACAAGTAGTTTAGTTTATTTGAGTGTTTGCTCAGGTTGTAAAGCCTATTACGTGGGTAAGATGGAAAGGGCCCTGAAGAAGAGGGTTTATGAGCACTTATATGCGATTAATACCCAAAACACTAATGATGCCTTATATAAACACTCTCTTAAATGTACATCATTTTCTGGCTTCAAATTTGGCATTTTGGAAGTGGTTGTAAAAAATGTCAGAGGGGGCTAAATGAGCTAATTTAATAGAAAAATGTGAGCTCAAATGGCAGCTTTGATTAAATGCTTGCCATCCCCCTGTCTTAAACGACCACCTGTCTTTAAAGACACTCTAAGTTGAAAAGGCTTCTAAACTGTGAAGAATTTTTAAGTGGTAGTAACACACATTTAACATTTTTTTATATTTAATTGTTAAAATTGACATGGTTCCTTTAAAAGTTCTTATTGTTTTAATTGACTTGACTATTTAATTGCTGTGTGGGGAAGCACTTTCAGATTTGATAAATTCTGGAATGTCGCAGACAAAAGCGCTTATCTACTGTTTGTGTATTTTTGCTGTGTATGCATTAAAGCATCTTTTACCTCAAGCGTATTTTCCATCTGTGTGCAGTCAAGGACAGTGTCTTCAAGTGGTTTTCATTTTTTTTTAATGTTGTAAATATGTTGTTCCTTGTATATCATTATATCTAAACATTACTGACCGTACCTATTTTATTGATTAAATTCCTATATTATTGCCAACTTTCGATCATATTCATTGATGCCATATACCATCCTGACCTACACCTTGCTGAATGCTTTCTCTTAAATTACCACTATTGCACTGATACTGATTAAAGATTTTTTTTTTTGTTCTTCTGTCATGCTAAGAGTAAAAATGGTGTAGGTGGACTTCTACCTTGATTAATAAACTATCTTTGTAAGTTAAATACACCACACACTCCAATGTCTCTGGGGGTGTTACAGACAACACCAAGAAGACCATGCTGTTTAAGATACCAGTTTGGTTTGAGACATAAACCCTAGTAAAATCTTTCGACTTATCACAGTCCTCAGATCTTGCGTCCCATGCACAATATCCTCGGATGCCAGGACATACTGGAAACATGAGTCAGTTTGAGTGTGTTTACTGGTCATGGGAAGGTTGTATACTCAAAAGAGAACAAATGCTTTCTAACCCCATTTTACATCTGAATTTCATATATTTTTCTTCCTTGGTGGAATCCCAGTCACTTCCCACACTCACTCTGTGTGACTGGAGTCAGTTATCCGGTTAATTCTCACACCCTGCCACAGTCAACATGTTTCCACAAAACCTTGTAAACTGGAAAACATCTTCAGAATGGTCAGCAGTCTTAGGCTTCTACTTCTAAATACCACTCCTCATATACAACCTCACTTATAGCTATTTCTGAAAGTGTGCGTTTTTTTTATTTATTTATAAATATGGGTACATGGAGTACCGGGTGAAGATCTTTTCCAACCATATATCAAGTCACAAGGGCAACAGTAAGGTTAATGTAGGGATAATTTAGAGTAGTTATTAAGCATCATGTTTTGACAGGTGATAGAAAAATCAGTGTGCCTTAAGGAAACCTACAGGGATGTAGGAAGAACCTCCAGTTTGTTCATATTTCTATAATACACTTCTCCACAAAACTTCTCATCAGTCCAGTCCACCAAATTTCTGGCTTTAAGTTTCTTCCTGCTCCACTATATTGTATATGTCCCTAAAACTGTGATACCCATGCAGGACATTTATAAGTCAAACTGTTTCTATTTTTTTTTCTTTTCTTTTTACTTTCAGCAAAGTTAACCATTTTTATCCACCTCTGCCTCCTACCACTGAGCATACACACCTCATGTTTCACATCTCTGTGGTTATTATGTTCCTATCTGTGATTGCAGCAAGAATGTGTCTCCCATACTGTTAACTGATAACATTCTGTTAGCCATAGTGATCAGAAGTTACCTCAAATTACATCATCCTTTTTTAATGCCTGCTAGTGTTTTGTGTTTATGTTGTCTAATAGACTGCCTACTCCACAATTATTTCTTACAGTTATAATCATTAGCAATCAATCATAAACCCTCTATCAGCACGGGAAGCAAAAGGGACAGAACCTCCCTATCAGTCTTCAAATTATGCCTGGTCTTAATAAAAGCCTTACTTAGGCTTAATTTGTGATTCTGAAGAAGTCTGAATTTACAGACAAAAGTGCTTAATCCTGTAATACAATATAGTAGTGCATTAAAGTTTTCCTGTTTGTGTGTGACCTGTCTTTGACTGCCTTCTTAGACCGTATATTGATGGAGATTGTAAGCCTGGTTTTAGCTTCTGAGAGAGTAACTGGAGTCGTGGACAAAACTACATGGTTAATCCAACCAGTTTTAGGTTGGAAACTTTGTTGAGCACTCAGCAACAGTAACTCATTATTGTAGGAGCTTGACCATATAACACTGTGAGAAATCAAGATGTATGAAGCTACTACTACTACTACTACTAACATTGGACTAGGTACTAATGCACTGCATGATGGGAAATGTTAACTGCTCCGCCTAACAAGACTGTAACTCTGTAACTTCTGGGGAGTAAGACTTGCAATAGGAAAGGGCATTGCACTTTACTGTTGAGACACAGGCAAATCTCTGGTTCATATAAGGAATAATGACTCTGTTATAACCTAGTGTGGGGCCTCCTGAGTAAGTGGGGCCCTATTGGGCCAAATGGGGTCCAACTGGCTTAAGACCAAGCCTCTGACATTTTCATTATTTTAACGCAACATACAGATATGCCTTCTTTTTAACATTTTTCATTCACTTTATCATTACGTAAACTATGTCCTGTATTCCCTTAAACCTCATTCTCTTGGTGTTTACACTTAACCAGCTACAGTTTTTTATCTTTGCTTGAGCAATACTGAAAATAGTTTATTGGCAATGTTAGCATTTAAGTAAAAAGCATTATTTCAGTTTTCTGCTGTTTGTCTCCTAGTTTGCATACAATTTATTGCAAAACCTGCTGCTTCTCACACATTGCCTGCTATCTCTTATCAAAGCTGCCATTTCTCACGTGCTGCCATGCTATCTTTTATCAAACAATGGCATTTCTCAAATATTACCATGCTGTACTGTCAAACTTGTCATTTCTCGTGTATTATCATGCTATCTTTTGTCAAAGCTGCCATTTCTGACATACTGTCATGTTATCTCTTACCAAAGCTGCAATTTTTCATGTGTTTCTATGCACTCTCTTACCAAAGCTGCCATTTTTCATGTGTTTCTATGCACTCTCTTACCAAAGCTGCCATTTTCATGTGTTTCTATGCCCTCTCTTACCAAAGCTGCCATCTTACATGTGTTTCTATGCACTCTCTTACCAAAGCTGCCATTTTTCATGTGCTTCTATGCACTCTCTTACCAAAGCTGCCATTTTTCATGTGTTTCTATGCCCTCTCTTACCAAAGCTGCAATTTTTCATGTGTTTCTATGCCCTCTCTTATCAAAGCTGCCATTTTTCATGTGTTTCTATGCCCTCTCTTACCAAAGCTGCCATTTTTCATGTGTTTCTATGCACTCTCTTACCAAAGCTGCCATTTTTCATGTGTTTCTATGCCCTCTCTTACCAAAGCTGCAATTTTTCATGTGTTTCTATGCCCTCTCTTATCAAAGCTGCCATTTTCATGTGTTTCTATGTACTCTCTTACCAAAGCTGCCATTTTCATGTGTTTCTATGCCCTCTCTTACCAAAGCTGCCATTTTACATGTGTTTCTATGCCCTCTCTTACCAAAGCTGCCATATTTCATGTGTTTCTATGCACTCTCTTACTAAAGCTGCAATTTTTCATGTGTTTCCATGCACTCTCTTACCAAATCTGCCATTTTACATGTGTTTATATGCCCTCTCTTACCAAAGCTGCCATCTTACATGTGTTTCTATGCACTCTCTTACCAAAGCTGCCACTTCTCATGTCACCATACTGTCTCTTACCAAAACTGCTATTTCCCACATGTGGCCATGTTATCTCTTACCAAAGACTGCCATTTCTCAGGCGTTGCCATGCTATCTGTTGTCACAGCTTCCATTTTTCAGATGTTGCCATGCTATCTCTTGTCAAAACTGTCATTTCTCAGGTGTTGCTATGCCATCTCTTACAAAAGCTGCCATTTCTCACATGTTGCAATGTTATCTCTTACCTAAACTACCATTTCTCAGGCACTGCCATGTTATGTATTAACAAAGCTGCCATTTCTCACCTTATGGATCAGTTCCGCATCATCTCCAGCTGTTGAGCTTAAATCACATTTTTTAGAAGGTAGACAAAGTAAAAAGCAATCACCTTCTATTTTTGAGAAAGACTGCAGTAGTTTGGTCTAAATTAAAAAAAAAATAGGAAGTAACAGTCACAGGTGAACATAAAAATGTGAAGGTAGAGCTTTATATGTTCAAAACAAAATAAATGGATGTAAACAGGTAGCTGGTAAAAAAAAAATAAGATCTGGCCATAGAATGTCTCTTTTATATATGTATATACACACACAATATATATATATATATATATATATATATATATATATATATATATATATATATATATATATTCAATATATTTTCCTAATAGTAGTTACACTTCTGCTTTATTGTTTCAGAAAAGCACAGTTTTCTGTTAATTTCAACAGCCGAGAAAAAATGTTTTATGTATGCATAGATACATACAATATAAGGGTTGAGCTAGATAGATAGATAGACAGATAGACAGAGACAGACAGATAGATACATAGATAGATAGATAGATAGATAGATAGATAGATAGATAGATAGATAGATAGATAGATAGATAGATAGACAGATGGATAGATAGATAAATAGACATATAAACAGATAGATAGAGAGATAGATAGATAGACAGATAGCTAGATAGAAAGACAGACGATAGATAGATAGATAGATAGATAGATAGATAGATAGATAGATATAGATAGACAGATAGATAGATAGATAGATAGATAGATAGATAGATAGATAGATAGATAGATAGATAGATAGATAGATGGATAGATAGATGGATACAGATGGATAGCTAGATAGATAGATAGATAGATAGATAGATAGATAGATAGATCGATACATAGATAGATAGACAGATAAAAAGACAGACAGATAGATAGACAGACAGACATAGACAGATAGATAGACAGATAGATAGACAGACAGATAGACAGATAGACAAACATATAGACAGACAGACAGATAGATAGCTGTATTTTACTACATTGGCATACATTTCATCGACCAGAAACAGTTGAAATTCAGTACAGCAACATGCTGCTATGCATACAGTGAGCATAAACTTCTGCGCAGGCAAAACTAACTTACAACAAAAAACAATAAAAAAGGATTGTTTATAGGGGTGTAAGTCTACTTGCACCTCCACCCCAACTCCACCCTCCTGCTAATTATATATAACAACTACAAGAATGCAAAACAGTGGAGAAAGTCAAAAATCCCACTACCCACTGTATAACAATCCATCCCACTACCCACTGTATAACAATCCATCCCACTACCCACTGTATAACAATCCATCCCACTACCCACTGTATAACAATCCATCCCACTACCCACTGTATAACAATCCATCCCACTACCCACTGTATAACAATCCATCCCACTACCCACTGTATAACAATCCATCCCACTACCCACTGTATAACCATCCTGCAAAAGAAACAGTGACAGTCTGTGATGAACCAGCACTTGGACAAAATAGCTCATGTAACTAAATGTACGATATAATGAATGTGTGACCAGACACACTGCACACACAATACATATATCTACAGAGAGAGAGAGAGATTTAGATATATATTTATAGATATAGATATATCAACAAAGTTAGAAGTTTCCTCACATCACTTCCTAACAACACACTTTCTAAACCCTGACAACACTATACATATAAGACTACATACAAACATGACAGTCTTCAAACAGTATATGCTTACACCCAACTATTCTAAACAGAGCACTCTAACACCACAACACCGTCTCTTTCTTCCATCATTTATTGCACTGTTTCACCTACAAAAACATGCACACATGCACAAACAGACACACACATAAATGACAGCCTTTTTCATAAGAGACATACCCTCTTGCACTCATGTGGGGGATTCTCAGCCCCACTTGCTTATTTGTATCTGTATTAACAGGCATATAAGCAGCGGTGGTGCAGCGGTAGTGTTGTTGCCTCACAGCAGGAGGTTCTCCCATTCCATTCTCGGTTGGAGCGCTTTCTGTGTGGAGTCTGTATGTCCTTCCCGCGGTCAAGTGACATTCAAAAGACATGCATAGACTGGGCGTGCCTTCACTGAAGCTTGGGCATCAAGCTGGCACCTCGGCACCGGTAAAAGATCTACTGCCAATCATTAGCGGACCGGAGTTCCGCTGTGGCGACCCCTAACCGAGAAAAGTTGAAAGAAGAACATTAACAGGCATACACCTGTGGGGTAAACAACAAACATATTTCCACATTTCCCAGTGGGAGCCAAGTCTGCATGTGCATTCATTTGCAATCGGTTATACTTGCAGTATTCACTGACTTCAACATTAGGCTGCCAAGGACAAAAACTGCACTTGACCGCTGCATCTTTAAAATATAACACACACACACACCAGACATAGACCACAGGGAAAACAGGTGCTTGTGAGCAATAAAACTGCTGTCTGAGAATCCTAAAAGAAAATCAGGAAAAATGAAGAAAAAAATAAAAAACAGTTACCGAAACCAGTGCAGTTAACCGTTTATTGCAATCCAAAGTACTTGCAATTCAAACAACTAAGCGCTTTCACCAGATAATCCAAAGGCATCTTCAGAGTTGTTTAAACATTGTCTCCAAACAGGTTAAATAGTAATAGATACTGTTTGTAACTACACAAGCACCCACCCACATTTTTTCCCGCCCAAACTTTTAAAAAGACAGTACATCTATCAAATGCCTATTCTTCTTAAAAAATATACTCCAAATTTTTATTTATTTATTTATTTATTTTACATTGTAACACAATACTTCTTAATCATTCATTAAGCAACATATTAAATCTACTTGAAATTATTAAAATTATATTCTGCATGATTTTTTTTTAAATAAATCCTGAAAATTAGATATGTTAAACAATTTGGTTATGTCTAATCTTCAAAAATGGCTTAATGGAAATAAAATCATTTAAACCAGGTTCCATAGAAACATTTAGCTTCAACTGCCATAAAGATTCTTCACTTTCCAACAACAGATCATTGTCACCTGAACCATGCACCATAGACAAGTTCAGTTGAAACTTGAGTAATCAAGCAATTATAACTTGTTTAAAAATCTAAACTTTATTGAAAAACAAATGAGCACTTTCACCCCTGAAAGAGCTTCATCAGATCTGATAAATATATATATATATATATATATATATATATATATATATATATATATATATACACACACACACACACACACACACACACACATGCATCTGTTTCTGTTAATCGAAAACACATTTTTTCAAATAACAGAAGTACAACCCCATTTCAGCGAAAGTACACTTAACCAAAAGTGCACTTTTGTGAAGTACAGTTTTGTAAACAGCAGTTCACCCAACCGGACATTAAAAAAAAAAAAAAAAAACACACACACACAACGCTGCATCATCGAAGACTTGTACAGTGGGGATAAGAAAATATACCTGTTTCCCCACTGTAGTGCGATCTTGGAGTTAATATATATAAGTAGTGGGGGGCACAGGGGGGCTTGCTCCATTGCAGAAGCGTGTTTGCAGTGTTTATTTTTTCTTTTTATGTCCAGTTGGTGAACCGGTGTTCGCGAAAGTGCTTTTTCGGTTAAGTGCACTTTCGCTGAAATAGGGTCATACTTCTGTTATTCAAAGAAACATGTTTTCAAGTAATAGAAGTAGACCTATATATATATATATATATATATATATATATATATATATATATATATATATATATATATATATATATATATATATATATATATTTATATTATATGTGTGTATATTTATATTTATCGAGCGTCAAAATCTCGAGATGATAATACCGAAATAATGGAATCCCAAACGGCAGATATCAAACACAATAAGCATACGCGTGGCCAACTGAAACCCACACCGAGACCAACATGCCCTGCTCTCAACTACAGTGCAATCCCGGAGTTGGGATATTTAGTTGGCAAGTAGGGGGAGCGTACCCCACCCACCTAGGTGGGTTTTACTTACCTCAGTGTGAAGTTCGATGTAAGTTGGCCAAGCGTTTACTTACCATGTTTGACATCTGCCATTCGGGATTCTGTTGTTTCAGTATTTTCATCTCAAGATTTTGCCACTCGGTAATATGAGCATCAACATTTCAAAGTGAGAATATATATATATATATATATATATATATATATATATATATATATATATGTATGTATGCATGTGTGTTGAAAGGCAGAGTGGATAACAGCTTGGAGAGGTTGTACATGCTAATTTTTGTATGTTCCCTACAATGTAAATAGATAAACAACATGATGATTTAGATTCCAGTTTAATGAACTATTGTGGAATCCCAAAAACTCAAAAGAGTGCTTTAGTATCAGTGGTTACTGTAGGCATGTGTGAAGGCAAACATTGTTTCAAGAGGCTTGAGTATTTTAATGGAACCCAGTGCAGTTAAGCAGAAAAGGCTTTGTTACAAACTTGAAGGGGGTACAGCAGGTAGCCACTAGTCTATCTGTACAGACTTTTACAATGTTACAGTCATCAGAAGGCAATAATTCAGCAGTCTGTCAACTCTATAGTTTTATGTGTTAATACATTTCAGGATGCAGCTGGTTATGATAACAAATTTTCTAACTTTAAGAAAAGCATTGCAAATTTGGATAATTAATTTAAAAATATAAGTTGAAAAATATCAGAAGAATGTTCATGGTTATCAGAACAATAAACAATTTAATCAGTGACATTCTAAAGTTTGTTAGAATTGCTGAGGAAGGAAAAAGTTGTAGTAAACATAAGACTTTTTAAAATAAAAAACTGCTGGGGGAAGTTGCAATTTCTTTTATGATCTTCAGATTCATCTGAAAATGGAATGTAAATATAAAAATTTCTCAGCTGCTGAAACTGAACCAGAAAATAATGTTTCATCTTAGCCAAAAAAATTATGTTTTAATGTTGTAACAATTGGATGGTATAGTAGAAACATCCAAACAAATAAGGACAAAAGGGCTTTATTCTATCAACTGAGGAAAACTTGAACAGAGATCACTATAACGATTTATTGTTTTTTTTTTGTTTTGTTTTCACCCTAGCTATATGTTTACAATATGGTATCTTTATGCAATGTTGGTTTATTTAGGTGATGTCCCATAAATAATACATAGACATGTATATCTATCTGCATATATATATATATATATATATATATATATATATATATATATATATATACATATACGGATTCACTACACAATCTCGAAATGCTGAAATGTCGAATTTCAGTATTTCGAGACTGAATAGTCGAAAACCCACAATCACGAATACTACAACCGTGACAATTCACACACACACACACACACACACACACACACACACACACAGATATACATAAAGAGAGAAAGGGAGACATACTAAAAGGGTTAAGCTATGTGTAAGGGTTAAGATTCTGGTAGTTGTCCCTGAACACCATAGTCCAGAAGTGTCAGTGCAGGACCTACAATGTTACCTGCTTGAAAATCCCTCAGAAAGAGTGCTGCAGTAGTCTGCTACTGTTGTGCATTAAAGGTACTGCAGGATACATCCGTTAGTATGAGGAAGGGGTCATCATGATTTTGTTGAGAGTCCAACAAACGGGCCTGAACATCCACTGAGGCCTGGCACCTAAATAAGAATGAGTCAGCCTTAGAGTTAAACAGAACTCAGGCAATTTCACTTTGCATCAGAAACTGGAAGAGAAACAGTTCAGATAGGGGCTGTAGTAAGTGTGAACTTTTCTCAGAGTCATCACTTTGTCTGGGATGCAATTTGTAAGGGTGTGCAATTGGCAAATTTTGATGGCGCAGGAGTACAGTAGCAACACTGATGTATGAAGCTGTGAAGATACTGTAACTTCATAAATTAATGCAGATGCTGCAGCTGTGGCTTGGTTGAAGCTATGATGTGCTTAATGTGAGATGAGTGAGTGGTAATAACTGTAGCAAGATGCTTTTTACAGCTTTTTTTTTCCTCATCTTTGAGTTAAGTGAGGCAATGGTATTGGGATCTGCATAGGGAGTCAGATGTGTTAAGCTACTGTTCTGCTTGCCAAAGTGGTTCCTCAAAGAACACCTGAATAACCTGAGTACCAAAAGAGGAATTAATCTGAAGAAAGGTAAAAGGAACTTATTTTATTATAAACTGGATTATATTCATAGAGTTTATTGCTGGATATCATGTTTCTGTATACTAAAATGACGCATGTCTTTGTTTGTTATTTGCTTAAGTAAAGGCACTGTTATTTTCAGGCCTAGACACTGTTGGCATTTTCCAGACATAGCCTGCAAAATATTATCAAAAAGTGGTAAATGCAACAAAAGAAAGGTTAGTTTTGTGCAAGGCATATTAACTAAGCAGGAAACTGATGTGAGTTTAAACTTTACACTATTTTTTGTTTAATAACACTCGCAGTATATGAGTGCCTGCACAATTACAGTATCTCCAGATTCAGTCGTGATATACTGAACATAAACATAATTTTTTTATTTAATCAAACTACAAATGCACATAATGCATGATGTATGAAATGCAACAAACATGCTTCCGAGACAACAAGACAGAGCTTAACATCTGAAAACAAATTGCTGTTTAGCGTGCTTCTTTGCAAGAGTAAGTTGTGTGTACTTGTACACATCAGTTGTTAAAAAAACTGCTTATAGGTTATGGAGCACAGTGAATATATTCCAAATCTCAGGGAAAAAAACAACTTTGCTGAAGCATCTTTTTGATGTTGTTGTTGTGTAAAAATCAATAACATCATCACCCTTAAAAACTGCTTATAGCTTATGGAGCACAGTGAATATATTCCAAATCTGAGGGAAAAACAACTTTGCTAAAGCACCTTTTTGATGTACAAATCAATAACATCATCACCCATAAAATCATCCATGCCCTATCTGCCTACCCAGCAATTAGACCCCTACTCAAATAGTATCTTCACAATTGCTACCTTTGGTCAAATAATAAACAACTGCTTGCCAACAAATCACAAAGGGCTGCTAGGGTCAGCCTCTATTGCAATAGTGAAGCTAGAACTTGGAATAAAATTATTGTAACAATCAGGTCCATCACACACCTTCATCATTTCAAGCCAGTAGTAAAAGTCTTCCTCTCTGCCTCCTAGCTTTGTCACTGGTCCCTGTCTGGGACATAGCTTTCTAATACACTTCATCACCATTTTATACTTCCCTTTAAATGACTAAATCACGTATTCTGCTTATCCCCCCTCTAATACCTCACTTTGTTGTACTTCTTAAACAATATCTACTTCTAGTTAGCACAACCAAATTACTATTCCATCACTGCTTTTCTGTTAACAGTCATACTTTACTTATCTCCTGTAATACCGTGCTATGAAGTATTTCTGAAATGACTCCTACCTATCTTATACACCACTGTAACATCTGTGAGGTTTCATTACAAGGCTTATAAATTTAATGTTTTGGAATATCAATAGAAATTGTATTATACTGACTATTATGCTCTGTATTCACTGAAACCGCATTATAAAATTTGTTACTGTAAATATTGATTGCATTAAATATGATACATTGGAGCTTTTCTCCCAGAGCCTCCACTGAAAAAGGGCAGCTGTGCCCAGTTGGACTTTCCTGATAAACAAAGATCACTAACTAAATAAATGTAACAAAGGCAGTTAATGTTTTGTTAACCAATTTTCAGTGCTAATCAGTTCTAGTCTTGTACAAGAACATATCAGCAACCACCATGATACAGCTAATTAACCATTTTCAAATCTTTAAAATCTGTTATATACTTTGCTACAACAAAAACAAGTGTGGCAGAGTGAGGTGTCAACAATTTGTAAAGCTGTTTTGTCATCATATGGACCCACAATTCTTCTTCTGGTTCTAAGTGTTTATTAGCTTTCAATGCTGAAAAGCACTTCATGTTCATATATTTTTTCTGTAATAGGCAGTACGCAATAACTACTTATTCAGTTGTCTCAGTATGGATGTCAAGATTCACCTCTTCAACTTCATTTTGCTCCAATTTTAATGTACATTTCTTGATAGCCATGTCTTGAATATATAAAAAGTTGGTTATGATCTTTGTTCCAGTGTAAATATTTTATTTACTTCATCAGACCAGACTAGTCACCTCTATTCAGGGGGGACCCAAGTTAGTATTCAAACTGCTAGGGGTAATTTACGAAGGACATCAGGGAACTTCCCCTACTCGTCACTGTTGTGAGTGGGACTCCTTTTGGAAGAACACTTCCTGTTTTCATTCCAGGCTCAAAGGTGGGCCAGAGAAACAGGGAGGCAGATGCAAAGAGAAGGAGATGATGAAGTGGCAACAGAAATGAAGGAGAAAGCAAATATCAGGACTGGAGAATGCGTGCAGAATTCTGAGGAAATGTTACAAAGAAACCTGTTTGACAGAGATGACTCAGTAAATGATGGATGTATAATTACAGCCCACCAGGCAGGAGGGTTGCGGAATGATTTACTTAAAGAACTGGTGGTGCAGAGTGAGCCATGAAATTAAGGAGATGATTCCTTAAGGGACATTATGCAAAAAATACAAAAAGAAGAATGCAGAAAGAATCCTGGAGAATAGTGATGAGATAGAAAAGAAAACATGCAGAGAAAGCAAAAGAAGGCAAAAGTAACAGAAAATAAGACAGAAGAAAATGAAAAACAGAAATAAGTGTCAAGGATTCAAAGTAAAGAAGACAAGGAAATGGACAGGCTTGAAATTTGGGACAATTTAATATCTCCTTTGGGTGTAAAAGCATATGAAATAAGAACATTTATTTTTATTAATAAAGAGACATTCTGTGAAATTATGTGAGGCTGTTTTTTCAATGGAAAATTTTCTTGAAGGATATGAAAAAAGAAAGGCTGTAACCCATGGAATATTTATGTGATAAAAGCATTTAACAAGGAAACAAAAAAAAGAAGATGTGTGTGCAATTTCAAACAGAGTTAGAAAGAGAGACTTTGAATGAACATCTGAAAGTTTTATGTAAAGAAGCACTGGGCATTGCAAACATTTATGACAAAAGGGGGCTTATGGACTGCTGGATGGAACTGTAATATTGTGTTAAAAATAGTAATATAAAAAAAATTACCAAGTATGATAAATCTGGAGGGGAATGGGGTGTTGTAAAATACTGGGGACAACCCAAAATGTGTTTCTTTTGTGGAAAAGAAGACATTTGATAAGTAACTGTGACAAAACAAAATGAGAACTGGGACATGACGCAAAAAAATGTGAATTGAAATGTTTAAGTTATTAAATTGTCCCATTTTGTTATAAATGCTACAAAATTGGACGTTTACGGATGGATTGGAAAATGAAAATAACAGTAAGGAAAAAGAAAGAGAAGAAAACGAAGAAAGAAGAAATTTGAGAAGCAGTAGAAATAGACGAAAAAATAGACGAGAAAAAATAAATAGGACAAAAAAGTAGGTTCTGCAACAACTGATGAGGAAAACTGGGAGGTAGTAAAAGGGAAAAAGAATTCTGTTGGTAAAATGCTAATAGACAGAAAAAGAAAATGTAAAGGGATAAGTACAACAGAAAAAAATAAATGAAATGGATAAAAAAAGAATATATACAGCTAAAGACTTGGTTTGGTAAAATGGTTAAGGTATTTTACTCTCAGACACAAAGTACAGGGTTTGATTTTTCACCTTTGGGAAGCAAATTAGTTAGGCTTAGAAAGGCCTGTTAAGAAAGGTAGCCTATTAATTTAGCTATGAACGTATGAAACCACAAATCTAAGAGAAAATGAAAAGTTTACACTGTATCATTTAAATGCGAATAGTATTAAGAATATAATATTAAGAATATGAATTTTGAAGTGGTGTAATACATGTGATGTATATGCAATTATATTAGAAGACACAAGATTTTTAACAAATGAAGAAATATTACAAATAGAGAAACTATGGGAGAAACGGTAATCTGGAATTTGGGAAATGAGAGATGTTCTGGAATAGCAATATTCTGTAGCGATACACTAAAGACATTATACGTAACTTTAGCAAAAATGGGAAGATTAACTGTTGTACATTTGAAATGGAAAGAACAAGTATATAAAATTATAACATCATATGCTTACACTAACTGTAAACAAAAAAGCTTATTTCATCAGATTTTGGACAATGTAGTGATAAATATGAATATTATAATAACAGGAAACTAGTTGTGATTTAAGAGGTAAGCGTAAAAAGAAAGGAAATGATAACAGAAAATTTGTTAGAAGTTATAAGATGTGGTAAGTTAAAACTTTGGGACAAAAACTCATGGATTTACAAAAGGGCAATTTATAGAACTGAAACAGATTTTATAGTATCAGAAGGTTGAGTTATAGGAGAAGGGCAGGTAGTTGAAACAGGGTTTGCTGATCATCATGCAATATGGCTAGAGATAATAGAAAACAAGGAATATATAAAATAGGCAAAGAAATAAAAAGGATAAATAGAAAGCATGGACTGAAGAAGGAAAGAGCTTGGTAATACAGTTATGTAACGATCATATTACTATGAGAACATTTTATAAAAATTGGTCTGAATGGTGAATGATATTTAGGAATATATATATATATATATATATATATATATATATATATATTTTTTTTTTTTTTTTTACAATGGCAATATGATGTGAGAAAAGTATAGAAAGAAAAATATAAAAGAATATACAATAATGCATTGGAAGATTTAGAACATAATGATAAAAATTACTTTTTCAAGGAAAAAGAATGATATGAAAGAAATCAAGAAATAATACAGGAATTGTTATATAAACAAAAATATTTTACAAGGAAAAAGAGGGGAAGTATCAAGTAACTTAAGCAGATTAGTAAATGAAGATGGCAGTGTAATGAGAAAAATAAAATTGTAAAATAAATAGAAATAACTCAGGAAAAGATTATGGATAGTGCAGTATATGTACAAGAAATGTACAAAGAAAAAATAAGATAGTAAAAAAAAACATGGAGATTAAAAAATTAACAGAAAAAGAGAATAAAAAGAGTTGGAAAAGGAGATTTCTTTAAATGACATAAATATATTATTAGGACAATTAAATATTAATTTGGCTGCAGGTCCAGATGGAATAGAGTATGAAATGTATAAAATTTTAAGGGACTGAGAAGAAAAAATGTAAGATTTTGAATGAATTGTTAAATGAAGGTTTTATGTAAAAAGAATTATGTAGTGGAATACTTAAATTCATAAAGAATAAGGAAAATTGAAGACAAAAACTGGAGACAATAGTATTGAATAATAATGATTATAAGATTTTTATGAGAATAATAGAAAAGAGATTTGAAACTAAAATGGAAAATATTATGGAAGATCGCGTATATAGTATAAAGGGGAAGGGTTGTCAAGAATTATCAATGATAGAGAAATTGTGGATGATATTATAAACTGAAAAGAAGTAAAAGTCATGATAGGTGGCCTTAATAAGGCATTTGACATAATTGGACATGAAATCTTATCGGTAATAATGAAAGAATGAATGTGAGAAAGTTAGGAAATTATGTATGTTGGCATATAGTGATAACAAATTAAAAAATAGTTGTAAATGTCTGGTTAAGCCAAGATGTACATAAGAAGAGTGGTGTAAAACAGGGATGTCCAATGAGTTGTATACTCTTTGCATTAGTTATGAATGTGATAGCATGTGAAATATATTACAAAATGAAGGAAGCAGGGTATATAACACCTGAATTGTTAAGAATTCCAGTTTGTTACTATATGCAGATGACATTAGAATAATTGCAAAAAAAAAGTCAATAAAAGAAGTAATAATTTGCACAAATGAGTGTCTAGATATGATAGAGAAGGCATTAAATAAACAGAAAAGTAAAGGTCTAGACAATGTAGCAAAGTTCAGGGGTATATAGTTTACAATTAATTATAAGTCTATGTGAAGTATAATGTTTGTGAATAAAAATGTAAGTAAAATTCAATGGAGGAAAAACAATAGAAGAAATAAAGCAAGCATGTCATTTCTGGAGGACATATACATTTTCATTCAAAAAGGCTTATTTGATAAATTCAGTACTGATGGGAAAATAACATACTTAGCAAGTGTATTTATGTTTCTAACAGTATTTGGAAAGGAATTATTGCAGATATTTTTTCATTTATATGTGGTTCTAGATTAAACCTGGTAAAAAAAATAAATAAACGTTTTTTATATAAATAAAGAAGGAGGAAGATTAGGGTTAATTACCCAGTGGTTTATGCTGCTTCATTAAATTTGTGCAAAGTGCTAAAGTGGATAAATGAAAAGGGTGAGAGATTAGCAGTAAAACTGTATAAATATAAGTATGACACATTTTGGGGTATGGTAAAAAACAGTAAAAGAGAAAAAGAGTGTATAATTGAAGAAATTAAATGTTACCAAGAGAAAAACAAAATTTGCAGAAAATAAAAACTGATGATATAGAAAAGGATAGAAAA
Source organism: Protopterus annectens (assembly GCF_019279795.1). Classification (NCBI taxonomy): domain Eukaryota; kingdom Metazoa; phylum Chordata; order Ceratodontiformes; family Protopteridae; genus Protopterus; species Protopterus annectens. Next base: position 127,229,321 of record NC_056746.1, on the reverse strand, counting down.
GTATGGTATAAGAATGTAATGACAAAACATTACTATGTAAAACCATGGGAAAATCTAATAGATTAAAAATTTAAAGCTATAAAAATAAGAAGCAAATAATGTAATCAGAAAGTATGTCAGGGTTTTTTATGGAGACTGGTAATACAGAAATTGCCAGTAAAAGGAAATATGTCATATAAAAATAAAAGTGACAGAATATGTTTACATTGTCAAAAAGAAGTATGGAACATGTGTTTTTGAAATGTAAAAGAGTAAAGAAGTTATGGGGGAAACTATGTAAAGAACATTTTGGAAGATAAAAAAGAAGTTGATAAAATAAACATGGATATGATTAAATATGGATATTATAAGAACAGAAGTAAAAATATGTTAAAAGAATAAATAAAAAAGTTATTGTATGTCATATGGGTTATATGGAATGAAAGAATAAATGAAATTATGTTTAAAGGTAAATGGATTTTAGCAACAATATTAAATGAAATCAGATGGTGGTTACGGAAAAAGGACCATAGGTCTAATAGGGATGAAAACTAGCATGACTGCAAAGCGAGACCTGGCTGCAGCTATTTCCTTCACTCAGTACATGCCTGACGTATCTTTATTTGTGGAGTATGAGCATATGTATTCCTCTGTAAGACAATGCTGCCCCTTTAATGAATTTGTACACTATGGTTTACACTGTGCATTTCTGGTTAAACCCATCCCTTTAAATCAATCCTTTCAACTGCTATCATGTAGGCATAGTGCACAATTTTTTGCACTCATAGCCTTGCTTCTCCTCCATTTATTAATATTCTTCATACACTTAGACCTTAGTAAATGTGTGTGCGTTATTCAGTAGTTGTGCTGATTTAATTTCCAATAAAATAAGAAGTTGCTCCTCCTTCTGACACTCTGCTATGATTTCAAAGCTGAGTGCTATCATTTTTATATAAATATATATTATTTAAATGAGGAAATGAGTTATGCGATTTTCATCATGGTAAGTTTTGCATTTTTTCAGTCTGTAAACAAATTATAAATAGTGTGTGTATGTATGTGTATATCGTTCAACCTATCTGTATAGATATATTGATACATTTAGATATAGATATCTCAGGGGGCTACAGCTTGCAGTGCCACCTTTATTCGCGACATCTCCACCTTTCTAATTTCTTAACTCCAACAAAGCAAACAGAGGACTAAATAAGCGCCCTTGGCTAACCGAAGCGGCCGGACATTAATTTCACATTTAACCATAAGTTTCAACTGTCCCTGTTAGCTCTGCCCCTCTTAATCCCTCCTAAAACTGGTGACTTTTGGAGGAAAGTTGGTGAATTGCACTGAAGAAATAATGACAACAATTAGAATTCTAGCCTTCTTTTATTTAAGAGAATTTATATTAATTCACATTCTCGTATTCTGCCAATGTCTCAAGTTAGTAGTGCTAATATTTTAAAAGTAACCATAATTGTTCCTGACTGTTTTCCTCTGGATTTGTCCTGCTTCGGTTGAAATGTGTTCCTGATTGGTTATATGCATTTAATAATTTGTTTTCCATCACGATGTTAATTAAATAATTACTTGGTTATCCCGAAATATGCAACACGTTCAGTCCTCAAATGTTTTTAAGCTAACAGAAATTAACAATGAAGAGAAATAACATTCGCATTTAACTTTGTATCCTCAGACGAGCTGATACCCCAGGTCGGTCATCCGTTACAGTGCCACACAGCTGTCGCTCATCGTCACCAGTTTAATCAGTTACTTTGCTTTAATAGATACAGCCAAGGAGGAAATTAAACCATATTATACTGTTACAAATACAGCCATTAATTGCGGTTTTTAATGAAGAGGTAGTAGAAAACAACGTGGTGGAGAGGAAAGAAGAGCTGAAGTCTCACGTTGCTGTATAGATGTAGTATGAAATGGTATTTTATCTAATTTATTAACCAGGATAATGAAACATGGGCAGTCATGTTTTTTTTCACAGGCTCATCCCGGGAGCACTGCCTTGCTAATTGCTTAGTTATACAGTTGAGGCAATGGAGATTTGAGGCGGGGTAATCAAACCCCAAACTACACGAAGCAGCTCGTTAACAGTAGTTTAATTCTTTGCACCAACTGCTAGACTGCAAGTCTGCAAATGATGCATTTGTTTAACAGGCTCGTATGTTTCCAAAGAATAGCGCGCGAGGCGTTCTAGAATGGGAGCGTGTCAACCATTGTTACTTGCAACTCACTAACAAACTATAATCAGGACATGCGTTTACTGATAATCGGCAGTTTGACCGGCCAGTGACGACTGCAGTGAATGCAGGGCTAAGTAATACCGTTTGGTAACATTATTATTAACAGCTGCAACCCCCCCCCCCCCACAAAAAAACAGACAAGTGCATCTCTGAGCTTGGGGCAGCTGACCGTTGACACACAGAACATCATTGCTGCGGCTCACATGTTTTCCACAGCTATGTTTCAGCTCACACTTAGTAGGCGATCTCTCTCGCGGCTCAGGTATCTTCCAATTCTACTACTGCCCCCCTCCCTGACTGCCACTATCGTCATGGCGTCCTTAGCCGGCGGCTGTTGCCCTACCCCCTCCTCGCGACGCAATATTTGGGCCCCGCCTTCTCCCCTCCCTCCCCTCTGAAAGCCTCTACACACAGACAGGGAAAAAAGGCAGTGGTGGATCGCTGTGCCCGGCTAACGAGAAGCCGGCTTCGGTGAAGATGGTGTCGGTCTCGTGCGCTCGCAGGTTACCCCGCCGCTCGCATGCGGCGCTAATCGCGGCATTCACCTTGCTGCTCATACAAGCAGTCATCTTATGGAACATCAGCAATCTGGACTCGAGTGAGCAGGAGGATGGTGGTGGTGGGACTGCTGGGGATCACCGGGACAAGAGAGATCTTGGGAGCAGGAGCACCGATCGTCAGCACCGGCTGCAGCAGTATCCTCAGCAGATAAGGAGAGGAGCAGCTGCAGCACACAGCCAAGCTCCGGTACGTGCCTGCTATGCATGCATTTAACAAGCAATGCTTTTATTGCTAATTGTTTAGAACAACACCAGGCAGGAGCAGACACATTAGTCTGTGGGGTGATGCACTTCTCCGGGTCTATGTGGATGTGTCCATCGAGAGTGGAGCAAGGAATCAATACAGATGCACACAAGTGAAGAACTGGTTAATAGGGGGAGAGATGGATGCACCGGGTTGTGTGCTGTGGTAGGAGGTTGTTGGAGCACACTAGTCGAATGTACAGCTCTGTCTTGCAGTCATTTAAAATTTGCACTGGGTGTTAATTTATAGCTGAATCAGGTAGTGTCTAACATGAAAACAATGTATTGTTGTGTGCCTGTATTAAGCACCTGTGTGTTCTCATTTTAGTTTCATGTACTAAGCTGTTCCAAATCACATTAACAGTTATTTGTCAAATATATATCTGATTTTAGAGTCATTCTTGCTGTAGCATTGCATAAAGCCATTTATTCTGGTGTGCTGCTAGAATAAGGTAACTTTATATTATTAAGTTCAGAACAGAGTGGTTTCGGATTGCTTTGCTTCACTAGCAGGCATACAGCTACTATTTTTCCAGTCAACTTTAAATCACATTAACAGCGAAGTTTGATAAGACACTAGGACCTCACTTAAACAGAACTGAGACTCCAGGAAAGGTACTTCTGTGAGGTGGAAAAGTTAATTTCCAGAGTGTTAAGCTCTTGAGATGTTCGCTGGAATAGCCTCACTTGCCAGGGTCCACTTAAAAAAATTATAATGGATCATGTTGAGAGGTTCTAGGTAGATCCACTAATGGGTTTCACATATGGCGTGACAAATGTTTATTTTCTTCCTTGTGAACTACTAGCATTTTATGAAAATTGTAGTAAATACATCTTTTACGCCCTTGTCATACATTTGAAGTATACCTGGTTTTCAGGAACGTCCCTGATTTTGGCTCAAGTTTTAGTTTTGTCCCACTTAACCCCTCCTAAGATTGGTGACTTTGGAAAAGAGATCGTGAATTACACTTAATGACAATAATTGGAATTATTTTACTTCAGACTGCATATTAATTCACGTTCTCTTAATCTGTCAATGTCTTAAATTGATAGATAGTACTAATATTTTTAAAGGTGTCCCCAGTTTGTTTATGGGTTCGTCCCTGATTGGTTGAGAGCCCTGCGCCTTCTTACTACATCAGTCTAGTTCTTTTGACTATCAGCATCTTCCAATTATCTTTTCCCATCTCTGGCCAGCTCCAAGGACAGTCAATCATCCGCTCTCGTATTGCTTTTGGTTCTTTCTCTGACACAACACCATTGAAATATTTGCTAGCAGTGATTAATCGCAATCATTTTAATACACATACACACACCGTAGCTCAGCATTTGAAATAAGTAGCAGCGTGCCCTGTGTTACCTTGTCATGCATGTCTAAGATATGGTGGTGTGTGTGAATGTTAGGGGCACTCTAGTGTTGTGTCACCATGTTGCGTGGCTCGTCGTGTGGTGTGTTCACACAGTTGATAATTGTATACCATTACCATTGTTCGTGGATGCAGTTATAGTCATGTAGACCTATTATCAGCTTATCATTGATTCTGATTAATACTGCTGAACCACACAACGGTGTGGGAGAGGGAGAACCTTTAGTTGTGGGTCTCTACCCAAATTCACGCTCGTGGTCAAAACAATTTGGTACGACCACTTCATCTAACCCCCTTTACGTGCACTTACTAGACCTCCTCAGAATCTTAGAAGGTACCTCACTTGATACACTGTAACAAACAGTGCGTTATACAGACTGGTATTTCCAGGCCACCATCGGTAGTACGAAGGGGAAGGCTGTTGCACGAGATGGTCACCTTATGGAAAGTGCCTCCCCCCCGTTACAGATGACATCAGCACAGCAAGCTTCCTGCTTATGTCTGACTGAAGTGTCAAGCCCATCCCATTAGCCCGTGGGTAAGGGTCCCTGTGCCGTGGGGCTGTTGGTTCTCTCCGGTGCAGGAGACAGGTTGGCCCAGTGTTCTGTGTCCTCTCGTTACTTTTGTGTTTGTGTTGAGCTGCCCTCCATAGTCTGTACTTGTACTGCAGGCGTATCATTCAGCCACGATTTGTTAGCCTCTTGACAGTTTTTCAAACCCGCTCAGTGGAAAAAGACATGATGGTTGGTGACATATACTTGTAAAACTGTAGCACCTATATTTTTCTGTTTGAATTTCTAAATTAATTATTTGTTGCTAGTCCTAAGGTAGACTTTGTAGCAGTTATTTATTGCGTCTGTTCTTCCCTCTTTCAGACCCTTTTTTTATAACCATCTCATAACTCGATTCCTTGTATGAAAAATTAAGCAAAGCGAGTCATTTGCTGTATGTCTGGTTTATTCAGAAATGGCAAAACAAAGATGATTGCTGAAGCAAACAGTTGTACAATGAAACTAAAAGCACATTTTAGGCTGAAAACAATAATGCCAAATACTTAAGACTTCTGATAGTTGCAAAGAAAGTGACCCCCCACCTCGAAAGTCTTTGTGTGTATACATTGTCTGAAACGCAGGCTAAAGTTATGTCTTTATACCCGATTGTTGTGTTTTAAGCAATATATGTATCATGTAAGTAAGTACTAGGGTAGCTGTCATTGCTGGCCATTTTAACCTTATTAGCACATTTTCCCTTCGCAGGGGAGACTTAAACCTTGCACTTTCTGCCCATGGGGTAAACAGCCTCAGCCATTTCTTCAGATGTGCCAAGTTCAGCCACAACTTTGTGCTCTGACCTCTTGGTAATACTGTCAAAATATTTATTTCTTAACAGGTAATTTATCACTTTGCTTCTTGTGCTTAAATTTGTTTCCCTACCTATATATTCTGGTGAATCTGAGTCTTACTTTTTGCTATGTCTGTAATTATTAATGCACTTTTACGGCCCTGTTTATATTGTTTGCCATGAATAGGCTGGTTTAAAATGAAACAATATGTTTATTTTTCACACTTCTAAGCATATGAAAGCTGATATGTTTAACATTGTTAAAATATTTCTGATTTTTTTATTACTGAGGATCGCTTGTCTGTGATGAATAAAGGCTTATTGCTTTGGAACACTACCTGGGTTATATGATTTGTGGAAATTATTGTGACTGAGCTTACCTACGAAGTTAGACAGCTAGTTTCTCTGTTTTTATTAGTAATAGACCTTTACTGCTATCCTGTCATGTGACTTTAATATGGTTACAGTTTTAATTATTTTCCTTGCCGTCCTGTAGGGGGTGCTCTTGTTTGAGTGTGTTCCAAATCCTTTTCCTAGGTAAATTAAAAGGTGCTGGCCTCCTACTGACCTTGAGCACTGCTGTTATGTTAAGTCCACTATTTTGGGATTACCGTTTGAAGTTGTGTTTAGATTGTCTTCCAACAGTTGATGGTTAATCCTATTTTGAAAGGCATTGGTTTAGAAAGTATTATGTGTTTGTAATGTGGGCCATATAAAATGTCAGAACTACCTGGCATGCATACTGTGTGTGGGGAAAGTGTTTACATTATTTTTAATTCACTTCTTTGAAGTGCTTTTGTATATATGTTTCGTTTTCCTTCTGACCGTTTGCTGTGGGTGGGGGGCTGCTTTCTTCTATGTTTCACAGAGTAAGTTAGCACAAAGGAAGTTTACACATAGATGAAAAATGTTCTTTCTGTTTACTTTATAAGTTGTAAGAGACATTATTGAAAGCAAATGTTGAAATATGACAGTGAAAGTGGTCCGAAGCAGACTGCAATGTGTCAGTGAAAAAATGGTGATTTTTTTACTTCTGATACTTTTATGAAATGTTGACGTCTCTGTGAATCAAATCACACATAACAAGAGATATGCACATTAGACAATAATGAAAATAAAGCGATCATTTCCATAAGTACATATACTGTCAGAAAAGTGTTTAATGTAAAAATATTTTCCATACAAATGACTAGATCATAGTGGTTACTTCATTATTTCTTTTTCATTCTCTACGTGAATATACATATTTGATCTTTAAATTTTGTTTACTGTGCTAAGTAACTTGTGTCTTATATAATTTATTTACTTGTCTGTTAATGCTATGTTCAAGTGGCTGACCCAAGGAAAGCAAGGTCCACAATGTACATACACTGAAGCATTTAGTTAAAAAATAAATAAGTAACACAAAAGATGAAAAGTATAGCCCTACATTAGATAAAGTCATATGTGAGAACAGAGGAGAGTTTTATACTTCAATTGTCTCCATCGTCAGTGGTAAAGCACCCTGAATAAGTTATGATGAATGCTGGCTTCTACTTTAACTGCAAATTAGATCCCAGATTACAGTTATTTTATTATGTGAGGCTATACATAAATTGAATACTAACCTAAAAATATGACAGATAATGTATGTTGCTGCCTTTTTCAGTCTGTTTTCAGAGATGTTGGTTAATGCGCTATGCATTTTTGTAAATAATCACATCTGAAACTGAGAGAGAGTACATTGTAGTATTCACAGAAAGTTAATAAAGCTGGTATATTCACTTGAAAAAACATCATTGTTTAGACTAGCATATTCTGGTTTATAATGTATCAAACAAGTCTTTATGTCTTAAGGAAACACCAAAGTAAGAGATTAGCAGTATTTTGAGGGAAAAAAAAGTCAAAGGAGATGAGTGCCAATGGAATGCAAACAGGAATCTATTCTTGCTTGTCCTGAATAATCTGCCTGCGAACTGCCAACTTGGCAGAAGAGAGAATAGAAGGTTTACATCATATCCTCCCAAAGCTGAAAATGTGCAGTGGTTTAACAGATAGCAATCTGCAATGACAGAGCTCTCTTCAGGCAATGCTACAATGTGTTTGTTTATTTATTTATGTATGTATGTAGCAAGTAGGAGGAGAGGACCATTGGGCCTCTGCTTCAGTCACAATCTATTTCCAAAAACAGAACTGTGAATAAAAAAAAAATACATTATAGTCCAGTAATGTACATGGAGCAGTAAAAGGCAAGACTTTTCTTAGCTGTATACCAAAAAAATACCTGCACTGCTCCAGACAGTATATGTTGTAAGAAATGTAGTACTGCAAAATAAAGCAAAGTATGTGAGAAATTGCAGATGGTTGTGTGACAAATTCAGAGCAATTGTGTTTACTTGGTTGCATTACATTTAAGTAATGTTACTGCATTCCAGTTAGTTTCATAATATTAACTGTCTCTTGCCAGCTTGTAACCATGTGTACCATATATATATATATATATATATGTATGCACACACATACACATGTATTTACACACACACGTATATGACACACACATATGTATGTATGTGTGTGTGGATGCACGGCATTAAACTGAACATACAATTAACAGGGACACATTTATTGAACTCAAAGTATAGAATTCTGATCCATCAAAACTAGAGGGAAATCCAGGTAAAATACAGGGCCACATTTTCCCCATAATGCAGAGTTGCATTTCATAAGCATGATGTCCTCAAGAAATACTTTTATTATTCATTTATTTTCTGAATTCACTCTGTCACTTTTGAAAGCCTTTGTAGAATGGAGGTCAGACCACTGCTGAGATGTAGTGTCCAGTAAAGCAGCATGATCAGTCTTGACATCCAGCATTGTGATTATTCTGAACTCCTTGATCATGACATTACTGTTATGTAGTAATTAGTGACTGTTGTGACACTCACGGGCGATATCATTGTTAGTGTCATCATTATTGTAATGGCTTTGTGTGCTACTTTTAGATTTGGTTCTTGTCGGGATTTGAGCGTGATGACACATTCCTCACAAGAATTTCTATGCTTTATGTCCTCTAGAACTAAGAAAAAAAGCAAGCATATGCACTTGAAAAAGTGGCATTTGTATGGAATGTTAGCTGCATGTTGGGATGTGTGGGATAAAATGCCTAATTTTATTGGCCCTTTAAATTGACACAAAAGTTGATATTTTATACTGTTTATAGAGTGTCAAAGAATTAAAAAAAAAGTGATCCTTAATTTCATTTGGCCTCTAGTAGCTGACTGGGAGATACTTCAGTGTACAATGACTGGATTTTGTTGATGAGGTAGTATAAAAAGGCTATTCATCCTACTGGATATTGTTGACCATTATATATGCTATTCCAATTACAACTGAAGTAATTTTTGTATGGAGTCGCAACACGTAGAGGTGGTTGGGTGGAAAAAATGATTACAGTAGATAAGAGTACATCCTGAATATTCATTGTGCATTGAAATGCCATTGTTGCATTGCAAGGAGTTGTAATACAGGCAGGCTAAACTACTGATGAAAACAGCTGACACCATTAATGCAGCATTTTACACTGGCTGCACAACAGGACTCGGAGTTTGGCAAGCAGGTGCTGGTGCCTTCTGCGTTATCCTAGAAGAGAGGTGCAAACAACTCTATGTCTTCACTCTTCTCATTTGGGGGTGGGGGGGCTGCTCACCATCCTGGTTTGGGTAGGGAGCTAGGAAACCTATGCTGGAGGTAGACTCCTTGACAGAGTTTAGGATGTGTGCGCCCCATTAGGATTTTGAGGGATTTACATGCAGTGTCGTCTGGGCATGTGTGAAAGTGTGAAGGCCTTATGATGTGCACTGCTTAATGCAGACTAAGTTCCACAAAGTATTAGGTGGTAAACACATTCAGAACATTCTAGTACTTCACAACAGGAAATGGAAGTAAGATTTCTCACACAATCGCTTTAGAGACTGTTGAAACAGCAAAAATAAACTGCAGATGATGAACATTGATAAATGTAAGTGATGGAACCATTGATGTTACTGAGTGGTAATGAGGAAATAGCGGTACAAATATTTCCCTGTAAAACACAACTAAACAGATTATGCTGTTAACATTCAACAAGGCTTAGTTAAATGGGTGCACATGTAATAGCTTACATGTTATGTTTAATTGTATGCTACTTTTCATAGAAGTCACAACATTTAAAAATACATAGACTGGGTTCAGTGGTGCAGAGGGATAAAGCTCTGATGTCCATGGCAGGGGGTACTAGAGGGACTGAGTGATGGAGGATATGAGTGAGTCATCAATGATGGCCTCACCCATCCTTTAGGGAGGGAGTCACCTTGACTGACTAGTGGCGACACTTGCAGTAATGCAGTTGTGTCCCCACATCATAAAGAGGCTATTATGCTTGTTCTGCAAGTGGTGTGCCACTTGGTCAGGAAGTTGCGCATGCATGCATCTCCAGAGGCAGCTACAGAGAGATTAGAAGAAGCACACGTGCATCTCTCAAGGCAGCTACAGAGAGGTTAAAAGAAGCATGAACGCATCTCCAGAGGCAGCTACAGAGAGGTTAGAAGAAGTACACATGCATCTCCAGAGGCAAATACAGAAGAGCTCACAAGAAGCACACCTACATCATTAGAGGGAGCTACAGCAGAGCTCACAAGAAGCATGCATGCATCTCCACAGGCAGCTACAGAGAGATCAGAAGAAGCATGCATGCACTTCCCAAAAAAAACCCTACAAATGGGTCAAAAGAAGCAGACATGCATCTCCCGAAGCAGCTACAGAGAGGTCAGAAGAAGCACACATGCATCTCCAGATGCAGCTACAGGGAGTTCAGAAGAAGCATGCGTGCATCTCCAGAGGCAGCTACAGTACAGCTGACAAGGCTACTACAGGGTTCGGGACTTGACAGTGAGCAGGATATTCAAACAGGCCCACTCCTTAAAAAATCTGACTCTTCAGGATGTAGAGGCCATATTCCTTAGGAAAACAGTTTGCTGTAAAAATTCATACTGGCAGAATGATGAAATTATAAGCTTTAATCCGCTGACAGCATCTAATTATTTACTTGTGTTATTACACACACAAATACAGTTAAGTTTAATTGCTGCAGTTTAATTTATGATTGTAATTTAATTGGCAGATAAGGTATCATAGTTTGCTTTGAACTGCTCTCATGAGAAGTAAATGTTGGTTCTTGGATTTTTACTCAAAAACAACCCTGATTTGAAATGTACGCGATCGGTCTGCTTTATCTTTTGCTTTTCTCTTGCTGACGCTGCCATTAGTGCGCATGCCTGGAAACATTCCATATTGTTCACTGTTCATAACGTTGAGCATCTTTAATGCTGGCAGGAGGGATTGAATAAGTGACCTGATCACTTCTGCTGTCATTACTGTATGGGGGTCATGGAACAACTGGGAGGGAGAATCTCAGAGGTGGTATACTTATTTAATGCTTTTGTTTACTGGGAAAGTCTGACTGGGCATGGGTCCCATTTTTAGCAGAGGCCTGGGGAGAAATATTTCATTTTGCAGAATGAGTAAAAGGCAGTTATACAAAATGTACATACATGGACTGGTAACGATATGACAGAGGTGGTTACAACTTATGAGGGAGTATTAAGGAAGTCCAGGTTAAATGGAAGTAGAGGTAGTAGTGGAGACGGGTAGATGACATTCAGATACTTACAGATTGTGAAGAAGTAACTGTATTATGGCCAGTTACATAAGAGTGGTGACAGTAAGGGTTCGGAGGTTATATAGGAACATCAGATGTACCAAGCTGGTGACTAGGTAGGTAGGACTTCAGTTGAGTTTTAAATGGTTTTAGGGAGTGTATATATAATTAGCAGGGGGTGTTGGAGTTCCAAGATGGCTTGCTCCCTGCAAAAAACATGTCTTTTTTGTTTTGTTTTCTTTGTTTTGACATTTGATCTTTTTGGGACTGATATTTTGGTGTTCACTTAGGTGGTTCTATTCTATAAAGTACGTCTGTACATATTGTATGTACATACACACACACACACACACACACACACACACACACACACACACACACACTCACACTCTGCTTATTTTGTTCTGTAAATGGCTGATGGCGACTCGTATACTGCCATGATTTTGTTTTTAGTCTCTGCTTTTTTTCTTCTTCAGTACACTTAGTGTCCTGATGATATGACAAGGTCTAGGTACCAAAACTGCAGTTCCTTGATAGCGCAATTTAATTATGGTGGTGGAGCGATGAATCTCTACTTTCTAAGGCTGTCTCTGCTTAGGTGTTAGGCTTTTAAGTGGCACAATAATGACTGACAGTCTAATGTGAGATCATTAATTTGTGATTCCCATGTTATGTAATTAAAGACTGAGATTGTTACATCTCAGAGGTTTCTCCAGTCTTGCACTTAAACTGTGATCTTAGGCTTAGTATGTTGAGGTAATGGGACTATGTTAAAAGAGCCTTCCCATGTTCAGGATGCAGGAGGCAAGGCTACCTTGCAAAAATGATTTTTTTATTGATTTTATTACTTTCAAAAATGATTTAAAAAGAAATTGACACTATCTCCAAAGACAGTCCCCATGACTAGTACATTACACTTATGTTATCAACATTCATAAGTCGGATCATATAAGGGGATAGTGTCAATTTCTTTTTAAATGGACATACTATGATTTGTTTTAAATTTAAGATGCTCTAATGCCTTTTACAGTTTCATGTTGCACTTAATTCAGATGCTTCATATGGAAGAATGTTTTATATGGTTTTGTTTTGCCTGCAGTTTGTGAAATCCTATTTGCATGTCTCACCACCCCCACACTCATTGCTGTGGTGTGAATTTGTCATTCTCTTATTTAGCAAACCTTGTCATTTTTCACTCACCTTTAGCCAAGAGATAACACATCTTGTACCCATCTGGTTTTGTCAACTTTCTAGTGGCTATTTAAGATATGTCATGGAAGCTGAGATAATTTCTGGGCAAAATATGATTCGATTTAGAAAAAAAAATGTGATACTATCTAGTTATCCATTGCTTGTAGCAGAAAAAAGAAAATTTAGTCGTAACCAGTTCTTTGTTTCCATCTACCTGAAAAAGTAATATTTTAAGGGTGAAAAAAGCTCTCTTATATGGTAAAGTCATAGGATACTGGAGATGTTTTTTAAGATCTTGAAGTTCCTGTTTTTTTTTCCAGTTTACTACAAAATGGCAGTATTCCAGGTTGTTATGAATTTAATTGGATGGCCTGCATGGTATGTTAAAACTGCATGATGCATACAGTGTTGTGATATATATCCTGACGACAGTGGACTGTGTCGTGATATATATCCTAACAGTGTTGTGATATATATCCTGACAAGTACTGCTTGAGTCTCCAAACCTTTGCAGTCTCTACCTACAGCAGTCTGTTGGTCTTTTCGTCTGTATGAGGGCTTCACATATACTTCCTGGGCAAATGGCTAACCTGACACCAAAGTGATTAAGAATGTTATATCCCAGTTTTCTAAACAATTTATTAGTACCTTTAAAATGATATAAAATGCATTTCTAGCTAATGACGATACTGCCTGACTATACCCCTGACTGCTGCCAAGACTCAGAGCTGGTGGATATTAGTTAGTTTTACCTCAGCACAGGCAACTCAGACAGACTACTAAGAAAGAGTACCAAAAGAGAGGTATTCATTGTCACACAATAGCAGTAAAATACTTGTATACACATCCATCCATCCGTCCATCCACAACTCATTTTCCATTTTTAGCACATCAGGTCAGGGTGTGTCTTTAACAGTGAGCCAGTGTTCACAATGGGTAGCTAGGCTAGCCCTGTAGCAGCTGTTTTCCATACCATACACTTGAATGCACACTCACACCTATGGACAATTTAGAGTGCCCAGTCCACCTACTGTATGTCTTTGGAATGTGGGTAAAAAACAGAGCACTCAGGGGATTCTCATGCAGACACAGGAAGAACATGTAAACTCCACACAGAGGGCATCCTAGCTGAGAATTTAACTTGGGAATCCCTTGCTGTGAGATGACAGTTCTATCTGCCGTGCCACAGTGGTGTGCATGTGTGTGTGTGTGTGTGTGTGTGTGTGTGTGTGTGTGTATAATGTACATGTTGTGTGTGTGTGTGTGTGTGTGTGTGTGTCTATATATAATGTACATATATGGTGCAGTTTACAGCACTATTATGTACTATTATTTAAAACACTGTGGACTTTGGAGCTTTTAAGGGCACTATTTATGTTTTATTTTACATTTGTTGTATTGGGTACTGTCTGACTGGGCCATGATCCCATTTTCAGCAGAGATCCAGGTAGAAAAGCTCCAAAAATACATTACAAATGATTTTCAGAGACATGATGGAAAAGCAAAGCATTACTTATATAGTTAAGGATACGCCCAATAATAATTTAGAGAGACATGATGAAAACACCAAGGATTACTTACACAGGTGAAGATACACCCTAAGCAATATTTTTATTGCAAAAGATTAGTATATAGTAATCAAAAGGTGTAACACTTGTAGAGAATTTTTTTTATTTAAACAGTTTTGAGCACAATAGGAGCCAGTAATCTCATAGGATAGAGTTTGTGCTAGTGATGTAGTGATGCAAGGTAGCCTACTGAGAGAAGAGAAGAGGCAAGTGAAGAGAGAAGTGAGATTAGTCTGGAGATGTGCAGGAACATAGCCATTGTTTAGAGAAATATTCCTTTAGTAGTTGTTTAAAATTGTAAGTATCAGGATTAGTTAAAGAATGCTGTGGAAGAGAGTTCCTGGCTTTAGCTATTTTAAAGGAATATAATGAGTCTCCATGATAATTGAGAGATTTAGTTGTATTAAGCATTAATTTGTCAGATGATCTAAGAAACCTTAGATTTGCATATGGTTGGATAAGGTCAGAGAGAGTGGGGCAATAGTCAGGTCTGTAGATGACTCTATACTTATTAGCTGGTTGAGAGATAGTAAGTTGGGTAGTTCGATCCAGTTAAGATGCAGAAGAGCGGAGCAGTGATGTGATTTATGGGGTAAGTTTAAGGAGGATTTGGCTGTTTTGTTACAAGTTTTGAGGTTGTGCAAATCTGATTTTTCATAGGTTGGTAAAGATATGGGAAGAGTAAAGTAGACTGGATAGGAGCTGGGATCTAGGTTTTGATATTCTGGCATAGTTAGTTAGATAGGGTTTTGCCCTGTAGAGTGCATCAAGTTTTATATGGACTATTTTAATTGTTAGTGCTATATATTTGTTTATTTATTTATTTTATTTTACATTTGTTAACTGGGATAGTCCACTGGACACAAGTCCATTTTCAGTGGAGGCCTGGGAAAAAAACCTCCAAACACAACAATAACGTAATATAAAGTAATACAAAGTTTGCAAAGAAAATTTATATTCAAAATGCAGTGAATTCTAAATCAAGTAGTATGAATAGACATAGTAGATTAAATTAGTAAAACAGTAATAATACAATAGTACTAGATTCTTTATTCTACAAAAAAAAATTCAACTTCATGTTTGGGGAGACGTATATAAAACCTCAGCTTCATAAAGATTATTAGTGTCTAGATCAGAACATAAGTACATTTTTATTATATTGTATGTTTATATTTAATCTTAGAACCTAGACCTATCCATATATCTTGACGCGTGAGAAAAGAATGGTGGAGGTCTAACACTGAGGAGGGTCTATCCTGGTGTAGTGCAAGAGCGTAGCCAGTTATTAATGAGATGCATTTTTAATGATTTGTTTTAAACTGTGTGAATGAAGCGATAGTGGGTATGTGACTGGGTAGAGTGTTCAGATTTTAGATACATAATTAGAGAAGAGGGAATCCCCTTCCCCTGCTGTATTATTAGACTTAGTTACTGTGAGAATAACTTTGTTACTGGAGCGACGAGTCCTGTTATTGGTGTGGAGGTGAAGTAGGTTTTGTAATGCAGTTTTCTGCTTGATACAGAATTTTATGGGCTAGAGAGTTGATTATAATGCAAACGTTGAGGAAGTTCCAGCCAGTTGAGCTGCTTCAAGGATGATTAGTGGTGAGATCTAAATGGGGAGTCGGTTGTAGCAGGAGTCGAGCTTAGCTAGGCCTGCTTTTCTAAGGTTGGTAAAAATAGGTGAGGCATAGAGCAGGGTCGAAATAAGGTGTGTGTGGGCTATTTTATTTATTTTACATTTGTTGACCGGGATGGTCCAACTGGATATATGCCCATTTTCAGCAGAGGCCCGGGGAGAAAGGCTCTAAGCCAAAACATTAATACACATTAAAAAAGAACATTAAAAAACAGAGATACAGATTTAGCTCAGAGAAAAATAATAATAGCATTAGCATATTTTTACAGTAACCACAATAAGCAATTAATTACAAATAGAGGGTGTTCAACTGGGGATGAATGCAGAAAAGTAAGTTTAAGAAAGATTTTATACAGGATAAATGAAAGTACTAGAAGCAAGTAGCAGCTAGTCAGGGTTAGTACAGGGGCAGAGCCAGTGAGTTATGAGGTGAGTTTTGAGTTGGGATTTGAAACGGGGAAGAGAAGAGATAGCAGTGAGGTTGGCAGGGAGGGAGTTCCAGGCTTTTCATATTGAGTTAGAGAACAATGAGTCACCTGCCAAGTTGTTGGATTTACAGGTTGATATAAGAAGTTTGTTAGAAGAACGTAGACTTTTGAGGTTGCAATAAGGAGTAATAAGGGTAGTAAGTATAGGGGTGTTGGTAGGTTTGTAGACGATTTTATGGGTTAAGGAGAGCTGGTGAAATAAGATCAGATTTTGCAGCTCAAGCCATCCCAATTGTTTTAAGTTTAAGCAGTGGTGAGTTCTAAAGGTAGAGCCAGAGCCAAATCTGGCAATGTTGTTGTAGGCGACAGCCAGTTTGGTGAGGCGAGTTTTGGACAAATATGTGTAAATAGGGGAGGCGTAAATGAGGCTAGAAATCAGATGGGAATGGGCAATGGTAGATCTGGCAAGAGGTGTAAGAAATGGTTTAATTCTAAACACGGAGTCTAGTTTTCTGTTAACTGATTTTATAGTGTTGTTAATGTGAGAATCAAAGCATAGGTTGTTGTCTATCTCTACTCCGAGGAACCTGGTGGAAGGGTCAGGTGATATGCTGGTGCCATTACTAGACAAGACAGAGAAGTCGAGTGGTGGGGCTTTATGGCTGGGGGAGAAAAGTAACAGTTTGGTTTTCTTTGTGTTTAAGATTAAGCATCATTTTAGCAACCATGTTTCAACATTTTGGAAAGTCTGTTGGGTGATAGAGCGCAGTCTGGATGGGGTTGAGGTGGAAAAAATCAAAGTAGAATCATCTGCATGTTGTACACAGGTAGCAGAGGGAATACTGGTATGAAGATCATTAATAAAGATAGAGAACAGAAGGGAGCCAAGTATTGAACCTTGGGGGACTCCAAGGGTAATGGGAAGGAGGTTGGATAAGTTGTTTTGCCAATGCACTGCCTGTTGTCTGTTATGAAGATATGATTCAAACCACTTTATAGTACTAGGGTCGATTGCAAAAGTTTTAAGTAAGTTTATCAGTATATGGTGATTAACCATATCAAAGGCTTTGGATAGGTTAATAAAGAGAGCAGAGGTGACTATGTTATTATTCTGGTTTTTGTTGATGCAGTCAGTAAAGGAAAGGAGGGCTGAAGTGGTGCTATGGAAAGGCCTGAAGCCAAGTTGACAGTTGGCTAGTAGGTTGTAATTTAACAGGTGTTTAAGAAGTTGTTTTTGGACGCATTTTTCCATGATTTTAGCTAGAGGGGAGAGTAAGGCTATGGGACGGTAGTTAGAGAGTTCTGTTGAGATCCCACCTTTATGCAGGGGAATGATATGTCAGATTTTCCAGATTGAAGGAATGTAGCTTTCAACAAAGGTTTTGTTAATCAGAATGGAAATGGGATAGGCTGATGGTTTGGCTGCAATTTTTAGATACTGAGCAGGAAGAAGGTCAGCAGAAGGAGAGGAGGTTTTAAGCTTGTGGAGAAGAGAACAGATAAGTGATGTCGGTATTGGTTAAAGTTGAAAAGTGGGAATAGAAGTGTAAGAGGAGGAGGACTGAGAGGAGATAGTGGGAGCTAGTTCATTAGCTAGAGGCTGGACAGTTTCAGAAAAGAAGGTATTGAAGGAATCAGCAGTTTGTTTTGGGTTGTTTTTGGAAGTGTCTGAGGGGCACGGGGTGTCAGCGTGACCAGGCTTTAAGAGAGTATTTATTCCTGCCCAGAACTTTTGTGGATTTTGTTGGTTAGCTTGTTGTAAATGGTAGAAATATTTTCTTTTATCTAGAAGTACAGTTTTTTTAGTGGAGTTTCTTATTTGACGAAAGTTAAGTTGGTCGGAATGATCTTTAGTGCTATGAAATTTTCTCCAGAGTTTATTTTTCAGGATAATTTTATGCCTTGTATCTTTTCATAGCCAGGGGGCAGGTTTTGAGCTAATTCTGATAGATCTTAAGGGAGCATAAGAGTCTAGAAAAGAAAGGAACTTTGAGTTGAAGTATGCCACAGCATCATCCAGTGGTAGTTATTTGAGAGGAGACCAAATGCAAGCTTTGAGTTCTGTTAGGAAGCTTTCAGGATTAAAGCTTTTATTTGCTCTGACCATTTTGTGTTTAGTTAGGTTGGGGGTTGCACTTTTATGTCTGATTAAGTAAGTGCATGGTCACTTAAGTCATCAAGTAGTGCCCCTACTGTATAAGTATGGTGGTGACTTTATGAGAATCCAGTCCAGTATGCTTTCTTTGTTGTTAGTTTTGCTAGTTCTGGTAGGGGTTTGAATGGTTTGTGAAAAACCGTGAAGATTTAAGAGGGTGGGAGGGTCTACTGAGGTACAGGTTTTCCAGTCTGTACATCGCCCAGTACTATGGTTTCTTGTGAGAATTGAATGGAAAGACAGCTACGGATCTCTTCTAGGGAACTGATATTATTTCCAGTGGGAAGATAGGTGCATATTAAATAGATGGATTTGTGTGTGTTAAGCTGCAGTTTGGTGATAAGGATTTCGGCATTACTTATTGTGTGAGGTTTTTCATGTGTGACAGTAATTTGCATACCTGTTTTGTAAAGAATTGCTATCCCTCCACCCTTTTTGGCTTTGTGGTCTAGTCTGTAGATGTTGTAGCCAGGGGGAGTGATCTCAATGTCTAGGGTTGCTGGTTTGAGCCAGGTTTCAGACAGGCAAAGGGTGTCAAAAGAGTGGATGTCTAGCATTGCATGGAGGTGGACAATTTTATTATTAATGCTGCAGATGTTTAGGTGAGCTATAGAGAGAGTTGGGGGGTTTAGAGGGTAAGTTAGAGCATGAGGGAGAGGGACAGAGGGGGTTTAGAGTAAGAGTGTTTGGGCCAGTGTTGGGATGAATGTTACCTGCTAGAAGGGAGAGAAGTAATCTTTTTATTAGATCTGAGGGTTTGGTCAGGAAGTGTAAGGATTTTCTGTTAACTTGATTAGTGTAGAAAATGTGGAACTTTCTGTGAAATTTTGCAAGATGGTAGCTGGGTGAAGAAATGTTTGAGAATGATTGGAATGTGTTTTGAGAAGGTGAGCTAGTATGTTGACTGAAGGAGTGTGGTTCTTTAAGGCTAAGATGTTCATATGAGGTTAGAAGGTAGGGTAGCATAAGAGAAGGAAAGAGTGAGAGAAGGAAGATATGTTTTGAATAAGATGAGATTAGTAGAGGAGGCATAGTGATAGGGAGGTATATGAAAGAAAAGTAGGGAATTAGAAATGAAAAAGCAGACAGGAAGAGAAGAAGGAGGTTGTGGTTGTAATGATGCAAGTGAATAGGTATTGGATGAAACAGAGGGGAGGAGGTAAAGTGTGATTGGCATATTAGAGAGGTGGGTGTGGTTAGGGAAGTATAAGGTTAGGTGTACTGGGGTGGGTGGGAATTGGGGGTAGGGTAGCGGAGTGAGCCCAAAGGACGAACGGAGCGGGAAGAGCCAGAGGGTGAAATAGCTACAGAAAGAAAAACAATCTGTAACCGAAAAGAGACAGCAGCTGAGACGTAAGTATGATACTAAAAAGTTTACCTTATAGTATAAAAAGAAAGGTTTAATGGGCAGGAGAAAAACCCAGGGAAAAAAACTGGGAAGGAGGACAGGGAGGAAAAGGGTCTAATTATAATGATAATCAGTGGGAGAAATTATAGTGAGTAAAGCTTATTCCAGGGTGTATAGTGCCACCTAGTGGCGACAGGTGAAAAAGGCAACCAGGGAGGTTACTATTTGAATGAAAGCCTGGTTTATCTCTTGTAGAAAAGATTAAAATCCGGAGGGGTGAGGAGGGCCAAGCAGGCTGTGGTTGGCTGCTAACACGCTAGAGGCAAGAAGTATCGCTCACAGGCTAACGAGCACAAATACTGAAACCTGATATTTATCTTGGCATTAGGCTACGTACATAGAGCCTTATGTTGAATAAGGGGATAACCGTACTGAAGGGCCCGTTGAGCAGTAAGGCATCTTCTCAAGTTAACAGGAGGAGGTGTTCCTTTTTGCTTTGCTAGCTTTTGTTTTTTGGATAAGGCATTGTCTATTTCTATAGAGGGTACCCAATATTTTGTGGACTGTCTTGATGGTCTGGGAAATGTGAATATCACATTTTATATAGTTATCAATCTCTACACTGAGGAGTTTGGTGTGCTCTGTGGGAGAGGGAGTAATTTTTGTTACTGGACATGATATTAAAGTGGTAGTTGATGAGGTGGACCTAGTAGGTTTAAAGAGCAGAAGTTTGGTTTTAGTAGAGTTTCGAATAAGTTGGATATTGGGCAGCCATGTTTCAATAGAGAGGAAAGATTCTTGAGTTAATATATGAAGTTCCTGTAATGAGGAAGCTGCACAAATTAACACTGAATCATCTGCGTATTGGATGACAGATGCCTTGGGAGTGGAAGAATGGAGCTTATTGGTATAGAGGGTGAACAGCAGTGGGCCTAAAATGGAACCCTGGGGAACACCAAGTGTGACTGAAAGAAGGGGGGGGAGTTCTTGTTTCCACAGAACAGCTTGCTGGTGACTGGCTAGATAGCTTTGGAACCGGGCTATAGAGGGTTGGGAGAGTGCTAATTCAGATAGTTCTTTGATAAGAATGTTATGTCTAACCATGTCAAAGGGCTTTGAGAGGTCGAGTAAGGTGGCAGAAACAAATTGTCCATTGTTTCTATGACAGTTTACTGTATTGTAAAAGGACAAGTGGGCAGTGGTGGTACTTTGGAAGGGTTAGATGCCATGTTGAGTGTTTGACAGGAGTTTGTGTGTGTGCAAGTAGTCTGTCATTTGGAAGTGTATGCACTTTTCAAAGATTTTTGCTAGAGGGGATAGAATTGCTATAGGTCGGTAGTTTGTGAGTTCTGTGGAGTTACCTCCTTTATGCAGGGAGATAATATGAGATATTTTTCAAATTTCAGGGACAATGGCTTCTGAAATGGATCTATTAATTAGTATGGCTATAGGGT
Organism: Protopterus annectens; assembly: GCF_019279795.1. Classification (NCBI taxonomy): domain Eukaryota; kingdom Metazoa; phylum Chordata; order Ceratodontiformes; family Protopteridae; genus Protopterus; species Protopterus annectens. Next base: position 127,208,122 of record NC_056746.1, on the reverse strand, counting down.
AGGCCACTTCATTGGCAGTAGTTTTTAGGAACTCTCCTGGTAATTTGTTAGCAGCCAGAGTAGTGGGCTTTAGTTTTTTGAGGTAATTTTTATCCTATTTATGGAGACAGGCTGGAATTGGAAAGAGATATTCTTTGTGTGAGTAGTGGTGGCTTCAGAGGATGGGTGTGTGTGTTGATGGTGGCTTCAGAGGATGGGTGTGTGTGTTGATTTTTCTGTTGGTTGGCTAGGGTCAGTATTGTATCAGTAAATAATTTGTTAAATTGAGTGGCAATGCTGTCTGCATTATTAACTAGGGTGGGGAGAGGTAGTACCAGTTTTGCCTGGTTGTAGTAAAGTTTATTGAATTTTGCTCAGTTGTCTGTTGTAATACCTAGTTTAGTTTGCTCTGCTGGTTTGATTTGTGTTCCATTGGAGGAATATCTATAGAGACAGGCTGGAATTGGAAGGAGATATTCTTTGTGTGAGTAGTGGTGGCTTCAGAGGATGGGTGTGTGTGTTGATTTTTCTGTTGGTTGGCTAGGGTCAGTATTGTATCAGTAAATAATTTGTTAAATTGAGTGGCAATGCTGTCTGCGTTATTAACTAGGGTGGCAGAGGGAGTACCAGTTTTGCCTGGTAGTAGTAAAGCTTATTGAATTTTGCTCAATTGTCTGTTGTGATACCTAGAAGTTTAGTTTGCTCAGCTGGTTTGATTTTTGTTCCATTGGAGGAATAGATGGCGAGAGGGGATGGGGTGTTTTTTGCACTAGCATAACTGAAGACAATAAGCTTAGTTTTGTTAGGGTTTAATATGAGTTGATGGTTAGATAGGTAGTTTTCTATATCTTGGAGGTCATTTTGTGTTTCCTTTTGTAGTCCCTTTATGGAGGGGGCAGAGCATATGAGAGAGGCATCATCGGCATATTGAATGATAGAAATTGTAGTCCCTTTATGGAGGGGGCAGAGCATATGAGAGAGGCATCATCGGCATATTGAATGATAGAAACGAGTTTAGTTGAAGTCCTGAGGTTATTGGTAAAGATGATAAAAAGAAGCAGGCCGAGGATGGAGCCTTGGGGAACTTCAACAATGACGGGGGTAGAAGTGGGGAGAGTTTATCCTATGTGGTGGCTTATTGATGGTTATAGAGATAGCTATGAAACCATATTAGGGATGTTGTGCCAAAGATTATAAGAGGCAAGCTTTTCGAAGAGTATTTGATGTGACACACCCTCTAAAGCTTTGGACATATCAAGAAATATTGCAGAGACAAGTTGGCCATTATTTCTGAGGAGATAAACACTGTTTGTGAAGCTTATAAGAACAGTATTAGTACTATGTCTAGGTCAGAAACCATGTTGAGTATTGGATAAAAGGTTGTTCTTAAGGAAGTGTTCAGGAATTTGCTGATGAATGCATTTTTCTAAGATTTTGGATAATAGAGAGAGAATGGTGATTGGTCTGTAATTGGAAAGGTCAGTGGAAGGGCTGCCTTTATGGAGGGGTATGAGATATTTTCCAGAGGAGAGGTACATACTGTTCAGAGAGAGAGCGGTTGATTAGAATAGATGTGGGATAGGAGATGGTTGTAGCGGCAAGTTTCAGAAATTTGTTGGGCAGTTGATCAGCTGTAAGAGAGCAATGCTTTATTTAGGAGCTTCCTTATGTAACAAACTAGTTTGGACTGGCTTAAGAGTGAAAGAGTTAGGGTTACATTCAGTGAGATTAGGTATAAATAGAGGAGCATTTGTACTGTTATTTAGCAAGGAAGTTATAGAGTTAACAAAGTGGGTATTGAATTGAGTAGCTGTACACTCAGTTATGCTGCTGGTTGATGGTGCTGGTTGATGGCGCAGGGTTAGTAGATTTTCCTGGGTTTTGCTGGTTGATGGCGCAGGGTTAGTAGATTTTCCTGGGTTTTGCTGGTTGATGGCGCAGGGTTAGTAGATTTTCCTGGGTTTTGCTGGTTGATGGCGCAGGGTTAGTAGATTTTCCTGGGTTTTGCTGGTTGATGGCGCAGGGTTAGTAGATTTTCCTGGGTTCTGCTGGTTGATGGCGCAGGGTTAGTAGATTTTCCTGGGTTTTGCTGGTTGATGGCGCAGGGTTAGTAGATTGTCCTGGGTTTTGCTGGTTGATGGCACAGGGATAGTAGATTTTCCTGGGTTCTGCTGGTTGATGGCGCAGGGTTAGTAGATTTTCCTGGGTTTTGCTGGTTGATGGTGCAGGGTTAGTAGATTGTTCTGGGTTTTGCTGGTTGATGGCACAGGGTTAGTAGATTTTCCTGGGTTTAGGAGGTCGTTAATCATTTGTATCCTTACTCTCCTTAATTCAATGTATGAAGAAATCTGCTCGATCTATCATAGCTATACTTCTAGAAAGAACACTTTCTGAATAGCTATCCTGTTGTTCTTAGCTTTAGGCCTAAACAAACTGGAACTGATAGGTAATGTTGTTCTGGTTTGCCTAGACAGAAGTCTCTGAGCATGCGAGCCAAGTATATCATCATGAGTTAAGTTTCTGAGATTGAGTGAATTCAGAGAGGCATCAGTATTATCACGCTTTGACTTCTCCAGTAAATGCTTTGCACTCTGTACTGCACATTCAGCTAGTCTATTTGACTGTGGATACTCTGGACAACTAGTAACATGTACAAGGTCCCACTCTTTTGCAAATTTCGGAAAAAAAACTGACTGGTAAATTGGGTACCATTGTCAGAAATAACTTTGTGTGGACTACTATGGACTGGCAAATGATGTTTCAACTTGGTAATAACAGGTAGTAAATTAATCTCAAACAAGTTTGAATAAGAGTCTGCCAACATTAAGTAATGCTGATTGTTCCACTCAAATACACTTAATGGCTTGCCAAAATTTCTGAGGGTTGTTTTGGTGTTTTTGCTGACAAGTTTGGATGTTTTTGACATTTTTGATTCATTTTTTTTGGTTTGATTTCTTAGTTGTTGGTAGGAGGTTACGTTGTCATTGTTTCTATTGTTATGGTAAAGAGTCCAGGCTATATCCCTTTGCTTAGGGAGCAGTTTAGTCTCTTTTAGTTAACCACGGTAGTTGTTTGGATTTGGTGAAAAGTTTTCTAATGGGAGCTAAACTATTAAGTATTTCAGGGAATGCCTAAATAAAATACTGTACAGCGAGGTCTAACTGAAAGACGTTTAATGGAGACCAGTCATATTGCTATAGTTATGTACTGAAGATCGACAGGGAGAAGTGTTTTTTGCAGATATGTTTGAATTGTTGTTAGCTGTGTGTATCTGTTTCCTAACAAGAAAGGTAGGGGAGTGATTGCTCAGTGTATCTGGAAGGCAGCCAGCTTCATAACCTGTATTGGGGTTAGTTATCAAAATTCAGTCTGGTATAGATTGCTTGTTGGAATGTTTATCTATGCATGTGGGATAGTTAATGGTTTGACAGAAGTATAAGTTTATAAAGTTGGTGGGATTATAATAAAAAGAAAATTGTGCCTAAGGTTAAGTGCAGAACAAGAACCTTTGTTCACTGTGAAATTTAAAATGTAAACATATGTCAAGTTATTATGGTACAAGTTGTCTCTTGGAATATTTACATGAGTGATGTGGTATATTTTTTTTATTATCCTGCTTATGGTATGAAATGCGTGCATCTATGTATCTTTTGCAGAAGCGTCATATATCACTTTGTGTTTTACTTATTGTCAGATTGGGTATCTTGCAGTAAAAGATATTTTTTTTTGTGGATTTATTTCCCGTGTGGGCAAGATGCAAAAATGTCATAGAGGTAGAGTAATGTAGCACGGTTTAGGACTGAGGAACCACAGACATAACATGGTTTGTGTTACATTTCTTTAAGAAGAATCTGTGAAAATCTTTTACAGCAGAATGTGGAAAATGTGAGACTGACAAAATGGACAAGGGACTTGATAGAAATTTCTCTTTTTATGCTATACTGATCATAATGGTTAAACTGCAAATGTTTTTATATTAGATTGAGACTGTTGCCTGTAAATATTGTTAAATAAATGTCTTCCATTAGTTCACTTTGCAAAATGTATGTTTTTTTAAATACATAAACGAGCAATTTTATTACATTTATATGCCATAAAATGAATGCTATCAGAACCATTTTGTGCTGCTTAGTGGAGCCCTTTGTTGTAAAGATACTAGGGTGCAACCAATTTTGCCTGCCTTTAGTACCACATTGTCTGCCCCCCCCCCCCCCCCAGATGGCCCAGGCTCAAGAATGGGATGGGGAGTGAGCAGCCAGGACCGGGTCAGCCATCCTGAGTGAGAGAACTGGTCATGTGGTCCCACCATGGCAGTTTCACCTTGAGTGGGTTCCAGATCAGAGCTACATTTGGATGGACCAATTAAGCACAAGTCTACCCAGGTGTTCTCACCATAGCAAAATATTACAAGCATGTGAAAGCACACACCTGTTTTAGGTGTAGTACAGGAGTAGATTGCACTATACTTGCCTGACAACAAGGAGCAGTAGGTGGTTGTATAAAGTAAGGAAAAAAAACACTTAGCCTTTTGGCAGCCAGCTGTCCTCGGATATAAGAAGGGAGTTCCATCTGGCAAATCCCTTCTGTAGAGAGTGACAACATTATTGTAATACAAGCTCTTGGATGGACAGGTTGAAGGACTGAATGGGCCTTGTGACTCCTGATAGGAATTTGATAGTCAGAACATGTTAGATGTATGACATTTATGTATTTATTTATGTTTAGTTACCTGTAAAGTCTGACTGGGTAGGAGCCCATTTTCAGGGGAGGCCAAGGGAGAAAAGCTCCATAGTATTTACAAAACATTTTAAGAATAATAATTTTACATTCTTTAAAAATGAAGCAAATATACAGTTTAAATAATTACACCAAATTAGACATGCTATGAAAACATTGGTTAAGAATAGATGCAAGTTGTATGATAATGGTTTAAGAGTTGGATACATTTTAGACTGTAGAGAAATTAAAGGTAAGTTAGTATAGTACAAACAGAAATGGCAATGTGAAGTGAGAGAAAAACAGGCTTATGGTATATTTAGAGAGAAAGAAAGAAAGAAATTTGACAGAAGTAAGTGAGTGAAGAAAGGAGAGTAAGGAAATGTAGATAGGAATAGGTATTTGTCCACATTTTAGGAATATATTTTATCCTGATGTTGAGCAAGAACAGAGCCAGTTTTTGTTTAGTTAATCTTTTAGAATAGTTTCGAATGATGGGAGGTATAGGGTAGTGACCTGATGGATAGAAATAAAAAGTTCCAGGCCTTAGCAACATGACACAAATATAGACAAGAAGATCTGATAACCAGCAGATTTGTTATGTTTGTGGACAGACAGAAGTTTTTGGTCATTCCATTGTAATGACTGATTAGGAACATAGTTGTGTAGAATGTTATTTCCTGCTGGACAAGCAGATGGATTCTGGATAATTTTATAGTTTTCCCATATACTTTTTGTAATGAGACATACCAGATGGAAATGAGGTAGGTTAGATACTCTATGCATTCCCAAGATGTTTAGGTAATCAGACACATTAAATGCTCACCGTACTTGCATTCTGATGACATTTAGATAGTGACAAAGTTTAGATGCTAAATACGAATACACTCCCAGGATATTTAGGTAAGGAGGCATTTTTAGAAACTCTCCGTGGATACACTCCCAAAATATTTAGGTAAGGGTAATGTTAAATGCTCATTTTGCATAAATTCCCAAGAAGTTTAGGAAATTTTTATTTATTTTACTATTGTTGACCAGGAATTTCTGACTAAGACAGAGCCTATTTTCAGTGGAGACCTGGGGAGAAGCTCTCTAGACACATGTCTTGGAATGTGGGTGGAAACCCAGAGTACCTAGAGTAAACCCATGAGAATGCAGGGGGGAAATGCTGACTCTGCAAAGAAGGCACCCCAGGCAAGAATCGAACCGGAGAACCACTTGCTGTGAGGTGACAATGTTAACCACTGTATTACACTGTGTGGTGATGAGGTATACTAGATGCCACTAAAGGTAAGATAATGCTCATCACACATATATTCCCAAGAGTAGATCACATGAGATGCTCTCCTTGCAAGCATCCCAAAGATATTTAATTAATGAGGTGTGTAAGATGCTGACCATGCATGTATTCCCAAGATATGTAAGTAATGATACTTGTGAAATGTCTATCGGTTATGTATTTCAAGAATGTCTAGGTAATGGACATGTTAGGTGCTCACCTTACATACATTCAAAGATATTTGTGTAATGCAACGCATTACATTTTCACCATGTGTGCATTCCTAAGCTAGTGAGATAGGGAAGAAATATGAGGTGGTCGGGCTGCACGCCTTCCCAAAGTACGTAGGTAATGAAACACATTAGATAGGCCCTGCACATACACATACATTTAAATGAATATTTAGGAAATCTGACAAACTTGATGCTGAATATGCATGCATTCTGAAGATATTTAGGTACTGAGGCACGTTAGATGCTCACTATGAATTCTCGAGATATTTTGCTGATGGGATATGTTAGGTACTCACCATGCTTATATTCTGAAGATAGTTACATAATCGTCTACAGTATATGCTCACCATGTGTGTATTGCCAAGATATTTAGGACCTTAGATGCGGATTGTGCACACATTTCTGCTGTATGGACACAATGAGGAAATTTATAGTTTGAACACTCATGCATTCTCAAAATATTTAGGTAACAAGGCATTTTTACCTTTGGACTTTTTTCTTGTGTATCAAGACAAAGTTGACTAGGCATGCCTGGGTGTGAGGGTACTCCCAGTACACAAAGATGGTATCTATTGTGGAAGGCTAGCAGCAGTGACCACTTTTTATGCAGCCCTAATGGCTGAAACATTTATTTGTTTTATGATTATCGTTGCTGATTCAAAGCTATGTCTGTCTTTCCAATCAGTAGCCCTAGATGCATTTAAGGTGGACTTATATCTGTTAAGGTTATCAAAATTGCATTGTGGTGCATGAGGGTATCCCTGAAATGCTATGTACTGCTGCATGTTTATTTGATAACAAGCAATGAGCCATTATGCACAAATGCCTTGTCTACAATGACAGGTGTCTTGTTTTGCTTAATCATTTTTTCTAAGTACTGCAGTGTGGCACACACAGGGTATGGAAGTCAAACCCAGAACTACAGAATGAAACTCTTTAGCAATTGGACAAGACTATAGGTAGATTAAGGGATAGAATAGCAGAACACGTAAAACAATCAAATCTAAAAATCAGCACAATGCTCTAAACATGCAGAGTACAACTTGCACTAACTTTAACAAGTTTATCTTTTTTTGTGATGGATAAGGTGCTACCATGTGAAAGGGGAGGTGATGACAAATTAAAAGTAGAAACTTTGGAGATAAAATGGCAAATTAGGCTTGATGCCACATCACCCCAGGCTTGAATGACAACATTGCAGTTTTGCCCATTTTAAAAGAAAGGGTAAGGGCGATTTAAAGTAACTCATTAACTGCATTTTATTCCTTGATATTTCAGTAATACATCTGTTACTATATACAATATGTATGCTTTTTAGTTATATGGACATATAAGCTGCAAAAGTGTTGCTTTTTTGTTTTCTTGTGAAAACTGAAGGTTTTATTTGCTTTTATCAATTTTTTTTAATTAATTCAGTGTGACATCATTTGAAATGATTGCTTGGTTTTGCTTGCATCATTCTATTTAAACCAAGTTGTTTGTATCCCATGTAATTCTGAAGAAGCCATATTTTAATGGTGAAAGCGCTTAGTTTATGGGATTTGCTGTTTTCTACTCGTGTCATTAAAGTGGAGTTTCTCTGCCCGTTTTGGGTTGGTTTGTTTTTCATTTTTTGGTTACTAGTGCAACAATTTGACTGGATATGCCTAATTCATTTTTTATTTTACTCTGCTTAAATCTTGCATGATTTTGCTTTATTAAAGCAGGTAGTGGTGCATATTAGGTTCAAATGAGCTACTAGACCTTAGCAATAGATACACAGTTAGAAGTAAATCAGACTGTGGTTGCAGCAGGATTCAAGAGGCATTACAAAGTGAGCTACTAGACCTAAGTAATAAATACCCAGTTAAAGTAGATCAGACTATGGCTGCAGCAGGATTCTGGAAGCTTCATATTTTGTGACAGTTGAGCGTTAAGGTCTCCTCTGGTATTTATGCATCAAGTGACTATTACTCAAACCAGTCTGTTGAAAGGATTTCCTGTGCTAGAGCTCGACTGTTTTTGTAATGTTACTTCTCCTTTGGTTGGCTCATTGTTTCACTTGTATTGCTTCACCTCTTTTAAATGGCAGCACTGAAGCTGTATGAATCAAAGCTGTTAGGCTACATATACCCCCAAGTCCTAGAAATCAAGAAAAGACAAGGCCATTCTTAAGGTTTGCACTCAATCCTTACACAGAAGTGCTGATAAATGCCTGACTGATGTGTACATCCACACACAGTTAAGGTAACCGTATTACGTCTTCATTCTTAGCAGAATTTATTTGAATTTCAAACCATTGGTTTAAATGTTGCAGAGTTTCTTTAGCTTTGAATAGCTTTGAAGTTTTGATGATACTTTTTTTGCTTTGTACTTGGTACTAAGAAGCCACGGTGGTACAGTGGTAGCGTTGTTGCCTCACAGCAAGAGGCTCTACTGTTCAATTCTCGGCTGGAGTGCCTTCTGTATGGAGTCTGCATGTCCTCCCTGTGGTCGTGGCCTCCAAAAGACATGCGTGAATGGGCGTGCCTTCACTGAAGGTTGGGTGTCGGGCTGGCAACTCGGCACCATAAAAATCTACTGCCAATCATTAGCGGACCGGAGTTCCGCTGTGGCGACCTCTAATCGGGAAAAGCCGAGAAGACAAACAAACTTGGTTAACTAAATTAACAGGAGTGCTTTGCTAATGTGAAAGTCACTATCCATGCTGCACTGCTTCTTTCATTTGTAGTGTGAGTGTTGGCCTTTCAACATAATGCTTCCTGTGTGCCTTTTTATCTCATCAAACGTACTCAATAAAAATAATGATTAAGATTTATCTAGTCAGCTTTCTCAGTTGTCAAATAACCATGGCATTCTATTAGAGAAGTACTCTGTGCTTAGTTCTGCACAGGTATGGGTGTGTTAGTAGTGATTGACAGGGAAAATGGGCATGGAAGTGCCCGATGACTGGCAGACATACTAATCCGCATATCACATCTTGTGAAACTGTTGAATATTCACACAAGCATCCATTAGTTGCACAGTTAAAGAGGAAAAATATATTACTTTTACTCTGCTTTGCAGGGGGCAATCCCCCTGCACCCCCTTGACGGGGTGCTGCACTCCCCACACCCACCGCTTCTTTACAGATGTGGATGTCTTAAGGACAGGTGACCAGTTAATCACAGGCTGTGCAACAGTGCTGCTACCATCTTCGTAAAACATTTTCAGCCAGTAAAATTTTTTCACATTTCAGATTTAAGTCAGGCAGAGGTCACCCAGCAAAACAGTTTCTGTAAAGTATACCTACTGCTACATTTTACCTACTGAAAATGTTTTAAGATGGTAGCAGCACTATTCCACAACACTTGTGAAGGGGGGGGGGTAATATTACAGAAGTAGCGGTACAATGTAACAGTCTGTATAGAGTCAAAGTAAAATAAAAACAAAAAAAAACAGTTCGGCACAGGAATGAATATTCAGCAGATTCCACACGCCTCCAGGAAATGTCAGCCTGGAGGTGTGTTTAGGGCGGGATTTTCTACTGCGCATCCTGCAAGGTACTTCTCTAATAGAATGCCATAACCATTGGGATGCTTTTGTTTAATTTTAAAACTGATTTTTCTCATGAGAATTTTGATTTAGAAATGCTTATATTTCTTCAGTGACTTGTACATACTACATGTGTTGATCAACACGTGTTTATGTAACGGACTTACAAAAATGTGGTAATACATGTAAAACGTTTATATTTTTGTCTTTATTTTCCTGTAAGACAAGACTGAAAAGCAATGCATTAAAAATGCTGTTGCAGTTTATACCATTCTATATAGCTCATTAGTGACTCTGTGAATGGCTTGGTAGGGGACATTGGAATGCAAACTGAGGCCTAGTTGGGAGGAGGGGGATTACTCTGTAGGAGTGATGGGGGAGGGGGATTACTCTGTAGGAGTGAAGCCGTCTTCAGGATCACTGCCATTGCTGATGAGTCAAACCCAACATGACAGCAGTACCTTTGCAGTAAGTCCAGCTCAGCCTGTCGGCCTTGGACTCCTGTTTAACCATGCTTTACAACAGATAATTTTCCTTTCGTCCAGTTCTGGTCCTTTCATCAAAGTCAGTGAGAATCAGAAATTAATGGCAGGAGCTGTGGCATTTCTATTATTTTATGCAATACTTCAGTGTGATGCTTCTTTCAATGTTTTAGTCACAGTGTGCAGGAGTGTGACAATTTGTACACTTTTTGGAGTCTTTCTAGGTTCTAAACAAAGCAATACTCTTGGATGTTAAATTTAAACCCTGAGCAGGCTTGTCCTTTGGGAATAGATGCATTTTCCTGACTAAACATCATTGATTAATGTTGTATTACCTAATGATTAGCACTATAACCCTGCAATTAATGGTGTGCATTAAGTTAGATCTACCTATGTCTACATGCTGGCCAAGAGACCTAATTTCTTGTGTTAACAGGGTTAGGATATCCCATTGAATAGTTCACACTCCTGAGTCATTTGAAATGAATGCAGGTTATGCTGAAGTGTGGCAACCCCCACTAAAGTTCATACAGCTTTGGACATTCCTACACTGACTGACAGTCTAAAAAGGGGCATGTCAGCATTGATGGACGGAATATAGTGACAGTGATTCTGAAAAACAGGGCACAGCTGCATGGTAATAAAGTAAATCTTTTATATGATGTTTTGTGAAAATGGATATTTATTTTTTTTCCAGTAGCTAAAATGAATTCATAACCGTTTCCTATCTTCAAGATCTTCATCGAAATCACTTCAACTAACAAACGTTAACATTTACGATACTAAAGGCTAGAAACGTGGCATGAATGTAGTCTTTTTAACTACAAGAGATATATATGCTGCCTTGGGATATGTATTTTGAGCAACGTCATAACTGAAAGTGTCATGCATTGACAGCAACTTAACAAGACATAATGCATGGATGTACAATTGTTGTTTCATGAAAGACTGCAGGCACATGCTTGCATTTTATGACACCAAAAATGTGCACTGCCCCATGATAACCTGCCTGTAAACCAAAAATGCATTTAAAATGCTAGTAAAAAAGTCACTACAAAATATAAGATACAAGTTAATGCTTTTTGATATTCCCACGAGTGGAGCTGCCACCCCCTTCGATTTCATGCTGAAAATATATCGGTAATAAAGCGAATGAATGAACGAGTGAGCTGCAACATAGTAGGGGAACATATTCAGATTAGTGGGGAGCTAAAGGGGAGTAGTACCCCACCTCAACAAAAATCATACCACGTCGGTAGTTTGGCACTGAGACTATAGTATGCTATATAATAATTTTGGTGCATTTATTAATTATTTCACATTTAGTTTATGTTATTGTCTGTTCTTTATGGTCCTGGTAATACTGGGCATGTGCATAGGTGGCTCCTTGTTAAATGTAGGTGTGCTGGATTTTATGTGAGACTGCAGTGGCTGGGATTTGCTAAGTGCATCTCGGGGATTACTACACTTCTGTACAACAACAATGAAATCCATTGATGAAGCGCTCTTTTAACTAATTGAGAATGTTCACATATCTGGTCATTGCACAAAGTTTTTACTCTGTTCACGATCAGGCCTATTCCTGAGGGGATAAAAAATAATGTGGTTCTATGGTTTGAGGCAGGGTACTGGGGCATTTGTCTGCTTATTTTTTACTGAAGGATACTCTCTGTCTTCCTACCTGCAATGTACACTGCTGGGTAATAATTTCCATAGTCTGAAAGATTAAGCCACTGCATTATAAAACCTTCTGTGGTTCAGTAAAAGTAACGCCATAGCTCTTAACCTGTTCTGTCTAGAATTGGGGACAAACCTATAAATCAAGGACAGTCGTTGCACTTAACTTAATTCACATTCTCTTCTCCTGTCAGCTTTTTAGCATGTATTTTCCTGAAGTAAGTCTGTAACTCTAATTACTGTCATCATTTAGTAAGTGAAATCCGCATCCTTTTCTCCTGAAAGTGTACCAGTTTTAGGAGGGATGGGGTAGTTGAGTAAAACTACCAAGAGATTACAGCACTCCTTAATCATGGTACTAAACAGTAAGCATTGCAACAAGTAAGCGCATCATTACTTGTTAATGTATTTGTAGCATTTAAACTGTTACTTTTTAATAAATCCTGGAAAAAAGATCTATTGGGAAAAGGAAATGAATTAGACAATCGGTCGGAGCATTCTTAGAATGTTATTGCTGCTATTTACGTACCAGCTTGGATGGTATCAAAGGACAACCCATGGTTCTGAAATGGCATTAAATGTTTAAATTAAGGAACATACATAAAGTTATTCTCTACCATTTCTTGCATCAAGCCCTGGTTTACAGTCTGTGTGAACTCAAATGCTGTGGGGTTTTATTATTATTATTATTATTATTATTATTATTAAATATTTTTTCTAAACCAAGCTACTTCTTGGTGTCTTTGTTGTGTGGCATCTGCCACCATACCTAATGCTATTTTATGTCATCTCCACAGACGATACCTTTATCTTTAGTTCCCTAAGGTTCATTGTTGGATGACATTTTATCCCTTTAGACACGGACAAGTTTTATGGAAAATTAAACGGGTACATTAGTGGTCGTACTGCTAGTGGAGGATTTGTACAAGTGTGCCACTTTCCATTGAGGTGGTATCGTTCTTAATGATGCTGTACACTGCTATAAAAATCTGTGCTCCTCCTCCCATGGACATTATGCCTATTAGTGAGGCATTTTCTCACAGTAGCTGCCATCTGTGATTAAGTTTTGCCAATGATCTACACCATTTCTTTCCATTAAGAATGGCATTGCACGGCAGTGGCTATTCTCTCCCCAATCCCTCAGGTCTCACTCCACAAAGTCAGTTCATATCTTGCTATAGATACTAAATATGATATCTTAGTGAATATTAGAGAACAAATGAAGCAATCTTTTACACGGCTTTAACATGTAACCAAGGGTAAAACACAATAGTATCATTAAATGAGGTTCTCTCACATGGAATGAGTCCTGCTCCATAGTTTTACAAGTGATATTATACAAGTCTGGAAGAAATTGTATTTATTTTGCTGGTACAAGAAAGGCATACAACAGGTGTGATAACCAAGAAGGTATAAAAAGAGCAAATTGGGACCATTTAAGACATAGCTGATTAAATTGGGTCTATATTTACCCATCAAACAAAATCTTCCTCAAACGGCTACTTGTCGAACACTAAACCTCAAACGTCCCATTTATCGAACAAGCATATCATTGTAAGTAAAATCACCAGATATTCATAGTTGACCAACATCGCAGATGCCCGATGATGCTGTGATGTAAAACTAAAGAAAAGCAACATCATGAACATACCTTCCTCAAGTGCACACTGCATGACATAAACTAAATAAAGACTTTTATAAATTTTCCCTTCTCTCCACTGTAATGCAGTCTCGGAGTTGGTATATATACAGTTGGGGGTGGTTTAAGGTAAAGCCCCCCCCCCACACTGGAGGTGTGGGGGTGGAGTCTCCCCCCATCTGGGTCGGTTACAGCAGTTGTATAGCAGGTTTGTATACAGGACAATAATGCAACAAATGTATATTAATAGTATCCGCTCGTTTAGTGCAGTCTCTGAGTTGGTATATATACAGTTGGGGGTTGTTTAAGGTAAAGCCCCCCCCCCACACTGGAGGTGTGGGGGTGGAGCCTCCCACCACCTGGGTCGATTACAGCAGTTGTATAGCAGGTTTGTGTACAGGACAATAATGCAACAAATGTATATTAATAGTATTCGCTCGTTGAGTGTCACATTTACTGATACTATGTGCTGTTTCTTTGTTGTTGGCCAGGTATGATAGTTTGTTGATTTTACTTAGAATGATGTGCCTGTTTGATAAACGGGACATTTGATGTTTAGTGTTAGATGAGTAGCCGTTCGAGGAAAATTTCATTTGATGGGTAAACATAGACCTGATTAAATTCATTGCAAAAATAAAAAATAGTTTGTGTGGGAATTCTGGTAAGCAAGAACATAGGAAAAGAAACGCCTGGATTAATAGTGACTATATACCACATTCAGAAGGGAAAAAAGACTATTTTCACCTTATTTACAAATGCATGTCTTACTTAAATTGTGGCTAATGATTACTAGCACTTATTCCCCTGTTGTACAATTAAATTATCAGGTGACATCTGCTAACATGTTCTTATTCAACAGTATGCCACACTGTTTGTAAATAGCTCGTTATCCAAGAACTGCGTTCATAACAATTCATGTCCCACTTAATGAGTAAGTAAGTAGTAAGTAATACAACCACAAATAGCTTGCGTCATATTTTCAGGAAACACTGATGTTTTAATAGCTGCCGTATGTTTTAGATTTAAATGTAAATAAAAGCTGTCATACATTTTAGGCTCAAATGTAAATATAAGTAACATTTAGTGCTTTATTTTACTGTATGTAATGTAAATAGATGCAGTGTCATACTGTGTTACATTCTTTTACTGTGTACTATTACCTGAAATGTTAATAGTTAACCAAACTTTGTTACCACTTCTGGTCATACTCTTTTTTGGTATCTACTCTTTTCCAGAACAGATGATCCATCCTGCTTTGCTGCATATAATGAAAGCATCCATATATGTGAACATTATTCTCGTTTACATTGTGACGTGTCCGTGTTTCTTTGCAAGTGATGATCTTGTATACTACCCACACCTCTTGGCTGAGGTATAAGCTAAAACAAATCCTTTACCAATCCACTTATTTCGTAAACAAATAATAATAATAATAAATATGTTAACGAAAGGAGAAAGAGTAACGGTAAGAAGTATAAGCAAACAAAGGGTACCGGTTTGATAACTGGACAAGTGAACTTCTCCAAAGATTCTTTAAACATAAGTGAACTTATCTGAAGGTTCTTTAAAGCCATGACCCAGCTCGGTTCAGCCAAGTATTAAATATGCATGTTAAAGTAAACTTGAGGCCTTTTTCTTACAGTAAATATAAAATTAAATATGTAGACTTCTGTATGTTACTAATAAATAGGAACACTCTTTGAAGTCATGTACAGAGTAATAATTATATCAAGGAATGAAAAATGCATGTAGCAGTGTATTGTAGCATCAGAAATGGGGCTCACACAGTTATAGGATGAATAGATTCAGGCTTGTGCATAGGCAGCAATATAGTTGGCAGCGTACTGTACAGCAAGTATTTGTCAGTGTCAGTTGTATACTAAAAGGAAAGGAAAAAACACAAGGGAAGTTGTACATGGTCAGTGCATTCATTAAGTGAGTTGTATTACTTTGTCGTGCATATGAAATCTACCGTGCAGTACACCTTCGTTCCTTGTCTTGGTTAATTTGAAGAAAACAGCAGGCTATGAATCTGCTTCTTAGATTAAACAAATGAAAGCAATAAAAAAACGAACCATTATTTGAGGTTTAAGGAAAGTGCAGAATTTAAATACTGCATATAGAATAAATAGAAATTAAATGTGTGCACAAGATGGGTATTAAAATAAATGGATGCATACAAGACCAAATCCAATGTTGTAATTGCACTTGTGTTGCTTTAAAAATGCGTCATAGGTTCATAGGATTGATAAACAAACTGTAGGCCTATTGGCCATTGAGAAGTTTGATATAAAAGCTTTTTGTTAGACAAAACAAAATAATCAAACTAACTGACATTGATTGAAACACAAGATAAGCCAATGTGATATCTGCTTAGGTCATAAAACTACTTCCAATATATTTTATATTCAGCACCAAGGTATATGGATTTTGTCTTAAAATCCCTTGAACAGCAGAACACTCTATCTCTGTATGTTTAATATATTTTGAATGTTTTGTTTTTGAGTAGTAGTTTATTGTGCCCTCTTTATTATTATAAAAAAACACAAAACCCTCGCAGAAGCAGAGAAGATCTGTGCACTTCAAAAAGAAGGTGCCCCGACCAGCATAGCTGGCCTTAGGCATAGGCCAACTAGGCGGCTGCCTAGGGAACTGCTCTAGCAGAGGTACTTTTCCAGTAATCTGAATGGCGTAGTTAGACCAGGATGGGGGCACCAGGTACTGTGGGAGGGAGCGCTGTGGAGACCTTTTGCCTAGGACACCAGTTGAACAAAGGCCGGCCTTGCCATCCAGTTCAAGTTCAGTTTTAGTTACTAATTACTAAGCATTGATCGCAGATTTGTCAGTAGGTAGTTACTAGGCAATCAGTCCAAGAGATCCCTGAGGAACCCAACTCAGTTTCTCAAAAACCCTGTAGTGCTGCCTGGTTAAGAGACTCAGACTTGTAAAGTAGGTGAATAGAGGCTGAAGGAACCAAACTCTGTCCTACAGAAGCTGCTTATTAGCAGGTTAGAGCTGTATCCTTTGCTCTAATTAAAGACTCAAAAGCTAGTTTGTTTTCATGCGTGTAACCACTGCACATATCTTAACAAGCAAAGGCTTTGTGCAGAATAGGTAACCTCTTTACAAGGGTTAACTTAACTGTAAGGCATTTTTCCAGAAGTTAGATACATTTTGTACTCCGAGATATTCTTGAATGCTGGATACATTTATGCTCTGAGAATATATTCCTGAATGCTATCATTGGATGTTTTGCTTTATGTAATTGATTTGAATAGTTCATGGTTTTTGAATAGTTCATGGTTTAATTGCAGATACAGAGAAATGGCAGATGGGAGGGGGTATTTACTGCTTTCAGATAAAAGTACATTAAGAATATATGGCCCACACATCCTTCGTAGTGAGAGATAGAATTCAGAAGAATGTGTTGTGACCTGGCTACAAGAAGATGAACTGCTAAGTACTACCGGATGTGGCTGTCCCTTGCAAGAACTTCTTTGTAGTAAACAGATGAAAGGTAACACAATAACCTTGCTTTGATTCTGTTTTTGGACAAATCTGGAATTGATGGCAAAGTAAAGGCTATATTTATGAGAAGTGATAGGAGTGGGAGGGAGCAGGGGTTAACATAACATGTTACATAGGAGGAGCAAGTTTGTTTACCTCGTTTATGCAGTAATTCTGCTGGGGGGTAAATTGTGAGCAACAAAATGAGACATCAGCTGTCAGTCACTGCAGAGATGGGAGGGTACAAGTTGTGACATGCTCAGTATGATAGCTTCTGCGTGAATTTCAAAAAGGAGTTTTGAATGACCAACTTAAAATAATACTGAATATAACACCTGTAGCTGTGTAAGCTGAAACACTGATGCGCATCTTTTTGGCACTACTTGTCTGTCTTCACAAAGGTTTCCTCTTTCACGTTGCTTAGAATTTCGGCACAATGGCGACAGGGAGTGTAAATGAGCTGGTTGATGGTACATGCTGTGGAAAAATGAAAAGTCATGTAATGGAGTCAAGTAGTCTCCAAAAGTTAAAGGAGGCCAAAACTATAAGTTGCCAGTAAAATGTACACTGTAGAGTTGTACAGATTTTTAATGCAGTAACCATAATGAATCAATTTGTTTTTTCAAGTCATATTTTCAAAGGCTGCAATATAAAACTGAAAGTCAGCAATAGCTTATGATTTCTCTAGACAATATCTTGAAAGATAATCGTCAGTTACGTTTCTAAGCATAGCTGCCATTTCCTGGATTAAGATGTGTTCACAGTTCTCCAGTTTTATTTTGCCTAACTTGCCATAACAATCAAGCGTCATATAAAGACATGGCCTGCGTTTGCAGTCTGTTTTGTAGTTATCTTACTGCTAATAAATGGGGATAGTCTTAACAACTGCTGCAGCTGTGAGATTAGCTTTGTGTGCAATGCATTAAAGATGCATGCCTCTTTATGAAGATGGGGACATTTCTTTTTAAAGCTACTGATAGGAAATTGGCTCATAATTTACAAGGTACTCAAATGTAATATTTTACAAGTATATTCATTTTAACAAGATAAAAAGGGAAGATCATATCAATGTTTTGAGTCTTTTAAGTAAAAAATATTCTGCTTTTTTGCCTTATAGTCATTTTTAGGTAAAATATGTTCCTAGCCATTGCATGTTGCTGCTTTAATTGCATAAGCAGAACACTTCATTTGTAGACAAACATCTGGGGTTAAAAAGTACACCCTCACTGTTACCAAGTTTTTGCCAATAAGAATCAGTGGTTAACAAAAGACTTCATTTAAGTTTGCCTTTATTGTTTACAGGCTATGGACATTGTTTCTGTAAATAATACCTACCCACAACACACCTAAAGACTCAATCTGTTAACAACTGTTTACATTTTGTGCTTGTATATCAGTCATGTATACCTCTTTAGTAATTACTGTGCAAATATCTTTTCTGCTGGAGCATAGGCATTCTTACTGTTTTGCAAAATGTCTCTTGCAGCTTATCAGTCTAATAATGTATAAACAAAATAACGGACTAGCAGCGTACAATAAAACAAATAAAAAATACATGCTACTCAGGAATCATGAACCAGAATTTATTACATCCAAAACACATCAGTTTAAGCGCTTTCGTTCACTTTGGTAAGGAACTTCTTCAGAAACTGAGAAAAAACAAAAGGAAACAGTGCTTAAGTACAACTATTTTAAAAAATGGCACCAAAAACATGCCCCCTTTTTTCCTTAAAGTGAAATACACCATTGTTAAAACTACTACAATTAAAATCATAAGGCTGCCAACATTCCAAGATGTACATGTAAACAAGGCTTGAGGTAAAAGAAATAAACAAAACACAATACAGAATATCACTAGGAGACTGCATAAGGTTAAAAAAAAACAAGATTAAGTAATACATAAAAGTTTTGCCTTTTAAAACAGGTTTTAAAGAAATTACATCATTGATACCAGGTGGACAAGTGCAGTTCAGTAGGACTTGCCAATGGAATTCCCTTTTTTTCAAGCAGGTTTTCCCAATCGCCCCCCACTGGTTTTTGTTCTACCTGTTCAAGGATTTTAAAATGATTGCAAACTAACCTATGCTTGAACAAAGCATTAGTGTGATTAGATTTATGAATAGCCATGTATGCTATTCGTGTCTTTAATGGCCCAACAGTCTTGCCAACATAAAATAATGGGCAACATGCACATACAGCCACATACACCACTCCCCTAGAGTTACATACACCACTCCCCTAGAGTTACACACATACACCACTCCCCTAGAGTTACAACTGTATTGCTCCTTCACAGGAATAATGTGTGGATAACCATGAATGTGTATACTGGAGCCTTCAAGAAAGATCCTGCATTGTTTACAGGAACCACAATTCTTCATTTCCCACTGATTTATAAACTTCTCATCATAGGCCCCTTGCCATTCAAATATATTTTTCATATTTCTACTATTCTAGAATACAAATTTGGGAAAAGTTCCCAGTTTACCAGTAAGACCCATGCAGGAAAAGATGGTAGACCAGTGTTGTACAATGTCTGCTTTCAAGGTATCAATACCTTTACTATAAGGTAAAACCAAGGCTCTCGAAAGGTTATTAGATGAAATGGAGGAAGCTGGTATCACATCATCATTGGTAGTACAACCACAAGGGCACAGAATAGGTCTATATCTAGTGTGCCTGGAACGGATTACATATTGTGCCAATGCATCAAATAAATCCTCAGGGTAACCCCTTTCGAGGAACATATGTTTCATCTTATTAATCTCATCATAAAAATGAGCATCATTAGAAACCAAGTGGCTGAGTCTGAGTTGCCCTTTAAACAAGTTTGCTTCCGCCATAATGCATGTTGACTGTCAAAAGTGGAACAAAGAATTAGAATAGATGGGCTTCCTAAAAATACTGGACAAAAAGCAGTTGTTAATGGAATCCTTGCTTAACAAAATATCAAGAAAACTCATCTCTGAAAAATGATGTTGGCAAGTGAATTCCAAAAAATCTGTAGTACCATGCAAGAATTGAATGAACGTGTCCAGTAATTCAACACCACCACTCCACAAAATAAAAATATCATCCAAATACCTCAAATACAATTTTAAATAGACATTATAGGATGAGTTAAATACTTTGGTTGTTTCCCAAGACCACATCACCATGTTTGCAAAGATGGGGGCAAAAGCTGCACCCATGGCAACCCCCCCATGCTGTTTAAAGTATTTGCCATCAAAGTAGACAAAGTTATTAGTAAGAACTAATTCCATGCATTGCAATAACAGTAAGCATCATTATTAGGCAAATGGGTCCCTTTGTCCATAGCACAATGGAATAACTCTATACCCTCCCCATGAAGAATAACGGAGTATGGTCAGTAGTAACCAAAATGACCCTGTCATCATGGGGTTCTGAACAAAGTACTTCCAAAAAATGCCAAGAATCCTTGAGAATGTGGGATTTGTCCATAGAGAAAGATTTGAGTCTGTAATCAACATATTTAGCCAAAGGCTCTGTCTTTGAACCCCCGGAGGCAACAATAGGTCTAAGTGGTGGGTTTTCACGGACCTATGCACCTTAAGGATACCAAAAATACCAGGAATTCTAGGTTTAGCAACATAAAGGTACTCCCTAAGGTGAGACAGAATGTCAAATGTAATAAACATATCTTCTAGGGCCAAATCGATGGCATGGTAAGCAATATTTATCTTGTTGAAAGAAACCTCAACAAAAAATGTCCCATTGTATAGATATTCAAACATCTTGGAAGAACACAAGTTTTTGTCCATGATAATGACACCACCCCATTTGTCAGGGTTCATGATGCGGATGTTGTTGTCCTTGGCAAGGGAAAACAATGCATGTCTCCCTGCTTGGTCCAAGTTGTAAAATTTGGACTTACCATTGTTACAGTACCACTCCCTGATGCTATTTTTACACAAGTGTTCAAATACATCAATACTCTGTAAAAGTGGTGGGCTGAAGACTGTAGATCTTTTCAAAGTAGGGATATTGTCATTGCCTGGTGGTAAAATGCAGAACAAATTCAACTTCCTAGTGAATAGTTTTAACTCCATAACCAAGTCCACTACAGAGGGTTGCCTAGAAGGCACAAACTTAAAACCCTTTTGTAAAACGGAGCCCACAGCCTCAGTAATAGTTAGGGCAGAGTAGTTAAAGATCTTAAAACCTTTGTATACAAACATATTCACAGTACCTGCATTTTCAAACACAGAAAGTTCATCCAAGATTACTTCCGATACTTCGAATGCAGACACTGGTTCCACCGAAAACCCTGCCTGGGGGAGTTCTAGTTGTTATTCTGGATGTTATTGTGCCAATTACTACCACCGACTTCACTATCAGCACACCCCAGCCTCTCTCTCCTCTGCTCCAGCCATTTGTATCTTCTAGGACCCATATTATCGGAAACATCTGGGGGATGTTGATCAGTGGGCTGATCGTCCAAAACCTCCCTCTGATCATTGCCACCAGGTGGGTTAGGGTACACCCTTTTATTGCCTAATGTAATACTGATGAAACTGTGTGCTGCTGTTTATATTGCACCTTATGTAATATTTTCTATGTAATTTATTGTTTATGTAATTGTCCTTGCCTTAATAGCGCTGGTCTCTGCTGAAAAGGGTCTTTGGACCAGTTGAGTTACCTGATTAACAAAACATACGTGCATAGTAAACAAGTTAAGTGGTGTATTTATCTATCTTAGAATAAGCATTCTTTAGCATAGGCCCCAAATTATGGGACTCTCTGCCTTACCTCTGAAATCTGCACAGACCCCTTCACATGTTGAATTGATTAAACTCCACAGTCACTTAATTATTAGAGTTGTTTATATGTTCATAGGTAGATACTAGGCTGTTGGCCCTAGGGCCTATAAAAGCCTAGCCAACTCCTGTTTCTACCAATGTTCAGGTGCCTAAGCAATAACTGCCAAAATTGAATTCTCATGTCAACACACTGCAGTGCTATCCCATCATAGGTTCATAGGTAGGTACTAGGTTATCTGCCCAAAGACATTTATAAGCCTAGCCAGAATGTGTTGGCTTTCGCCACCCCCTTAGATTAGTTCCCTGTGCCTCTGTCCAGCAGAGCCACTGAAGTGATCCCGGGGTAAACTTTCTGTTTCTCATCCACTCATCAAGGTTTCTCTTGAAGAGTGTTAGCGAGGATCTCTGCCTAATGTAGATTGGAATCTTGTTCCAAAGTATGGGAATTCTCTGTGACAGGAATCTATCCCTCCAGCACGTCCTATTTATTGTTGTGGTGAGGTTTAGATCCCTAGAGTGTGTGGCTCGAAGGGATAAGCTTTTCTTTAGGTGGAGCATGTCCATCAGTTCTGGGTTGGACATGGCCTTGTATGTCAGGCAGAGATCACCTCTGTGTAGGCGGTATGCAACTGAGCACAGCTGGAGTTTCTTCAGTGGAGCTGCATAGGGCATCTGTTTGAGGCCAGTGATCCTCTTGGTGAGGTACTTCTGTGGTCTTTCCAGCTGTTGCAGGTGTCTTGTAAGATACATCCCAAATGGGGCGTTGTACTCTATGATGGGTCTGATGAGCGATGAGTAGAGGGGCACAATAACTTCCTTTGATCTGGATATGAAACCTTTTGTGATAAGGTGTGCCACATGGAAGGATTTTCTAACCACTTTGGCAATGTTGTTATCAAAGGAGAATGTACTATCTACATGGGTCCCCAGATCCCTTATTACGTCTTCTGTATTTAGGGGACTACCACCTATGTGGTAGTTTGTGGGTACTTTGTTTTTTCCAAAGGGGATGACTATGCATTTTTTGGCATTTAGCTTGAGGCCATGATTTTGACACCAGGTGTCCGTCTCAGTGAGACCCTTTTGGAGGATGTCTGTGTCAGCTGGAGAGTCAGTTATAGCCCCTAGTTTGCAGTCGTCTGCCAACTTGGTCAGCCATAGTCCTCCTGTGCTTGCTTGTACCTCTGAGAAGTATATGCTGAACAGGAGGGGTCCTAGGACTGAGCCCTGGGAAATGCCACTTGTAACTGGTTTAGAGTCAGACCTAGCTCCCACAACTCTTACCATGTGGGTTCTGTCCATGAGCCAGATGGCAACCCATCTTGTGACGTAGGGGTTTATGTTCAGGCTGGTGAGCTTGTCTATAATACCAGAATGGGGAATGGTGTCAAAGGCCTTTGCGAGGTCTAGGTAGGCTGTGTGTACCACCTTTCCCTCGTCTATAGCCTTGGTAAATATCTCAAAGAAGTCCACCAGGTTTAGGAGGCATGAACTGCCCTTAACAAAGCCAAAATGGGTAGAGTCCAGTGTTTGGAGGTTCCCAATGTCTCTGTTAATGAGTTCCATGATGATGTGCTCCATAGCCTAGCAGACCAAGCTAGTCAGGCTTATAGGGCGATAGTTCCCGGGGTCTGTTGTGGCTCCACCTTTGTGGAGTGGAATAACCGTTGTTGTGCGCCACTCTATGGGTATGTAGCCTGTGGAGAGGCTGAGTTTGAACAGTGTGTTTAGGTGAGGGGTTAGTTAGTCTTTGAGCTCATGTAGGACGCAACCTGGGACACCGTCCGGTCCCATTGATGCTGTGTTTTTGGCTTTGAAGAGGGCTGTTTTACCTGAGTGTCTGTGATTTCAGGAGCTCTACATTCTTCTGGTATGGTTATGGGCCCTTTGGGGAGTGAGAGGGGGGTGAAGTTTGCACTGAACCTGTCTGCCAGGATGTTGGCAATATCGGTCGGTTCAGTGTATTTTGTACCATTCTGCACTAACTGAGCAGATCTGAACATTACCACTTAGATTTTTGACATAGCTAAAGAATGCCTTGTGGTTATCCTTGGAGTCCTTGGGCAATTTTTCTTTCGAAACTCGCCTTGGATGATTTTATGAGGGATCATAGTTTCTGGCTGATACTGATCAGGGATGTCTTCCCTTCTTGGGATTTTACTCTTTTATGTACTAGTTTCCTCCTTCTGTTCATAGGTTCATAGGTTCATAGGTTTATACTAGGCTATCTGCCCTAAGGCATTTATAAGAAAAATGTTGTATAGCTTGTTTATGGCAGGAGTCCACCAGACTGGTTTCCTTTTCTTAGAGGAGTGAGTCTTGGTTTTGCTTGGGATAGCACGATCCATGCATTCTTGTAGGTGCCCGTAGAATGCATTAGTAAAGGATTTTGCAGCTTGGACAATGTTTTCCTTTAGCATGGGGGCTTTGAAACCTTCCACCTCGGTCTTAAGTAACGTGAAGTTTATTTTTGAAAAGTTTTTCATGGTGGTTTCCTTGTCCGGGGGTGGGGGCGGAATGTGGATATCATTTCATTATATTGTTAGAAAGTATAGCTATTTTTTTTATTTTACAATGTATATTTATAAAATCAAGCAATTTAATTTGTAATCTGTATTGTGTCTAACAATCTGTCATGTATACAGCAATATTCTAAAAATATTTTTCGTATTGCTCACTCTTGCATTAATGGTAATACTTACTGATGCAGAATGCCTGATATCTGGCCTGAATTCCATGCTTTGCAACCTACCCTTACTAGTTAGTGCAGATGTCCTGTTGGCATCCCATCTGTGGAATAACAAGGATGTCTTCCTGCAACATCTTTAGGTCTTTCTGGTTGTAGTACATAAGATCAATGCAAGTTACTTCTGTATCATCATTCTGGACTGCCTTCAGTGTTACAGATAAGATTTTTCCCAATGGGATATAAATGTTTTTATGGTATTTTGCATGCTTAAAAAGATTAGAAGTACTCATGCATCAGTTGCAGTTGTCAGAATATGAAGATTGTAGCTGTATTACATATAGGAATAGATATCCTGCAAAGCCAATGGATGTGGATGGACCATGATATTGCCACTTGTATCCACTGTTTTAGGTTCAAAACAGGAGTCTGTCATGTGGAGAGCCAAATCTCTCCACTAGCATTTGAACCAGAAAAAAATGTATACCTTATCCAAGAACACCATAGTATCAGACAGTTTGTCTATAAATGTCCCAATTAAAAAAAAAAAAAAAAAGCTTCCTGAAGAGACAGAATATGGGGAGGCCTTTGACATAGTGTAAATACCACCCTAGGCTTAAGGGAATTGTGTTTGGTGAGGTGTTTTTGTAACCCCCTACTCTGACACTTGTTTGGACTCTGGCCTCTGGTAATGTCCATCAAGAGGCTGCAATATACTTGACTAAGAGCATATTCTCCTGAGATGAAACACTTCAACCATTTGGTAAGTCTGGATGCCTCCCCATGGGCATCTGATTTTAATGCCTATTTCCTGATAAGCAAAGAAAAGACCAATGTTCATAAGGACATCTATGGGTCAAAGACAGAAGTCATTGGCTCACACTTTTAATCATATACCTCTATGATGGTCACCCCTCCTCCAAAGGAGGCAAAGGCGTCCAAGGCTCAGAGGTCTATCATCTTGTTGCAGCATTAGCTGGAGAAGAGTGGCTTAGGTCTCTGTTTTTCCTTAAGAAACTTCAGCTCTCCTCTGGTCAAGCATCAGTGTCTGGAGTCCTACCCAGAAACTAAAATAAGAGTGTCCTGCTCCCCACAAGGAATTTAGTTCCCCATAATTCAGAGTCAGATAAACATGCATTTCAGACACTGAGAAAATCCTATCATCTGCTTCTCTATCAGAGTATCTCTTCTTGTTGATAACGTCAATAGCATGAATTGTTACTTTAAATGGGAGTCTTAAGGATTACTCACCTGCGCAAAAATGGTAGAGGAAACATTTGGCCTTGATAGAGCTAAAACCCTTATATTCCTCCAGTGACTGAATCTTTGGAAGAAGCATTTATTTGTATATCTGTCTGAGTCAGACTCCCACTTCCAAGCTCTCAGGAAACAAGACCATTGTTAGAGTTGTGGATTTGTATAAGTACACATGCAAAAGTCTTACTTCTGATCCACCTCTGATGTCACTGTGCAGCAGCAAGTGGTCTTCTGGGGTGTCGGCCAAGAAACGCATCTTATTGACAGGTAAAATTAGATATCGGACTACTTTGGAAAGAAAGGCTGCACCTCTGCTACCTTGGTCATCAGGACCTTAACTGCCTGACTCATGATAAAGTACCAGGGTGCGCTGCTGTCCCAATATCAAGACAAGGCTGTAAGTGAGAGGACTGGGCCCTGAGAGATAAGTGCTACATTTATGTAACATGACCTTCCAGGGTGGCAAGTGCTCACTCACATATGACTACGGTACTGTGGATGTGTCATGCAGGGCAGCAGCAGTGTGGGTCAGTTATTAGAAGACATGTCCGGCTGAACCAGTCCTTGGTGTAATATGTAAAAGTGCAGATCCTTAATGCCACTTGAGAAAAGGACGTACTGTTTGGACCCCCTGATGCTTAGGTGATTAAAGAAAATGTTCAAAGGAATGCATTAAAATACCACATTCACATTTTATTTCTGCCATACATAAGTGCTCATTGGCACAATGGCAGTTTAGGACCTATTTACATATAAAATAATGATTTTATGTAAAAATAAGGCCCCTGGAGAAAGCCAAACATCTTGTTAGAAACGTCTGCCCTTCTGATCATTCAAGCTGTAAAGAGCATAAATTGATAACATTGTTCTGGGGGGGCAGAAGCTTTCTGATCATGGCAGGAGCCTTCTGGTCTTGGCTTCTTTTGATGTTTGTCAAGTAATGGTTTTAATCTACCCTGGTTTACAGACTCAAATAAATTAATACATTTTGTTCATCTGTCTCTGCTTTCAAAGACGTAACTTTTTCCAAAGGTAGACTTAAGCTTGTTTGTCTTTAGAAGTAGGAAATTATTTTGGTGATTCTTTTTTTTGTTGGTGAGGGGGAATCACACCACATTTGGATGAGATGCTTATTATATTAAATAAAATAAAAAGCAAAGTTCAGGTAACAGATTGGGCCCACTGAAAATAAGAATATTTAATAAACAGCAACATCCATTAAATATTACTTTTTTTACAGTGTCTATAATGTGACTTTGTGTTATTTATTTTTTAACAGTTCTAGCAGCGTGCATTATTTATATTACTCCACCCACAGAATCCTATGAGTACCTCTGTTGAGTCTTACATATGGCAGAAATTAAATGGGAGTTTCATACAATACTTATGCAAACAGGCAACATTTTTATTTTTTTTATGAAAATGTTCTGTTGTTTACAGTGTTATGATGCATTCTACAAAGCAGAAACTTTTAATCCAGCCCCATTTATGGCTGTTTGGCTAGGTAAGCCTATCCTTTCAACTTGAGCTTTAAGAAGTAGGAAGAACAGGGGAAGAGCAGACAGCTATTCCACTTCCCTTCCAAATACAGCAGAAACTTCTCCTAGTAAATGGCCAAAAGGGTGTGAGGTTGGCATAATGGTTAAGGTGTTTGCCTTACAGATACAAGGTGCAGGGTTTGATTCTCACATTGGGGTAATTGGCTAGGCTTAAAATAGCCCTCAAGGGCAGTTAGCCCAGTACTAATCTATGAACCTAAAAGGGAAGAAAGGGTAGTTTGACGAGCTGACCAAAATGGGTAGCCTGGGAGCCCTCAAGGTTGAGATGCTGTAAGAGAACTGCTGTTACTTGAATCTTCCTTACTATTACCCCATCGTACACCTCTGCAAACTCACCGCCAGATCCCATTTCCACCCCAAAAGTAGGACTTCACTTAAGCCTGTTTGTAAAAGAGTTGGAGAAAATTTACCAGGACAGTCATGTCCTAAGAATCTTGGATACAGACTCCCAATTCATAAAAAAAAAAAAAAAAAAAAAAAAAAAAAATGTCTCATGACTTTTGCAATTATCAAGAAAAAAAGGCATATGATTAAATCTTTAATACTGCCTCATTTCATGTGAGGAAATTCCAGCACGAAAACAGGAAGAGGTCATAGAATACTACTCAAAAGCTGTATCTAGTCCCAAGAAAAGATGGACCGTAGAGGACACTATTAGATTTATCAAGGCTGTACAATTTCCTAGAAAGTCAACAATGCAGAAACGCTAAACTTGCAGGCTGTTTTTCCTGTCCTCTTTACCCAAGTCTTCATAAGTACTCTAAATTGAAAGATGAAGTAATTCCCTGCTGCAAAATCAAAGGCATTCACATCTTCTGTTACCTGGATGAATGACTGAAGCAGCAAAGACAGAGGAGATGCAGAGAACTCTGCGGTTTACTTTGGTCCATTTGCAAACATTATGGTTTTCTCTGAAACTGCTAAAATCCATCTGTTATCCACAGGCCTGTCTAGTTCCTGGGAGTCCCTTTGAATACTGTGAAGCAAAGAACATTTTGCTCCTCTGAAAAGGTGCTTCCTGACAACATATTTCACTTTCATAAGAGAACAAAATCAGATTACTGCAAGAGAGTTCCTCAAAACACTGAGGCCCATGACTTTCTCAGGCCTGATGGTCCTTCCAACAAGGCTTCATATGTCGAAACTCCAGAGGTACCTAAGAAAACAGATAGTGTCACCATGCCCACCCCATGTTGTGGCCCATCTCTGTCTACCCCATATCAAGAAAGAGCTCTGATAATGGGTGCAACAGGTGAACTTCAGCCTGGAGGTACTATTCAAACTGGAGCCAAGCAGTCTGACAGGTCAGTCGCCATAAATTCCTTAGGCAGAACTTAAGGGACTTAGCAGAACTGAGGATTGGGAGGGGGGGGCTGAGACAAAACTCTGAGGGGGAAAAGCATGTCAGTGTCAAAGAAATGGCAGAAGTTTCGTAGTCAAAACCATCAAACATTTGTTGTAGCTTGAGATCCTGTACACATTCATAGAATATTCCAGATGTATGCGGTATGTGCTTGAACTGCTGTGCCTCCCTTGTGCCCATGGCATCTTCCTATTTAACCTCACCCTTGCTACATTTCTACGGAGGGTTGTAAAGTTCTGGATCTCAATCCAGATGTCAGGTATTCCTTGACAGAAGAATTAAGTGATTTCATTACTGCAACAGTGAACATATTCTAACATGGTACATTCCTAATGCAACCTGTACTTTCAGCATATTTGAGGCACCATCAAATATTTTAACTAATCACATTTCAACTTACTGTATATAAAAAACAGCTGTTTAATCCTGTTATTCATATTTTACCCTTCAGTTTGTTGTTGATTATTGCTGATATTCATGTCTTACTGCACTGGTTATCTGTACCCTTAGGCTATGTCTGAAGGGGGTTCTCTGGGATCAGTCTGTTATTCCAGTCAAGAAACGTCAAGAAATAAATGAATAGTTCTTTACCTTGTTAGGACACTTGCATAGTTCTAAACAGAGAATAGTTGCTGGGGTTTGTTTCTTCTCTGTCTGACATGTTTCATAACATTAGGCAGTTTATGTGGCTGACTCTACATTTTCTATGCATTTATAACACAAGGAATCTTGAGTATAACTTAAGAGAGAGGGCATTTCTAAGTAAGGCTTCTGTATTATGTCAAAAGAAAGGTGAAAGTTGAGGGGCCATCTCCTGTTTTAGTAACAAGAGGCTGACGTGGAAGAACAAAAGCTTTATGGCCGGTTCCTTCCATCCGGTGGGAAACTGCATTATCACTGACCTTTCCAGCAGTTGGAGTGACTAAAACAAGGAAGAAAGTAAAACCATACCTCCACAGCAAGCTGCGATCATGGATAAAGGTCTCTGGTTATAGTAAAACCATGCCTCCACAGTAAGCTGCGATCATGGATAAAAGGTCTCGGGTTATAGTAAAACCATGCCTCCACAGTAAGCTGCGATCATGGATAAAAGGTCTCTGGTTATAGTAAAACCATGCCTCCACAGTAAGCTGCGATCATGGATAAAAGGTCTCGGGTTATAGTAAAACCATGCCTCCACAGTAAGCTGCGATCATGGATAAAAGCTCTCGGGTTATAGTAAAACCATGCCTCCACAGCAAGATGTGATCATGGATAAAAGGTCTCTGGTTATAGTAAAACCATGCCTCCACAGCAAGCTGCGATCATGGATAAAAGGTCTCTGGTTATAGTAAAACCATGCCTCCACAGCAAGCTGTGATCATGGATAAAAGGTCTCTGGTTATAGTAAAACCATGCCTCCACAGCAAGATGCAATCATGGATAAAAGGTCTCAGGTTATAGTAAAACCATGCCTCCACAGTAAGCTGCGATCATGGATAAAAGGTCTCGGGTTATAGTAAAACCATGCCTCCACAGCAAGATGCGATCATGGATAAAAGGTTTCTGGTTATAGTAAAACCATACCTCCACAGTAAGCTGCGATCATGGATAAAATGTCTCTGGTTATAGTAAAACCATGCCTCCACAGTAAGCTGCGATCATGGATAAAAGGTCTCGGGTTATAGTAAAACCATGCCTCCACAGCAAGATGCGATCATGGATAAAAGGTCTCTGGTTATAGTAAAACCATACCTCCACAGTAATCTGCGATCATGGATAAAAGGTCTCGGGTTATAGTAAAACCATGCCTCCACAGCAAGCTGCGATCATGGATAAAATGTCTCTGGTTATAGTAAAACCATGCCTCCACAGCAAGCTGCGATCATGGATAAAAGGTCTCGGGTTATAGTAAAACCATGCCTCCACAGCAAGTTGCAATCATGGATAAAAGGTGTCGGGTTATAGTAAAACCATGCCTCCACAGCAAGGTGCGATCATGGATAAAATTCTCGGGTTATAGTAAAACCATGCCTCCACAGCAAGCTGCGATCATGGATAAAGGTCTCTGGTTATAGTAAAACCATGCCTTCACAGCATACTGCGATCATGGATAAAAGGTGTCTGGTTATAGTAAAACCATGCCTCCACAGCAAGCTGTGATCATGGATAAAAGTTCTTGGGTTATAGTAAAACCATGCCTCCACAGCAAGCTGCGATCATGGATAAAAGGTGTCTGGTTATAGTAAAACCATGCCTTCACAGCAAGCTGCGATCATGGATAAAAGGTGTCTGGTTGTAGTAAAACCATGCCTCCACAGCAAGTTGCGATTATGGATAAAAGCTCTCAGGTTATAGTAAAACCATGCCTTCACAGCAAGATGTGATCATGGATAAAAGGTGTCTGGTTGTAGTAAAACCATGCCTCCACAGCAAGCTGCGATCATGGATAAAAGGTCTCGGGTTATAGTAAAACCATGCCTCCACAGCAAGTTGCAATCATGGATAAAAGGTGTCGGGTTATAGTAAAACCATGCCTCCACAGCAAGCTGCGATCATGGATAAAGGTCTCTGGTTATAGTAAAACCATGCCTTCACAGCATACTGCGATCATGGATAAAAGGTGTCTGGTTATAGTAAAACCATGCCTCCACAGCAAGTTGCGATTATGGATAAAAGCTCTCAGGTTATAGTAAAACCATGCCTTCACAGCAAGCTGCGATCATGGATAAAAGGTGTCTGGTTATAGTAAAACCATGCCTCCACAGCAAGTTGCGATTATGGATAAAAGCTCTCAGGTTATAGTAAAACCATGCCTTCACAGCAAGCTGCGATCATGGATAAAAGGTGTCTGGTTATAGTAAAACCATGCCTCCACAGCAAGCTGCGATCATGGATAAAAGGTGTCTGGTTGTAGTAAAACCATGCCTTCACAGCATACTGCGATCATGGATAAAAGGTGTCTGGTTATAGTAAAACCATGCCTCCACAGCAAGTTGCGATTATGGATAAAAGGTCTCAGGTTATAGTAAAACCATGCCTTCACAGCAAGATGTGATCATGGATAAAAGGTGTCTGGTTATAGTAAAACCATGCCTCCACAGCAAGCTGCGATCATGGATAAAAGGTGTCTGGTTGTAGTAAAACCATGCCTTCACAGCATACTGCGATCATGGATAAAAGGTGTCTGGTTATAGTAAAACCATGCCTCCACAGCAAGTTGCGATTATGGATAAAAGGTCTCAGGTTATAGTAAAACCATGCCTTCACAGCAAGATGTGATCATGGATAAAAGGTGTCTGGTTATAGTAAAACCATGCCTCCACAGCAAGTTGCGATTATGGATTAAAGGTCTCTGGTTATAGTAAAACCATGCCTCCACAGCAAGCTGCGATCATGGATAAAAGGTCTCTTGGGTTATAAATAATAGGCTGCTTGCTCAGGAAGGTGAAGAAAACAATTATGTAAGAAAACATTGGAACAAGATCACTTAGGAGAAGCAGAAGATGACAAACATGGATGAAAATGTAAGAATGGTGTGACATTGTCATCTAAAGTCCTATGAGAAGAAATGCCGTTGCTTTCATGATGATCTCTGTAGAGCAGACAAAGGAATTTTTGGCCACCTTAGTGGCCTCTTTATTCCCACTGGAGGTTAACAAGTTGCAGAGAATATTGTTGTGTTAACGTTGTTATTTATTTTCACTTGATCAGTGTGTTTTCGTTTGTATTCATTGCTTCTTGTAAATAAGTACTTCTCCTGCTTTATTTGTGTAACTTTTTACATGTTTACATAAGACTTCCATCTGTTTTTGCCTCTGGCCTTGGTTGTGACTGAAAATGGCCCTTGAACTAGTTCACTTAGCGAGTTAATAAAATATAAATAAATATGCTTGAACTAAGTTCTGCTCTATGTGTAAATGTTTGACAACGTATCACAGATTAGTACATATAAAGTATAACTGATATCCTCATACCTTAAGAGCCTAGAAAATTTCAAGTGAATGCAGCAAATCAACAGAGGTTGTGCGTGTTTGTGCATGCATGTGTGTATGTTTTATATATGTGTATACATGTATCTCTCTCCCTCTATCTATCTATATATATATATATATATATATATATATATATATATATATATATATATATATATATATATATATATATATATATATAGATAGATAGATAGATTTATATGTATTGATATATATATGTATATATATATATATATATATATATAGATTTATATGTATATCTAGTACTATTGTAATTTGTGCATCTGTTTATTCTGTACTTCAGTGTGTACTTTTATGTGAAAAATGAAATGGTAACCACAGAGTTAGCCCAGTTGGCACCCAGGGCAATCTATGGAATGGCACCCCATCAACCTGAATGTGGAAATCTAATAAAATTCTTCCAAGGTTGAGGATAAAAACAAATAGTATTCTACCATTGCAGAAAGCTAATGGGTCATCACTTAGAGATATGAAGAAAAGTTATGGCGAGGTGGTTACTATTCAAACATGTTTCTTAATGCAGGTTGCAGTACCTCATTTTTGCAAAAAATATCTTATTTAGGGGCAGCACAGTGGTGCAGTGGATAACATTGTTCTCTCACAGCAAGGGGTTCCCTGGTTTGATTCTCTGCTGGGGTATCTTCTCTGTGTAATTTGCTCATCCTCTTTGTGTTTGCATAGGTTTCTTGTGGGTACTCTGTTTTTCTCCCACATTCCAAAGACATGAAATAGATGGACTGGACACTCTCTAAATTGGCCGTGTGTGTGTGTGTGTGTGTGTGTGTGTGTGTGTGTGTGTGTGTGTGTGTGTGTGTGGTATGGAAGAATAACCGCAGCAGAGTCTGCCACCCGGGGGTGTAAACCTTGGCTCTAGATGACTCTTATTGTTGAGGTGATGCTCCAACCCCATGTGCAAAAGTGGCGAAAAAGGGATTATGGATGGGGTCTATATTAGAACATCGAAGTTTCAAAACTTCGAATGTTCTAATATCGAACCCTATTCAGCGAAAGCTGAAAACATTGAACATACAGAACAGCAAATTCTTTCCTAGGGAAAAAATTCGCTGTTCCAAAACACATACACACAACACAAACACACCAAACGAACAGCAATCCACACACATACACCTAAAATCTTACACCTAACCCTACACTAAACTATACACACACCACTAACTATCCACTTGCCTTAACCCAAACCCTAACGTCCATCACTATCGCACACTCACCTCACCTGCACCCTAACCCTAACTCACCTACCCCGCCCTAACCCTCACGTCCACACCTTCGCACACTTACCTGACCTGCGCCCTAATCCTAACTCACCTAACCCACCCTAACCCTCATGTCCACACAATCACACACATACCTAACCCGCACCCTAACCCTAACTACCCTAACCCACACTCAATCGCACACTTACCTGAACCCGACCAGTAACTTTCCAGCACAGCGCTGAAAATACCGAAGCAACAGAAACGGGCAACCAAATTCTTTCCCTAGGAAAAAATTCTGTTTTCTGTTGCTTCGATATTTTCAGCTTTCGCTGAATAGGGTTTGATATTAGAACATTTGAAGTTTTGAAACTTTGATGTTCTAATATAGACCCTATGGATGGATGGATCTGATCTAGTACACTATGACACGTGGTGTGATTTTTGGTCCTTTTCCTGAGGATTGTTTTTGTGGTTTGAACCTCAACATGATTTCAATTAGTCTGTAAAACATATATTTTGGGGAACACATAGACAACTGCTCTACAGCCATTTGTACTGCAGTGTTTCTTATAAATGTGCAACTGGTGCATTTCTTACCATCGTGAAGAGAAATGTTTCTATGAGATGTGCAAAAAATACAGTGACAGTACAACTTTGTCATGTACAATTTGATATTTGCACTGTAGTGACAGGGCTGTGAAAAAATATGCCAGTTATTGTATTTGCATTGACATCTTCATACCAGTATATACTGCAAAACAAAGTGGTGTAAACTGGATGTTGGCCGCACTGCTTCAAGTGCAACAAGTGCAATGACACTTATCAACCTTGCTTTCAGTCTCACAACTAGAGAAAAAACAGTTTTATCCTTGCTAACGGGAACAACCTTCCCACATAATTCAGACAGATTACAGAATATCCCTTTTCAGGAAAAAGCTAGTAGAACATTTTAAAACAGTCTGCACATGTATGTTTTCTTGACAAAGTCTAATCTCCACTCCAGCTCATCTGTCTGTCAAACAATCCTTTTTAACCCTTATTGACCTAAAGATACCTTTAACTGACCCTCCTTCAAAGGAGAAATTGTATGCGAGTAGTTGTTGTGACTGTTCTTTACAAGTTGTTAACAGTGCTGGCTCTGTACAATGCTATGAATGTTTATCTTTTTATTTGTTTTAAACAAGAAACATCTTTATTAAACCATCACAACATATGCAATCATACATTTATATAAATGAAAACAAACCATATTGACACAATCCTAGTTGCAAGCATTTTACATCACAAACTGTACTGATACACTCCCAGTTTCACACATTATACATGATTTATAATCTACCCAATCTTTCTCACTCAGATATTGCATAGCTCATTTAAGTCCTGCCATCTTTTAAACCTCATTCCTCCCCTGTATGTGTTGTTCCCACAATTCCCATTTTTCCTATGTGGTTTGCTTCTACCTTTTTCTAAATATTTCGATTTCAGTTGTTTATCTATGTTACTATAATGTTATGAATGTTTATTATACCTTATAACATGTTAAAACAAGTGGATTGACTTACATAACATGTAAAAACAAATAGATTTACTTATGTTGTATAAAAACTTCTTTGTATACCTGGGGTATGCTTTACCTTAAATCACTGCAGTTTCTGAGATTTTACCTTAATCACAGCAATTTCTGTAAGTGAGTGACTTAAATTCTCTTGTATATCTGTACCTGAATCTGCACCCAGACTGAGCCTGACAAGAGCCCTCTAACTTATTCACCCACCCAGTCAACAAAGTAAAATAATACATTTGTTAAATGTTCTTAAATAGAAAGTATTCATCAGGCAAGCATTACTGTTTAATTACTGTCTTGATAAAGACTGCAAGAGCCTGCAAAAGCATGGCAGAATACAAAAATGACACACATGTTGTGTGACTGCAGTGCAATAAACCTGTAATACTACTGTTTACTTTGTAGTAATGATTTTGAACAATGTCAGCAGAAGTGTGGCAGAATAGTTTGTGGTGAAAAATTCTGTATGATGTCATCTGAAAGCACTCACAGTGATGTAAAATGTCAATACTTTACAAACCACCTTTCATAGTTTTGCAGTTTGTATATTCCACATGTGGCTGTAAGTGTATCCAGAGTAAAGTGTCAAGAAGACACTTTATGCCATAATATCAAAGCTAACAACAGAACAAACAGTTTTGGTGGTGATACCATTCATCTAGTACCTAAATGTAATGAGATACACATTACGTTTTTCTACCCCATTAGTCTGCTGTGACAGGGCTTGGCTTTACACGCTTCTCACTGACTCCTATTTCATCTGCATAAAACCGTTTATAACAATCTTGTCAAAAAATAATGTGCAGTTAGAAGTGCAAATTTTGGGGTTAAAAATGTTTTCTTTGGTATATGCAAGGTTCAGCAATGTTAGGGTTGTTATAGTGAGAGATGTGGAGGTTGGGGGATGAATTGGGGCTGCTTCCATGCAAAAATGCTTTTAGAAGGTATGTGTGTGTGTGTGTGTGTGTGTGTGTGTGTGTGTGTGTGTGTGTGTGTGTGTGTGTGTGTGTGTGTGTGTGTGTGTGTGCTTTTTTAACTCTCACAGAAGTCGACAAGTATTTTTACATCTTGTTGGGAATTAATTTTGTATTCATTTAAAGTCATGGGCAATTGCTGTATTCAATGTGAAATACAGTCAGAAATTGCTGTCATGATTGTTGAATGAGTACTGTGGTGAAGATTAGATTATGTTGCATAACTTTGATGATTTTTTGACTAGCACTTAAGAGTTTTCAGGATCTTACCATGAGTTAAAAATGTGGTTTTATAAATGGAATATGTCAAAAAACTCTCTGAAAATAGTACTGTAGCTATTTCTGAAGGACAGCTGTTGTCACCTAACAGTTCAGGGATTAGGATTTGTAAAAGAGCATAAAGTGAAGGAGTATTTGCACTGTCATTGCGTGTGTGCCAAATGGACACCTTGTGTTACCCCCCCCCCACACACACACACACACACACACACATACGTGGTTATTTCTTAGCTTTTTTTTTTTTTCATTTCTAGGACCCTTTAATAATACAAATGAAATTTCATGTAATTGCCTAGATTATAGAGTGCTTTCCACCAAAATGCAACTGATTTATAGACCACTGATTAAATTTCATAAGAATTTTTCAGTTGTTACTTCAGGCCCAAATATAGGGATAATACTGCTGGTGCTGGAGAGTTTGCATCTCAGTTTCACTTTGTAGTTGTACACACTGTTACTGAATGTAAAATTGAAGGCAGAAATTATGGACATGAGCTGGTTAGAGTTGGTCACTAACTTGTAAACATATACTTAGCTGTTTCAATTTATAGTCCACAGTGTCACTGCACGTCTATACATACATAATGTTGGGCTGTACAGCTGTCCCTAGAATTACAACTGCCTCACTTTTCTGTTACTTTATTCTTTCTCATTTTCACTGCATTCTGACTTTATTTATTTGTTTTGCCATCGTTTACTCTCTTTTTTTAGGCTGTGCCTGAAGATGGTTACAGTTTTTTTTTTTTCCAAGAGCACTTTAATGCACATAAAAATAAGTAAATTACTTAGCGGACCGGAGTTCCGCTGTGGCGACCCCTAACCGGGAAAAGCCGAAAGACAAACAACAACAACTTTTAAAGGAAAGGACAGGTCAGAAGCTATTTCTGAAGACACCAGTACAACCCAGCAGCAGAACTGGATACATGGACACATGTGCATCAACTTTCTGTGGGCTGTATATTCAATTACATCATTGTATGGTTCAAGTTTTTTTGTTAAATTGCATTCTACCAACTTTTATTTGCCTTAGCAAATGCTATTCTCTGTTGTATAGTTATGTACTCTATGAACTGTATACATTTTCATGTCTCCTATTACAATGGTCAGTATCAATTCTGTATCTTAAACTGGTTTTGCAGAATGCAGTATAATTACACATCCTTGACTCTGTAATACTGTATATTCTGTGCATTGCAAATGTTTCTGGCTGCAACTTACACTTTGTGTTGAATATTATGATTTAAAAGGTTCTGTGGGCCAGCCCAGCAACTCAAATAATGTAGTTAGTGAATGTCCATTCATCCATCCATCCATCCATCCAGAACCACCCTTTCCCCATTTTTGCAGATGGGGTCAGGGTGTTACATCAGCAGTGCCCATCATAAAATAATTTAATTTAAATAAATGAATGAATTAAAATAAATAAACAAATAGCTCATTATAAAAATGTTGGTACTCGAAATGCCAAGCGCCAAAAAGCTGACCCCCCACCCCCCGAAAACACAGGAGAAGAACAAATCTCGAAAATCACTCTTCTCATAAAAGCTTCTTTTTGCTTGGGGACAAGCCTTACCTGCACCCACCCATAGGGGAGGGAACCCCTGAAGTTATATATACCAACTCTGAGATCGCCATACCTTGGAGAAAAGGGAATATTCCAAGAAATGGCATTTCAGACTTTGTTAGTCCTTTTGGACATTGTCCTCCGCATTTCAGGACTCAATCTAGAGTGTCCCGACATCTCAAATGGAATACTAAATGAACACATAAAAGGGAGCAAAATGGAATCTAATGTGGGGTACGTTTGTTGCTAAAGCAGATATGCTGTAAGTTGAGGATTGGGTGTTTCTAGACAGTCTCTCCAAAACAAGCATTTGATGTGCACATAGTTAGTGGGTTAGTTTTACCTTGTATATGAATCAACTGATACAGTGAGTTACTCGGCAGCTGCAAACTTTTTGATGTGGCAGCAGGAAAATGAAAGCTGCAGCAGAGCATATCGATTATCCAAGTAAAGAAATGGCGACGTACAATCACTCGTCCTTCCTGATGCTGTAAGGCACCGTTCCGTCATTTATGATCCTCCTGGTGTGACTGATGGCATACTTAGGAGCTGTTGTCTCTTTTTTTTGCTTAATAGTTTTGGTGTGTTCCTTATACGACTTGTGTTTTTCTGACAAATCACTGAGGATTGAAGTCACTAAATAATGACATAAAGTTGACTTTCAGACTTCATATCCTTTAGAAAAATGCGTGCTAACTCAAATCCTTTTATTCTATCTACTTTCTAAGTTTATAAGAGCAATATTTAAAATCTGTCCCTATTTTTGGGCCTTTGCTCCCCCCCCCATTGTTTTAGGTTTTGTCCAGATTTCTTGCACTAAGAGGTTGAGAGGTAAGCTTCTGCTATGCATCTTCATTGTGAAGTGTTTGCATCACAGCGTGTTATGATGTACATAAATGATGATATGATGTGCACTTTTCAGGTTTGTTCCCGCTTTTCTTCACTGTGGTGTGACTGTGGAGTTTGGATATCTAATGTGAGGGGGCACAGAAGGATTTGTCCCCCTGTAAAAAAAAATTTTTTTTTCTATTTTTAAAGGTTTTACAACTCACTGTTTTTGAAATTAAATTTTTGGTAAATGTCAAGCCAAAAAAGAATCGTTGATTGGTTATAGGTAAACTATGACAGATATTTAGCACATCTGCAGGAAGTAAAATAATAGATAGTGTAATACATAATATAAGCTGCAACAATTTGAAGAGAGACTATATATTTAAATATTTGTAGTAGATACATATAGTAGATTATAATGCATTTTTTAAACAGATAATGTCATTTGTTAAATTAACCTAGAGAGCGAGATACCTTGCTCAGCATTGGCGTATGTTATGAAGTGCATGGAAAGGCAGATGCCCGTGGTATCTAACTGCCAGTCTAAAAACAAGCGATACCTTTCTAATTTGGAACCTTGTTTGGGCTGTCTGTTCTCTTCTGTCGCTGCAGTGTCCTTACTGGTTTAATTTCCTCCTCATGTTTGTTTAGATAATATATGCCAAAAACAGATTAAGTAAGTAATTTTGTAAAAGATATTGGGTCCCAATCTGAGTTGTTGTTAATCTAATTCTGAGACTGGTACAGTTAGGAGCATATTGAGATGAGCCTAATATCTTTTGCATGTAAATTCTGCCTACGAGAGATAAAATATCAGATTATTTTACTCTTAGTTTTGTAGCTAGCTAGTCCAGGTAGGAAATATTTCCTTTTATGAATGAATTGAGACTACAGCCAATTTTATATCTTCTACAGGGTTCAGAATATATAGAGGCAAGACTGTAGACTTCAAACCCATGTCTACGACTTTAAGCCCTACTGTGGCAGACTATTTCTTTAATAAGGCAGGTTGTGAGAACTTATAAAATGGACCAAACTGAGAACCAAAGACAAAGGAAATCATGTTCATTGCATATGACTGGTGACGAGGAACACCAGGACACACACTATGACCCACATTCACACCATTTAATCCTTTTGTTTCTCAACTGTCTTCTACATTTAGAGGTCTCTTTAACAATCCAAAAAAATAAAAATTTATGTCAACACACATTTTTGTCTGTATGTGTGTTTCTGTGCACGTGTTATAAGAAGGTAGGAACTGTTGGATTAAATCTACAACTACAGATATCACACTCCTTCATATCAAAGTTCATACAAACAGACACGGTCACATACTTTTTTGTTTTCTTTTCTTTTTGATTCATAGGTAGGTACTAGGCTATCGGTCCTAGGGCCTATACAAGCCTAGCCAAAAAGGTACCCTGGCTTTCGCCACACAAGAAAATTATTTTCCTGTGCCCTTGTCGAGCAGAGCCACAGAGGTGATCCCGGGGTGAATTTCCTATTTCCCATCCAGTCATCAAGATTTTCTTGAAGAGTGCTAATGAGGAGCTTTGTTTGATATAGATATGTAGTTTGTTTCAGAGTATGGGAAGTCTCTGGGACAGGAATCTATCCCTCCAGCATGTTCTGTTTATTGTGGTGACAAGGTTTAGGTCCCTAGAGCATGTAGCTCAGAGGGATTGGGAATTCTTTAAGTGGAGCATGTCCAACAGCTCTGGGTTTGACATAGCTTTGTATGTTAGGCAGAGATCGCCTCGGAGCAGGCGATATGTGACAGAGTAAAGCTGGAGTTTTTTGAGACGGCCTGCATAGGGCATCTGTTTGAGGCTGGTAATCCTCTTTGTGAGGTATTTCTGCTGCATTTCCAGTTGTTGTAAATGTCTTGTGAAGTACATACCAAAAGGGGCGTTGTACTCTATAATGGGTCTAATGAGTGACGAGTAGAGGGGAACAATGACCTCTTTTTTCCTGGATGAGAAACCTTTTGTGATGAGGTGTGCCATGTAGAAGGATTTCCTGACTACTGTAGCGATGTGATTATCAAAGGAGAGACTACTGTCTACCTGTGTCCCAAGGTCTCTTATCACACTTTCGGTGTTAAGTAGACTACCACCTATGTGGAAGCTCATGGGTACAGCGTTTTTACCAAAGGGGATGACAATGCACTTTTTGGCATTGAGCTTGAGGCTATGGCTTTGACACCAGGCATCTGTCTCAGTGAGGCCCTTTTATAGGATGTCCACATCGTTAGGAGTTTCAGTTATGACTCCTAGTTTGCAGTCATCTGCGAATTTCGTTAGCCAAAGACCTTCTGTGTTAGCCTCTAGTTCAGAAAAGTAGATACCAAACAGGAAAGGAACCAGGACTGAACCCTGTGGTACTCCACTTGTCACTGGTCTGAAGTCGGATTTGCTACTTTCACAGTGTGGGTTCTGTCAGTGAGCCAGTTGGCAACCCATCTTGTGACATAGGGATATATACCTAGTTTAGTGAGTTTATCTATAATTCCAGAGTGGGGGGTGGTGTCAACAGCCTTGGCGAGATCTAGATAGGTTGTGTGAACCAGCTTACCCTTATCTACAGCTGTGGTGACTGCTTCAAAGAAGTCAATCAGGTTTAGGAGACATGATCTGCCTTTTACAAACCTGAACTGGTTGGGGTCCAGAGTTTGGAGATTACCAATGTCTTTGTTTATAAGTTTCATGATGATACATTCCATGGCCTTGCAGACCAGGCTCATTAGGCTAATGGGGCGGTAGTTCCCGGGGTCCGTGGTGGCTCCCCCTTTGTGGAGTGGGATAACCATTGCTGTGCACCATTCACTGGGCACAAAGCTTGAGGTGAGGCTATTATTAAACATGGTGCTTAGGTGGGGTGCCAGTTCATTCTATAGTTCATGTAGAACACAGCTTGGGATGTTGTCAGTTTCCATGGATGCTGTGTTCTTGGCTTTGGAGAGTGTGGTTTTTACCTGTGCAGCCGTGATTACAGGAAAGGGTTATTTTAAAATCCATCAAATTGTTTAAAATAATGTGAAATAATGTATTCTTTTACAGTCTCTTTTTTGAGTTTGTGTGTGTATGTGTTTAGAGTAGTATATTGCTATCAATACAATGTAAAAAGCTTGTTTTTCAAGACTTCCCTACAGCACTTAGATGATGTTGTTGCTAAGTATCTGTAAATGAAAAGGCAAAACAGCAGTGTCAGGCTTGAAAATAATTACACTGAATTAATAGCTGCTCTCATCTCAGCAAGAAGGAATATGTTGTGTGGATGTTAGGCCCACCTCATATCTCGCCAACCATTTGTCTTAGTTTTATAGTAATGGGAATTCCACATGTCGAAAGTATAAACATAATTTGAACTAGAAGCTAGGGGTTCCTTTTCATCTGGAACGTCACTTAACATGTCAACACTATACAGATGTCTGTAATAATTTTTTTCTGGTTATTTCCAGTTCTTCCAAAAAACTGTTGTTATCACTGTTATCTTGCTGTGCTCACACTGTGTTCTTCCTCCAGAGTACTATCTGGTCAGACCCAACCCCTCTACTATTGTATACACTTTTCCATCTCAAAATTCACACCGTACATTGCTGTATTTTTTGTCATTCTGTGTGCAGTGGGCTTTTTTTTTTGTCATTAACTAAGTGCTTAGATCAGGAATGCGAATGTGTGTGTCTCTGTATGTACGGATTCAGTTTAGAAGCTCGAAATCCTGAAATACCGAATTTCAGAATTTCGTGTCCATAAAGTGGAAACCTGAAAAGCACGAAAACCCAGAACTGCCAAATTCAAAATCTCACATATCAGAGATGTTGAACTAGTGCTTCTGGCATAAACATACACACACCTTTCTCCCCACACACAAACACACACACTGTCCTACATAAAAGCAGGGGGGGCAAGTGCCCCTGCACCCCCCCATGTGAGGGGCTGCACCCCCCCACATAAATATACTAACTCCAAGGTCGCACTACATACACAAACACACAAAACACCACGACACAAGCTACATTCCCCTCGCACACACACATCACATTAACAAAACACACTAACACACACTACAGCTCCTACCCAAAACCCTTAAAACATAAACACTTGCCTGAATCCATAACCGCAGCGCAACACCAGAAGAGCTAATTCAACATCTCCAATATGCGAGATTTTGAATTTCAGGCTTCTGGGTTTATGGGCTCGATATTCTG
Source organism: Protopterus annectens (assembly GCF_019279795.1). Classification (NCBI taxonomy): domain Eukaryota; kingdom Metazoa; phylum Chordata; order Ceratodontiformes; family Protopteridae; genus Protopterus; species Protopterus annectens. The sequence goes on along the minus strand of NC_056746.1, from coordinate 127,164,814 downwards.
AAATTCGATATTTCAGGATTTCTAGCTTCTGAAGGGAACCCATATGTACATGTTAGTGCATACACACACACACACACACACACACACACACACACACACACACACATACAAAATATATATGTGTATAATGTAAACTGATACACTTTCATTTCATGTCGGCACATTGATTGCATACGTTATTGAAAGAAAACCTCAGTGAAACTACTCTAATAGCAAAAGAAAACCATGCAAGTTTCTCTTGCTTTCAGGAAATGAAAAATAACACCCACATCCCACCTTACTCGTATGTTGCAACTCTAACCCCAACCCCATACTTTTTATTACTAAAATCCCTTTACCCTAATAGTACCACTGTTCAGACCGAGTGTGTCTGAATTTTGTAGTCCATTCTATTTGTTTATTTTTTGCCAGTCAGAAAAGGAGACTGTTAGTTTTGGAATTTTGGTTTCAGGTAAATGAGCTATTGATGTGGAATGACTGATGTAAGGTGTATTCATGTTTTTCCTCATTAACATTTCATATTATGTTCTCTTTTTTTTTAATTAATTAATTAATTAATTAATTAATTAATTTTTTAATTTTACCTTTTGTTGAGTAGGTTAGTCCCTGTAGGCCAGTGTTCTCTTTTTAGGTATTCTTTCGAATGGGGTAATGTTTTATATACACACACATATATACATATCTTTCAGAAGATTAAAGTTTCAGAAAGTTGAACTTCATATGGTCGAGACCATATGATTGACTTTCCAAAATGTCAAACAAGACAAGAACAACAAAAATGAATGTTTGTTTTTGCAAGGAGGCAAGACCCCATACACTCCCAGTGTGGGGGGTTGTGACTCCTACGCAAACTGCATATTATATGCAACAACTCCAAGATTGCATTACAGTGGGGAAAAGGGTACATTCCCAGATCTCCATATAAAACCTTTGATGTTTTGGAAAGTCAGTCATATGGTCTCAAACATATGAAGTTCAACGTTCTGAAACTTTGATCAGAAATTTCATGCTAATGCAAAACCTGTAATTGTATCAACTTTCTAAGTTTGTATGAGCAATATTTAAAAAATGTTCTTATTTTTAGACCTCTGGCCCACTTTTATTTATAGCTTTGTTCAGATTTTTTGCTCTAAGAGTTTGAGAGGTGTGCTGTAAATACTACCCTTTTCTGGTCCAGCATCAGGAATGTTATTAGTACTCTATGGTATCTATCATCCCATGGTGTCTAACATCCCATAACCATAAGGCTTCACCCCAGCTAAGTGGAGGACAGCCAGTGTCATCTGGTTTCACAAAGGTGGAGCATCCAATGATTCGGGGAATTATAGCCCCATCAGCCTGATCTGCAAGGCCATGGAATGGATTATCATGAACCTCCATTAACAAGGGTATTGGCAACCTCGAAACACTCTATCCCACACAGTTTGGCTTCATGAAGGGGAGGTCATGTCTGTTAAATTTGGTTGACTTCTTTGAGGCAGTCATCAAAGCCATGTAGGAAGGGAAGACAGTGCACACCACCTACCTCAACCAGGCCAAAGCCTTCAACACTGTTCCCCACTCGGGCTTAATAGATAAACTCTCTCAACTAGGCATCAATCTGTATTTTACCAGATGGTAAGCAAACTAGCTCACTGATAGAACCCACCTAATCAAAATAGGGGGAAGCCACATCAAGCAGTAGACCTGTAACGAGTGGCATACCCCATGGTTTGGTCTTGGGACCTCTGTTATTTGGGATATACTTTTCAGAGGTGTAGGCCAAAACCAGTGGGCTATGGCTGACCAAGTTTGCAGATGACTGCAAGCTGGGCACTGTCATCAATTCCCCTAGTGATGTGGACATCCTCCAAGAGGGTCTCAACAAAACAAATGACTGGTGCCAGAATCATGGCCTCAAGCTGAATACCCCAAAAATGCATCATCATTCCCTTTGGGGAGAGTGATGTCCCCACAAATTCTCACATTAATAACAACATCCTAAGTATGCAATTAGTCATGAGAGATTTGGGCACCCAGGTTGATAGCAACCTGACTTTTGACCACCATATTGCTTCTGTTGTATCTCGTCCAGCAACAAGGAGGTCATAACACCCCTGTATTCTTCCCTTATAAGGCCAATTATTGAGTACAATGCCCCATTCAGCATATACCTTGCAAAGCACATGCAGCAGCTGGAGAGACCACAGAGGTTCCTCACTAGGAGAATCCAGGGCCTCAGGCATCTACCCTACACAGGCTAAAAGCCCTGTCCCTCTACCTGTCTCATACAGACTCCTCAAATGTGAACTCTGTCTGGCATACAAAGCGATCTCAGACCCCGTCTTCATGGGACTGCTGCATATCCACAAGTCAAGCTCTACTTAAGTAACCCACACGCATGATGTCAACCTGGTCTGTGACATCAATAGGACTTGTTGGCGGGACAGATTTGTGTCCCAGAGACTCCCCCTTCTGTGGAATAGACTTTCTCTCCACGTCAAGCAGAGTACCTCATTACCCCTTTTTAGACACAACCTGAATAACTGGATGGGGAACAGAAAATACATCCCTGGGATTCCATCTGTGTCCCTGCTGGACAGAGGCATTGGGTGCTGACTTGTCTAAACATGAGCTAAACTCTTGGCTAGGTTTATAAGGGCCTCGGGGCCAATAGCCTAGTAACTTCCTATGATCCTAAGAGTGCAGCCCATAGACATAATCGTACCTCACTACAGTTTGCTGTTACTAACGTGTAGCAAGGAGCCATTCTGCTGCCTTTGGTTGCTACAGGCATAGTTAATTGATTGACTTACTGACTGGCTTACAAATTACGAACTTTGCTTCAAAGGGACATTCGTAGAGATTCTGTGTCGATTAAGTTATTCTGTGCATACATCTCTGTACTGTGCATACAGAGGAAAGGAGTGGGTCATTAATTTTGATGCTTATTACACACGTGACTTATTTCAAGCATCAGTATGAAACATTTTGAAAATGCATCATATGAAGGTGAGTGAGTTCAGGCTTGTAACCTTTTCAGGTGCCAAAAGTGGGACAATTTTTTTGTGAAAACATACAATACAAAATATTGCACTTCACCCTTTTTCCCCAAAATAAAGGCTCACTGTTGTAGAATTTGATCTTACTCATAACATTAACATGTTTCGGGTAAAAATAATAGTTGTATGCAACTGTAATAGGAACCTTGGGAAACATATTTTTCCTAATGTCTCTGGTGGTAACCTGAGTTGCATTACACAGCGGTGTGACACACACACACACACACACACACACACACACACACACACACACACACACACACACACACACACACACACACACACACACACACATACAGAGCAGGACACACAGATTGAATGGCGAAGTTTAGGAAGAGTAGGGGTAACAGTTTGTAAGATAAGATGAGTAAGCATTGATGTAAACTGTCAGGCTAGTAAAAAAGGGAACTGCAATTGTAATCAAGTTGCAACATTTCCCAAGAAAAACAGACTCAAACTGGTTGGGTTTGAAGTCAAAGATTTTAACCAGGTATTCAGTCTGCAGTCATTTTTGTTTTTTGCTGAGTATGTCTGACTAGCAAAGTGCCAGCAAAATAAGTGCCAGCAAAATAGATAATTAAATGCATTCATAATATTCTTCACCCTACAACTATGTACGTGTTGGAGTGCATTACTGTAGTGAGCTAGCAGCTGACAAAATTAATTGCGTTTGTGTGTAGGCCAGCAGTGGGAAACAATTGAGAAAATGTATACATTTCAGTTGGAAAGAGAAGAGCGGATGGGGATAAATATACAGTGTGGATTGGGCTCTTCTGTTCCATTAAAGTAAACTTTTTATTAGTTAATCATAGACCATGTGCAAAAACTGTTAAATCTGATGTTCATCGTGTTACCCTGCTGCAGTCATCACACTTGGGTTATCCTGCCGTCAGGCGGTCCTGCAGTCGGCCTGAGTTCCAAAGTCTTGGTCCGGCATCGGTTGCTGTCGCTTCTTCCCTGACATCAGTGCACCAGGGGTATATAAGAGGCATCCAACGCCATTTTCCCCAGTCTTTCTTGCCGCACGGTGCCCGAAGCAGAAGCAGTTCACAAGTGCCGGTCGGCCGACACCTGAGATTTTCGAATCGAATTTCAGTCCGAAGTCTTCAATAAAGCTAAGTACCCCATTGGGGAACCTTTTCTTGCCTCAGTCAGATGTCAGAAAAAGTTAACAATTGCATTTCTTGTGGGAAGCAAATACCTCATAAGGACTTCCATTCTTATTGTATTCCTTGCCTAGGCCCAGACCACGACATCACAGGCTGTCGGTTTTGTGCTAGGTTTAATAAACGAACTGTCAAACGCCATTTTGACTTCGCACGACATTACTTTGGTAGGAAATTTAATTATATCATGCCGTCGGAGCAGCCGACGACCGGCATGCATAAAAAATGCAAGGATAAGGACAGGCAGCCTAGGAACAAGCCAGATTCCGAGGCCTCTGCTGGGCCTGTCGCTGGTTCTCCGGTTTTCAGTGAGGTGCCTACGCAGCCCCTGACGACCGCAGAATTGGAACCCCAGACAGCTGCGGAATCTCAAGCGGAGTGCACTAGGCCGTCGCAGCCATCTTCATTAGGCCCTTCCGACACCAGAGCAGAAGGAGATCCCGGTGCAGTAGAAACACCTTCAGTTGCAGAAGGTGTCTTCAGACCAACTACACTCACCATTAAATCTTATGCTAAGCTTAAAACTCCATTAAAACCAAAAAAAACTGTACATCAGTCTACAGTTCAAGGCCCCATGCCTAAGAAACAGATACTTAAGATGGCTGAAGATTTGATTACCCTTATCAGGGGTTCCCATCCCCCTCCAGATAAAAGACCAAGACAAGAGGAGGATTATGCATCATCTGATCAGGTTTTAATTTCATCAGATTCGTCTGAGGAACAGGATTACACTTTTCCCCCTTATGAAGATTCTGATGCTGAAGACTCTATTCCCTCAGCATCTCCCCCTGAAGACTACTCCTTTGGGGAAACTTTACATACCATGAGGGAACATTTCCACTGGGAAGACCAGGATTACTCAGATTCTAAGAAAAGGCTCCGAGATTTCCTTTTACTACCCCAGCACAGACCATTTGCTATCCCTCCCATGTTAGACATTGTGGATGATGTTTACTTAGAATCTAGCCTTAACGCAGACTCTCTACCTCCTGCTCCAGCCAAACCAGATAGGCACTACAGAGTACCTGACTCGCACAAATTCCTTTATAAAAGCCCTGTGGCTGACCCAGAAACAATTTCCCAGGGTCCCAAAGGGACTAAGGCTTCTATGGCTAAAAATCCTGTGCCCTCTGAAAGAGATTCCAGAGCCCTAGATAGATGGAGAAAGAAGATATACACCTCAGCTACTCTGGCTATGAGAGCATTAAATTGTCAGTTTCACATGCTGAAATATCAGCAATTCCTAATGTCTCAATTAAAACAAAAAATGAGCACACATTCTGAACAGTCTGAATTCAAGGAAATGCAGGATCTGTTGCATGCAGCTGAACAGGTGGGCAAACATACTTTACAATGTGGATTTGATTCATTGGAAGCTTCCTGTAGAGCAGCTGTTACTGCGTCTGTCATATGTAGACATGCTTGGTTAAAAGAACAAACCCTACCTGATCATGTTAAAGCAAAATTATTGGATGCACCTTTACAGCAAGATGTATTATTTGGTGTCAAAGCAGAAGAGGTTTTAAAGAAAATGGAGGATAAGGCAAAGTCTATGCAGACAGTCAAGGATTTTTTACAGGTACAACCCCCTCGTTTCAGCAGAAATTGGCCAACAAAAAATTGGTCCTTTCCAGCTTCTGACAGATCACAGAGGGGCAAATGCAGACGCCCAAGAGGCAGAGGTCAGTCACAAGGCCCTTACAAACCTCGCCAATGGGGTACTGCTACCCAGAAAGGAGGAGAAGACAGGCCCCAAGCTAGCAGAAGACAAACACAATGACTCAACCCTCAAACTATCAAGAAAATCTCTCTTGGCAGCTCCCTTGGGAGGAAAATTAGCACTTTTGCAGACAACTGGCACATCATCACAAAAGACAAATGGGTCCTAAACATTGTCTCGCAAGGATACAGATTCCACTTTCATACCATGCCATGGATAAAAGGAATGCCAAACCTGCCACCAAATCAATGGGCAGAGGCACAAAAACAAATTACAGCTCTCACGGACATGAGAGCCATTCAACAGATATCTACACAGGAGCAAGGACAAGGATTTTACTCAAGACTCTTTCTAGTCCCAAGAAAAGACAAAGCATGGAGACCCATTCTGGATCTTTCAATTCTGAACACCTATCTACAAGTACCAAAATTAAAGATGCTAACACTACAGCAGCTTCTTCCCATGCTGGGCAAGAATGCTTGGCTAGTAACGTTGGACCTCCAGGAGGCATACCTGCATGTCCCTATCAGGCAAAATTGCAGAAGATACCTCCGCTTCATTGTAGGTTCAACCCATTATCAATTCTCTGCACTGCCCTTTGGCTTATCTACTGCGCCCAGGGTCTTCACAAAATGCCTGGCACCAGTAATTGCATACTGCAGACAAAGAGGAATTCAAATATACCCATACCTGGATGACTGCCTTATTCAAGCAGAAAGCAAGGACATTCTTTTAAAGCATCTGGCATTTGTCAAACACCTTCTAAGTTGCCTAGGGTACACAGTAAACGAAAATAAATCAAAACTAGTGCCCTCACAAAACATAATATTCCTGGGTGCCAGCTTGAATACAATGGCCCAGATGGCTTATCTCACGCCAGACAAGCAACAACAGCTGATTCAATACTTCAAAATAATGGCAACAAAGACCCAACTCCCTGCAAGAAAAATTCTGCAGGCCTTGGGATTCATGGCATCTTGCATACTACTAATACCATTTGCAAAACTGCATATGAAGAAATTACAATGGTACCTGAAAAGCGTATGTATGGACTCAGCACAGCCACAGCTTGAAAACTCATTCCCTGCCTTCAACAGGAGTTTCTGTGGTGGGCACAGGCATGTCACCTCAACAAGGGTCAGCCTTTCACCTTACCCACAGCCAGGCAAACTATGACAACAGATGCATCGGACTATGCCTGGGTAGCACAAATGACAGGACAGTGCATTCAGGGCAAATGGACTACAGATCAAAGGCATCTGCATATCAATCAAAAAGAAATGCTAGCAGTACAGAATGCCCTAACAGCTTTCAAGGACCTCTTACACCCAGGACAACTAATAATAAAGACGGACAATACCACAGTAATGTGGTACATAAACAAGCAAGGGGGCACACATTCCTACCCTCTATGCAGGCAAGCAATGACCTTGTGGAACACAGCACTGTCTTACCAAGTTCAATTACAAGCACAATTCCTGCCAGGAAAGAAAAACACATTGGCAGACAACCTAAGCAGAAACATCATGGATCCCCATGAGTGGAAACTAGATCCACAAGTATTTGCAATGATAACTCAAAAATGGGGACGCCCAGACATAGATCTGTTTGCCAACCCCCAAAACTACCAACTTCAAAAATTTTGCACAAGGACATTCCATCCACAAGCTTGGAAAGTGGATGCCCTCTCATTCAGTTGGAAAACATTAACAGTGTATGCCTTTCCTCCACTGCCTCTTCTAGCAAAGGTACTGCTGAAAGTCAGATTAGAGAGGCCACAAATGATACTCATTGCACCAGACTGGCCATGCCAGCACTGGTATCCAATTCTAAGGAACATGGCCCACAGCCCACCATGGATTTTACCACAAATTCCTCACCTGCTCACCCAGTGAGACAATCAGATTCTACACAGCCAGCTTCAGACTTTAAACCTGGCTGCATGGCAAATTACCTAAACAACCAGCCAACACCTCTATCCAAAGCTGTTATGGATGTCATTTTGGAGGCCAGGAGGCCCAGCACCAGGGAAACCTATTCAGACAAATGGAAAATATTTTGTGCCTGAAACCAGGCTAAAGGCCAAAATCCCCTTGATCCAAACATTCCTCAGATTCTACAATATTTAACTGAGATGTCGCACAAAGGACTTTCCTTTTCATCTATTAAGATCCACTCCTCAGCAATTTCAGCTCATTACAATGCGGATCCTCCTTTATTTTCACATCCACTCCTGAGACAGTACCTCAGTGGGGCTAAGAACATAAGACTGCCCAGGAGAGCACCAACACCTACTTGGGATCTCAACTTTGTTATGGAAAAGCTTACACTGCTGCCCTTTGAACCAGCTTTTTCAGCTGATTTAAAATTTCTTTCATGGAAAACTGCCCTGCTACTAGCAATAACCTCAGCTAGAAGAGTCTCAGAGCTACAGGCACTAATGGCAGTGGAGCCTTTCCTCATTTTTTATCAAGACAGAGTTTCTCTACGAACTAACCCTTCCTTTATGCCAAAGGTGCTATCCAGTGAGGCCCTAAACCAAACCATTCATTTGCCCACCTTTTTCCCAAATCCCCAGAACAAAGGAGAAAGACTCCTGCACTCTTTGGACATTCACAGGCAATTACGTTACTACTTGGATAAAACTAAGGCTTTCGGAAAATCTGACCAGCTCTTTGTAGCCTATGCTGCAGGATCACAAGGAAAAGCTATCTCAAAACAGACCATTTCAAAATGGATAGGACATTGCATACGTTTCTGCTACACACACCATGGGAAACCAGTACCTGCTAACATTAGGTCCCACTCCACCAGGGCTACAGCTACATCAACAGCCTTTCTTAGGGGAGTGCCAACCAAGGATATTCTGGAAGCTGCAACTTGGAGTTCAGTGCACACCTTCACCAAACACTATCACTTGCCTCTATATTCTAAGACTAGAGCTGGTTTTGCCACTGCAGTTTTGCAGGGCCTACAAGCTTCTTCTAACCCTGTTTAACTCTACCACCCATCCTTAGCTTTGGGATTCAACCCAAGTGTGATGACTGCAGCAGGGTAACACAGTGAACAAAGTACAGTTTTGTACCTACCATAAATGTAGATGTTTGAGTGTTCACCCTGCTGCAGTCCAGGTTACCCTCCCTCCATCCCCTCTGAACTAGCTGGACTTATCTATACCACTCTATCCTATACAACCTCTGTGGTGTATTTGCTTGTGCCTGAAGGTATTGTTTTATTTTTTATATGTATTTTTTTATATAGCTATATATATATATATATATATATATATATATATATATATATATATATATATATATATATAGCCTACCTATTGGGGGCACCTGTCATCTGGAGCAAGAAAAACTGAAGAAAATGGCATCAGATGCTTCTTGTATACCCCTGGCGCACTGACATCATGGAAGAAGCAACAGCAACCGACGCCAGACCAAGACTTTGGAACTCAGACCGACTGCGGGGACCGCCTGACGGCAGGATAACCCAAGTGTGATGACTGCAGCAGGGTTGAACACTCAAACATCTACATTTATGATAGGTACAAAACTGTACTTTACTGTGGCAGGCATCACTTCTGTTAGCATGTGAAAACGTTTGGTCCCTTCTCCCTCACAGAATAACTGTTGTATTCTCAGTTTACAACTATAATTCTTGCATATTCAATGCTAGTTTAATAACATACATGTTGCTGGAAAACACTGTGCATTTTATCAACTCCCATTTTTATTTTTAATATCTTTATTGAATTATCACTCAAGAGATAGCCAAACATACATTTCTATAAAAGAAAACAAATCCTGTTGAAAGACATTGCGTACATGCATTTATACAATTATCAGCAATCTGGCATTACACCATTTGCTCAACACCTCATTCCTCCTTTAAAACATTATTCTACATGTTCCCACAATTTCAATTTTTTTCCTATGTAATCTACTCCAACCCTTTCCTGAAGGACATCATAATTAATGTCCAGTTCAGCTTGGTACTAACTGCAACATACAATGCTATGTTCTAGCTTCCCAATGGCAAGCAATCTATAATTTTTGTTTGAAAAACTTTGAATCATACCACATAGATATGTGATAGAATGGATTCCTGTCACTTTATCAAAGCTCCAAAACTCTGACGACCATATGGCCGAGACCATATGTCCGAAGTTTTGGAATTTCAATACAATAAGAAAACACAAAAATAAAATAAAACAACTTACCATTACATTTTTGCAGGGGTCAAGCCACCTTGCACCCCCCCCCCCTACAACCCTGCTACTTAAATATACCAACTCTGAGCTCACACTACAGCGAGGAAAATGGCAAATTCTGAGTTCCGCGCTATACGGCGATCTCGATGGAAAGTGTTCAGAGTTCCAAAACTACGGGCATATGGTCTTCAGGGTTTCCGAACTTCGGTAAAGTGATAGGGATCTGATAGAATAAGCCACTGACACAAATTTGGGAAGAACATTCATTTATTAAAATTTCATTGTTGTGTAGGATAAGTTCAAGTGGATTGTAACAAACTGTACTTTAATCTCGCTGTTTTATATACAATTATTGTACACTTCCTTTTTTGGCCTTGCAGAAATTTAAAGAAATGTAAATACATTAACGACAGCATAAAGACATATTCAAGTTCCATACATGTCTGAAAATCCTCTAGTCAGTTTCTTATCCCATCCCTCATCTGACAATTAAAAAAAATGTTGAAGTTATTAACTGCAAGGAAGAAGCTGTAGGCTTGAGGTGGGTTTAAGCTTTTTGTGAATTATAAATATGGTGGAAGCATGCAATCCTTGAATGACTTATGTTATGTGGTCACTGGTTACTAACTGTTTAAGGCTTGTAACATTTAATATGGTAATTGCTTGGCAATTGCTTTTACAATTGTTTTATGCTGATAATTTAGTCATGCATATTACACTGTCAATATAGTTGCACCTCACAGCACAGCATGGATAATGATATACTGGGTTATATGTCAGAGAACATTTATTTGTTTATTTGTGTACAGTTTGTTAACTGGGGAGGTAAGTTGGTCTATTGACCATTTTCAGTCATGGCTTAGGTGATTAAAAGTTAGCAGAAGTACATCTGAGCAGAATATAGAGAAGTCATAGATAACAGAAATTAGAAAGTTAATAAGATAAGAAATAAACATAAATTAAAAGAATATTCATAAGGCAAATACAATGGCATACAGAAAGGATAACTTGAGTATAAAACAAGGAATAGTCAATTACAAATTGTGTAAAGCTTATATAGGATATGAATAACTTTAATACAAAACAAGAAATGGTGAACTTTGTATAACTTTAACTTATGCACTTGTTGGAATATAGTAAAGGATTCACAGTGATCCTCTATACTTTGTATAACGTTAACTTATGCACTTGGAATATAGTAATGGATTCACAGTGATTCTCTGTACTTTGTATAACGTTAACTTATGCACTTGTTGGAATATAGTAACGGATTCACAGTAATTCTCTATACTTTGTATAACGTTAACTTATGCACTTGTTGGAATATAGTAATGGATTCACAGTGATTCTCTATACTTTGTATAACGTTAACTTCTGCACTTGTTGGAATATAGTAACAGATTCACAGTAATTCTTTATACTTTGTATAACGTTAACTTATGCACTTGGAATATAGTAATGGATTCACAGTGATTCTCTATACTTTGCATAATGTTAACTTCTGCACTTGTTGGAATATAGTAATGGATTCACAGTAATTCTTTATACTTTGTATAACGTTAACTTATGCACTTGTTTGAATATAGTAATGGATTCACAGTGATTCTCTATACTTTGTATAACGTTAACTTATGCACTTGTTGGAATATAGTAATGGATTCACAGTGATTCTCTATACTTTGTATAACGTTAACTTATGCACTTGTTGGAATATAGTAATGGATTCACAGTGATTCTCTATACTTTGTATAACGTTAACTTCTGCACTTGTTGGAATATAGTAATGGATTCACAGTGATTCTCTATACTTTCCACACAAATTGTGGTCTGTCCATTTCTCTTTTTTCCTGATTGTGTTATTTGTATTTTGTCTTTTGCTTTTTTGCACTTTCTGCTGCTATATCTTCATGTATTAGAACGTTTACTATGTTAGGATCTGATGATGCCAATAAATATGTATGTAATCTCAAAAATCACCAACCTGTATGTCAATTTCAAGGAGGACCATTCCTTCATCAGACCGAGGGATGTATAATCTTGGCAAACACTGGTTCTTGTACATTACTTGATGAACATGAATCAGTTTTTCTGTTTATCTATGAAGCTTATCCTGCTTTCTGTAGGACCCATTGATCACTCCAAAGCTGTAAGTTAATTTACAACTTCAACTTTATGACCAGAAATAATGACATCCAGGGTTAAATTACTTGTGCTGAGCTGTTTTTGCAGTTGTTCATTTCAAATTGCTTCTACCTCATCTATTCACAGATATTTATACATTCCGTCTTCTTCCATTTCCTCTAAATCACATTTCTCCAAGTTGTATAGTTTAACGCTCTTGCTTTCCTCTTTCAAATGTTGCCTCCGTACATTTGTTGAGACCAAATGACATTCTTATGTCATCTGAGAAGTGACTTCTGTGTGTTCTATTAGTTGTTTATCCAACAATCGCTACAGTTTTAGATCATCCACAAAAAGTAGATTTTCATAGTTCTGACTGAATTATTTAGTCCATTAAGTGAACAACGTAATGGAATGAGGATAAGATGAAACAGTAATGGTGACAACAAATCACTCGTGAAAGTTACACACTGAATTCTTATACTCTGGATAGTCATTTTTTTTGGGGGGGGTGTGTTTTAAAATTTATTTGCCACTTTTTCATAGTAGATGCAATCAAATGTATCAATTTGCAGTTGGTCTTGTACATTGTACTGAGATTCCTGTTTTTTTTTTTTTTTTTTTTTATCTATCATGGCATGGCCATTGTTTGTGATAAACAACTTCTCAAGTACAGTATGGCTTGTGTTATGTTATGTTATACAGTAAGTCACGGTACAGTATGACCAGTGTCTATAATGGGCTACATGTTGCAGTACAACACAACCTGAGTATGTCACTGAGTACTGAGGCCAGTGGGTTATAATGGGTTACATCACAGTATAGCATTGTCAGAGTATGTCATAGAACAGCAAGGCTGGTGTTTGTGTTAATCAGAGTATGTCATGGTACAGCAGGACCAGAGTTCATGTCACAGGTGCACAGCTACTGTTTATAATGGGATACGTGCTTTGGCACAATTATAATGGTTTCCATGTCCCAGTACAGTATATCTAGTGTTTGTGATGGGCTACATGTCCATGTATGCCAACACTAGTGTTTAAAATGGGCTACATGCAACTATGCAAAGTGGGCAGGGATTATTATGGACTGCAAATCTTTGCAGTCTTTGACCCATACAAGGGTAATTGATACATCCTTTCTTTGTCCACCACAGGCAGACATGAATAGGCAAACATGACTATTGGTGAAAGTTAATTCACCAGGTGTTCCCGTCACTGACTAATCCCTTAACTTGTATGATGGGTTAGTGGCAAGATTTGCTTCAGCAATCCAGGCTCCAGGTTGAGTCCCATCCTTAGAAACTCTCTGTTTGGAGTATGTATGCTATCCCAGTGTCTGCATAGCTTTCTCTGGATATTCTGATCTCAACACACCTCTCAAAAACATGCTGGTTAGTTGGCTGCACTAACATGTCCTGTGGTATGCTATTTTTATCCTTGGTTTTATGTCCTGGTAATGGCTAAAAAGAGTCCGAGAAAGACCCGTTCACTTCACTTAAGCTAGTTTTTATTTGCTTTAAGAGCCAGTTGGAGATACAACACAACACATGCAAAAATCCACATATGCACTCATTTTTGAAGTGGGAAACATTAATTGGACTGTGTATCATCAAACTCTGTCTCTCAGCCTCTGAAGGGGACCCTATGAATACCAATGTGAAGAACTCTTGTTTTACCCCCCCAACTTCTACAGATTGTTTAAAGAGAAGGGGGGTGTACCAATCTCTCTGCACCTAGGTTAGTTAACCCTTACAAATTCATAAGTCATGTTATATGAGACAGTACTTTTCTGTTAACAGGGCAACAGCTTTCTGGACCTGGATTTGCGGTAACGGAAAACTACCAAAGGTTTAATTCAGTCCAAAATCAAGTAAAACATAACTGTGTACGTCCGTGAGAGAGTTTTCAGTGGCGTTCCTTTACATAACACAGCCATGTGACTGACTTACTACTGTAAAGCTAGAAATTGTTGTCTCTGGGGTAGTGCGGAAACGTGAGGGCACATCCCTTACATCTGAATTGAATGTTATATGACTGAAATATGTGCACACCCATATATATATATATATATATATATATATATATATATATATATATATGGGTCTACTTTCATAGACCGAATGTACGAATCACCGACACATTTTCCCACCCCAAACAACCGACAACACACCACAGACAACTCAACATACCGAACACCAAAACACCGACACAAAACGCCAAATACACATTGCACACAACAACATATCCACTAACCTTAACCTAAACCCTAACCCTAACGTCCGACACTACCGCAGAGCAACCCGCACCCTAACCCTAACTCACTTAACACACCCTAAATCTCAACACAGTCACTATCGCACACTCACCCTACCTGCACCCTAACCCTAACTCACTTAACACACCCCTAAACCCCAACACCGTCACTATCGCACACTCACCCTACCTGCACCCTAACCCTAACTCACTTAACACACCCTAGAACATTCAGCCCATCACTATCGACACTCACTCCACCCGCATTCTAACCCTAACACACTTAACACTACCCTACACAGCTCTACGTCACTTCCACACACTTACCTCACGAACCCTTAGTCCGACACCCGCACACTCACATTTTCCACACACTATCCTAAAATCCCTCAGTATCGTACACTTACCTGTCCGCTCCCCAATACTACACCTGTCACTTTCGCACACTTACCGTATCGCGCACACCGCCGTGTGTCGGTCTCTCAGCCGTCGGGATATCGCGACCTACCTGTTCGGTCGTTCCGTCTCGGTCTTCCGGGTGTCGGTAAAGTGGCGCTTCGGTCTATGAAAGTAGACCCATATATATATATATATGCTACTGTGTGTATAGACAGACATTAAACAATTAGAAACAGTACTGCGCCAGGTTTGAAAAGAAATTGTGATCATTAAAATGGCTGCAGTTAACTGACTGTACTTACTGTCTGTCAGGGTGGGACTTTTTTTCCAGCATTTGTAAAGCTAACAATGCACTAACAGAAAACCTCTGAAGGCTTAATGTTCAGTTTCCTAAGTAACTCCACGAAAAGGTAGAGAAATAAACAGAAATAGTAAGGCACGCAGGAAAAAGTTTTACTGTTCTTGTAATGTTCAGCCATTTCCCGGCAAGTCTTGCCTCCATTTATGAGTTTTCATCGGGAACTTTTCCATTAGCTGCACATGGTCAGAGAAAAGCAAACCCCCCAGCAGGAGTGTGAAATAAGCATTACTGACATGTCAGATAATGACTAGCACACTGACAAGGAAGACATTAAAACCAGACCCAAAAAAGCTGTTGCCCCATTAACGGAAAAGTACCTATGAGGCATTTGCAAAACTCTCCTTTGAAATTCAGTTTTCCAGTAGTAAAGTCATTAAGATTCACTGATGGGTTGGACCTATGTCATGGACAGTCATAAAATTTAGTTTTTTAGGCAGCAAATTTCATTTTTACATTGAAAGTGTTAAAATATGATAATCTGTGGTGCTTTGCATCACATGTAAAGTGTGATGAGTGTAAACGTTTGGTACAAATATCTTAAAAAAAAATCACATACAGTAAATTTCATTCCATCAACCAGCTGATGATATTTCTTTCTGCTTCTGTTATTACTGCAGCTTAGAGGCACCCTCTCCATACTCATAATGTAATTTTTCTGCAGGACTTAATGTCAGTGCAATGGCCTTGCCACTGCTGAAACTGGGGTAGGGATTAATTTGTCGTTTACCATTTCAGGAAGTAACCAATGCTTTCAATTTGTACTACTGATGTTTAAGATAGTGAACAGGAGAAATACAATGTACTGCTATAAACATAAAAATGTGAACAGGAGAAGTACAGTGTACTGCTTTAAACAAAAAATAAACGTGACCAGGAGAAATACGGTGTACTGCTATAAACATAAAAAATGTCAACAGGAGAAATACAGTGTACTGCTATAAACATAAAAAAATGTGAACAGGAGAAATACAGTGTATTGCTATAAACATAAAAAAATGTGAACAGGAGAAATACAGTGTACTGCTATAAACATAAAAAAAAATGTGAACAGGAGAAATACAGTGTACTGCTATAAACATAAAAAAATGTGAAGAGAAGAAATAGAGCATCTTACCACCATCGTGTAAAAGCGTCAAGTTCACTATTCATACCTCTCAACTGTCCAGATTTTTGCTTCATATATATATTTTTTTATCTATTCATAAAAGTTGTGTTTTTTCTGGAAGATCACTGAAGATTGAAGTCACTGAATAATGACATACATTTGAATTCCTTCCGAAAAAATGCATTTTAACATAAATTGTTATTTCAGCAGCATTCTAAGTTAATAAAAGACATATTTCAAATCTGTCCCTATTTTGGGGTCTTTAAGCTCCCCCTCATTATTTTAGACATTGTCCAGATTTCTTGCACCAAGAGGTTGAGAGGTGTAACTATGATAAATATTTGCAGGGTACTAAAACTGCCTTGTCAAACAGTATCATCATGAACAGAAGAAATGTTTTCATACTTAATACCGTTGCCGTGTAAAACAATGGTAATGTTAACGTGAAAAGAAATGCAACATACTTCTGTGGTTATAAATAACTATTAATTTGACATAACTAAATTGTTTGCATTTTCCAGTGTCTCATCTCAAAAAATTAAAGCTATGGTACTAATGTCAGCCAATAAAAATCAAAACTGCTTACAGTACTTTATTTTTCTTTAACAACCCCTGTGATGTACAGTTATTTGTCATTCTTTTCTTAGGTGCTCTTGCTAACATTTCTCGCTGTGGATACAGTTCTTTTGTTGCTGCACTAATGTCTTCAGTTGGGAAGCGGATATTTTAAATTGCTTGTCATTAAGAGCTACCTTACTTATTTAATGCTCAAGACAATAAAGAGTAAATCCTAATAATTTGCCTTTAAAGTAATCCAAGTGAGCAGAAAACTCGGGGTTTGTTAAAATGCATATTTTAATATATTGATATTATGCAAGGATTAGCAGCTTTATCTTATAAGCACACTTGGTGTAGATTGCATCCTCTGTCTTTGTGAAAATGACCTTTATTTAATTGGTAAAGGCAAAATTCCTGATTCTTGTCTGTCTGTTACAGTACAGATTAATTATAATTTATAACATGTATAGTGGTTAGTGGTATGCCTTTCAAATATATTATGTGCAGCCTGTTATTTCACAGAGCTTTCCATGAAAAAATTGAATTGCTATAGCTTTTTGTTGTAGATCCACTGATCAAAATACCAGTGCTGTAAAGTGTAAGGCAACAACTTACCAGAATTCCAGTGATATGTATTACTAATGGAATAATTGCTAGAATTCTAGTGATATATAGTGCTCACACCGTAACTTATCAGAATTGCCATCTACGTACAATGCTCCCTCAATTATGATTTAACAGAATGCCAGTAATGTGTACTGCTCATGTGATAACCACTTATCAGAATGCCCGTGATGTACTCATGTGATAATGCCTTATAAAAATACCAGTGATGTACAGTTTTCATATGAAAATGAATTATTTATTTATTGACATTTGTTTACTGGGGAAGTCCAACTGGGTAATAAATAGCCATTTTCAGTGGAAGCCTGGGAAGAAAAGCTCCAAAGAGTTAAATAACATCAAATAAAACAGTAGTATAGAAGTAATTAAAAAGTGTATGTAGCGTTGTCGCCTCACAGTAAGACGCTGTCCGGTTTGATTCTCAGCTAGAGCGTCTTCTGTGTGGAGACATGCGTGAATGGGCGTACCTTGGTTGAAGGTTGTGCGTCAGAGCTGGCAACTCGGCACGTAAAAATCTACTGACAATCATTAGCGGACCGGAGTTCCGCTGTGGTGACCCTTAACCAGGAAAAGCCGAAAGACACAACAACAACAACAACATATACATACAATTTGAAAGTGGAATACATAGAATACAATAAAGCATGAAGAGACATTAATGATGCAATAAAAGAAAAAATGTTACAATTAAATATGGTAATATGTGTATACAAAAGTACAAGAAGGCTAGTCTACTATACTAGAAAATAATAAAAAAAAATTATACAAATCTCTCATAAGACTGGGCAGAGGGCAAGTGTTAAAAGGATTTAAATAGTATGGTGAAAGGTTAGTAAGAAAGTAAATTATTTCTTCATGAAGATCATACAGCAGAGGTGCATTAGCATAGCCATGAGTTAGTGAGAAATTTGAGGACTTAAATACATATAGACATATATTCAGTATGGGATAGAGTTCCCTAGGGTGGCTATGCAGTGTGAGTATAGACTTAGTCCAATACTTTTTTTATAGGTTTTAAGCAGGTTTCTGTCTTGATAGCACAGAGGATGATTCGTGAGATAATGATTAAGTACTAAGGAGACAGATGGAAAGCTAGAGGGGTTTTATAATATTTCAAAGGTTAGAAAAAGTTCTGTATGGGTTACTTCATGTGGGAGTTCTAACAAGTTGAGAGCATGTTGTTCTGCATTATGTGGAAGGACAGCTATAAATCCAGCTATCATATTATATCATTACCCCAGCTGTGATTTTAAGAGAGATCTGGATGTTAGTCAAAATACGTGAACCATAGAGAAGAGAGGGTAAAAATAAGGGTTAGCTAGGGGGACTACTAGAAGGAGTAAGGAATTTCTTTGCTCTGTATAGCAGACCTAGCTTGATATTTTTGTACAGTTTTGTATGCAAAGGTCAGACATTAAGTTGTCATCTTTGGTGACTCGGAGCAATTTTGTATGGGTACCTACTTCAATAGCTGTATTGTTTAGAGAGGTAACGTGTGAGTTACTGCTAACATTGGCATGGGACTTTGAAAAAAATAGTAGTAGTTTAGTCTTTTTGGGATTAAGTAAAAGTTGTTTTTTGATGTAGTCGCAGTTCAACTGAATTGAAGGCATCTTGTGTCATGGTTTGTAGTTGTAGTGAGCTGTCAGATGAGAGTTGAGTTATCTGCATTCTAAATAAGTCAAACTTGCTAAGAAGAGGTATATAAGTTATTGATGAAAAGTGGGCCAAGAATAGACATTGAGGAGCACCTATTTTAACCAGGAAAAAAGTAAAGGCAAAGAAGAGTGCCATTTCACAGACTGATACCTTTTAGATGGACAGTTGGAGAACCAAAGAAGAGGTTTGGAAAGGCCTAGCAAGGACATTTGAAAGCCCTAGCGAGGACATTTGAGTCAGAAGTGTCTCTTGTGACGCAGTGTCAAAGTGTTTTCAGAGATTTAGAAAAATAGAAGAGATGCACTTTCCTTGGTCTCTTGCCTTGTTAATGGTCTCAGAAAAGTTGGGGAGAGCTGTAGTGGTGCTATGGCCTGGTCAGAAACCATGCTGTGTTGTGGTTACGATATCATTTTTAAGAGGTACTGAAGGAATTGCTTATGAATATGCTTTACTAGCATTTAGAAAGGGGGGACAAGATCGGCAATTGGCCTAAAGTTAGAGATTTGAGAAGAGTGGAGGGGGATAATAAAGATTTATTTTCCACAAGACAGGGACATGGGAGTCTAGATTAGATCTGTTTACGAGAACTGAGACCGAGTATGCAATAGAGTCTGCAGTGAGCTTAAGATACTCAGCAGAGAGATCATCAGCAGAAGGAAAACAGTTTGTGTCTGTAGTAGCTAACATATGATATGGAGAAGGGTTGGAGATTAAAGGCAGGGGTGTCGGGGCTAGTAGAGTTTTGAGGTTAAGTGGTTGGGGAGAGCAGGAGGAAAGAGAGGCTATGGCTTCTATGAAGAAAGTGATAAATTTGGTAGCTGTTTCTGAGGGGGATAAGTCTGGATAGAGATTTGGTGATGGAGATCCAGATTGAAAAATGTTCTTAATTGAGCTCCATAGTTTCTTTGTGATTACCTTGTGGGTGCTTGTGTGGGTGCTTCTTAGTGAGGTTAAAGGTCGAGGTGTTTTACCTTCTTGCCATTGTTTTCACGCTTTGTCATATTTTCACATGAGAATTCTAGTTGAATGAGTCTGCTGAGGGGGTTGAGTATTTTTTTACTCTTATTTCTGGTAGGGGCAAGAGTATTTAAAGTATCTATGAATATTTCTTTGAATTGTTTATTGCTTTGTCTAGGAGTAGAGACCACTTAAAGGATTGCTAAATAATTAAGTGCATCAGAGTGGATGAAAGATTACGGGTAGTTTTATATTGATTTTTTTTAGCTGGTGGGTGATTCCTCTATTGATGAATACAGGGGAATGGTCAGTAAAGGAATCAAATAGTACTCCAGAGTTTGCATACTTTCTGGGGTTGGAGACAAGTTTCCAGTTGAGGATCATATTTTTATAAATTGTTTTTTTTGAGTCAAGTAGGAAAAGAGATTAGCTGTTTGAGCCCATACAAGTTAAGACTAGTAGGTAGGGTGGTAGATGTCACAGATAACTAGTCAGTGTTAATATCTCCTAAGATAATGGTTTCAACAGTAATATTTGTAGTTATCCAGCAAATAATTTATTTTAATAAGCTGATATTACTTGGTGGTATGTATAGGGTAGCTATACATACCTTCTTATGTTTACTAACATTGTGAAGAGAGCTACGTTCTGCATTTTGGAAGGTTTGTATACTAGTTTTGATGGGTTAGAAGGTTAGACAGTTATTTTATACAATTGTAGAGTCTGTCACATTGAAATTCCTCCTGGCTACAATATAATTTAATCTCTTTTATATTGGGTTTTAGCCATGTTTCATTAATGACAGTAGTATCTGGTGAGTTTTGAAGAAACCATGCTTGAAGGTCTGCATACTATGAGTACTATTGGAGGTAAGGAAATGTTTTGTGGGTGTACATGAGTTAGGTGTAGAGGTGGCTAATGGGCTGGGATTTGAATGATTGTCACCACAAAGAGTGATTTTTAAACAAGACTGGATTGGGATTCGTTATTTTTTTATATAAAGTAAATGTATTTATCCCAGGTTATATCAAAGTGAACTGAATGGTTAGAAGTTTTGTATCTAAAAAGGTGAATAGGTTGGACATTAAATAAATTCAAGGAAGTAGGTACAAAGGAGGGTTTAGTCTGAATATAGGTAGGTGGGAATTTCCAGGCAAGGTGATCCTTTATTAAAGAGATGGAGAAAGGTAAGAATTTAATAGTGAAAAGTCAGAGGAATGTAGAATATATTATGGTGTAATAGGTTAAAAATGTGAATTAGAGGAAACAATAGGTAAAAAATAATTAAGTGGGTGATGTGTATAATGATATGTTTATGGGTATTACATTTTGGGTCAATATTATGAAAGGAAGGGTAATATTAAAGAAGAACTTGCTAAGGACAAGAAAGTGAATATTGTACAAGGGGAAAATGAGAATGTCAAGTATAGACTGTAATGTTAAAACAATAGAGAAGAATAAATTAAATGAACAGTACAAAAGAGTAATTGTGGAGGTAAGGTAACATAACACTGTAAAGGGAATGGGTGAATGGTGTTGGATAATGAGGTAGTTGTAGGGATTGGTGATGATAGGGAGAAGATAAGCTAGTAATGAAGGGGGGATATGTTTAATATAAATTTAAACTAAGGGGGCGTATGGGAATTGGGGGTAGGGTAGGGGTCATAGTGATCCAGAGTGCAGGGAGGGTTACTGGATTTCGTTTGAAACCCTCAGAGATGGCTCAAGGAAAACAATCAGTGATAATGGAGATAATGGAAGGTTTCAACAGCAGTGCATTTTCCTAACATAATGTTAGTAACTCAGCAGGACAGTGGAACAGAGAAAGTGCAAAAAAAGTTCCTCATGGGTAGGAAAGCCATTCATTAAAACCAAAACAAGCTGCTTATGGGTAAGAAAGCCATATATATCAAGACATAATGGCTTTAACAAGCCTGAAGTACATTAACACATGGTTTCCTTTTCCTTTAGTAGTATCACTGGCTGCAAGCTCAGTGGTACAGATGGTTGTAGCAGCTTACTTAGTGGCACCCAAAAGTCACAAACTGTATAGTGTCTGCACTAAAAAAATTTTGGAGGCTGAAAATCCTCCTAGCAGAAGATAGTTTTATGCAGAAAAAAAAAAGATGATACAGAGTAATCTTTCAAGGCAATCTTTCAAGTAATCTTTTCAGGGCAATCTTTCAAGCCTAATGGCAGCCAAATGTGTCAGTTCATATGTTGTCTACAGTGAAAAATATATTTTTGCAGGCTGCAAATTCCTCTAACAGAAGAAAGGTAATTTCATGCAGAAAAACAGGGGAACTAAATACTTTTGATACCTAGTGGAAGGAACAACATTGCAAGGCCTGAACATCTACAATCCTGAATGTGTGTGTGTGTGTGTGTGTGTGTGTGTGTGTGTGTGTGTTATAGTGGCAAAGATGTACAGAGTTCATGTGATAATGAGTTGCTACAGTGACAGTGGTGCAGTTATCATTTGATAATGTATTATCAATGACATTGATGTAAAATGCTCACATGATAATTTATTAGGGTGCCACTAATGTGATGTACTCACATAACAGTGAATTATCAGAATTCCAGTGATGTATAATGCTTGATTGATAATTTAGAATGCCAGTGATGGGCAGTGTCATTCATAGAATTTATCAGAATGCCAATAATGTACAGTGCTGACATGATGGGTTATCACATATAATGCTGAATATGGACAGTGCATCATGATAGTGACCTGTTGGAATATCCGTGAAATACAGTCATTACTTATCAGAATGCATGTGATGCACAGTCATCCCATACTAATGACATAGTAGTCTCTAATTGCTTTTGACTGTGAAATACATCAAAAGGTATCTTGTTTTGGCTGATCTGCAATACATCATGAACAGTGTCTCTGACACCTGTCAATAATAACACTACTAGTTTGTATCCTCTTTGGAAAAAAATATTGAGATGTAAAAATAGTTAAGCATTACTTATGGGCATGTGTAGGTATTGCTGTTTATGTGAGAGTGAGAGTGTAGAATATATATTTATTTTTATTCATCACTTTTGAGTAGTTTAGTCCCATTAAGCTAGTAGATACTTTTCAGGGGAGACCTAAGGTGGTATTTATACTACTAGGACAAATTTGGCCAGGGCATCAGGGAACTTCCACTACTCTTTTTGATAGTGCAGTGGGATATTTTACATCCATTTGAGCTACCACTATCTTAAACAGATGGGTCCTTGGTTTAACCTCTAATCCAAAAGATGGCACATTCAGGAATGTAGCAACTCCCTTTATACTACACTGCAGTGTAAAAAATCACTCTACCTAGTATGAGACTAGAACCCACAGCCTCCTGGACCAAATGTGAGTCTGTTATCGATTACACCACTGACACTGCTGTTGCTGAAAACTTATTTACTTCATTGACTAGGTACAGAAGGACAGTTATCTGGCCTGCTGCAGAAACAGAACTGTATTTATTTGCCTAGCACTTACCAATATTAAGTTTTCAGCAAATTGCAACTTCTTCTTCTTTTGGCTTTTCCCAGTTAGGGGTCACCACAGCAGATCACCTGTCCACTGAAGATTGGCAGTAGAGTTTTACAGTGTCAAGTTGCCAGCCCATCACCCAACCTTCCATGGAAGGGACACGCACGCACTCACACCTAGGGCCAATTTAGAGTGCCCAATCCACCTACAGCATGCCTTTCGGATGTGGGAGGAAGCTGGAGCACCAGAAGGAAACCCCACGCGACCATAGGGAGAACATGCAGGCTCTGCACAGAAGGCACCCCAGCTAAGGATTGAACCGGAGAACCTCTTGCTATGAGGCAACAACTCTAACTGCTGCACCACTGTGGCCACCCTTTCAGCAAGCTGCAACTGATACTCCTTAATGTTTTTCATCTTCTAAGTAGGGGCGAACATCACAGCAGCTTTGGAGAATACAGTGATTTACCACACACCTCATAAGTGCTACACTGCAGGTTGAGTACTTTTCTTTATGTTGTACAACTTGCTGTGGCTAGTAGTGGATGGACACTTTGTGAGCCAACATTAAAATAACAATTCCTTCTTCATCCAGACCCTGGCAACAATGCAGCGTGATTGCAGGTTTAAGTCAACAATGGTATGACCTCACAAACTATGCTGCTTTTAGGCTTTATTGTATTCAAAACTGAGACTAAGTCAAATGGTCACTCTATTGTTAGACTGCACAGTGAAATTCTATATGTGCATTTGTTCAAAAAAAATGATAATGACCATGGTAAAATAGAAACCTACTCCATTGTCAGCATCATGTTATGTATCTTTAGTCTTCAGTTTAGAAGATGTATTTATTTGTTTCTACTATGTATGTGTCTTTCGGCTTTTCCCGGTTAGGAGTCCCCACAGCGGAACTCCGGTCCACTAATAATTGGCAGTAGATTTTTACGTGCTGGCTTGCCGGGCCTAACACACAACCTTCAACAAAGGAACACCCATTCACGCTTGTCGCCACACAGAAGACGCTCTAACTGAGAACCGAACGGGCAAGGTCTAACTGTGAGGTGACAATGCTACCACAGCACCACCACCGCAGTCTATTTATTTGTTTCTACTAATAAGTTAAAAAAGAATATACTTTAATCATTGCACTTCAGCATTTCCATGTTCGCCAGATGTGTGTGAAGGGGATGTCATTTTGCTTTCTGTCTCCTACTGACCTCAGTCCTGTTTGGTTTAGGCTGTTAATTTACTTCTGCAATCTTGGCATAAGCATTAATTGAGGATCTTGAGAGGCTAGCCCCTTGAGCTTGCATGCTTAATGAACAAGTCCATTAACTGTGATATCCTTGCCTGTCCTGCAAATAGGCCCTAGATTACACTGTCACAAAAGAAGCCATTATGACAGAGTCATAAAGCTCAGCCTTTGTAATACAGTGTGATAAGCAGCAGCTTCTTGTATGCTAGGCATTTATTACATTTGGGGTTTCAGATGCAGTCAGACAGGTATTTAACTAGGTCTGTCAGCTGCACAGATAACATAAAATACACAGCTGAACATTTGGCCCTACAAGAAATAATTTATATCATTATAGTATATACTTATATTATTGTGAATCAAATGTAATGGTCTACCTGAAAAGGATATACACTAGTTGAAATTCCAGCAGCTACAAATTATGTTACAATATTGCTTGATAACGTAACAGGGTTGCAGCTTATTTGTTGCAGCTAGACTAACTGGCCACAGCATTAGGTTAACAAACAGGAATAATGAAATGCTTGATGATTGCAAGTTTTGTAACAGTGTAGCACAGCTGGGCAAGAAATTATTAAAAGCATGTTGATGGACAAGCCTGAAACATAGTGTAGAAGTTATGTTCCTGTAATAAACACTAAGATAAATTTAAACATTACTTGAATATGTAATTAAGATATATTGCTCTGTTTTGAAGATCATTAGATCATATTCTCAGTGTAGAAATAGTAACATGTTATAGGATCATTAAACTTAAAACTTTATATAGGGAAACATTTAATTGTACTTTAGTTTTTGTTTTCCTCTGTTTTGTATTTTTCGTAATATTGCACTTAGCTGGGCATTACAGTGCCCACTCCCACATTACTTAAGTAGTCTAAATCACAAACCCTGTTTAGCTGGAAAAGAAGTATTTCTTTTTCTCCAAGGTTATGTAACGTTTGAGGTAGAATACATAAATAGTGTGCACGGATAGCACCCACAATCATCTTGGGCATGGGCAGTCATTACTAAATACAATCCTTGGTGTGAGTATTTATAGTATTACATTGGGATGAAGCAGCTAGGCTTGAAATGACCTCTAGGTCGATAGCCTAGTAACCTCCTTAAGATACTAAGCGAGTGTGGACGTCTGGAAGGCTGGAACTGAATTTTGCTGTCTTTTTATAAGTTTCAGAGTTTGTTTCAGATGAGATATATTGCCTCACTGCCCATTTCTGTTCATCACTTTCATGCTCAGCTTTAATTCAGTTCATGTTATCACTTTGATAGTGTGAGTTTCAGCAAAAGTGGTTTCAGCATTCACATGTGGATCCCTTATCTAAAATTCGGACTTTTTCTCATTGTGAATCAGTACTGTTGTAGTTATCCATTTGGACAACAGCACTCAAGAATCAGAGTCAAATTGACAGAATTATGAGGGAAAAGGTGCAAAATCAGAAACAATTTTGAAAATATTACTCTAGTTCACTATGTAACAACACAGGTTTGGCATCTTCTTGCATTTTTCTGAACAATAAGTATAAAAGTGCTGAAGAAGGTGTTTTGAAAAATTAATATGCAAAAAAGTAAAAATTGAAAGACAGGATGTGAGCAGTTGGGATTTAGATCTGGGTGCAAAATATTTTGAAATGTTACCAGACAGTAGACATAAGTACTAATGTAGATACGGCATACAAACTGCCGTATATGTAAAAAATATACAATATTATTTGTAGAGTTAAACTACAGCAATAAGTAGAGTTTTACCATTTAGTCTCAGTCAAAAAGGCTTCAGGATGTGTAACGTACTTGGTTTATTCCATAAACGGCATTGAGAGAACCAGCCTACTAAAATTTTCAGATCAGTCTCAAAGAATAAAGGAAAAACGTATACTTTTTCTTATCAATTTCATACATGCAGAACTCCATTATATTGCTTATATGTTCCTATGATCTTCACTTAGAGCATCATGTGAACACTTTACAAACATGCCTTTTTAAAACATAGATCACATGTACTTAAGATATATTGGCCTTAAACTTTGTAACATTCAGTACCAGTGCACACTAGCTCACAAACATGCTTGCAAAAACTCATCCCCCAGCCTGACAAGGCCAGAGCATGTTGTTTAATCTGGTATCCATGGATACTTGACACAATTCACTAACTTTCTAACATAACATAACATAACACATATATAACATAACACAACACATATATATAAAACACACATATATATATAAAACACAACACATAACATAACATCCCTTAACTCCTCCAGCATTTACTTTGCATTCAGTTATCTGTCCGTACACTACAGAGAGAATACGATTTTAAGACTTGAATTATAAAGGTACTACTTATATGAAACTATATCTTCCATAATCATGCATCTCTTTTTTTTTCAGTTTTCCTGTGACATAAACATTTTATAAACACTTTCTTTGAATCATTTGTGAAGAAACTACAAGTTAATATGCATTTTGTGAAGAATAAACATGAAACATAATCCCTGGGATTCAGTATAGTTCCGTGCAGGAATAGCTTATTCCTGCACGTTAACGTCCGTTTAAGAGCAGCATGGCAGTGCACCATGCGTAGTAATGAAGGCACGCTGCCTCTACTCCTAAACGGACACGGAGCATGGACGAGTGCAGGGGGTGAGCAGAGCTCTCTCAATACACATGCCCCTTCACTCAGGAAATGCCATCCAGCAATAATGAGTGAAAACACTCATAGGCTGCATACCTCCCAACTGTACAAATCATTGCAGGATGTCCACATGTCACGGCCATACAGCACCCCAATTGTCCTGGCAAATCACTGGGATGATCTCAGGATTTAAGTTGGTAAATAATGCGTAGATTTCAGTGTCCAACTTCAAATCCATGATAGGATTTGTTTTAATATATGTTTTGTTACTCTAGCAACTGTCCCAAGTTTATAAGGTCAATAATGAAAATATGTCCGTAGTTGTACCACAATTTGTCAAGCTTTGTCCAGATAATGTGCCTGAAGAGGTTGAGAAGTTTGGGGGGTTGCCAGGATGTCTGCCAAGTGTGCAGATGCATGCAGAAATCCACAGCAATAAGTGAAACCTGTCCCTTCCAAGAGAAAATAGCAGTAGAAACATTCTTTTATCAAACAGATTAAATTTAACCGTAGGTACGCAGGTTTGTCCATTGCTTAGCTACACATACTGTAGCTTAAATGGCACTAGAAGATAAATAGCAAGATCCCTCTAGTTGAAACTGTACTACAATAGTGTAGTGGTCAGAGCGTTTGATTTGCGAGCAGTCATTCCCGGTTTGATTCTCACTGTAGTAAATTCCATTTTCCAAGTGAAATCACTTTATGAACTTTTTTTTGCCGTATACCTTACTAAATAACATATATTTGTGAACTGGAGTACTGCATTTAATGCAAATGTGAGGTATCATTGTAATAATGTGGTAAAATCCACAGATAAACACAAGTGCCCCATACAGTATATGTACACATGAATCAGGGATACAAAATTGAAGGTATAATGTGTAATGAATGATAAATCCATAGAGTGTCCAAATCCACTACTTTCCCAAGAGCCAGGTTACATTTCTGTCTAAATTAGTGTGGGGGTAAGTGGGAGTAAGCTCTTTTAAGCACTAGTAAGTGGGTTCAAACCCGTTTGCGTGGGAGTAAGCAATGTGCACACAGATTAAGCAATATTGAAGCTAACTCCCTGTAAGCATATTTAACCATAAGTTAACATTGCTTACTGTCATGCAAACCCACTTACAGCTGCTTAAAAGTGCCTTAATCACTCTGTATCCAACAGCCGCTGTTCTGCCAGCAACAAAATAAACAGCTCATGCAGGGCTTGAACCCAGGACCCTGTACACTATAATCACAGTAGTTAACCAGTAAGCCATCACAGCAGTACATAAGATCGAGGTATCTCCAAACAGATCCTCACTGTAGCAAAATCAAAATTTACACATGAAAGGAATCTATATACAGTTTTATGTTGTATAACCTACTACATAATAGAAGTATGTGAACTGGAGTACTGAATTAAGTCCAGATGTGAGGTGTCATTGTAAAGTGTTGAAATCCCCCAGTAAAGACAAGGACCCCATACGGTGTACGTACACATGAATCATGGATACAAAACAAATATATAACATGTAATGAATAAGTCAATATGAAACAGCAAACAGTGTGCAAATTTAAAATTAAGCAACACTAAGCATTGCACACCCCTGCTTACTATGTGTAAGCAATGCGTAGGCCAGCTAAATCAGTTTGCCCATTGGTATACCCCTTTAAGCAATTCCAACCTTAGGTAAGCAGGTTTGCCCATAGCTTAACATTTTCAAAACTGTCCAATCACAGCAAGGTGCAGGAAATCAGCTCTATTTAAACCCCACAGGTGGGACTACATCTCATAACTGGTTGCAGCTTCTTCCTGTAGGCACTATGGCCAGTGTGGGTGAACTGGTTGCAGCTTCCTCCTGTAGGCACTACGGCCAGTGTGGGTGAAGGATCGCATCCTCGTTCTCATCCTCACCACCCTCAGCCTCTTCCACATGTTGATTTATGAGAGCTAATGCAGCCCCTATCATTTCATTGCTTCTGTTATGTAAAATTTCCTCGCTTGTGTACACCGGTGGTGTAGAGTTTGTGGGAAAAAACAGAGGGAAAGGTGTTTGCATAGTTTATAGTAGTGTGCTGGGCTGGGCTGGGCTGCTGCCTGTGTAACTGCCTGATTCTGATACATTTCACCTGCCAGCTATGCTAGTTTTCCTTGATTACCTTCCTACTGCTGTTTTCCCTTCCCATCGCCTTCCTGTTTAAGCCCAGGGGCACGCCACACAAACACAGTGCTTAGATGTGAACGGAGCTGCTATTTCCTGGTTTATTTTTCTTTTTCCCTTTAAAACATGGTGCACAGTGTGCACACCCACTTAGGCAATGTAAAGAGTGCTTGGCAGCTTCAGACAAACCCCCTTGCTTAGCTCTGCTAAGCTAAGGGCAAACCCGAGCCACAGAGCTCCAGTAAGCTAACAGTATGCCTGACACACCCCTCTATGATGTCAGCTACCTCTTAGGCTTGTACCATGGTCTTCCTGCACCTACACGGTTGGGTGCAGGCTAGCCATGAGGGGAAAATTTGGGATTCAGTATCATTCCCCTCATTTGCATAGGATTGCCTGCTAATGCCTAGTTAGAAGTCTGAACTGAGCCTTCCCCCTTAACAATCACTATTCACTGGCCTTATTGTCTTCTGCCTGCCATTGACTTTAATGGCAAATTGTGATTTTGCAGGGAAAGCTTTTTTTCAGGGTTTTTCTATTATATTCCAGCCAATCCGGTTTGCATGCCGCTGCCCTATGCTTAAACGTCCGAAATTGGCCAAAAAAAGTTATTTTTGCAGCTGGTTTCCATGCCAATGGCCGTATATTTGGCCATTGGCATGCTTTACACATTATATACACCCTTTATTTGGAGCTGTCATGGCTCCGTTTTGTAGTTTTCAGAAATGTACTTGGTTACTAAGAGAGTACATTTCTGCAGATTACACTAGTCCTGCACGGATGGCTGCCAGCTTCCTGGATTGCAAATTCACCTCAGTTGCATGGTCTTCATCTGCAAATGGGGTAATTTGCTTACATGAGCTGTGTCTGTGCAGGAATAGTGCAGGAGCCCTCATGCAAGTTCCGGGTGCTTGTTCCTGGATCTCTCCGCAGCCATATTTTCTCCAGCAGCTCCTGCACTATTCATGTGCTGTGCAGAGCTTGCTGAATCCCAGGGTATAACTTTCTATAACCGTAGGAAGCTTCTTTTATTTACTTCACTGTCTAACTAGTTTGCCTCCTAAGTTTTCTTAGCTGATGTCCCACACATCAAACTAGAAGTCATAGTGCAGTGGTCATGTGAAGGGGGTCAGGCTTTTTGCCCATCATCCAGGCTGCACACTGGCATGATTATGGAGCTACACTTCATTTCTGTATGTAATACAGTGTGCCATCTACAAAGAGTTCAGTGCAAATGTCTGACTCCTGGTATTGCTTATAATTAACATTGGGTATGTATATATTCCTGTATTGAGAACTTTCTCATTGTCTTCTTTATCAAATTGCTGTAGCTGCTTATGCCTGTCACTGTTTTATTTAACTTTTTTGGCAGTGCCATACTCTACTGCATACTTTCTTTGCTGTAATTTTTCACTGATGTATTTGTTAAAAGTACCATTATCTGTCTTGACACCTACTAGCCTGGACCAGTTTACTTACCCACTTAACAAAATAAATAAGCAAACTAACAGCCAGAACACTGAAAGAAGGATTGAATTATAGTGTTAAAGAAACAAAGCTAAACAAAAGTGATCTAGATCATAATTCTCAGACTTTATAACCATACATCTCTCAAGAGCTATCAAAAAGTCTTAGGAAGTATTCATAGTCCAGAGCGTCACATTTCCATAGTGGTAATCAGCAAAAGGCAGTGCTATGTGGATATGCAAATTCTGGGCTTTCAACATGAATAGGTACATGGAAAGGAGTCATTGAAAACATGCCCATCATCCCAAATTTGTAACATGCTTAACACATAAGTAATAAGGGGACAGTTACTATGCTGATAAGCGGCCTTATACTTTTGTGTGTAAGCATGATTCAGAGACCTGAATGTATAATGAGCTCATTTGCATACTAAGTATATAAATAGTACTGAGCTTATGCCAGTAAGCAGCAGTCAGGAGGATACTGAATTGTGAGGGGAGATCGGTTGGGGCTTGTGCATACCTGCACATTTTCACTGAAGGGGTCACGTGGGTAAATGTTTCATTCTGGTGCTTGTACATACCTGGACATTTTACTGAAGAGGTAGCTTGGGTGAATGTTTCATTTTGGTGCTTGTGCATTGTGACAATGTGAGGTATTGCCAGCTATGCCAGGAGAAGTAGGGCAGTGGATGTGTTACATATGCCAGCACAGCTAGCTGGAATTTTGTAAAGAATTATATGACACTTGTATATCAAACTGATTTGTACAGATGCTTGTGCTGAAAATGGATTTGTAAAGTCACTTGTGTTAAAAAATGTATCAACAGTGTTTCTTGCCAGACAGAAAAATAAACATACATGCATTATTGTAACTGTTTAAATGTGTATGTTTTGACAGAGGATACTGGAAGAGAAGAGGTTACTCTCAAACTTTAAAAATAGTTTGTTTGTTTGTCTTTTCGGCTTTTCCCGGTTAGGGGTTGCTACAGCTGAACTCTGGTCCGCTAATGATTGGCAGTAAATTTTTATGGTGCTGAGTTGCCAGCCCAATGCCCAACCTTCAGCGAAGGCACTCCCATTCACACATGTCTTTCGGAGGCCACTCGACCATGGGGAGGACATGCAGACTCCACACAGAAGGCACTCCAGATGAGAATCAAACAGGAGAACTTCTTGCTGTGAAGCAACAATGCTATCGTTGTACCACAGTGGCTTCTTAGTACCAAGTACAAAGCCAAAAAAGTGTCATCAAAACTTCATAGCTATTCAAAGCTAAAGAAACTCTGCAACATTTAAACCAATGGTTTGGAATTCAAATACATTCTGCTAAGAATGAAGACATAACACAGTTACCTTAACTGTGTGCAGGTTTACACATCAGTCAGGCATTTATCAGCACTTCTGTGTAAGGATTGAGTGCAAACCGTAAGAATGGCCTTAAAAAATTTAAATTACTGGGCCTAGGCCATGAAGATGTTGTCTCACAGTTTTGAATGAAGCCAAAGACACAATGTCTGTAAGAAGTATGGTTTATTAACTCTTGTAGGAAGAGTAGAGTGTTTATTTTATAGTTTTATGAATTACAGAAGCTGCAGCAGATCTTAGCAAGGCTATCTCTGTGTGTATTATTGACACATAGGTGCTAAATCGTGAGAGTTTCTAGCAGTAGGGTGTTTCATGGGAACCAGAAGTCAGATAACCAGATGTATGTGAAATCATTCTGTAATTTAGGACAAAAATAATGTCTCATGGCACTCTGTTTTGAAAACCTGACATGGAAGGATTGTCCACCTACTTCATCTTGGCTTAAGCTGGTAAGTGACCAGGGAATAGTACCTCTATCTGTCAGGAAAATATAGTGAGATTAGTTAAGTACTATTTTTCTGTATCTGTGTGATTCTATTTGTCTGTGTTATTTTAATATTTCTTGTGGTTGAAACTCTGGTGTTTATTGTAAATAGATATTTCACATTTTCATTTTCTTTTTTTATTTATTATTAATATGTTTTCATTGTGGCTGGTCCTTTACAGAACATTTTAACCTTTGAGTATACTCATATCTGTTTTGTGACTCTGTGGTCACTCCTAAAAGCCTTACTGAATTGTTCAAAACACTATTATTTGTATTAATATTAATTTCCCTCAGTATAATTGGGTATGCTTGTAAGAGCTTTAGAGTAGCAGGCTTGAGTGTCTGGTGGCAGTAACTAACTTATAGTCTGGGCAGAAGGGAGCATAGCTAGTAAACCTGTGCCAGCCTTTCTCAGGTGTGTGTGTGTGTGTGTGTGTGTGTGTGTGTGTGTGTGTGTGTGTGTGTGTTTGTGTAAATCACATCTCAAAGAGTGTGTGTGTGTCAGCTGCTTGAGGCAGGGACATGAAGCACTGGTTTCACATAGAGGGTGCTGGAGGACTTGGCTTGGACACTCTGCTGAAGACTTAACTTTGCAGCTGTGCCAGTGCGGAGCCTTACTGGGGACTGTGTGTGTTCCCCGTGTTCTGTTAAAGGAAATTGTGCTTGATGCAGAGAGCTGCATCTGGAAATACTGGGTATATCCATTTTTGTTCCAAATGAATGTCCCTCTACAGTGTCAGTGGTAAGGATTCAAACTTCTTGATTACTGACCCAGAGTGAGGATGTCACATGCATGTCTAGACATTCTCCTGAAGGGGTTGCATGGGGAAATAGTTCATTGGTGTATCAGAAAGGTGCTTGTGCATACATGGTTAGACTGTTGTGCAGACTGCTGAAGTGATCACTGGGAAAAAAATAATTTTATTTTGTACCAGTTTAGTGCTTGTGCATAGGTAAGGCAAGCTAATGAAGGGATAGTGTTGGTATAACGGTTAAGGTGTTTGCCTTACAGACAGAAAGTGCAGAGTTTGAGTTTCACTTTGGAAGAAAAATTGACAAGGGTTAAAATTACCCCTCAAAAGAGCAGCTAGCCATGTAATTATCTGTGAACCTATGAAGGGATTGCTTAGGGAAATAATGTTGATTTGTGTGCCAGAAAAGTGCTTGTGCAGACTTGGACAAACTAATGAGAGGATGGCTGGGGGCATGTTCATGGACTGCAACATCAATATCAAGTCTGAAGCATCACTTTTAACAACAGATATGCATACTACACAGATGTCAGGCTATGATTTGCAAAACCACCTCATTAGCATACTGCATGTTACATTTTTCATTTGTATCTCATTATTTTAAGGCCTTTCTCATTAGCATAATTGACCTCTTATGTTTCTCGCCTTTGTTACTTCCGTTCTTAAGCATGAGGAATACCTCTATTACATTTGAGGTGGGAACTATAAATACAGGCCTTAGAGTATTTCTGATGCATGACAAAATGACCTCTGATTCTGTAGGGAAAACAAAAGTATACTCATAGTGTACTGGACATGTTAGAGTGAATTTCTACCACATCATTATCCACTCTTCTTTCTTGTTACACCAACTGACAGGCTGCTATTTAAAAGAACATACTAATTAGGATAAATTATTTCATAAATACCTCTTTTTTATACCACTTCTCTGCTCCACTGTACCAGTTAAGTTTTACTTGCTGTGGCACATTATATATATATATATATATATATATATATATATATATATATATATATATATATATACACACACACTGACACATGCACACTCTGTGGTAACAGTGCTTAACATAATTCTTCAGACATGTTTTCCATTCCTAAGGTATTGCTATCTTACTATAACACTAAATATTAATTTTTCTCTGATGTATATTGTGATGATGAGTGATGTAAGACTGCAAAATATCACCTTACATTTAAGGGTTCATATTTGCTTTTGATTGACACTCAGTTTGTGGCTGAAAGGGAAATCTGTATTAAAATGTTGTTTCCTTAACTTAAGACACAAAATACTGTAAACAAAACATCTGTGTTTCGCTATAATGACATGTTGAAATGTACAAAAGAGAAAAACTATAAAACGCTTTTGTAGTGAGCCCCTATTCAGCTTGATATAAGGGCTTGTCACTCCACAAGTCTCTGTGTACTACCTTCAAGGTTGAAAAAACTTGAATACAGAAAATTAAAAAAAAAAACTTACCTTTCCTATTTCTTTGTGTCAGGTGGCAAATGATATTGTGGTACAACACCTATGAAAGCAACATCTGACATACTGATGTGTTGACAACATGGGTATGCAGTAATACATGTGTACCATTTTAAGTGTGAAAAAAGAGACAGCAAACAGAGAGCTAATTTTGGATCTCACAGAAAGTGTTCATCTGGACTAACCCACCAAGCCATTTAGAAAATAAATTATCTGACAGTACACTTAACCTATATACATTTAGTGACTTTTTGGATTGCATCATAATTAGATTGATCATGTCATTGAGAGAAAAAAATCTGAAAATTATCCATATTTTAAATATACGCAATTTTTAAAACTTGCTTGGACCTTCTGTAAAGCACTCTCGAGCTCTTCCATGGAGAACAGCCTTCACATTTGAAAAGGACTTCTGCATATATAAACCAGTAGTTTTTCACTCTCTAGTAATATTTATTTATTTATGTATTTATGTATTTATTTATTTAACATTTGTTTACCGGGAAAATATAACTTGGAATGAACCAATTTTCAGGTGAGGCCTGGGGAGAAATGCTGCAGATGCATTGGTTCTTAGGTTCATAGGTAGGTACTAGGCTATCAGCCCAAGGGCATATGTAAGCCTAGCCAACAAGGTTCTCTGGCTTACGCCACCCAAGAAAGTTATTTTCCTGTGCCACTGTCGAGCAGAAACACAGAAGTGATCCCCGGGGTGTATTTCCTATTTCCCATCCACTCATCAAGATTTTTCTTGAAGAGTGCTAATGAAGAACTTTGCTTGGCATAGATGGGTAGCCTGTTCCAGAGTATGGGAAGTCTCTTGGATAGGAATCTATCCATCCAGCATGTCCTGTTTATTGTGGTGACAAGATTTAGGTCCCTAGAGTGGGTAGCTCGGAGGGATTGGGATTTCTTTAGGTGTAGAATGTCCAACAGCTCTGGGTTTGACATAGCTTTATATGTTAGGCAGAGATCACCTCGGAGTAGGCGATATGCTATGGAGTAAAGCTGGATTTTTTTGAGGCAGTCAGTGTAGGGCATTTGTTTGAGGCCAGTAATCCTCTTTGTGAGGTACTTCTGTGGCCTTTCCAGCTGCTGCAGATGTCTTGTGAGGTACATTCCAAAAGGGGTGTTGTACTCTATAATGGGTCTAATGAGTGTTGAGTAGAGGGGAACAATGACCCTCTTTTTTTCGTGGATGAGAACCCTTTTATGATGAGGTGTGCCACGTAGAAGGACTTCTTGATGACTGTGGCGATGTGACTATCAAAGGAGAGACTATTATCCACCTGGGTTCCCAAGGTCTCTTATCACACATTCGGTGTTAAATAGATTGCTGCTTATGTGGTAGTTCATGGGTACAGAGTTTTTACCAAAGGGGATGACACTGCACTTTTTGGCATTGAGCTTGAGGCCATGGCTCTGACTCCAGGCATCTGTCTCAATGAGGCCCTTCTGTAGGATGTCCACATCATTTGGGGACTTGACTATGGCTCCTAGTTTGCAGTCATCTGCGAACTTCGTTAGCCAGAGGCCTTCTGTGTTAGCCTGTACTTCAGAGAAGTAGATACCAAACAGGAGAGGTCCCAGGATGGAACCCCTGTGGTACTCTACTTGTCACTGCTTTGAAGTCAGATTTGGAGTCTGCAACTTTTACAGTGTGGGTTCTGTCAGTGAGTCAGTTGGAAACCCATCTTGTGATGTTGGGATTTAAACCTAGTTTAGTGAGTTTAGCTATAATTCCAGAATGGGGGATGGTGTTGAAATCCTTGGCGAGGTCAAGATAGGCTGTGTGAACCACCTTACCCTTATCTACGGCTTTGGTGACTGCCTCAAAGAAGTTGATCAGGTTCAGGAGGCATGATCTGCCTTTCACAAACCTGAACTGGGTGGGATCCAGAGTTTGGAGGTTACCAATGTCTTTGTTTATTAGTTCCATGATGATACGTTCCATGGCCTTGCAGACCAGGCTCGTCAGGCTAATAGGTCGATAGTTCCCGGGATCAGTGGTGACTCCCCCTTTGTGGAGTGGGATAACTGTTGCTGTGCACCATTCAGTGGGCACAAAGCCTGATTTGAACATGATGCTTAAGTGCGGAGACAGTTCGTTCTGAAGTTCATGTAAAACGCAGCTTGGGATGTTGACTGATCCCATGGATGCTGTGTTTTTGGCTTTAGAGAGTGTATCTTTTACCTGCGTAGTTGTGATTACAGGGACACTGCATTCTTCCTGTATAGATATGGGCCATTTAGGGGGTGAGGGGGGGGGTAAAGTTAGCACTTAACCTATCTGAGGCAATATCAGTTGGTTCTGTAATTTTCATGCCGTTGTGCTGTAACTCAGGGCAGAGCTGGGTGTTGCCATTGAGATTCCTGACATAGCTATAAAATGCTTTGTGGTTGTCCTTAGAATTAGTGGTGATTTTGTTTTTGTAGCTAGCTTTGGAGGATCTTATAAGGGATCTCAGCTTCTTACTGAGGCTGACCAGGGAGCTCCTCCACTCATGGGATTTTACTCTCTTTTGCAACAGTTTATTCCTTCTGTTGTACAGTTTGTTTATGCAGGGGACCACCAGATTGGCTTCCTTTTTTTTGGAGGATATCATCTTGGTTCTGTTTGTGGTAGCACGATCCATGTACTTGTGTAAATGCTTATAGAGTGCATTTGTGTAGGATTCAGCAGTTGTAACTGTATTGTCCATCTGGCTTTGGAGAAATTTTTTACTGTGTTTTCCTTAATGGGAGATGTGGATATCAAGCGTGATTAGCTTATGATCGGATCGGACCAACAAGGAATTGACTTCAGGTGTGGAACACCGGTCACTCATGTTGGTAATGACTAGATCTAGGATATTGTTGCCCCTGGTGGGGATGTAATATAACAAAGAAATACAATTTAACTTTGGTCTAGGTGAATCACTAAAAAGGAAAGCAAAGAAAAGCTGAAGTGAAAGGAAATAACATAGAAATGTGTGTATGTTAGACATAATCAGGGCAGTACTCTGGTAAAGAAAAGTAAATACATAAATAAAACAACTTGTTTGTGCAATCTAGTTAAGTCTCACCAATATCAGTCTTTTACACATTCAGGGTTTTGTGTTTATTTTCTGCCCTAGTCAACTATATTATGTTTAATTTGTATGTGGATGTTACATAAAACTAGTTAAGATTGTAACAATTTCAGAAAACAAAATGTTTTTGAAAAAAAAAGATGGACTTTGAGATTTCAAATTAACTAAAAAAGTAAAGTAACAGATGATACTGATTCTGTAATATGGATTCTGTTTACAATATATGCAATGTTTGTCTTTTCCAGACTCATTAATAAATACCCCCTCCATATCTCTCTCTTTACACACTGTCTTGCACTACTTTGTTTTCTAGAGATAGGGGAAAGAATAGCAACATTGTGCAAAGTCGTTCATTTTGTCATGTTGCAGGTATTATGTTGCCTATATGCGTTTCTTTTCAGTGTTAGTGCGTAATTATTATGGAGCTTTTCTCCTCAGGCTTGGATGAATTTTTTTTTTTTTTTTTTTATGGCTTGTTAGTCCATCCCGGTAATCTATCACAAATTAATAAGATGTGCATTTGTTTTATTAACCACTACAAGACACCAAAGGTGGGTTAGTTAACCATGATTAATATATTAAGGAGTTACAGCATTAAATGAAACTTGATGCTTGGCTTATTCAAACTTATTTGATCATAGTGCTTGTGAAAACACTGACATTTGAACAAAAATTCAGTTAATCCTTTAAAGGTTGTTTGACAGTTACCTATGCCTGTTATCAGTTTTAATTAGTAGTTACTTTTATTGCTATGACAAATTTTCCCAAACTTATGGGGGATAAAGAATATTCTCTGCAAAATAATTCTAGGTAAGAACTGTCCTCAATTAGCGTTTCATAATTCTTTCCATAAAACTACAGTTCGGATCATTATTTTGACTGAAGTAACTTCAGTAGAAATTTAGTATCATTAATTTATACATTAAAATAATTTTATATCGACCAGATAAAGATGATTTTGGTGTTACTTTGTTCACATGTAGATTTTATTTAATTCAGCAAAGCTGAAACATTCTATTTCTATTTCTCTCATGTTCTGCAGCTTTGAAGATCTAGGCTGCCTTACACATTGAACCAATAACCAGACATCTGAAGTTAATAATTATACTATAAACGCAAACTGTATGCATTTTTTTACAGTGGTCAAGCCTCCTACAATCCACTGTGTGTGTGTGTGTGTGGGGGGGGGAGACCCCAACACCCTCAATTATTTATATATATATATATATATATATATATATATATATATATATATATGGGTCTACTACATTTGATTGACAGACCATTTGATCGACACTCATTTGGTTGAAAGTTCATTTTATCGAAAACCAGTATTCAAGGTGATTAACATGGATTTGTCCCCCTCCCCAATGTCGTGCGACCCTAGAGTTGATATATATATATATATATATATATATATATATATATATATATATATATTTATATAGTTGGGGGGTGTTGTGAGATGTGGGGGGGGGTGAAGCCCTCCATCTGTTTTTGTTTAAAATGTGTACTTTGTGTTATTTTCTTCTTTTAAATGAAAATAGGTGGGGGGATTTGCCCCTCACACCCCCCCCAATGTGGGGGGATGTGCCCCCCACACCCCCCTAACTATATATATCAACTCCAGGGTCGCACAACATTGAGGAGGGGGGACAAATCCCACTTTTATATCTTGAATACTGGTTTTCGATCAAATTAACTTTCAACAAAATAAGTGTCGATCAAATGGTCTGTCGATCAAATGTAGTAGACCCATATATATATATATATATATATATATATATATATATATAATATACATACACACCAGCTTTGTGAGCAGTCAAACATAAAGATATCAGTGTTTTGATCCTCAGTGTTGTCATGATATGGGCACTGGCTGCTCAGGTAATATGCATTCAGTGACCTGTACAGAAGTCACACCTAAGCCATTTTTATTTATTATATAGTCTGTTAACGTAATAGGGGTTCCTTTCAGGCAGTAAAACAATAAAACAAATTGTTTATTTTCAAGTTCAT
The DNA here is from genome assembly GCF_019279795.1 of Protopterus annectens. Classification (NCBI taxonomy): domain Eukaryota; kingdom Metazoa; phylum Chordata; order Ceratodontiformes; family Protopteridae; genus Protopterus; species Protopterus annectens. The sequence continues at coordinate 127,124,459 of NC_056746.1, read as the reverse complement.
AATTCTAGACACATTTAAAACCCATCAATAAATCCCAGTGTAATCAAAACTGAAAACAGTAAAATCCATTTATTAAGGCAAGATATTTCTATGTACAACTTTAAACATACATCAGCATATTACCTGCATATTGGCATTTATGGGAAGGTAATGTAAAGTTGCATATAACTGATTAACTTCCATAACATTTTATTATTAATATTTAAAGATTGGTTAAAAATGTTGCTTTTGCTGTCAGTACAAGTAGTTCATGTAATTCTTTCCATTTACTAGAATATGCTAAGCTATCAAATAAGGAATTATTTTTATAACAGAAAGCAGAGAATTGGATTCTGTGTCAGGAAACCCAGTGCCACCATTTTCCCATGTTCTAATGTGGTACTTAAAAGAAATTTTGGATATTGCAAAAAAAAAAAAAAAAAACATGCATTTCTAATTTAATTTGAATTGTATTTTGCCTGGTATTGTATGCAATGCTTTGGGTAATAAAATCATTTTAATCAAGTAAAGATGATGTTATTCCATTTTTAAATGACTTCTTTAAAAATGTTATCAGAAACACTTTCTTATGACAGTATTCATCTAAAGTGTTTCAGAGTTTCAGTTTTAATCGATTATGTCACACAATAAATGGTGAATTTTCTAGACATTAAGTAAAATACTTACTACCTGGTGTGGAATAAGTTGATATAATTATTTTTCAGCATTAACAATGCTTGGGTGTTGTCTAACATGGAAAAGCTTGCCTTAATTATAGGTTTCGCTCTAGTATCTTAACAAAAGGTACTTGTACAACTACTAGACATAAAACACAAATGATAAAATTTGCTAAGGGCTGCCAAATAATGGCTTAAACTTGAAGGAGTTACTCTGACAATGCCTATTAACATTTCCAGAAGTGGCAAAAGAAAAGTGCTGCTTGTCTTTATGAAGTTTAATCAAGAATCCATTACGTTCAGATATGTATTTTAATAATGAAAGCAAAAACTATATGCTGTTTGTTTATTTCATCTCATTCTGCTCTAGCTGTCGTTTTTAAAAACCCAAAATATGCAGGGATATGTACTGATATAGGAAGTTGCATTTTCTGTTGCTGTACCTTTTAGAAAATTGAACCTCCTAATCTGAAGTAGATGGTTTGGGCATGCATTCTTGAGTTGTAAGTATACTTTATTCAGTTATTCATTCTATTGTTATCTGCTTTATCTAGTTCAGGGTTGAGGGGGAGGTGAAGCCTATCCTAGTACATAAAATGGGCAAAAGCAGAGGAAGTATTACCTGAAATATAGTCGATTATAGGGTACACGTGTGTATGTGTGAGTGTGTGTGTGCGCGTGTGTGTGCATATTTATGTACAAAATAAACAAGTGCACACACATGGGCAGTTTGGATCACTGTTTCACCTGAGGCATATCTTTGGTACATGGGAGGACACAGCTAGTAAAATTCCACGCAGACTCCATGCAGAAAGTTCCCCAGTCAAGAAAAACAATGAGAAGCCAAAGCATTCCAAGGCAGCCACAATAACCACTGTTTTCTCAGTTTTAAAATGCTATTTATAAGTAAATTCCTTTACAAACAATATGCCCATTTGTTAATTGGTATAATCACATAGCAACAAATCCAGTGAGATCCTAAAGTAATTTGTTTTCCAGGGGAACTTGTGTTTCAGACATACGTTTGAACAAACTTTTTTTCAGCAGGTGATCTGTCATACGTCACCTCAGTATTTGGTATGATTGGTAGAAGCAACACTGTTTGCTTTACATGAATTTTAACTTGTTATGCTCACATTACTGAAGATTGCTTTAAATATGGAAAGGAATGGCAGTGATCTAAAATGAAAGGAATTGATATTTTGCAAAATCAAACTTGTAAAACCACCTCATCAGTTGTTAATGAAGTCCAAGATTTAACTTTCAAATCAATTCATCAGTTAAATACATCACTTCAAACATTGCTGAGTAATAAGATGATATTTATTTGTCTGTGTATTTATTTGTCTTACTTTGTTAAATTGGAAGTTGGTATGGTACAGGCAACATTTCAGCTACGACCATGGCTAATGTGGCAGTTAGTGTTAATCATTTTTACATATGCTAATACAGCTTTATTTAGATGGAGAGAAAATGTTTGCAGTGCATCAGACTTGCGATGGGATGTTTCATTAGTATTCTCAGAACTGCAAAAATGCATTGATTTACTCACACTTCATTGCGGCATTTTCCTCCAAGCAGCTTTGGATTGAGTTTTGAACATTAAGATGTTTGGCTACAGGATTGTACAAGCTGGTAGTGCACTTTCACTGTTTTTCCCCATCTCCTTTCTTTCTGACTATCCTAGTGAACTATCCGTAGATGGATCGTCCAGCGTTTCTTACTGGCAATGGACTATCTCCACTCTTAGGCTGGGACTGATGATGGAAATGATGGGTATCTTGAGGGGTTGTGCCACTGATTGCTTGCACTGGGGAATTTTTTTCATTTGCGACCTACTCACGTCTATCTTCACTTCCTCTGCGTTCGTGTTACTGCCAAGGGCTAAGCCCTTCCATGGGCCATGCCTCCTCACAGAGAATGCCTTGACAAATGCCTCCCCCAATGGGCATGCCTATTCCTCTCTGGCAGCGCCTCAGATGCCCAAGCTGCTACCTGAATGTGGGTCACCTAGGCCATAGTTAGGCCCTGCACTTTCACTAGTTTTCCCCTTTTTCTCAACTGTAGTCTGACCATGGAGTTAGTGTGTAGATGTATTTATGTGGGTGGTTTGTACACTGCAAAAAAAGAAAAAAAGATTTTTATGTTTTTTGGCATTTTTGAGTTGTGGTTATAGTGATGTGCATGTTGACTTTATTACTGGGAAACCCAATTCATCCATTCTGATTAAACTAAAGAATAAGAATGCTGTACTAGAATAACAGTCCTTAATGAGTTGTCATACCTTGTTTGATAGGGCAGTGCTCACACCTATGTTCTGGTCACAATAATAAGACTATCTAAATGAAATGGCATTCAGTGTAAACAATGTGCAAACACAAATGCATCCCAGGTGCTGTCCTCTGTATGTCTGTCACTGAAGGCTGTATTTGAAAATTGTAGATGTACAGGGTGGTCACCATACCTGATAGAGCTGATTACAATAAGTTGCTTTTCTTCACCAGAAGTTAATACCAGTGTGTGTGTGTGTGTGTGTGTGTGTGTGTGTGTGTGTGTGTGTGGAGGGGATGAGATCCTCAAGGATTTAGTGTTGAATACATTTTGCATCTGATTCCTTACTAAACCGTAGAAAAATGTGTAGACACAGGTGTTTGCTAGTCAAATGGTTGTGTAGTAAATGTGTCCCTGATATTGTGAGCTTAATAAGCCACAGTGTTTTCTCTGTGAGTGCAATGAAATCAGATAAAAAAAAAAAACAGGTTAAAATATTGCATAGTAAAGAAAGGCTTCATTATAGGGTAGAAGGTAGAATTAAAAGTACATCAAGGTTGAGAAGAGAAACTAAACAAAAAGGGCAGTGTAAACATTTAAAAAAAAACATGTTATAAAGCATATGAATAAGTGGATGTTAATTCTGCCAACATTGAATCGTCTGTTGTTTTTCACAGAACTGCTTACAGTGTTATGGCAAGGTATACTGATGTAGTCAGCAGAAAAGATTTAGTGCCATGTATTCTGTTTATTTAAGACTTTTTATATGGTCCATGTTTAGGTTATGGGAGGTATCTTAATTCATTATTTGCTGACTTATACGAGCTAACAGCAGCATGCATCTTAGTTGTCCAGAATTTCACAGGATGTTCAAATTTTGCTTCATATTTTAAGTCTATTCCTCTTAAATATTTTTTCTGGCAAAGTGTTACGGATTGCAGTCACCAAGTAATAAACATTTGAGTTTCAGGCTTTGTATCCTTCAGAAAATACATGCTAATGCAAAATCTATTATTTTAGAAACTTTCTGAGAGCAATATTTAAAATTCATCCTTGATTTTTGGTTTTGTCCTGCATTCTTGAGCAAAGATGTCGGGAACTATGGGCAGTGAAAATGTACTTTTTACAGGTCATTTTAATGTGCATCTGAGTAAGAATTACAGGGAAAGGATGAAGTTGAACTAGCCAACTTTTTTTAACTAGTGTTTCTGAGTTATGCATACTTACTATAGCAACTTTAAATAAATAAAAAGTGTTTACATTCTCTGTTTGGGTATGGAGGATAAGAAACCAGTTCCTAGAACAGTTTGAAAACATTTGACAGATTGTTATGATTTTGAGAATGTTCTTCAAAAGTATGTATGATTTTTACTTGAATTCATCAAATCATGAACTGTTCTGCCTCCTTTGAAGTTGTCTGGCCACCCATAATGCTAAGAGATTTACTATTACAATCTTAAAAATCATAATATTGAGACCATAGTATTGAAAGACAAAAATGCTGAAGATCACAGTATTGAACTCCTGGACTTGCCCTCCTGCAAGACCCATGTTACCACTCTTTCCTTGGTCCAACTCTTGCAGGAGATCACAGTATTGAACTCCTGGACATGCCCTCCTGCAAGACCCATGTTACCACTCTTTCTTTGGTCCAACTCTTGCAGGAGCCATGTTACCACTCATTCCTAGGTTACAGTGGTAGAAGGATTATGTATTCAAGATGTTTAGACATTGTGGTGTTCAGCATTTTGATCTTTCAATATTATAGTCTTAGGATTATGATTTTTAAGATTGTAGCCTTCAATACTGTGATTGTAGACCAGGCCAGGTAACTAGTTTGAGCAACCTAGAAGTAACTACAAAATAACTGCCATCCTCATAGGTTCATAGGTTGGTACTAGGCTGTCAGCCCTAGGGCCTATATAAGCCTAGCCGTAACAATTCCCTGGATATTTCTTCCGACAATATTTACTTCCCTGGACCCCTGTCTAGAAGGGCGACTGATGTGATCCCTGGGGTGAATTTCCTATCTCCCATCCAATCATCAAGGTTCCTTTTGAAGAGAGCCAAGGAGGCGCTCTGCTTGATATGTATGGGCAGTCTGTTCCAGAGTCTGGGGAGTCTCTGGGTCAGGAACCTCTCCCTCCAGCATGTTTTGTTCATTGTGATGGCAAAGTTTAGATCCCTGGTGCATGTGGCTCTGAGGGATTGGGATTTCTTAAGTGGAGCATGTCCAACAGCTCTGGGTTTGACATGGTCTTGTATGTTAAGCAGAGATCGCCTCTGAATAGATAATATGCCACAGAGTATAGCTGGAGTTTTTTTAGAAGGTCAGCATAGGGCATCTGATTTAGGCCTGTGATTCTTTTAGTGAGGTATTTCTGTGGCTTTTCCAGCTGTTTCAAATGTCTTGTGAGGTACATACCAAATGGGGCGTTGTACTCTATAATGGGTCTAATGAGGGATGAGTACAGTGGGACAATGACCTCCTTTTTTCTGGATGAGAAGCCCTTAGTGATGAGGTGTGCCACATAGAAGGATTTCCTGACTGTTGTGGCAATGTGGTTTTCGAAGGTGAGACCACTGTCCACCTGTGTCCGTAAGTCTCTCATCACACTTTCGGTGTTTAGTTTACTGCCACCTATGTGGTAATTCATGGGTACATGTTTTTTCCCAAAGGGAATAACCATTCATTTCTTGGCATTAAGCTTGAGCCCATGGCTCTGGCACCAGGCATCTGTTTCTGTAAGGCCCTTTTATAGAATATCCACATCATTTGGGGATTCGATAATGGCTCCCAGTTTGCAGTCATTGCAAACTTTGTTAGTCAGAGTCCCTTAGTGTTGGCCTGTACTTCAATGAAGTAGATGCCAAACAAGAGCGGTCCCTGGACTGAACCCTGAGGTGCTCCACTTGTCACTTGTCTCGAGCTGGATTTGGAGTCAGCTACTTTTACAGTCTGGGTTCTGTCAGTAAGCCAGTTGGCAATCCATCGAGTGGCATTTATTTGTTAATTTATTTCCAGTTTGATGACCGGGGATGTCCACTGGGCTCAGGGAGCCCATTTTCAGTGAAGGCCCGGGGAGAAAAGCTCCATGTTACAAAGTTTAGATACAGATACAATATAGAAAAGAAGAACAATTTACAGTTATGTTTCATGCTAGAGAGCAGGTGTAATTTTTTAGGTACACGTTACTTTAGATACAGTATTATTAATGAACAAGTTACAGTTACATTTCATGTTAGAGAGCAGGTACATGGTACAAATTTGATATTTACAATATGTACATGTGTGTGGTAGCCTATAGATCATAGCTAGAGAGGCTAGTAATCATAGGTGGAGAGAGAATTATAGGACTAGGTGGGGAGAATGCAGTTGCATTTTCTGTTAGAGTAAAGGTAGGAATGTAACTGAGATTTAAAGTTTTCAAAGTTTGCACAGGTCCTTAGAGAGGAAGGAAGAGAATTCCATTTTTTTGCTAAGGAAAGGATAGCAGGAGTTGACCAGCAGGGCGATTGGGTTTTCGGACACAGATTAGGTTTAGGTGAGTAGATCTGAGAGTTCTCTGAGGGGTGTAGGGGAGAAGGATGTTGCATAGATCAGGGCACTCAGAGGGTTGAAAGATTAGTTTGTTAGTCATTTACATCACAATTAATTACTATTTAAACTACAGGAAGTGATGTATTAACTGTTTGAAAAAGTTTGGCAGGCGCCAAACGAAAGCGCTTATTTTATTGTGTGTATTTTCTAAGTTCTACTATTAAAACTTCATTGGTCAAGTTTGTGGTCCGTGGATTTTTTGGAAAGTTGTTGCTGCTCTTATTGTCAGTGATGGGAGTAGTGATGGGAGTAGATAGGTGGTGGCAAGCGTAGGGATATATAGGTATTTATGCCCAGCTTAGTAAGTTTATCTATGATCCCAGAGTGGGAATGGTGTTGAAGGCCTTAGCGAGGTCCAGATAGGCTGTGTGGACTGCCTTACCCTTGTGGGTACAGCCAATGATTTGATGCACTGAAATAGTTTTAACTTATTTCTCAAGCTGATTGATTCAGACAATTTTAAATGTAACTGAACATTTCTGAGCAAACTGCAGTACTATCAGTTGTACATGCCACTTTGTCCTGCTTGACTTTACTACATTGAGCTGATAATTTCTTCCAACTATAGGAGCTAATGGTGCTGTTGCTTTAAAAAAAAAGTTTTTTTGCTTTTCAGCTGCTAAATGGGTAAGAGAGTTCTGTAGCAAGATTCAGGCAGATTTTCTTTTAGCATATACATTTTACACTACATAAAAAATGCTAAGTAAGCAGTCATTTTCTATGACAGACATTGTTAGGTATGAGTATTACACATGTTGCTTTTTAAAATATATTTTATAACAAAGCCAGATTTCTCATTATGGCTTTGCCAACCCTCTGCATGCACATTTGTTCATTACTAAGGATTGTATATGCTGTTATGTTATATTAAACATGCATGTTGATTTCCATTCACAAAGGGCATGTAAATGGACAGATGTTTCATCTGCAGGGTGGGCTACAGCTTGAAGTGTTTAAGGAAGAATTATGCAAGTTTAATAGTACAGCTGTAAAGGTTCAGTGCAACAGCTGATGCAAATCTGCAGTTTGTGTGCAGTCATTATACCAAAATCAGTTTAAAAAGACAACCATCTTCTACTTCATTAGGTTTTTGCTTACACTGCATATTTTACTGTTTTTGAGCAGATTGCGGACATTGCTTTCATGCAAACATACAATTATATTCACTTTTTGTTTGAGTGAAACCAGCTGTCACATGATATCATTCTGTTTGTTTTTCCTTAACTTTTTCTTTTATGTATTCCTAACAAAATAACATATAATCATAGTGTTGCCACCTCACAGCAAGAGGCTCTCCAGTTCGATCCTTGGCTGGGATCCCTTCTGTGCGGAGTCTGCATGTCCTCCCTGTGGTTGCGTGGGTTTCCTCCGGGTGTTCCAGTTTCCTCCCACATCCCAAAGACATGCTGTAGGTGGATTGGACACTCTAAATTGGCCCTAGGTGTGAGTGCGTTCATGTGTGTGCCTTCTGTGGAAGGTTGGGCACCAGGCTGACAACTCGACACCATAAAATTCCACTGCCAATCATGAGCGGACAGGTGATCTGCTGTGGCGACCCCTAACTGGGAAAAGCCAAAAGAAGAAGATTTGCTATATTTAAATAGCAGAATTTGATAGTATTAAGATCTTGGGATGTTTTGCTTGTTGAACGTGGATTATGAGATCTTGTTTATTTATCATAAGGATTAGGTTAAGTGAACTCTTACATTACATAATTTACAGACTTCTGAAGTATGGGACAGAACAAAGTATATTGGACCCATTAATAGAATTTGTAAGAGATGAACATTTCAATAAGTATGTGATAGTTTTAGTTCAAGATGAAGGTTTTGTTAATGTTGTTCATGAGAACCCTTTTTCCCCATTTGTACATGGAGTCAGGGAGCGACTGAAGAGTGGTGGGAAAAGTCAGATGAAGCAGGTGGTTTGTCAGGCATAGTACTATGTATATTGAACACATGGGGATTATTTTAAATGGTCAGATGGAAGACCCTTTTAAGTTGCGGGGATCATACCTTTTAATCAGACTTTTATGTATTCCTTATACTGACTTTTATGATAACTATGCCACCATCTAGTGCATGGCAGCGTGTGTGGTGTAAGAGTTGCGTTAGTCGTTAAATACACAGATAACATGCCACCATCTAGTGCATGGCAGCGTGTGTGGTGTGAGAGTTATGTTAGTTGTTAGATACACAGATAACGTGCCACCATCTAGTCAATGGCAGCGTGTGTGGTGTGAGAGTTGTGTTAGTTGTTAGATACACAGATAACGTGCCGCCATCTAGTGCATGGCAGCGTGTGTGGTGTGAGAGTTGTGTTAGTTGTTAGATACACAGATAATGTGCCACCATCTAGTGCATGGCAGCGTGTGTGGTGTGAGAGTTGTGTTAGTCGTTAGATACACAGATAACGTGCCACCATCTAGTGCATGGCAGCGTGTGTGGTGTGAGAGTTGTGTTAGTTGTTAGATACACAGATAACATGCCACCATCTAGTGCATGGCAGCGTGTGTTGTGTGAGAGTTGTGTTAGTTGTTAGATACACAGATAACGTGCCACCATCTAGTGCATGGCAGCGTGTGTGGTGTGAGAGTTGTGTTAGTTGTTAGATGCACAGATAATGTGTGAAATTTTATTAGAAGTAAAGGAGCAGGCAGATCTTAACATATATGGAAGCACTTTAAAAATGAAAATGGGAAACATTATGTCTCAAAAGAAAACTGTTGGCATCTATGCAGGAGTACATGAAAAACAGTTACACACATTTTTCACAGGAAATGGTGACTTTTCTACAACTAAATGCTCCACAACAGTTAGCAAAACATGGGGAAATAGTCAAATTAGTGTTATTAAAGTCTTATTATTTTCATTAGTCCTAATATTAGTAGAAAAGTTGGACATCAAGATGTACAAGAGTATTTTTCATGCAAAATCAGGAACAGGTTTTCAGATTTAAAACTTCGGCACAGGTGATCTGTTTCACACAGATCAGTAAACTACATCCAAGTTTCTTTAAAACTTACCTTTGCTTCACTCGCGGAAAAGTGGTAAATACATTTTGTAATGGGTTTATGTGTACAATATACCTGCTGTTATGACAGCAAATGCCTTTGTTTGATATGATGTGACCCCATAAATGAGAGCTGAGGTGAGAATGAGAGACTTGTTATGCCAGTATTTCACCGTTTGTGCTATTGTAACAACCTGTTAAATAAACAAAAATTAAAACGGAGCAGAGATAGGGAGCTGGATGGTGGGACGGGTTATAGGTATTGATATTACATGTGTCTGTGTGTGTGTTTCTGTCTGTGTGCCTGTATCTGTGTGTGTGTGTGTGTGTGTGTGTGTGTGTGTGTGTGTGTGTGTGTGTGTGTGTGTGTGTGTGTGTGTGTGTGTGTGCGCGTGCGTGCGTTTGTCTGTCTGTGTGCCTGTGTCTGTGTGTGTGTGTGGGGGGGGGCATGTTTGAGTGTGTTTATAAAACCACACAGAGAAAGTATGAATATGTACACAAGTGATATGGATAGGCAGATAGAAGGGAAAATTAGAAACTGCAAATATTAAATGAGTATAATATTTTGAACAACTTCTTTCCACCACTGCTCCAAGTATGCTCAGTATCTTTCTAAGATTTGCCTATAAACATAGCATTTTTTATTTTGTATCACTGGCTGACATTTTGACATCAGTGCTATATACAATAACTCTGACTAAAAGATAACAATTTCAGGCTATTTCATCTATCCTTCTTTAGATTCTGTCTGGTTATTTGTGTGATTATGATTAGCAAAAGAAAAATTAGCTGCATTTATAAACAACGGAATCTGAATATTTTATCTCTTTACTTGAACTGTGTTAAAATTCAGACTACACCCAGTGAAAATTGGAAAAGGCTTTATCTGATCTATGGATAGTGTCAATGAATGAATCAGTAACAAGAAATACTTCATAAAGACATCAGAACAAGGCCGGTCAACAACATGATTTATGTGTCAACAGGAGAAAAGTAGTCAGTATGTGGATAATTGTGGAACTTCATTTTCAATCCAGCCACATCTGTCAAGTTTCATATCAGAGACAAACTTTCACTTTAGGGTCTTAGACTAGTAGAAGTCTTAAGCCCATTCTGCTAAAGTGGGAATAAAGCCATCCATGAAAATTAGAACAGTCTGTCATGCTGCAGACCTATTAATCATTTAAATTAAACCGAAGATCGATTCTTGTACAGAAGACAGGAGCAATGCTGCTGTCTTATTTAATTCACAGTGGGCATCATTTTACATTCTCCATAGACTTGTAACACAGATGTCTGTATTTAATTTAAGAACATGGGATGCATTTCTTTCATTTGCCTGCCACATTTATTCTTCTTGTTGTGGAAGTGAGACAAAGACGATCGACCTTAAGACATACTTAAATGACAAAGTTCAAGTCCCACATTCAATGCGTTGATTTATATGTTATGATATTATGACTGAACATGTAGAGGGTGCTCTATTATAATGACTTGGGGGGGGGGGGTTAGAGTTAGGCAGACAAACTTTTAGTTACTGAGACAGTCTGACAGACAAATGTTTGACTATTGTACAGTTAAAATGACTTACTCTTTCAATTTTTATGTTGTGGAATTCATTTCTATAACATTTTCGCCTATCTCCTGAATTGTCAAGCATCTTTTAGCTCTAGCAATAATTTTAAGGTTTGCTAGTTATGCATAGTTTACTCAGGGCCGATGGACTGGAAGATGCATTTTATTTTGGGTCTTGCTACGATACAAAAGATAAAAAAAGAATGGAGTTCCCCTTCCTGAATCTGTTTTTCTACCTAATGTGCTAAGTTGTGGTGGTGGTCATACTTGGCATCTCTTAAGTAGCCTATCTTAGAATACAAGCTTCAGTCTTGGTTGACTTCTTCCAGTGATACCAAGTTGTGGTAATGTCCATACCTTTGTGCCTGATATTACTTTACCTGTATGTTACCCCTTTGTTATAAAATGTTGCTGGGGTGCCATCTGGTGTGTGCAAAGGAGAGAATTGCTTTAATACTTGGTCATATCATCCTCTTTCCTTAACAGGAAATGTGTGGGTCCCCTATAATGCCAAAACTCTGTAGTATGGACTTCTACCACAATAAATACCATCCATGCAACTGCACTCTCTTCCTGTTGTGCTGAGATATCTGTTGTTCTCCATGGAATGTAGCTTTGAAGAGAGTTGACTACAGTAGCCTGAATTTTACTGTTTCTTTAGGAGGTGACATTCACCAAAGTCAAAGTAAACTTTATTGTCATTTAGAACTACATGTGTGTGGCCTAAATGAAATTTTGTGCATCAGCTTAATTCTTGACATTACTAAGGAAAGTGAAATAACACACACACACTCACTAAAATGTCTTGTATGCCATGGTGTCCACTATATCACTTAATTATTTTCTGTGAAAGCTTTTTTTTTTTTTTTTTTTTTTTTTTCTTTTTTTTAACGATAGTATGTTGAGAATTTGATATGAAACTGTCATTAAAACGATGAGATATCCATGGCATGGATTTAATAGTATCCTTATTTGGGATAATGTAGTTTTGTTGCAAGTAATAGTGTACCTTGAAGTCTGAAAACTATGAAAGGCCATTTTGGGTTAATTGGTTATACGAAAATCAGTCCCTTGTCTGTCAGACGTCTGCACTTTAGCAACACTAACTGGTCACCCCTTTCCATAACCCAGCGTCAGCTGATGTCTTCTGGGTTATTAAGTGAGGTTGCTGACAGAAGTCTTATGATGTTCTTCCCTAACTAGTATTTTATAGTTAACACAAATATTTGTCATACATACTGACTGTAGATTAGTTGTCGCTTTTCCTTAGATTAACCTTGTCTGCATTTTTTCCCTCTCTTAGTCACTGGGCATCACTGTGTAAAAAGCACTCTTTCTGTGATAGCTCTGTGCCCCAGAGATTAGATGTAGTGGATATTGTGCCGTGTAAGAGACTCAGAATAAAAATTCTTTCCATGGCATTTTTTTTTGCTTGTGTTGCCCCTTTCCCGGTTTTATTTTCTAGTTATGCACTACAGTGGAATATACACATACAGCACAAATATAAAACACTAGTTCTATTTTCATGGTTTGGCTTACAATACCAATATGATATTACAGTAAAAGCAAGCTGCTCTGTCTACTTTTTTACCCCCTATAATTTGAGAGTTTTCTTAACCCCAGTGGTCAGTACTGTAATTGAGTATTCTGAAATGACCAAAACATGCACACTGAATCTAAAATAGATATTTTTAAGGATTAGCATACAGTTTGTACCAGTTAAGATTGTGCTTAAGTGAAAGATAACGCATCTTGTTTTTTTTTTTTTTTTGCTTTTTTATTTTGATTAATTAAATGTAAGCTGTCCCCCCTCTTACTTTTCTTTAATGTACTCTGACCTATACTTATTCTTCTTTTGGCTTTTCCCATTAAGGGCCACCACAGCAAAGCAATGGTCCACAGAATGATTGGCAGTGGAGTTTTATGATGTTGAGTTGCCAGCCTGGTGCCCAACCTTCCACTGAAGGCACACACTCACATCTAGGGCCAATTTAGAGTGTCCAATCCACCTGCAGCATGTCTTTGGGATATGGGAGGAAACAGGGGCACCTGGAGGAAACCCACATCCCAAAGGGAGGACATGCAGACTCTGCACAGAAGGCACCCCAGCCGAAATCTAACTAGAGAACCTCTTAGTGTGAGGCAGCAATGCTAACTGCTACAGCACCATGGCCATCCAAACATCAAAATAAAACCCACTTATGCCAATGTACTTTGACCTATGTGCATACTAAGCAGCAAAACAAAACCCAATTATTGAACAAAATGTGTAAGAAATCATACACATTGAAATTTCCAGTAGTTATAATGGTTCTTCTTGAATGCATGTGACATGAGGTACATTTTGGTTATGTTTTAATTTTTTTGAGTGTAAAATACAAGAAGCAGCTGTTTTGTCTACTCTGCAATATCATTAAGCAATTTACTTCCTGTTTTGTTGTTTTATGTTACTGGTTTAACCCATGACCCTCCCATGACTGTTTCAGGCTTTGAGTGCTGTGTTCCTGTTCCAGCCATTCAATGTGCATGATGTCAAAAAGTACTTTCTTAAAGTTATTCTCAAGATTTTTGTTCCTTGGCTTCTGAGGAGCATATTTTCAAGTAATCTCCTAATTATACCTTTTAACTTTTCTGGTGAGGAATTGGGGATAAAGATAAAAATAATAAAATACAAATAATCAGGAACAAATTAGTCAACAGTATAACAGGTATTGCATTGACATGCATTTTCTGAAGAATAAGAGTTATAAAGCTCTGCTTTATTTGTTTTATTAATTATTTTTTGACTGGGTCAGTCCTACCAGGCTAGTGGCCTCTTTTCAGGGGAGACCCAAAGTGTTGTATGCTTCCAGGGGAAATTTAGCCCGGACATCAGGGAACTTCCCCTATTCTTTTTTTTTTTCCATAGGTGCCAAGGGATCTTTTACATCTGCCTGAGCTGCCACCAACTCAGGCAGGTGAGGCCTTGGTTTAACGTCTCATCTGAAGGATGATACACTCAGGATTGCAGCACCCCCCTTATGCTGCATTGCAGTGTCAGCAATCCATCTGCCTCCTGTGGGAATAGAACACAAAACCTTCTGCACCAAAGGCGGTTGTGCTACCTGTCATTCTACTGACAGTGGCTTATGTCCCACTGTGTCTGGCCTTACTGACTGGTTTGTAATCTTCATTGATTTACCAAAAAAAAAAAAAAAAAAAAAAAAAAAAAAACATAAAAAGATTTATAATGGACAGGGCAAAAGTGTAAGGCAAAGTCAGGAACTATTGAGAATGTTGTTACCAACAGTACTCTGCTGAACCTCATTTAAAATATTCCTCATTACTTCTATCCCCTTCTTAGCACTCATAAGGACCATGTTAAATTTCTGTGATCATTGATTACGCATTGAATTTCTTGAATCGATCTGCCACCATTGTTTGGAGATATCCTCGTCTTTTAGAACCAATGTGTTTTCAGAATGAGAGTCATTACTCTTGGTAGGACCTCTGCAGCACTATGTATGAAGCGTAAGAACCTTCTCCCCTATTTTACCTTACATACTGTATTATAACTACTGTATTCTGCTGCCATTTCATGGGGCCCACAAAAATTTTCCTTTGGTCCTTCTTACACCTCCCCCCATACATACATACATACATACCAAATGTATACATTTAGTTTGGGTCTTATGCTCTAACAGCAAAACTAGATTTCCCCTTTTCTGCACAGTCTCTGCTCCTCAGATTACTTATTTTGTTAAGACTTTAAATCAGCTTGTCTACGTTTTGTGAGGCACCTGCTTTCTGGCTAAAGCTAGTGTCAGATAGAAAAAATATTTCCATCCAACATCCTTAAGCTGCCCCTTGTCAGGGACTAATAATGAGCATAAATCTGGGCTGTTGATACACAGCTAATCTTGCCTTCTGTTACATAAAAAGCAGTTTGCTTAATAAGCTATGGCCCAGGAGTGCAAACCATGTATTATGTATTATCTTGTATAAAAGAGGAATACAAGATTTGCTACAACATACCTCTCAACTACAATAATTTAGGCATAGCACTATGATTTCAGCCTTCAGATTTCCCTTTATTGACATCCTGCATAAAGTCAGACTTGTTTATGGGTATATACCTTGTTAAATAGACTGTGACTATACAAAGAGTCCTTACCACTAAGTATGTAGAGCTTGGTATATAAAGACTTTTTTCTGCATTTACCTTTTACTGTGAAAAATTAGAAAGCCATTTTCTTTTTGACCTCATGCCCTGCTTTTTTAAAGGTCAATATTATGATTTTCAATACTCAGAAGTGGAAAGGTATGCCCTACAACAGGATGTATGGGTATAAGTAATGAAGACTTGTGGCTAGAAAGTTTATAAACATGGCACATGAACCCTACCGCCCACCCAAACCAAAACGATGTAGGTAATTGGCCTTAATTTACCATGTGAACCTCACAGCATCTGATTAAGACTGTGGAGCCCTTGCTTCAGAGATAAAACGTTGTCATCTGCTACAGGAGAAATGAGCCAATGAAACGTTTGTTTTGAATGTTTCCACTAATCCAACTACATGTTATACAGCTGTAAAGCATTTCTGTCAAGTGTACCAAAAACCACTTTATATAAAACATGTGCCCTTCTTGGCAATTGTCTCCCTGCTTCATTTTCTTTGCACGTTTTCTCTCTCTCTCTCTCTCTCTCTCTCGCTCGCTCGCTCTGTCTAGATGAAGTTCTGCAGGAAGTAGCAAGGATTCTGCAGTCGTTTATATGATGTTGTTTTTGTTTAGGTGGCAGTGTTTTAATGCTACATGACAGAAGAGACCACAGTCAAGTCCAAGGATAAAAGGCATTAACAGTCCCTAATTTCATGATGGAAGAGACCACAGTCAAGTCCAAGGATAAAAGGCATTAACAGTCCCTAATTTCATGATGGAAGAGACTGCAGTCTTGTCCAAGGATAAAAGGAATTAGCAGTATCTAATTTCATGACAGAAGAGACCACAGTCATGTCCAAGGATAAAAGGCAATAGTAGTTGTTAATTTCAAGTTAATGACAAAAGGCGCTAACAGTTTCTAAGGAATTTAATTTACTGCAGAAAATAAGCGACTTCTCTGCCGAGACATGTTTGGCTAAAAGGTTGAGACAAATGTGGTTGCATCTCTTACTACTGCATGTTGTTATGGGACTTATACCCTCAACATCTGCCTTTCCTTTCTGGGACACTTGCCCTCACAACCTTCACTAATTCAAATTAAATTTCAAGTCGCAAGTGCCCTGGAAAGGTTGGCATATGTGCCTGGCATTTTCTGATGCTCCTCTGACTGCTGGCACTTTGTCTCTTTTTGCTTCAGTGTACTTTGTTATCTTTAAAATAACAATAATAAATACTGACTGCCTGACAACGCCTCTGAAAACAACACTGTCAAAATTGTATTGTTACAAAGCATATCACATAAGGATGCCTGCAAAAAAGGCATTCTCTTTGTGCTAAATGAGTTATTAGTATTCTACCCACATGACAGTTACTTGGGGGGGGGGGGGCTTAATGGATTGTGAGTGAATGCAACTGCTAGCTATTGTTGAATGCAAACCGCGCTGCCTCTATAGCACGAATGTCTGGTACTTGGCCAGTTCAGGGTCAGAGGGAGCAGAACAAGAAATCCGTCTAGAGGGATGACACAGATGACAGCCACTGAGGCAGGATAAAGTTCCCACAGCATAAACAGTAAAGAGAAATGAGCTATTAGACACAACCCACTGAGAACAGTCTGCATGGTATCTTTTTAGGCTCAAGTCTACATCAAGTCCATGCCTTAAGATAATCCAAAATCAAAATGGGAAGTAAAATACTGGAAGAAAAATTCTTTTGCTTTAAAGATTCAACATTTTCCATGCTTGACTTTCACACTAATAAAGCATGTAAGGAGAGATGCACATAGTACGACATTCATGACATTGCTGGAAGTTGAGCAGTTTTTTTTTCTGTCTGTCTGCATGTCATCTTGTCCGTCTATCTGTCTGTCTCTCCCTCCCTCCCTCCACATTTGTATCTCTTGTGTCTTCATTTCAAAGAAAACATACTGAATTCTGAAGTGGGAAGTATAGGAACTGTTATAGCCAAGATAACCAGCCCCTCTCTCTCTTTGTACTACACTGCACTAGCTGTGTGTCCCTAGCTGGCATTATTATTATTATTATTATTATTATTATTATTATTATCAATATTATTATTATTATTGAGCAAACTTCTAGCTTCCTTCACTTTCATGGCTTGTACAACATTTCAGCAATTCTGTAAGGTAATTATTCTTACATTAACTTGCTTTGGTTATCTCTACAAAGCACATGTTTACATCCTAGCAGGTTTATGATCCTTGTATTGCAGTTTTTCCTTATTCAGTCTAATATATTTTGTTTTTGTTTTTTATTTATAAACAAGCAGGTGAACTGAACCAGTCTTTTTTCACATGATGTGGACCGTAAGGGCAAAGATAAATACAATGCGTGTGTGTGTGTGTGTGTGTGTGTGTGTGTGTGTGTGTGTGTGTGTGTGTGTCTGTATATAGTATGTATAATATCTAGCCGTATATATAAATATATCTAGATAGATTTCTATCTGTCTATATAGAGATAAATCAAGAGAAAAGCAATTCAGGTACAAGGGAAACACTGATGAGGCCATGTTTTGGTACTACCATAGGGAAAAGGGCCTTCACTAAACTTGGTCCATCAACATGGAACAACTAACCAGAGAAATACATTCTCAAAAAACATTGGATGGTTTCAAAGCTAAACTTAAAGTAACAACTACTGGAAGAATCTGCCTGTAATTGCTTTCATGACACTGGATATATTACTGTAAGCTTGTAGGCAAATTGTAACTGGAATATTTTCAATTACTATATATATAGGTATCATTCTGGTAATAGAATTCCACAGTGTAAATATCGTACATATTTCCATATTGCTTGAAATAATATAAATATTGTAGTTACTGTTACCTCATTTTTTGTATATTTACTTTTGATACACACGTTTTTGTTGTATAATATGTTTTCATTTTAATCAATGTGTTTGTTTATTTTTTTATTGTATTATGTACTTTGCTTTTCTGGATCTTGAGTCATGGCTGATAAGGGTCAAGTGACCACTCTGCTTACTCAATTACTAAATTTCAAATAAATAAATAAGTAAATAAATAAATAAACAAGAAAACTCAACACAGATACTTTCCAAAGGTTAGGATTGAACCCTGGAGCTTGGGGCAGAAACCTTAACTACTGCATGATGCCCTGAGGAGTTCCTTTATTATTGTCCCAGAATAAATTAACATTTCCAGTTTTCACCTGCCTATAGGCAGCATTGACATCTTGCTGTCAATACTAATAATGGGAAACTGTTGTAAATTATACAATGACCCCCCCCCCACTAATATTCCAAAACGTGCACACTGATTGGTCAGCGTGCTAAATCAGATTTATACTAATGGAAAAAGGTTCAGTCGACCACACTTTTTCCATTAGTATAAGTCTTTTTTTTTTTTTTGTGTTAGACAGCAACAGAGAACAGAAAAGCTCCATTGCTGTAATTTTGCTATGTTAAACGGGTTTTAACATAGCGAGATAGCTTAAAAAAAGCAGTTTATTGCACAAATCTTGGAAGTGCCATGTTTAGTTATATGAGGTTATGTTACCTCATACTTTTTCGTGATGTTCTTCATGTTTCACTGTTGCAGTCATTACATTTGGGTTATCTGCTTTCAGGTAGCCCTCAGTCGGCCTGATTAACAAAGTCTTGAGTCCTGCATCGGTTGCTGTCCCTTCTTCCATGACGTCAGGTCATCAGGGGTATAAAACATGCAGCCGGCGCCATTACATCAGTCTTTCTTGCCGTGCGGTGCCTGAAGCAGAAGCAGTTCACAAGAGCCGGTCGGCCGACCCTGAAAGTTTTCGAGTTTCAGAACCGAAGTCTTCAACTAAAGCTAAGTACCCCATTGGGGAAACTTTTTCTTGTTCCTTACCGATGTCAGTAAAAGTTAATAATTGCATTACTTGTGGAAAGCAAATACCTCATAAAGATTTTAATTCATACTGTGTTCCTTGCCTAGGCCCTAACCACAACATACCTTGCTGTCAGTTTTGTGCTTTATTTAATCAACACACTATCCACCATCGGTATATTTTCACCTCTAAATATTTTGGTTCTTGGTTTAATTATCCAGAAATGTCGTCGGTTAGCCATCCGACTACCGGGATTCCGAAAAAACGCAAAGATAAAGACAGAGACAGGCCGCTGAGGTCCAAAACTGCCACCAACGCTTCTCCTAAGCTAGTTGCCAGTTCGCTGGTACTCAGTGAGGTGCTTTTGCAGCCCCTGATACTCACTACTTCTGATTTGCAGGCCTCTACTGAGACCCATTTGGAGTCCGGTATGCCGCGAGATGCTTCAACTATGGAACCCGTGGATGTCTCTACCTTGGCTGGGTCCAGACCTGCTGTGCAGGCACCGGCTTCTGAGGGTGTATTCAGGCCTATGGACTTGCATATTAAACTGACGCCTCTTTCTTTACTTAGGCCTAAATCTTGATCCATGCCTAAAAAACCGATGCCCAGGCCACATGCTCAGGCCTCTGTGCCTAAAAAACAAATGATAAGAATGGCTGAAGATCTAATAACTCTAATCAGGGGTAGCCAACCCACCCCCCTTCTAAGAGGTCTAGGACTAAAGTTAATTATGAATCTTCTGATCAGGATTCTGTTTTTTCTGATTCTTCTGATGATCTGGATTTGCCCTTATCTACTTATGAAGATGCTGATGCAGAGGACTCCATTCCCTCTGCTTCCCCTCCTGAGGATTTTTCTTTTGTGGAAACCTTACATACTCTAAGGGAGCATTTCCATTGGGAAAGCCAGGATTTCTCTGATTCAAAAAAGAGGCTTAGGGATCTTCTTCTCCTACCTCAGCATAGGCCTTTAGCTATTTCTCCTGTACTAGACATTGTTGATGATGCTTTCTCGGAATCTGGTTTGGCCCCTGATTCCCTGACTACTGCTCCCAGAAAACCAGATACTACAGGGTCCCTGTGCCCCACAAGTTCCTTTTTAAAAATACTATTGCAGATCCAGAGACTATTTCACAGGGACCCAATGGCATTAAGGCTTCTACTGCTAAAAATCCTACCCCTTCTGATAGAGACTCCAGGGCACTGGATAGATGGGGTAAGAAGGTTTGCACTTCTGCAACCTTGGCCATTAGGGCTTTAAACTGCCAGTTTCATATGTTAAAGTATCAGCAACATGTTATTGGACTGCTTAAACAGAAAATGATGTTGATTCCAGACTGTGTGAAAAATAAAGAATTACAAAATTTAATGCATTCTGCTGAACAAGTTGGGAAACATACTTTGCAATGTGGTTTTGATTCATCAGAGGCCTCTTGCAGGGCTGCTGTTACTGTGTCTGTGCTCAGAAGGCATGCTTGGCTCAAGGAGCAATATTTGCCTGATCATGTTAAAGCTAAATTGTTGGATGCTCCATTAAATCAGGACCGCCTGTATGGCAACAAGGCTGAGGAAGTTCTTAAAAAGATGGAAGATAAAGCTAAATCTATGCAAACTGTTAAAGATTTTTTACAAGTTCAGCCTCCTAGATTTAGTAGCCACTGGCCCTCTAAGAATTGGTCTTTTCTTCTTCTCAAGCCAAACCCAGACACAGCAAAAACCCCAGGTTTCAGTCCCAGGGGACACACAGAACTAAGCAGTGGGGGGCCTCTACTTCCAAATCTGGGAATAGTACAACCCCCCCCCCCTTTGGTAAACTGTCTCAATGACTTCCTTTTAAAATTTCCAAGCACTTATCAACTGACTGCCCCTTTGGGGGAAAAGATTGCTCTTCATGCAAAGAATAGAGAACTCATTACCCAGCACAAATGGGTTTTAAATATAGTGTCCCAGGGATACAGATTTCACTTCCACACGTTGCCAACACCATGCGGGTGGCCGGACCTACCCCCAAATCAGTGGGCAGAGGCCCAAAAACAAGTACTTTCTCTCTTAAGCATGGGGGCTATTCAACTAGTACCAGAAGAGGAAAAGGGGCAAGGTTTCTACTCAAGACTTTTCCTGGTACCCAGAAAAGACAATTCATGGCGTCCTATCCTGGACCTGTCTACTCTAAACACCTTTCTGGAGATTCCAAAATTCAAGATGCTGACTCTTCACTAATTACTTCCTAGGCTAGGCAAAGATGCCTGTTTGGCAACACTAGATTTAAAAGAAGCATACCTGCACATCCCAATCAGGGAATCTTGCAGAAGATACCTACGCTTCAAAGCAGGCGCACGCACTATCAGTTCTCTGCACTGCCCTTTGGCTTATTTACTGCACCCAGGGTATTCACAAAGTGCCTAGCTCCAGTTATTGCATTTTGCAGGCAAAGAAATATTCAAATATACCCATACCTGGACGATTGTCTAATTCAGGCAGAAAGCCAGGACATACTTTTGAATCATCTGGCCTTTGTACAAAGGGTTCTAAATTGCCTGGGGTGCACCATAAATGAAAAGAAATCACACCTGGTACCCTGTCAACAAATTATATTCCTGGGAGCAAGCTTGAATACAACTTCCCAGATGGCTTACCTCATGCCAGAGAAACAAATTAATTTGACAAACTACTTCAAACAAGTGGCCACAAAAACCCTGCTATCTGCAAGACAAATACTGCAAGCCTTAGGGTTCATGGCCTCCTGCATTCTTCTAATTCCATATGCAAGACTGCATATGAGGAAACTACAGTGGTATCTAAAAAGCCTATGGTGTCAACATTCTCAAGACCTGGAAACAATGATTCCTATCATACCTTGCCTACGCCTAGAGTTCCTTTGGTGGGCAGAGGCCTGCCACCAAAACAAGGGACTACCTTTCACACCACCCCATGCCACCCAAACCCTAACAACAGGCACATCAGACTATGCATGGGGGGGGGGGGGCTCATCTGGCAGGGAAGTGCATTCAGGGCAAATGGAACCCAAGTCAAATGCACCTGCATATCAATCAAAAAGAAATGTTAGCTGTACAGAATGCTCTGACAGCCTTCAAGGACCACATTCTTCCAGGACAACTAACGGTAAAGACAGATAACACCACTGTTATGTGGTACATAAACAAGCAGGGGGTTACACATTCTTACTCCCTCTGCAGACTAGCCATGACATTGTGGAACACAGCCTTGAGCTACCAAGTGCACCTACAAGCTCAATTCCTGCCAGGAAAATGAAATACACTGGCAGACGGACTAAGCAGAAACCTCATGGACCCACACGAGTGGAAACTGGAACCAAGGATTTTCAACATGTTGACAAGCAAATGGGGAGCCCAGATATAGACCTGTTTGCCTCTCCCCAGAACTACCAATTGGACAAATTTTGCACAAGGACTCCCCACAAACAAGCATGGAAAGTGGATGCTCTGTCCTACAGCTGGAAAAACCTATCAGTCAATGCCTTCCCCCCTCTGCCTCTGCTCTCCAAAGTACTACTAAAAAGCAAACAGGACAAACCAAGGATAATTTTGATTGCTCCAGACTGGCCACGTCAACACTGGTACCCCCTCCTGTGCAGTCTTTCATGGTTATCTGCATGGCACCTGCCTCAGACTCCTTCCCTGCTGTCTTAGCAGCAGAACCAGATTCTGCACCCTCAGCTTCCAACACTGAACCTTGCAGCCTGGCTAATTACTTAATCTCTCCTTTACCATCCCTCAGCAAACCTGTGATGGGTAGCATTTTAGAGGCAAGGAGGCCTAGTACTAGAAAATCTTATGCTGAAAAATGGAAAAGAAAATCTTATGCTGAAAAATTCTTATGCTGAAAAATGGAAAAGATTCTATGCTGAAAAATGGAAAAGATTCTGTGCCTGGAACCAATCTCAAGAGATCAGCACAGCAGCACCCAATTTACCTCAGATTTTACAATACTTAACTGAGATGCTTCACAAAGGGCCTGTCTTTTTCCTCCATTAAAATCCATTTCAGCTCATTATAACACAGAAATGCCCCTCTTCTCTCATCCACTGCTCAAGCAGTTCCTCCGAATGGCCAAGGGACATTCTAGAAGCTGCTACCTGGAGTTCTGTACATACTTTCACCAAGCATTATCATTTTCCACTTTTCTCTAAATCCAGAGCTGCCTTTGCCACTGCAGTCTTGCAGGGCCTTATAGCTGGCCCTAATGCTATCTAAATTCCTCCTCCCAACCATAGCTTTGGGAATCTACCCAAATGTAATGACTGCAACACTGAAACATGAAGAGCATAGTACAGTTGTATACACTTACCATACATGTAGATGTTCGAGTGTATTCACTGTTGCAGTCCTGGTTACCCTCCCCCCAGCCCCCTAACTTCTTTTGGATATACCTCTACTTTCCTTTACTATGTTTAAAAGCCTTTTTGGTGTATTTGCTTTTTTGTTGGAGGTATATCTTTGTGCTTTTATATTTAATTGCTTCCCATTAGGGGGGCACCTGACATCTGAGGCAAGAAAACCTGATGTAATGGTGTCGGCTGCATGTTTTATACCCCTGACGACCGACGCAGGACCCAAGACTTTGTTAATCAGGCCGACTGAGGGCTACCTGCAAGCAGATAACCCAAATGTAATGACTGCAACAGTGAATACACTCTATAACATCTACATTTATGGTAAGTATACAGAACTGTACTTTTCTTTTAAACTTGGGGAGGGGCGGGCATTCCATTGTCCTTAGACAGTATATACAACCCGATTAAACACTAAAATGAGAGTTGTTACTTCATTCCTCTGTCCGTTTTCATACTTTTGGCTAATCTGACATGAGATAAAAGACTGTACATTTGGGTTATCTGCTTGCAGGTAGCCCTCAGTCGGCCTGATTAACAAAGTCTTGGGTCCTGCATCGGTCGTCAGATACCTAACTGAAATGAGAAAAAAGTAAAGAAAGATGTAACAGGAGATTTTAGTGTCAAAACATGCATCAGCATTGCTGGGCTCCTTTCTTATATTTTTTATGTAGTCCTCAAGACATTGCTTTTGAAAATTGATAGAAAAAGACATGCAAAATGCAACCACAAACCACTGTCAGGCCTCTGCGATGACAGCAAGAAAGAAGAAATTGTGTACATATTTATAAATATTATAGACACAGCATTCTAGAAAATCGAGGCTATATAAAGTTCATGCTCACAGCTATATAAAGTTTCCATAAATATCCTTAAAGGTAACTGATTTAGTTTAAAACAAGACTACATATTTGTTATGTCCTGTGGGAATACAGCCATTGCCACACAAACTTATCACATGACTGTTGCCGTATCATTACTTGGCCGATTTTTTTCCTGCTATAAGCAGATTACAAGGACGTTTTCACTTACATGCCTTAGACAGTTCATTGCATTTAGTGTTGATATTCTTTGCATTGCTGGCCATATTAAAAAATGCTGTTTTGATTTAATCTCTGATGTACTGCAGCATTTTCATGTTGAAATCCAAGGTCTGCGGCATCTGCCACCATCTTGAGAACAGAAATTCTAGCATAAAATAGTCTTACATTGTCACGGTGCTGTAGCCACTGGTCTTGTTCCTTCATCTGTAGAGTTTCAATACTATGGTACAGTTACTACTGGTCCTTGCTTCTTCAGCCGCACTCTTATAATGCCATGATACACTGACCATTGACCTTAGTTCCTTCATTCACAGTTTTACAATGCTTCTGAAATGCTTTTCCTGTTACAATAATTTAA
Source organism: Protopterus annectens (assembly GCF_019279795.1). Taxonomy (NCBI): domain Eukaryota; kingdom Metazoa; phylum Chordata; order Ceratodontiformes; family Protopteridae; genus Protopterus; species Protopterus annectens. Next base: position 127,099,582 of record NC_056746.1, on the reverse strand, counting down.
AGGAACTGTTATGCTTGTTTAAATGAAAAGTGTTTTTTTTTTTTTTTTGCTGTATAATAAAAGTTCAGTGAGAAAACTGTTGTGAGTCAATACAAAAAAAATTCTAGCTTTTTTAGATGAATCCTTGAACTAACCATGGGCATTGACTTCTGTCATTTTATGAAGTGTACATTTCTGGAAATCAGCTGTCTTGTTGTGACAGGATGGCAGGATCCATTATGTTTTGTGTACCAATAAAAGTTTTATTCACTATTTGGTGGGCTCAAGTCTTGTGAAGCAGTAAAAAGCCAATCAGTTCTTTGGTAGTCAACAGTATAATAAATAATCATATTCTGGCCACTTTGTAGAAAAATGCAATTCTTTTGTTTGGGGAATTGCAAGGTGAATGAATCCTTATACTCATGTAATGAACCCAAGTTATTACATTAGGAGCAGAGGTAATAGGCAATACAAGGGTGAGGGGAATTTGCATACCTTGTAAACCAGTTAATCAGATGCCGTTTTTATCACTGGTTATTAATTAATACATTTAATTAATTAACTTTCTGTTAACAAACATGGATCCACAGAAGTATACCCCATTTGTATATGTAACAAAAGGAGATGAGGTCATTCTGCAGCTAGGAAACGGAACATAATTTTGTAAGGGTAATATATTACACAGCTTTGTGTTTGAGGATAAACATGAATCTGATACCATTCCACAGGTTTTGTCTAAGATGGACCAGGGTACCTCCAAGCTGGTATGAAACCATGTTCCTTATTTCCTTTCTGTTTTTCACCAACATCAGTTCTACTGTAATATGCTGTTGTGAATGCAAAATGTGTTTAACTATAGTTTCTTGTGTCATATTGTTTCTTCTCAGTGCAGGCGTGGAACAGTGGAACTTTTCAGATTACCCCTCCCCTTTACTGAACATTATGGTACAGCACTCTGAAGTACCATATTCTGGGGTTTCCTACCGTCTTCTAATATAAGATTTCTTCACTGATTCTGTCTTTATCTTATAGTTCGGATGATGGACAATGTCTCTGGGAGGGAGTTTAAAAAAGAGATTCATGCATTACGAAGGAAAAGAGAATGCAGATAACTCTGCTCCGCAGCATTTGATTGTGGAAAACTGATCATGTTTAGTTTTGTATACAGGTTGTTGGACAGTGTAGCGGTAACAATTCCTTAGCTCTTACAACTCTTCCTGGTATGAGACCGTAGGCATGGAGTTTTTAAGTAACAACCTTTTGCATACACATTTCCAGCTTCTGCCCTGCTATAGTGCTTGCTGGTTTGATTGGTCATTTACAATCTTGGCTACTGATCATGGCATTTATAGTGAATTGCTTGAACAAAGCGACAGATGTATATTTTTTTGAGGATGTGTTTATGGGGCCTGTGGTTCACAGCATTCTCATTTAATCTGAAGAGACATACACTGTCCTAACCTTTTTTGCCTTTGGGTACCAATATGTCAAGAGCCTGATGCTCATTTAGTCCCTTTTGTTTTCCAGCTTAATGCAATTTGTCATTGGAAAAAGTTTGACAATTGCTGTCAAGCGTCTTGATATTGTACAACAAAATGACATGCCTGTTGAACATCTACATCCATTTAAGGTATAGGTCATTCCTATCTCAGTACCATTCATGCAAGCATTGGTCTGATAGGTGACAATACTATCCATTTCTGTATGGTCACTCCTAGCTCTCAACTTCATTGCTGAACAGTCAGGGACAAAGTCCAAAGTATAGGGATAACAAAGACCCAAAATTAGGGACAATTTTAAAATACTACTATAATTCATTTTAAAAAAGTTAATAGAAAAGTAGATTTTATGTCAACATCTATTTTCTTAGCAATAAGAAGTTTGGAACTCTGTCTGGCATTATTGACGGAGTATAATCCTCCATGATTTACCAGAAAATCAGAAAAAGTTACAAGGCAAAATGTGAAAATCAGGGATGTTCTGCATTGACAGATGTGATTTTGAAAGGGTAAGTTAAGGTTTGCTCCTGGAATTTAATATTCTTTCACAGAGCTGGCCTTATTGCATTAGAATGAATAGAATACCCTTCAGCATATCTAAATCTGACCATTTTCTGGGCACAAGGATGTTGACCGCAGCTTGTCTATGAACATGTGTAGTATAGGTTTTATTGGATATTTTCCAGTTATAGACAAGGTAGAGAGGTCTTCTGCACATTTGTGGATTTACATAAATGCTTTTGGTAATTTTCCTTTCACTGAATACAAAGTTCAGACTGGGCAGGAATACCATACAATAATATATATGCTAGCTGAAATAATTCATAGTACGTGCTGGTGATATTTGTTAGTTCTGACAGAGTTTTCAATCTTTGATGAAGGAAATGGCTAGGCATCCCTCAATCGTTTTAGGTGCAAGAAATATGGACAAATCCAAAAATAATGGGGGGAGGGGCCCAAAATCTGAGAACATTTTTGTATTGCTTTTATACACGTAGAAAGTTACTATAGAAAGAGGTTTTTCATTATTGTGCATTTTCTGAAGAATATGAAATTTGAAAGTCAAATGTGTCTCATTATTTTGTGAATTCAATTCTCAGTGATTTGTCAGAAATAGACAAAATTTATGAGAAACAAACCAAAATTATGAGGCAAAAATCAGGACAGTCTGTGAAAATCTGGACAGTTGAGAAGTAATGGCTATAATGCAATAATCAGTGGCTGCAAAGTGCTAATAATGTATTTTTTGTTGTTACTTTTGAAGGCAGCACAGCAGCCTGGGGAGTTTGATGAAAATCTGAAAAAAGTGCACTTCTCTAAGCAGAAGAAAAAAAAAACTTGATAAAATATTTTGGCTCCAAGGTCAGTAGTGTAGACACAACTGCCTTATTGTATAGACTTGAAACTTCGGAGGCGGGCTGATGCATTTTAAAGGACACCTTCACCCACGAACCAAAAGAATAGGCTATTTCATCAGATTTTGATCTCCTGAGGAGTGCTATTGCCTCTGCTTCATTCTTAGTGATAATGATTGGTTTGTAATTTATTCCCTTGAAATAACCTGATGAGGTTTGTCTTTTTTACTTGCCTGTGTTTTGCAGTCAGGCTAGGCATCAAGTGCTTTGGCAATCATCCTAAATCACAATTCAGACTCCAAAACTTAGAAATGTGTCCATACATTATTTAACTGCTTGCTAATTTGAATTTGAAATCAAGTTACCTAGTTGTTTCTTTTAAGTCTATAATTATCTGACATATCTCCCCCTCAGCCTTCTGTGTAGTCAGTTTAATGGCAGTCATCCACCACCAAATTAATTAAAGTGGCCTGTATAAAAATGAAACAATTCAGTTTCTGTGCAGCTCAGCTATAGCTAAAGCAAATATGAAACCTTTTATATTTCGGTTGTGAATGCCACATCATAAGCTATTGGGTGTTTTTTTTTTTTTTTTTACTTAACTCACTTAACCTGCCCCTAAACCTAAAGTCCGTCACTATCGCACACTTACCTGACCCGCACCCTACCCTAACATCCGTCACTATCCTACACTTACCTTTCCCACACCCTGACCCTAACGTCCATCCCTATCGCACCCTTACCTTAACATGTCAGTGTTCTCAGCATCGGGATTCTCAATTGTCGGTCTTCTCTGTTGTCAATCTTCCGGTGACGGTGTTCTCGTCATCGGCGTTCTGCACTTTCGTCGTTTTCAGGTAGACCCATTTTATATATATATATATATATATATATATATATATATATATATATATATATATATATATATATATATATATGTCTACTTTGATTCACTGAAAACTCATTTCACTGAATTTCAAAAAACTCACACCAAATCGCTGAAAGCTCAAATCACAGAAAACTCATTTCACTGAATGTAAGTACTGTTGGGCAAATAATATGTTTATGTCCTTTTCCCCACTGTAGTGCAATACTGGAGTCAGTATATATAGTTGAGGGGTGTGGGGGTGTAGCCGCCCACCTACGTTTAGTTTTATATTGTTAGCTTTTAGTGAAATGAGATTCATAAATATATATATTCAGCGATTTTTTTGAGGGTGAATTGAAACTCAGTGAAATGGGTTTTCAGTGAATCAAAGTAGACCTATATATGTACGCACATATGCATGCACACACACACACACACACACACACATATATATATATATATATATATATATATATATATATCAGCACTCATTTTATTGTCTGTTCTTGTTTTTGTGTGGGATATGTCATGGTTCATAAAACCTGCGTCTCCTTTCATACCATTGGCATGCTGTCTAAGTTTCGTTATGCAACGTGTGATGTCACAGAGCAGTGTTAAGGAAAATTCCTCCCAAATGAGCATAATAATTGTTTAACAATGCTCTGTCAAGAATCACAAGGGAAGGATATTACTGTAATGTGAAAGCATGTCATAGACCACTCCTAGGATAAGAGTCTCACTTTGGCCCACTTCAAATGGTTGAACGAAAGTCTGGTGAAACTCATTCAAATCAGTTTTGTAGCTCTACATCTCACAAAAAAAGGAAACCACCAACTCACTCCTGATGGAGGATAGCCCCACACATCACCAACTGAATATAACTTATTATCAGGTTAAAACACTTCAGACTGGTTATAGTTTTGTGAGGGGCACAATGTTTAGACACTGTATGGATGCAACAGAACAGATTTTGTGAGTGATGTTTTGCACAATTCTACTATCATCATTAATCATGTTCCATTAGAGGCTAACGGGATATTAACGAGTATTCAGTAGCACAGTTTAATGCAAGAAGTGCATAGTTCATTATCCACAGGATGATAAGTTGTCATTAACGATAGCTGTGTTTGACTTTGAGCAAAGGTAACTGAATAGCTCTATTCAGGGCCTAATAAAGACCATGTTCTGTGGTAATTGCATATCATATTACTCTGAATTCATTGTTATTCATTTTAAATCAGTTTAGGGCTTTCTTATCTCAAAGTTAATCATGTTATAAATGTAGAATTTCAAATGTCTTACATTCCAGCATGACTACTGCCTTCTATTTTTATAGTATGTGGCGTTTTTCTAGTATGTGACATTTTTCCCATTCTGGGGTAGACAGACAAACACCTGATGGTGACACAGGTGACCCATGTTCAGCTAGCAGCATGGAAATGGAAGGCTCCAGGCAGGATAATGGGCAGTTAGGTTTGCCACATTATTGACATCTACCAGTGACTGTGTGATCGCTGGTGGAAGACACCAAGTATGTTGAAGTAATGCAAGCACCACTAAGTTGAGACGGTGGACAGCTATGGAGGCATGCATGTCTCTCCCTGACCAGGTAGCCATGGCAAGGCCTGCAAGCTGCAGAGTTATTAGGCAAGATTGGTCAGAGCCCTCTATGGGACCCACCTCTAACCTACTCTTAACATGAGAATCTTGCCTTCCATGGAATTAATTGGTTGATAAGAAATCTGGAATAGCAATGAAAAGGCTGTAAGGTTGTCACTTGATCTGGGTTACCTGGCTGTCTCTTCTGGAAGGAAAAAATAACTGATGATTCTCAGGAAGGGGAGCCATTGAGCATGTCTCATAGGGGAGAAAAAAAAGTTATGTGGCCCAGATCTGGGAAAAAAACTGACTATAATCTGTGTACTCAACAGATATTTAAGCATTCTCTCTCTCTCTCTCTCTCTCTCTCTCTCTCTCTCTCTATCAGGTAAACAGAAGGTAACTAAATTCTAGCTGCTCCTATGTCTCTTCAAAGATACAGATTTTTCAGTTTGATTTGTCGCTGTTTTGACATAGTGGCTTTCAGGAAGCTTGATTGCTATAAACCCATGTTGACATTTCCTATTATTATGCATTATTTTTGGCGGGGTTCCGCTCCTACCTGCTGAGTGTCAGACCCCTTGTCAGTCTACAGGCCCATTTGTTCCCTATATGTCAGAGACAGAGCCAACTGAAAATGGATGTCATTTAAGCAGGCATTAAGGGTCCTTAGTTTTTTTGTTATTTTCAGTCCTAGCCCTGCTGTGCATGCTCAGTACCCATGTAGGGCAGGCATGGCTTAGTGGTAGGTCATACAGACTAATGTTACCAAGGTCCTGGGTTAGAGACTGACAGTGGGTATTTATTATACCCTTCGGGAAAAACAAGGTTACCCCTAGCTACCATATAGGTGGCAATCCACTGAGCACAGAAAAAGTCATCAGATCTGAGGGACAGGTTGACAGTGACCTAGCCTTTGACCTCATGTGTTGCTAGTAGTTAGGAAAAAATTCTATATCACCCACCATCTCACTGGATGATCATGAATAGATTCACATCTAGAGGTCAGGGAGGTCTGTACACTCATCAGACCATTAGATGAGATGACAACAATGCCCAAATGCCCGTATCTGACCAGACATTGCTGCACCTGCTGCAGCTTGAAACCTCAAAAACCGATAAAGGAAACAAAAAATAAAAAGAGTCTCCCCGACTGAAGAACTCAGCTGCCCTGCTCTCTAGCTCATCAGAGGGTGGCCTGTGCCGCCCCTGACATATATGCATCAAATCAAACCAAGGCCAAATATGATGAATATGAGTCACTAGCTCCTCAGAACCACAAGGAATAGAAAATAAAAGAGAACACGGTTATAAATAGAATATAAATAGAGGGGGACGAGCACATCCCAGAATCTCCCTATGCTGAGGAACAAGACCTCATCACATGTGTTCAAGAGCACCTTCTTGGGCTGGGTGGGAGATTGAGGAGCCAATGGGAAGGGATACCTTCAGATGGAACAGTTGACAGAGATTACTGAATGTCTTCAGTGGCACAGCAAAAAAATATAAAGCATAGTTTGATACTAACTATGTGAGTAAAGCCAGCGAAAGCCACCGCCTAGGCTAGCTTGAAGGAACCTATGAACCTATGAAATGAGTGTCATGGATGGTGTCACGCAATTCTCCAAGGGAAATAACTTCTCAAGCCAGTTTTGTACCCACTAAGACCAATGCTCAACCAGGTTCCTCATTCTCCACTGGGAATTCAAGCACAAGGTTTTGCACCCAGGTGATGCAGTCTGATACCCCCCCACCACCACCACCACCTCCGAGTTGAGACAAGGTGAGTCACTTCTCTCCTCCCTCACACCAGCAAACATCCAAGTCACTAATCAAATTCAAGTCACCTAGTTCGTAATCAATAAGTGCCACAATACCAAATATAATTCCAATTTATTGGGACATAAGGACGAACTGACAACGACAACAGTAACATAAAGAAAAAAAGTTAAGCGCTTTCAACCGTAACAACTGGTCTTCTTCAGAACTAAGATGCCATACTCTACAAACAGTTTAAATAACTTATTTGGCGCCAAAAAATCACAGCTTCTTAAAGCTACATGTACGCATATTTAATAGCGCTACATATATTGCGATCTATTCACATATTGAACAAAATAAAATAACATATTAAAATTGAATAAAATATAATAATTTAATAATTTAACTTAGCTCCTTTACACAGAATTAATGAGAACTGGTAATATTATATAGTGTTAGTGACTTTATATACACATAAATTCATCACATTTATCTTCATAAAAACCTTGTATGTATGTATGTTTTTTTGTTTTTTTTTTTGTATGGTAAGCAGAAATTCCTTCTATAAATGCTGAATACAATAAATTGATAAATATGAATGAATTAATAAATATATATATATATAAATTCATATTTCCTTCCTAATAAAATACTGTAATTGCCTATTAAAATCCTATAAAAAGTACAAATAAATGTTTGAAAAATATTTAAAAATATATGCAAATGTGTAACAAATATAAGAAAAAAAGAAATAAGGAAATATGACAATAATAACATCTGATCAAATGTATTAATAATATTCCATTAAAATTCCTTAAAAATATAAATGCTGATTATACTAATAATTCATGTGTGTATATAATTTGATAGACATAAATAAAATAAAATAAAATATTCATGGTTAAAATTCTTATAATTATATAAATAACAATGGTTTAACTGATATAAAATCATTCAAGTCGGTGGAATGGTGGCATCTAAAAATATTTGCCACCATAGGGTCCGTTTCTATAATATCAAGAATACTAAATCTAAATTGATGTTCACCACCTTTAATTTCAACATGTCTATATAGTGCGTTGGTTTTGTCTTTCGTTTTGATGCTGTAAATATGATCATATATTCGCTTTTTAAGACATCTCTCCATCTTTCCTACATAAAAACTTGGACATTTATCACATTTTGCCAAATATATCACCATTCTTGTGTTACAGTTGCCAAGTCTAAATCTTATAAAAGATTTATGCCCATTCTTAAGCCTTATTTTGCTTTCTTGCAACATATACTTACATTGATTGCAAAAACCACATTTTCTACTTCTATTATTATTACTTTTATAATCTTTTTTCGATTCATTGTATCTTTGTTCAACCAAAGACTTCATATTCTTTCCCATTTTATATATAAATTTGGGTTTAGTACCCAAAATTTTAACTAAACCAATGTCACTAGTTATAACATACCAAAATTTATACATCATCCTTTTAATATTATCTACACCTAAATTGTACTGTAATACACAAGCTCTTTGAAAAGAAGGTGGTATACTATTAATATTTCCATTTTTAACCATGATATCATCTATACATTTAAAAAGTGTACTGCCAGCTCCTAATAATGGTTTATATTTTATATTCCACTGTTGTATGACATAATCAATTATTTCATCCATCATTTTGATGGTATAACCTCTTTGTTTAAATAGGTTTTTAATAAAATCCAATTAATTTCTCATATTCTCAAAATTAGATACCATCCGAGCAGCACGAATGCATTGACCCTTAAAAACATTGTATTTTACTATGGGAGGGTGACAACTAGTATATGCTAAGTAATTATTAGAAAATGTGCTTTTCTGTATATTTTTGATTGTATTTTTCCCTCTTGTTGAAAAATATAGGTATCTAGGTAAGGTAATCCTATATTACTATGTGAATAAGTAAATTTCAAATATTCACTGCTTGTATTAAGAAAATTAATAAACTGTTGCAAAATGTCATAGTCTGCTTCCCACAATATGTAAATATCATCCAAAAATCTTGAATAGTACTTTACGTACTGAAAAAGCTTACTAGGGAATAATTGTGTATCCTCCCAGTTGAGCATAACCAGGTTGGCATATATGGGGGCACAAGCTGCCCCCATAGCTACCCCCCTGGTTTGCTTGAAATACTCTCCTTCAAAATAAATAAAGTTATTATCCAAGACTATAGACATTATTTCAACTAATGAACAAATTTCATCCCGTTCAAAATTACTGTATCTAATAATACTGTTGTTGAAGGCCTCTAAGCCTTCCTGTTTTGGGATGCAGGAAAACAAGTCGATGATATCAATAGTTACAAACATGATACTATTATTAAAATTGCCAATAGGATAATTATTTTAAAAAAAACATGAATCTTTAATGGTTTATGACCGAATACAAGAATTTTAATTTGGTATCTATATATTTACCAAGAGAAAATGTTTTGGAATTACTTCCTGATACAATCTGTCTAAAGGGGAGGGGGGTCATTAGTGTCTTTATGAACTTTAGGTATCCCTATTAATGTAGCTACCTTAGGAAATTTCACTTTAATGTAGTCATATATTTCTTGTGTAATTCTTCCATCAATTAAATACTCCTCTAAATAAGAGTCTATTCGCTGATAGGCTATATGTAACTCATTCAATGATATTGTTTCATCATTTCCTGAAAAGTATAAAATATCATAGATTTTTTTAGTATATTGTATACTGTCATAAAGCACTATACCCCCCCCCCCTTTGTCTGGTTTCATTAATCTAGTATTATAATCATTTTTTATTTCTTTAAGTAAGCTCTTTTCATCATGGGATAAATTGCTACTATTGGTAATCCATTTCAAATTATCACTCTCTTGATAAATTTCTCGTATGATTATTTTCTCAAACATATCTATTGTAGGATGATGGCGGAATAAAGGTGCTAGCTTTTTTTAACTGTTTAGTGGGCTTATAAGTGCTAGAAGTATTATCAGCTTTTAATGAATCATTAAAAAATGTTGCCAAATTAATCTTCCTTATATATTTTTTAAAATCTATTATTAATTCTGTCATATTAAATTTTGGATTAGGGATAAATTTCATACCCTTAACAAATAAATCAAAGTGTGCACATTTTATTGAAACATTTGAAAAATTAAAAATGTTAAAATAATTATAAGTGTAAATATTTCCTGTAATTACTATTTCTTTATCTTTTTCTTCGTCATTTATATTATTGTTAACTACATTTTCTTGTATTTCATTTTCAAATGCATATTCATTTCCATTACATATATTCTTAATGTTGGGGCTAGGGGACAATTCTACTTCCAATAATTCTGATTGTATCCCTTTCTTTTGTATATCTGTTTCCTCTGATTTGTGTTCCGATATGGTTGAGTCGTGTCCATTATATCTTTCTGAAAATCCTGTCTCCCATAAAACTCCATTCCCTCATTAGAGCCCCAATAATTTTGATTATTATTTGTGTGGCCTTGTACTTTACTTTTTCTAAAATCAGGCCAAAGGTATGCTATACCTTTGTTATATTGTTCCCTATCTCTTTGCATTTTAATAGATTTTCATTGACATAATTTAGTAATCCATTTATCAGCTTCCAGGAATTGCTTATTATATAATTTCTCCCATTCTGTATATAATAAGTCATTGACTATCCTGGTATTAAGTTTTTCTGCTTCCTGAATTAAGTTACTTAATTTTTCATCATTGTATTTAATTAATAAACGCATAAAATTGTAACCACATTCATCAAAAAAATGTTAAATTCATTTTTACCATCACTAGTCAAATCCAATCCCATGGGTTGTTTAAAAAACCTCAACCCCATCGGAACAAGCTTAATTTCTACACATTTAGATAAATACATTTTATAAATTTTTAATCCATTAATATTCTTTAATTTCTTTCCTAACGAATAAATCATACTTTTTAAATTACCAGTCTCATCTGTTGTCTGTGATTTCAAGTTAACAATACTTTTCATATTGTCCATATTACTCATATTATAATTAAAAGTCAAAAACTGATTAAATTGTTTCTCCTTAGAATTCAATCCAGACTGTTCTGATTGAACTTCAGGACAGTTTGATTGTGTAATAGTACCTTTGTTTCGTTGTGTACAATTTCCTGTAACAGCTGAATAAGTTTTTGTTGGAGCTGTCCATTTTGGTTTAGTGCCTGTTCTTCTAGCTTCCGTATCCACATCGTATAAAGAGAAATCGAAAGTGAAGTGGGACAAATTGATTTTACTACTAGAAAAAGGTTCAGTAATGTCAAGTGTATTGTATTGACTCTTATTATTGGCCCCCTGGCCGTTAGGTATGTCCAAACTGTCATTAAGTACTTCACCATCGCTTTCAGCTACATTATTACTATTGGTTTTAACTGATTTAGAATCATAAGCAGTTCCACGTTGCTTTCTCATAGCTTTAACACTCATCGTAGAACTGCACAGATCTGTAATTTTACCATTAGTCTGTGCTATGGGAATATCTTGTATTTTAGTAACATTATCACCCAAAGAAGCGTTTTCGCTGCTCAATAATTTGTTGACCAGGAGAACTAACCTGTTAAGTTCTCCTTTGAGTCCTGCTAATTCGTCTTTAAGGTGAGTAATATTCCTTGTCACATCATTGTCTGTTTCGTCAGAGCCCACAAGTGGAGTAGATGCACTGGTGTTTTCCGTAGCCATGGTCAACAGAATAACAAAATTCACATAAACTAGAACTGCAGCAAATGCCTCCGGATCCACCAATAAGTGCCACAATACCAAATATAATTCCAATTTATTGGGACATAAGGACGAACTGACAATGGCAACAATATAAAACCAATAACATAAAGAAAAAAAGTTAAGCGCTTTCAACCAGAACAACTGGTCTTCTTCAGAACTAAGATGCCATACTCTACAAACAGTTTAAATAACTTATTTGGCGCCAAAAAAATCACAGCTTCTTAAAGCTACATGTACGCTTATTCAATAGTGCTACATATATTGCGATCTATTCACATATTGAACAAAATAAAATAACATATTAAAATTGAATAAAATATAATAATTTAATAGTTTAACTTGGCTCCTTTACACAGAATTTTGTCGTCAGTTCGTCCTTATGTCCCAATAAATTGAAATTATATTTGGTATTGTGGCACTTATTGGTGGATCCGGAAGCATTTGCTGCAGTTCTAGTTTATGTGAATTTTGTAGTTCGTAATCAAAGCAGTATACCTTTATGTTGTGCATTAATATTATTTTTGAAGGAATTTATCAAATGACTAGTTCTGGCCGTAAGAGAAAGCGTATTCCATATTCATGGAAGTCATGGCCAGATGTACATGTCATGATTTTTTTTCCTATTTGTTTACTTTTAATAATTCATTCTCCACTGTGGTATTAGCATTCTCAGGGGTGCATTGAAGGCAGGTGCTTTCTAACAGAACTGGATTAAACATTGTCTTATAGACCAGACACTAAGTAACCTGTAAAAAACATGTGTTGATATTTCTTGAAGCCTTTCTGTGAGTAGTTATTGTTTTCAACCCTTTTTCTTATTTTTAGTATGAATTATAATCAGTGTATCTCTTCAGGTGGCATGTTCAAAGACTACAGAATGAAGTTACTGTATATATTGATGGTTTCTATTGCTGACGTACAAAGTCTTAAAAGGACCTCCCCAAAACTGACTAGACATGCCAAGTTGGTGGTTACACCTGTGCGGTGAAATCATGAATGTACTTTTATAAGTAATAATTGCTGTTAAGCTATCCACATGTATAGACCATTCTGGAAGACATTTGCAGGACTATAATATGGATGCTTTCTTGAATTTTGTCTCTACTGTAATATGTGTGTGATCTAACCACAGTAAATCACTTTTGTTTTTCATGGGTGTAGAAACTCTCCTGTGAATGCTATCCATGGTTAAAATCTGCACAGACTGTGTCTTTAAATGGCTTACTTGCATACTTTTGAAAGGCTAGGTGTGTTGCATTTCTTGGGCTGTGTACAACATGATTTATATTACTATGATATTGTACTAGGTTCATAGATTTGCTGAATGCGTGCGCTGCCTGTTGGTCATTGCAGTGCTCTGTGCACCATGCTAGACCTTCGCCTATGTCTTATTGTCTTACTCCCTGAAGGTATAAATACTTGGGCTGAATTTGAGGGAAGTGTTTATTCTGTAGCCATAGAAGTCTTTGAGATATTAAAATGGCACGTGCTGTAGTGTGGTTTGGTTTAATTTTTACTGAAGTTGGCTGTCTGTGTTTAGGTCAGGGTTATTTTAAGTAAAGCATCTAAATCATAAGGGGACCTTTGGTGCAGTTATATGTATCTGGTGTAGATCTCTTGTATGAAGGCAATGTGATGAGAGTTGCTGTAGTCTTTGGTTGTAAGACAAGCCTTAAATTACTAAGATTTTACTTGTGTGGAATCACTGCCTTCTTCAGTTTGCAATGGATGATGTGTGAGTATATTCCAGCACAGGTACAGTGTTCTATAATTGGTTTAATAAGTGGTGTATAAAGGGGATAAGTTACCTGTCGGACAAGGCTCTCTACCTTTATAGAGGATTAGGTGAACAACTCCATATGCTTTACAGATGGTAGGAACTGTTATGGGTATCAAATGAAAAGTGATCATTACGAGGACTCTAAGGTCTTTTACTATTCTGAAAACTTTTATTTGTTGCTTATAAACAAGTATATAAAGGTGAAAGATGGGGACAGAAGCTTTCCAATTGCCAGAATGAAGTTTACATGTTACGTGTTACAGCAATTTGTAAAACGTTCCCATTGCAAATGACTAGAGTGGTTGTGTTAAACTCTCCAGGCAGGGAAGCTTGACATTTTTCAGAAGGAATATATGAAGATCAGGTTACCTTCCAAACTGTATAGCACTGCCTTCTGTCTCACTTGCATTAAATGAACCTTGAGACAAGGCACCATTCTTGAACTCCATGGTGGGAGGAATAAAAAGATCCGTTTTCATTTATTTATGTAGTTATTCTGTTTGGTAACTAGGGTAGAACACTGAACCAAATGGACCTATTATCTTAAAAGGGAAAACTTAGAGGAAGAAAAGAAGAGAAATAAAAAATAGCTATCAAAGAGATTAGCTTTTGGAAGGACAGAGCGCATTTTACAGCATTAATGGAAAATGGACAGAAATACCCTGGGAACATGCCATTTTACTGATAAATATATATATAACAGCAACTAGCCAAAGTACCAGTTCTACAAAAAATGTTAATGTGGTCACTTCAGACTTTGTATATTAAAGTATAAAGGCACATAGTGCAAAGCCGCTTGCATGAGACCATGGCAGGCTGTCCCCAAAGAAATACAGGTCTTCTCAAAAAGCAAGTCTGTTATCTAGAGTTTGACTGACTTGCTTTTTCAGGAAATAGCCTCTTAGGGAGTGACATCGAATAGTGAGCATTTTTTGAAATGCTGATCCATATGAGGCAAATTATATTATAATGTATATATGTGAATCAGGATTTGAAATGAGATTGTAGTCCCCATCCGACCAGTACACCCAGACCACTGGAGCTGCACAAGCAGTATGGAGAAAGAGCAGCTCATTTTAGCATAAGAAATGCATTTCCTGAGTGATAATAGAGTAAGAGAGTATCACAAGACATTTTCTGGTGGTATTTCTAAGGTTTGTGTGAGGCAGCCATTTTACATATGCTCTGGATGTAGGCAAGTGTGGTTGTGATCAGTTTTTGAATTAGATTTCATAAATATCATGTAGAAAATGCTAGTGGTATGGGGTAGCTAGAAATTAATTGCCGAACTAAGAGGGTGGGCAAAAGAAAGAGGCACTACCATATAGATGGGAGGGCGGGCAAAAGAAAGAAGCACTACCGTATAGGTGGGAGGGCGGGCAAAATAAAGAAGCACTACCTTATAGGTGGGAGGGTGGGCAAAAGAAAGAGGCACTACCTTATAGGTGGGAGGAAGGGCAAAAGAAAGAAGCACTACCATATAGGTGGGAGGGCGGGCAAAAGAAAGAAGCACTACCATATAGGTGGGAGGGCGGGCAAAAGAAAGAAGCACTACCTTATAGGTGGGAGGGCGGGCAAAAGAAAGAGGCACTACCTTATAGGTGGGAGGGCGGGCAAAAGAAAGAGGCACTACCTTATAGGTGGGAGGGCGGGCAAAAGAAAGAAGCACTACCATATAGGTGGGAGTGTTTTCCTCTGGGCAACATTGCTTACCTGCTTAAGTTACAACTTACATCGACCCTAAACATGGGGGGGGGGTAACCAAAAACACCACCTTGGCTGCAGTGTGATGAATTGAAATATGGCAGCCTGCAAGTACGGCAACTGCACGGCTCCAAAAGTACAAATTGCACTAAAAAAACAGGGAGCCAGCAAACTGTAGCGTTCAATATTTAATGGCTTAAATTGCTAAATAGCCTCATAAACATAAAAAAGGAAACCGTGACACACTGATGAAGGCTATGTAAACAGTAGCACACTGATGAAGGCTATGTATTTTGTATAGCAGAAACCGGTCTGTTACGGTTTCCTTTTTTATGAGGCTATTTAGCCATTTAAGCTATTTTGAACGCTACAGATGTTCTTCATTCCACATTGCTGCAGTCCTAACTATTGGGTAGTCCGCTGTCCAGTCGGCCCGGATACCAGAGTATATGGCTGACGCCGGGTCAGCATTAGACTGACTGCAGCCAGAACAGGTACTAACATGCATTGCGATGACCCATATCCTCAGTCTTTTGCCGCATGGTTTTTCTTGCCTCAGTATTTAAGATGTCAGAAAAAGTGAATAACTGTATTTCTACCATACCTTGTGTATACCTTGTTTAGCCAGGTTAGTGTTTGGGAAAGCGTTGCAATTATAATGCCGGATGTGATGCTCGCCCGCCTTCATCAAAAAAACAAACAGACAAACAGCCTAACTTTGAGGTTGATGAACCGGCAGTCGCCCGGACGGTGTTCTTTTTTGGAGCCAGAGGTTTTGCCAGGAGTTTCTTTGGAGTCTCAGGCAGACACTTTACTGTTACAGGATGTGCCTTCTCAGGACATAGGCCAGGCTGAGGGGCTTCTCAGGTAACTGTTCTACTTCAGGCTCTGTGCCTAAGAAACATATGCTTAAAATGGCAGAAGATTTGATTACTATGATTAGAGGTTCTATGCCCCTGATAAGAGGCCTAGGGTGGAACCTGAGTTTGATAGTTTTGAACAGTGTTCAGAGGCTTCTGAGTCTTCTCGGAAGATTTGCAGGAGTTCCTCCTTATTCTGATTCTGATGTGGATGATTCCACTCCTACAGCTTCTCCTCCTGAGGATTTCTCATTTTCAGAGACTCTGCATTCCATGAGGGAGCACTTTAAATGGGAAGGCCAGGATTACTCTGATTCCAGGAAAAGGCTTACCGAATTCTTGTTTTTACCCCAGCATAGGCCCTTAGCTATACCTCCTGTGTTGAATGTGGTGGAAGATGTTTTTGCAGAGGCTTCCTTGAACCCTGATTCTTTGCCTCCTGCTCCTGTTAAACCTGATAGGTACTATAGGGTGCCTGAAGCTCATAAGTATCTCTTTAAGAGTCCTAGGGCAGACCCGAAACTGTTTCTCAGGGACCTAAAGGTGTTAAGGCCTCTGTGGTTAAAAATCCTGTTCCCACTGATAAAGAGGCAAGGGCTTTGGATAGATGGGGAAAGAAAGTGTATACTTCTTCCACTTTAGCCATGAGGGCGTTGAATTGTCAGTTTCACATGCTAAAATATCAAAATTATCTCCTTTCACAACTGAAATCTAAGGTGGATGCTTTGGCGGAAGGTATTGAGTGTAAAGAGTTGCTGGATTTAGTTCATGTGTCTGAACAAGTGGGTAAGCATTCTTTGCAATGTGGTTTTGATGCTGTACAGGCCTCCTCGAGGGTGGCTGCCACTAGTTCTGTTCTTCGCAGGCATGCCTGGTTGAGGATCAGAATTTAGCTGAGCATGTTAAGACAAGGATTTTGGATGCTCCTTTACAGTCTGATGTGTTGTTTGTGGAAGCAGTTTTAAAGAAAATGGAGGACAAAGCTAAGTCTATGCAAACTGTTAAAGATTTTTGCAGGTGCAGCCACCAAGTTTAGTAGAAATTGGCCTACTAAGGGATGGACATATCCTGTTTATGATTCCCAGTCTAGGGGTAGGTCTAGACGTGGTAGGGGCAGAGCAACAGACCCAATGATTCAGCTGCCAGTAGATGAAGACTGTCTCTTTTCAAAGAAAATTGGGATTTAATTACTCAAGACAGATGGGTGTTGGATATCATTCACCACGGTTACAGGTTTTATTTCCATACATTACCCACTTTCAAAGGCATGCCAGCTCCTCCACAAAGGAAAGAGGCTCACAAGCAAATTTCTCTGTTGCTCCAAATAGGGGCCATTCAGCCAGTCCCTGTATCAGAAAGGGGCCTAGGATTTTATTCTCGCCTGTTCCTAGTACCAAAGAAGGGGAACACGTGGAGACCAATTTTGGATTTATCTATCCTCAACACTTATCTGGACATTCCCAAGTTCAAGATGTTGACGTTACAACAGCTTTTACCTCTGCTGGGCAAAGATCACTGGATGGTAACTTTAGATCTCAAGGAAGCTTACCTTCATGTGCCTATAAGAATAAGTTGCAGGAAGTATCTGCAAATTCTCATTATCAGTTCTCTGCATTGCCCTTTGGCTTATCTAGTATTCACAAAGGTTCTGGCTCCAGTGATAGCTTACTTCAGGCTAAAAGGAATTCAAATCTATCCTTACTTGGACGACTGCCTGATTCTGGCTCAAGAAAAGGAAGAACTTCTACAGCATCTGGAATATGTTATAGCAGTGCTAAGATGCCTAGGGTATTCTGTAATAAAGTCCAGTCTAGTACCCTCTCAAGACATGTGCTTTCTGGGTGTGAGACTGAATACAGCAGCCCAGATGGCCTTTTAACCCCGGACAAACAAAAGAGTCTATCCCTTTACTTCCATCAACTATCTCATCAGTCCGTGCTGACTGCAAGGACAGTCCTTCAAGCATTAGGGTTCATTCTGGTGCTTCCCAATGCCAAACTGCATATGAGGAAGCTGCAATGGTATCTCAAAAATGTATGGACACAGCACTGCCAGGATTTGGACACTGTCATTCAAATAATACCTTGCCTTCAAAAGAATTTTTGTGGTGGGCTCAGGAATGTCACCTAAACAAGGGACTCTCTGATTTTAACGACAGATGCCTCGGACATTGCTTGGGGAGCTCATCTGAATGGAAAGTGGATACAAGACAAGTGGCCTGCCAGACTACAGCATCTACATATCAACATGAAGGAGATGTTAGCAGTCCAGTTTGCATTAATGGCTTTCAAGGAGTTACTTCTTCCAGGGCAGGTGTTGATTCTAACAGACAACACAACTGTCATGTGGTACATCAACAAACAAGGGTGAACACATTCTTATCCTCTATGCAGGCAAGCAATGATTTTATGGGAGACTGCGCTCAGCTTGCAACTAACTCTTCAGGCAAGGTTTCTGCCGAGCACAGAACTCCTTAGCAGATGTGTTAAGCAGACAAATCATGGATCCCCAGGAAACTGGATCTTCATGTATTTCAGAAATTGACAGTGTCATGGGGAACACCAGACATAGATCTGTTCGCTTCTCCACTAAACCACCAGCTGCCAAAGTTTTGCACAAAGGGGTTTCATCACACAGCTTGGAAAGTGGATGCTCTGTCTTTCAGTTGGTATGCCTTTCCACCTCTGCCTCTTCTTCCAAAGGTGCTCTTAAAGGTCAGACAAGACAAGCCAAAGATGATTTTAATAGCTCCAGATTGACACTGGTATCCACTACTAAGGAGTCTGGTAAGGAAGCCTCCATGGCCTTTACCTTTGATTCCACATCTGTTGTCTCAGAAGGACGGTCATCTCCTCAATGTCAAGCTTCACTCTCTTCATCTAACAGCCTGGCATATTCTATGTTGACACAGCAGGTCTCAACTTCCTCAACAAGTTTTAAATGTGATTATGGAAGCTAGAAGACCTAGTACAATTTGAGTGTGGCTCTTCAATATCTTACTGAGTTATTGGACAAAGGTTTGTCCTTCTCTTCCATTAAGATTCATGCTGCAGCAATTTCAGCTCACTATGATTGTGACCCACCATTGCTTTGTTCAAGCAGTTTCTCAGAAGCTCCTACTCCTGCTTGGGATCTCAATTTTGTGTTGGAAAAACTTACTTTTGAGGCTACTGCTGAATTGAAATACTTGTCATGGAAGACTGCTTTTCTGTTGGCTATTACTTCTGCAAGAAGGGTGTCTGAGTTGCAGGCCCTTATGGCAGTAGAGCCCTTTTGATTTTCCATAAGGACAGGGTATCATAATCCTTCCTTTATGCCTAAGGTGGTTTCTAGTGTGGCTTTAAACCAAACTATTCATTTGCCTACTTTTATGCAGACCCCCAAAATAAAGGGGAAAAGATTTTGCACACTTTAGATGTACACAGGCAATTTATTATTTAAGCAGGACTAAGGATTTTAGGCAGTCTCAGCAGTTGTTTGTTTCTTTTGCTTTGAGTTCAGGGCAAACCTGTGTCAAAACAAACTATTTCTAGGTGGATTGGGTTTTGCATTGCATTTTGTTATTCCCATCATGGCAAGGAGATTCCAGCTGGGATTAGGCCTCATTCCACTAGGGCTACTGCCACTTCTACAGCATTTCTAAGGGGTGGCAACTAAGGATATTTTGGAGGCAGCTACTTGGAGTTCAGTGCATACTTTCTCTAAGCATTATCACCTTCCTCTCT
The DNA here is from genome assembly GCF_019279795.1 of Protopterus annectens. NCBI lineage: Eukaryota > Metazoa > Chordata > Ceratodontiformes > Protopteridae > Protopterus > Protopterus annectens. Next base: position 127,079,690 of record NC_056746.1, on the reverse strand, counting down.
ACTCTAAGTCTAGGGCTGGTTTTGCCACAGCTATTTTGCAAGGCATGTTGTCAGCTCCTGCTTCTTTATGATTTGCCAGCCTCCCTTACCTCTGCTTTGGGATTCTAATAGTTAGGACTGCAGCAATGTGGAATGAAGAACATAGTACAGTTTTGTACCTACCATAAATGTAGATGTTCGAGGATCCACATTGCTGCAGTCCAATTACCTCTGTGTTTAGTGGTTGTGTAGGTGAGGTTATATGCTGATATTTTTGTATATATTTGTGTATATATTGTACATATTTTTGGTGCAGGTATGTTGGGCCTTGTCTTTTTAGGGTCTTCTGACATCTGGGGCAAGAAAAGACCAATAGTTAGGACTGCAGCAATGTGGATCCTCGAACATCTACATTTATGGTAGGTACAAAACTGTACTTTTGTTGGATCCCTGGTATTTTTTTACTACAGTGTGATGACCCAAGCTTCTCCACCCCTCTTCCTGTTAATACATCTATCTCTTTATACATAACTTATGCATATAATATGTCATGTATAATCATGTGATTTTATTTTTTTATTCTTTTATCCTATCTCACTAATCGAGTGTTAAAGCTTTGATGTATGAGACTCTCTATCTTTGTAAATTAACTCACTTATTCCCACTAATCCAATGTTAAAGCTTTGATGTATGAGACTCTCTATCTTGTAAATTTGCTCACTTACTGCTGATGTATTGTTTATTGTTTAGACTGGATTGTATGAGAATTTTTATGTCTGTACTTACCTCAATTATCACTGTTATATTATTGTTTGTATTATCATGTTGATGTTAATCTAATTGTGGAGCATTTCTCCATGGTCCTCCACTGTAAATGGACTTGTGTCCAGTTGGACTATCCCAGTAAACAAATGTAAAATAAATAAATAAATAATATACAGATATAGATAGAAATATAGATACAGATATTGATATGTATATATATAGATGCATACATGCATGTGTGTGTGCGCTGTATTCTTTAATTCGCTAAGTATCATTTGTTTGAGAAGCACAGATCCTCGTTTATTTCATATTCCTGTTTGTTTACTGCTTATTCCAGCAAGGAGATTTTCATTACAATAGCCTTTTTTTTTGTTTCTTTTATCCCTCCATGGATTGCTCCAGTTCAGCTTTTCCTCATATGTGTCATGTATTGTGTTTCCAACAGTGGTGTGATTGTGAGTGTAAGTGTGTGTGTGAGCTTAAAATATTCCTACTTATCATAGTCTTTTTATCGGGTAATTTAGCTGTTTGTATATTAAATGTTGCACTGGTTAGACTCACTGATAAAATCTGTAATAATTTCACTTTTGAGATGAGTTAAAATACAGAATGTTAAAGTTTTATACTACTCTTGCAGCATCATTTGGCTGTTATACGTTTTTCTGTAGTTTGAATTTAGTGCTAACTCTAGACACTCTAATATTATGGTGTTGTATTGCCCTGTTGCTTGGAACTTGGAAACAAGGCTGGGGAGATAAATTTCATCCATTACCTTATTAACAACAACATATCTAACTGTATTTTTCATGGGGTTCAATCCACTCAAATCTCAAACAAGGTGTTGGAAGTAATTAAATCATATGAATCAGGATATATAGACACACATATCAGAAATTGTTTAAGAGGGATAGAAGTTTTTCAAATAAACCTGGGTATTGTAAATGCATCTGAGGCAGTGGATCTTTAAGACATGGACTTGAGGTGATTAAGCCACCATCATGACAAGTTAGTGCATTGACCTTGAATCTATATGCTGTAAACACCTTTCCTTTGTCATGTATTCCCTTGAATGTACCTGTTTCGTTTTTAATTTAAATTAACTGTTGTTACAGAAAGTGTTTTCTGTTAGATACAGTGCACTTAGCTAGCTTGTGTGTGTGCGCGCACCTGCTGGGGATGCACAGTAAGAGCATGTATGCATGCATGCGCGCACGCGCGCACACACACACACACACACACACACACACACACACACACACACACACACACACACACACACACACACACACACACACACACACACTATATTCCTTTACAGATCTACACACAAACATTTTATTAATACTCACACACATTATACATGCACACATTATATTAATGCAGTTGTGTGCATATTAATGTACCATCTAAACACATGGACACACACAAACACATGCACACACACACACATATATATATATATATATATATATATATATATATATATGAATATGGACACTAAAATGAGACGTCAAGACACCACTTTTAGTAACCTCACTTTGTCAAAATGAAGCTTGTCTGAGTAGGCACTGCAACTGTGAGACTAAAATGCCTCACTTAAGTAACAAATATGAAATACTCCTCTACAGGGGTGGATATTTTTTGGGCTACAGCTGCAGAAAAAAAAAATAGCCATGTAGAAAGTACAAGGAGTTTAAGGCCATATAGCCAGAGACGTGAGCTGTGCAATATCTCTAGCCACAACATTTTTACTTAATGTAAAAGAAACATTGAAAAGAAAAAAAAGACAAAAATGTTATGAAGACATTCCTCAAGATGCCCATGCAGTATTTATAAAGTGTAAGAAGTGACTGTAATTCATGGCAGCCTGGCTGCAAATATGCAGATTATGGAGAACAAAAGTGTCTGCTAATCTGTCTTTGTAGTAATGGAGTCTGATACGGCATGATAGATCATTACTCATGTAACTAGGATGAACTGTGTGATGTCTGTTGTTTTGCTGTGTCATTCCATAAACCATATTTAATTAAACTATTCATAAATGTTTTGTAATTCAGGACTGCGCCTGTCAAGAAAACGTACTTGTTATGCATTTAAGTATTTATTCACAGACATGTAAGTTACCACAGCACAGCACATGAGCAGATAATCTTAGTTGAAATCAGATTATTCATAGTGGCTGATATAGCAATAACCCATGCCTGGGTGTGGGTAATGCGGGATTTAACCACGGTTGGCGTGGTTTGGTCCCGAGGGACCAAACAAAGACAACCGTGGTTAAATCCCGCATTACCCACACCCAGAAGTGGGTTATTGCTATTATACTATGACATTATTTAAGAAAAGAAACAATTACTTTTCTTAAATAATGGCTTTGTATAATGCCTCTTTGCTGCCCTTCCGCAGCGGCAGTTCTGATGTACTGCGCATGCCTACACAGTACATCAGAGCTGTGGCCAAAAGCAACGGAGAAAGCAAGATCTCCGTTGCTTTTTTACTGTTTCGCTATGTTAAATTGGTTTAACATAGCGAGACAGCTTTAAAATAAGAGATCTCCGTTGCTTATTTTAAAGCTGTCTCGCTATGTTAAACCCATTTAACATAGCGAGACAGGTTTAAAAAAAAAAAAGCAACAGAGAAAGCAAGATCTCCGTTGCTTTTTACACACTGTGTCGCTATGTTAAAGGAGTTTAACATAGTGAGACAGCTTTAAAAAAAGCAACGGAGATCTCCGTTGCTTTTTTTAAACCTGTGTCGCTATGTTAAACTCTTTTAACATAGTGAGACAGTGTTTTAAAAAAAGACTTATACTAATGGAAAAAGTCCGGGCGACCGGACCTTTTTCCATTAGTATAAGTCGATTTACAATGTGCACGCTGGCCAATCAGCGTGCACGTTTTGGAATATTAATAGGGGGTCATGGTATAATGGCCATTTTTAACTGTGTGAGCCATTAGCTACACAGCTGACAAAGAAGTGTAACTATTATTCAAGAAAATAAGAGGTAAAAAAGAAATTCAAAATGTCTAAGAAAAGTGTTTTTTTATTGGCGCTTTCTGCATTTACTGTGCTTCTTCTGCAAACATAATCCTTTTGCGCACGTGTAATCCATACTGCAGACCACAAAGAACATCTGTAGGCCAAACCCAACGAGTCAGATGAGACTGATGGAGGTTTAGGAAACTCAGTAACAACAAAAAAAGAAAACATTCATGCCCTAAGATAGTTATCACTCAGTATTGATACTACTTACAAATGTATTCCTTGAGTGCCAAAAATTTACATTATTTTACTTGGTGTTTACCACTTTAATTAAAATATAACACGTTCATTTAGTTTTATTTGAGCTTTTGTTTGCTGTTGCCAAATATCCCCTAACATCCCGAAGACAGATATCACTTCCTTAGTTATTGTGTGATCTGGAAGTTTCTGTAGTATGTGTTAACATCTTGATAGTCATGGATTATACTTTCTTGTTCATTTCTTCATTGCCAGAATCTTCCGTTGCTCTGTTTTCCTGGTACGTCAACAGTTGCAGCTTACATATATGTCTGAATACTTACTTCTGAATAGCAAATGCCATTCTTATTTTGTATGCATCTTCAGTTTGATGTAATGTAGCATTGTTGGAGTATACTTTGTTAATTGTCTCTACATTAAAAAAAGAAAGATTTTATTTTTGACTTATGAGCTCTTAACATCATATATCACAGCACTCGGGCATAAACTTGTGCATTACATGTTATAACAACTGCTTGTAGTAATCATATCAAAATAAGAGCACTTTTTCAGAATAGATGTCCTTATATTTACTGCTGCAGTATTTTTTACAAATGGGATTACCTGCCATGAAGCCTACCGTCCGGCCAGTTTACCAAAGTTACCTTTGCTTTAAGGTATGCTGAACATCACCTACACACTCCTTGCATAGCGTAGGGCATAAAGGTGATGTTCAGTCATACCATCCTCAGAACCTCTTTGCCGCCAGTCTAAACACTGTTTTTAACTGGTCTGTTACCTCTGTCCATTTTTGCCTTTTTTCTGTTTATTGGCTATTTGGTGTTTACCCCTGTTTGCTGAAGTCCTCACCGTTGCAGATAAGTACCCGGTTTTTTTTTTTTTTTTTTTTTTTTTTTTGTGCTGTTTGGGGTTAATGTCACCAGGAAGGATAAATGTCAGCCACAATAAGTGTCTTTTTTGCATAGGTGCTGCTCATGACCATACGTCGTCCTCAATTTGTCAGGAGTTTGTCCCTAAAAATCTTCGTAGTAGGTTTTCTTCCCTTTCATTGTATCTTGAGAACCAGCGTCTTAAGCTTCTTGCTAAAGATACTATGAATACAACTTCCTACCCCAAAGGTCAGCCTTCAGGAAAGAAGGTGCATAAGTAAGACCAGAATCTTCTGCTGTCCAACCTCTGCTGGGAGTTTCTGCCAAGGTTATTATGAATCCGGAGGCTTGCCCAGTTGTTTTTTTCAGATTTCTCTACCACATCTGGGTTGGAGGCCGGTGAGGATCTGGTGGGCAGCATGTCTGATGAGGCTTTGCAGGCATGCATTTCGGGCATTAAGGAGAACCATGGTGACTGTTTCAAGGGGTCTAGAGGGGTTTCGCATTTTCTCTTTAGGGAAGAGGTTCCTACTACAGTTGTGGAATGCCGTCCCCAGTCAGGGCCTTCTCTGGTTTCTAGGATAGATGTCCCCTTAAAAAAGAAACAGAAAACTAATCATGCTTCTTCTACTCCTAGGGATCCACAAAGTGAGTGGCAGGCCTTTACTCAGGGATTGCTTAGTGCTTTACTGTTGTTAAGGCCTTTTCAAGGAGTTTTGCATCCTACTCCTTCTTCGTCCTCTTCTTGGTCCTCTTCTTCCTCTAAAATGACCAAAGTATTGCATTCTCTGAGGAAGAGGTGAGTTCCGATGATGAATCCCTTGCTTATTCTACCCAGAGTCTTTCTCCTTTAGACTATGGGTCTGAGGAGGACAACTCTCATACTCTGGATAATCCTTCTGAGGACATTTCATTTGGGGACACAATCTCTAGGATGATGGAATTTTTTAAGTGGGATTGTGCACAGGTTTCAGATATCCCCAAGAGGTACTATGAGTTACTGCAGATGGAATCTCCTAGACCTGTGGCCATTCCTCCTTCCTGTCTTGGCTGCTTTATTGGATGTTTTTTCCAATGCCTCTAAAGACCCAGATTCTCTGGCCCTTGCTCCCAAAAAGTCTGATAGGTTTTATAGGGTGCCTGAGGATTGTTCCTTTTTGTTTAAATGTCCTGCTGCTGACCTCTCTGTGGTGTCTGTGGCCTCTGATAAGCTGTCTCAATTGCTTCCTTTGTCCAAGTTACTGCCTTCTGACAAGGACAGTAGAACCATGGATAGGCTGGGTAAGAAGGTTTATACTTCAGCTCTGCTAGCCTTTAGGGCTATTAATTATCAGACCCATATCTCTAGGTATGTCTTGGCTCTTCTTTCTCAGGCTTGTCAGCTTCTTTCTGATCTTCCAGACTCTGAGAATAAATCTTCTGCTCTTTCCTTGCTTGGGACTTCCTCTCAGGTAGTTTGTCATTCGATCAGATGAAGTTATGATGCAGCAGATGCCTCTTCTAGGGCTGCTGCTTCTGGCTCAGTTCTGAGGAGGTATTCTTGGCTTAGGCCTCAACCTTTACTTGATGCTATTAAGGCTAAGTTGCTGGTGCTTCTCTGGGTAATAAACTTTTGTTTGGTAAAGCGGCTGCTGCTTTATTTAAGTCCCTTCAGGACAAGGGGAAGGCTTTACAGGAGCTTAAGCAGGTCTTTGTTTCTCCTGTGCCTAAATTTCAGCAAAACTACCCTTCTAAACCAGTCTTTGTTTGTAGGCAATCTCTTCCTCCTTCTAAACATAAAATGGGTAGTAAATGGGCTCCTCCTGCTAAGGCCACTCACACTGCAGGGATTCTTAAGCCTTCCTTTCCTGACAAACCAGGTGCTGTCTGACTATCCACCTGTTCACAGCCACATTCCTCTTTCTCTTCACCTTTCTCTTCCTATTTGGCTCTAAATCACCCAGAATTCTTGAGTTCTGTCAGTCATTCAGCAGGGAAACTTTATGGTCTGGATTTCCCATCCTCCTTTTATGAACATTCCTTGGCCTACTCGGGAGCAACTTCCTTTTTACCCAGAGGTTCTTCGAAACCCCTTGTCTCAGGGTACTATTCAAGAGGTACCTGTGTGTCCCAAAGGGGGAAAGGGTTTTATTTAAGAATATTTCTAGTGCCCAGAAAAAAAAGGTATTTGGAGACCTATTCTAGACCTCTCCCATGTAAACACTTTTCTGAAGGTACCTTCTGTTTGGATGTTGTCTCTTCAGTCCCTTTTTCCTCTCTTGCTCCCTCAGGCCCTTCTGGTGTCTCTGGACCTCAAGGATGCTTATCTCCATATGCCAGTCTATCCTCTTTTCATGAGATTTTTGCATTTCTCTGTTGCTTTTTGGCATTTTCAGTTCTGTGCTTTGCCCTTTGGACTTTCTACTGCCCCAAAGGTATTTACCAAAGGCCTCACTCCTGTGATTGCCTTTTGCAGGCTTCAAGGGACCCAGATATTTCATTATTTGGATGACCTGCTGATCCAGGCATCTTTTCCAGATGTCCTTTTACAAAATCTTCATTTTACCATTTCTTTTCTTCAGAGTCTGGGGTTCTCAATAAACTTCAAAATGTCTTCCCTGACTCCTTCTCAGGATCATGTCTTTCTGGGTTGCAGGATTCAAATGGTGCCAATGCTGGCATCCCTTCCTCCTCCAAAAGCATTAACTCTCATTTCTTTCTTTCAAACTCTTCTACCCTGGCCTCCATTACAGCCAGAGAGTTTCAAAGAGCTCTGGGGTTCATGGCTTCCACCATTCTGATGCTCCCTCTGGCCAAACTCCACATGAGGAAGTTCCACTGGTTTCTGAAGTCTATGTGGCTTCAGCATGTGCATCCTCTAGACTTTCCTGTTCCTCTTCTCCCATGTCTCAAGAAAGAACTTCTGTGGTAGATTCAGCAGTTGTCTCTGAATCCAGGGCTCTCTTTTCAACCTCCTCTTCCCTCTCAGGATCTGTTCACAGACTCTTTATATGTGGGATGGGGAACAACATTTGGATCCCTGAGGGTTCAGGGAGTATGGTCACCTTGGCAGCAGAAGGAGCACATCAACATCAAGGAGATGAGGGCTCTTACACTGGCTCTTTAGGCCTTTCATCCTCTCTTCTCTCTGGGGCCTCTCAAGGTATTCACAGACAACACCGTAGTCATATGGTATATTAACAAACGGGGGGCACAAGATCTTACCGTCTTTGCCGGCTGGCACTTCTGGTATGGGATCTGGCTATCCAATATCAAGTGACTCTTCAAGCAGTTTATATTCCTTCAGATCAGAATGTTGTGGCAGACAATCTCAGCAGGTCCTTCACTCAACCCTAGGAATGGATACTTCACAGGGATGTGTTTCCGGACATTATTCACCAGTGGGGTATTCCTCAAGTAGATTTCTTTGGCTCCCCTCTGAACAGACAACTTCCTCTGTTTTGTGCCAGAGTCCCAGGTCCTCTGGTATGGAAGGTGAATGCCGTCTCATTTTCTTGGAAGGGGATGTTTCTTTAACCATTCCCTCCTCTTCCTCTCATTCCAAGACTCCTGTTCAAAATTCAACAGGATGCTCCCAAAATCTTGTTGGTGACTCCCTTTTGGTCACAACAGCACTGGTTCCCTCTTCTTCTGTATCTAGCCAAGGGAAATCATCACAAGTTACATCACAGGGTAGATATCACACAAGACAAAGGGTCTCTCATCCATCCTTACCTGTCTGTGATGCTCACCTGATGATAGAGTTTTGTTCCCTCATAGACACCTTTTTTCCGAGGACATGCTGCAGGTCCCGCAGAAGGCCAGGAAACCTACTACTAGGAAATCCTACTTGTCTAAATGGAAGAAGTTTTATATCTGGTGCCTTTCTCGTGACCTGGACCCACTTTCTGCGGATGTTCCTTTGGTTCACTCTTTTTTGTGTGAGTTGCTCAATGCTGGTTTGGCCTATCCTTCTGTCAAGGCCCACTTATCAGCTCTTTCTGCTTGTCTGCCTTTAAACTCCCCTTTTAGCTTCTAGTTTTGAAGCTAAGCAATTTCTTAAAGGAGTCCTTAATGTTAGACCCCAAGGAAGCCTGGTCCTCCTCCCTGGGATCTTAATTTTGTTCTGGAAAAATTGACTCAGGCTCCTTTTAAGCCTGCTGTTTCAGCTTCCTTGCACCATTGTTCTTGGAAGACAGTTCTTTTGTTAGCTCTTACTTCTGCCAGACAGGTGTCTGAGTTGCAAGCCCTTATGGCTTGTCAACCTTTTTTGATATTTCATGAGGACAGAGTGTCCTTGCATACTAATCCTTTCATGCCCAAGGTGGTTAATGAGTTGTCACTTAATCAGTCTATTAATTTGCTTACTTTTTATCCCTCTCTGAAATCTGACAGTGAGAGGGTGCTGCATACCTTAGATGTGCATGGACAGCTCAGATTTTATTTGGATAAAACTAAAGCCATCAGAAAATATGCTTTAAGGTACGCTGAATGTCACCTACACACTTCTTGCATAGCGTAAGGCATAAAGGTGACATTCAGGCATACCCTCCTCAGAACTGATTGCCCCAGTAGGAATACTGCAGCGGTGAAGGCAAGGACATCTACTATTATGGTAAGATTTTACACAACTGTACTATGGCCTTGCCTTCACCGTTGCAGTATTCCTACTGGGGCAATCAGTTCTGAGGAGGGTATGCCTGAATGTCACTTTTATGCCCTATGCTATGCAAGAAGTGTGTAGGTGACATTCAGCGTACCTTAAAGTAGTGGTAGACTTTGGTAAACTGGCCGGACAGTGGGCTTCATGGCAGGGAATCCCAATTGTAATGAATACTGCAGCGGTGAAGGGAAGGATATCTACTGTTATGGTAAGATTTTGCACAACTGTAGTATCTTTAGATAATAGATGCAGTATGATTTGTGATTAGGAATTTTTGTATAAGCTTAATTTAGTAATTAAATAATGTATGTGTACCCAAACAGATCTAACTTCATAAAAAAAATCTGTAAACCAAGGAGGAATGAGGCTAAAGCTAAGGACAAAACTCTTCGCACTGAGTGTATTATAGCAGTTGAGGTATGCTTCAAATGGTCCAGGTTTGCACCTATTTTCATTTTGTTTTTAGTTGGTCTGATGTTGTTATTTCCTTATGTAGGAATAATGCTTCCAGATTTTACAGGTCATTGAAAGTACAAAGAAAGCTGTGCATACTTTGAAAAGCCAGTTACAGGACCCACTGAAATATGAAATTCTTTACCATTTTATGCATAAAATTAATTGATATAGGTGAAATGCGGTATGGTGCAAGACAAGGGAAGGGTGATAGGAATGAAAGCACAACACTGAATGTCTAAAATTTTACTGTCGTCCAAACAGTAATCAGCAACAAAAGCTGTAATGTCTACATAGCGTTATGTGCCACACTTTGATTTTAAGAGCCAAATGTAAGCAGCTTACACGGCGTTTTTTTTCTGTAATGCAATGCTAAAACTGCCCAGAAGAACAAATAGTCATAAAGATTTTGGAAATAAGTGCAGGTGGGATTGATCTCTGCTGAAGGTACTGCTAAACAAATCATTGCTCAGTTCCCGTGGTCTTCACAGAGTAGTAGCTAAGCTATTTACCAATGGCCATTGTGATTCCTCAGGAGAAATTTAAAGTCTGGTTGTTCTGTATGTTTAAGTAGTTTTAAACTAGGGCTTTCTGCTACATCTATTTATATAAAGCATTCAAGCACTTAAATTCTGTTGCCATTGTTAGGTGCTGTCTGCATGATATCTGCTGAATAGCTAATCTGTTTTGGAAAATATGTTACCATGTTAAATGCAGAACCAGTTTCATACCTTTGGATTCTACTCATGGTTAAGGTGTAGCAGTGTAAAATTTGTCTTTCCATTTGGTTATTTTGTTTTATGTTGTTTCAGTAGCATATTTAATAGTCACGCAGACGTGTTCAAGATGAGATCACTGAAAACAGTGCTGTTAAAACATTTTATAAATCTGCCACAGATCTGTGTAAATGTGAATGTGGGAGTACCGCCATGTGACACGTCTGAATACTGTTCAGCTTACTTAGTGACAGCTTATATTTCACTTAGTGCAGAAGCGAGTACCTACCCCCCATGAGTATTTTACTTTCTTGTAACATAACATGAATAATTACGCAGATGAGCTTAATTATTTAGATCAAGCTGGGAGAGAATTTGCATTCCCTGCTTACAAAGCCTAATAAACTGCTTGTCTAAATTTGTGAATTTGCTGACAGTACATGAGTCATAAAAATAAGATACGACTACTGAGGTATGAGCTAAGTCCTTGTGTGGTCAGACACGGACAGCGTTTCTGCAAGACTCCTTAAACAGACTTAGCAAATGCACTTTAAGTTTAAAGACATGCAATGCAGAGATGTGGATGGCAAGTCCTGTAGGCCAGCAGTGTTATTCTGAGGCTAAACATAGCAACAGGATAATAATGTCCAGGGGGATTCCAGGGGCTGAATGAACTCCCCCACACCCCATTTATTAAAAGGGATGACTCACTGTGCTGTCAAAATATGACCTAATTTAAGAGATTTCTCTACCTTTTAAGTATGCATCTGTGATGAATCAGGGAATATGAGGTGCAGATCCTGTCACATTTACTGACTTATTGTCTTGAGATGAACAGCTAATCTGCCTTATCTGCCTGGCATTGCTTCCACGCATACATCTGGATGTTAAGTTTATCTGAAAAAAAAAAATGTCTGCATATTTAATGCTTAGTCACTGTCCAGGATGGGACATAATGTCTAAAGTATGTGTTTTGCTGATATAAACTTCAACTGTAAAATAAATAAATGTTGTGGTTCTGGGAGCAATTCTACAAAGTACATTGTAAGATGCATACAGTAAAATCTTCTGTTGAAAGAGAGAGAGAGAAAGTTACATGTCAAAAAGAAATATAGAAATGTGTTAGCAGGATGTGTATGAGAAATGCTCATACACAAAATTATTTATTGATTTTTATTTGTCTCCTTATTGATTAAGTAATTACTCCAGAATAAGTATTGGCAGTTCTGTAATCTTAGAGGTTAGAATATTTCATTTGACAGTTCTTATATTCTGACTTCCAAGATTGCTTGAACTGCATATAAATTAAAAAAGGTAACTAAATAATGCTGGAAAACATGCTTCAGGATATAGGGCATAAAATCTGCAGGCAGAATTCATGAAAATCCAACCTGAATGATCATAAAGAAGCAGTCTGTGAATCAGAATTACCATATACTGTTCTCTGCATCACAGCCTTCTTAAATAAAGTATCCTTTTGTGCTGCGCAGCACACAGCGATAATAGAACGTTTTCTCAACAACCTAGAACACACAAAATTCTTCAGCAATTGACTTGTATGACAATAATAGTATTGCCAGCTGGCTGTTGAATGCAGAATCTTAAATACATACAAAATTTAATCTTACTCCAAGCAATCCCCCCATTTCATGTGATGAGGAGCACCCTCATACCAGTTATGTTTGGAGCTGTGCAGCTTTCAAAATATTTAGGAACAATATTTCTTTCAGCTGACCAGAATTTCACAGACTGCCCAGATTTTTTGCTCTGTTCTCATAAAATTTGTGGTTTTCTGTCAAATCATTGAAGAATGAAGCCGCAAAATAAGAATGTGAGTTAAGTATGTGCTAATGCAATACTTTTTATTCTAAGTTTATAAGAACAACATATAAAATGTGTCAGTGAGACTTTGCTTCTCTGTGCTCATCATTTTTGGCCTTGCCCAGAGCTCTAGAGCAAAGATGTTGAGAGTTGTGCTAATGATCTTGAAGTCGAGGAGATGTGAAATCTGAGCTTACCCCATTGTCTGACAAAACAGCTATCCCTTAACTGGGGGAAACCGTTTTTCAGAGTGGTAACACTGTGAGTGATACTGTCATTCAATAAACTTACCTGTCGTATTGTACTGCAATGCCTTATGCATTTATATATGCCAGATCACTGCGTTATGACGCAGTTAACTCAAATCATGTATAGTACAACGATTCACAGGTGGAGCCAACTGATGTGTATAAAGCTACCCGGGGTTGTGCTTAGCATCTGGGCTGCATACATGCATAGTTCAAGACATCAGACTGACATACTAGAAGTGACAGGAAGGTGAAATGCAGCTGTAACTGATGAATGTTAGCAGCCTGATACCCCCACACCTGCGCCGGCCCCTTGAGTACTGTTTCCACTGTAGAAATGTGGCCTGCACATGACTATAGCCCATTGCTGATACAGGGGTAAGCAGTGAAGTCCTTACTCCTAACATGTATTAGTTGTACAGATGGGCCCCAGACCTGGGCATAATCTCTTCTTTCTTGAATTGGAGTAAGGAATATTTGCATAGCTATTCACTGATGAGTCTCAGAGCAGAGTCCAATGGCCAACGTATTGTGAGACAGCAGTTGTTCTAAGTTCAAATCCCCTTGCACAAGCTGTTCACAAACTTTATACCTGCTTCTTAGGTAATTGCAGAATTTTCATCCTCATGCCAAGCTGTTGTGTAATTCAAGTATATTGCATTAAACTCTGCATAACACATCACTACTTCAACTCATTGAAAATAAAGTCTTTAACCTTTTACAGTTAGCTGGCAATAAAGAACACAGATGCATTACAACACCTGTCTTCTAGATCTGCCTGAAAGATGAGTTTGGTATAATGGTTAGGGTGTTTACCTCAGTCACAAGTGCATGGTTTGATCCTCACCTATGAAAAGAAAATTGTCTTGGCTAAAAATGGCCCATTAGAATAGCTGGTCTAACACTTCTCTATTAACAAGGATTAATATTTTGGGATGCATGTCTAGGCTTTAAAAAGCCCTTGTGTGGCCATTAGTCTAGTAAACACCTATGAAACTATGCACCTTTGTTCTTAACAGCTCTTCAGCTGTTAAGTACTTACTTCCTACCTGTAGTTATTCATCATTGAATAAATATTTCCCTTTACTCATTAAAGAACCTCTGCGACTCGCCTTTAGTCTTTTCCCACAGCAAAAGGATATAGAGCTTTCTCAAAAAATCATTACGATGAAACGCACACTACCTTAGGATTTTAGAAACACAATTCACTACCACCATTTTAAATAAGTCCTCAAAGGTTGCCATTAGAGACCTAAAATGTTCCTGTTTTTATGATCTAAGCTAATTTCAAATTCATTCTCAAGCTTGCACCTGTTGCACGCACGCTTATTCAGAGGCATTTGACTAAAGTTGGGCTTTTAATTTGTGCACCAACCATCTACATAGGTGCTGTCACCCCTCTCTAGTCCCAGGTTTCTGTAAGTATTAATGATGGTACTTATTGCATTGTATTGTAATGTGTTATAGTGTAATGTATTACAATGTTGTAATGTATTGTAATGTGTTATAATGTAATGTATTGTAATGCTTGCATGGCAGTGTAATTTATGTATTGTTATGTAATATATTGTTTAACTAAATAAGACTCATTGGGCAGTGATTTCTTGCATCAAAGCTGATGACTGCTGTTATATCACTTGTACGCTGACTATGCAGTTCAATGTCATAATAATCAAGTGACAATCAGCAGTGTATATTCTGATTTCAGGTTACTATACAATTGCCTCGTGCACAAAAGTGGTGTAAAATAATAGCTCCCACCAATAAACTATTTTTTTTGTCAATGTGACAATAGGATTACTCTGGAAGACAAAATGTCACAGGATCACTCATAAAGGTCATGAAGCAGGTTTTTATACAGAGTTTAAATTAGTTTTGAAATACATTGAACCAAGAAATCCCACTAAATGATATTGTAGCACTTTAAGCAGTTCAGCCTTCAGCACAGAAGGTACACATGTCCACTCTTTAGTGATGGCTCTGCATCTGTGGGTTATAATCTGGATGCGGCAGTGGGATGCTGGGCCCATAGGCATTCAAAGACAAATGAGATGTCGACCACTTTCTCTGCCTTATGACAGAAGAAATGACAAGGGTAATTTTCATTAATTCAAGGGATGAGTGTCGACGAACTGCCCATGCAGTTTTTTTTTTTCAAAACATTCATGATTGAAGCTGTGGGATTTGGTTTATTTATTTTTGCTTACAATATCCTTTCTTGCTGCATGCATATCTGTCTTGTTTTCAATTTAATGTGTTTTCTTTTCACAAGTACCTACCACACCGAAAAAGTGTTCCTTTTCAGACAGTTTGAGTGCTAAATTTGAATGCACAGAGACCATGGGGATACAAGATGGGAGGGGGAGGCTCAATCTGAGACATTTGTTTGGGGCCACATAATTTCTAACTGCAGTCTTGTATTAATCTGTAATCCTTTGGAATACAGATTGCAGTTTTATGATCTTGTGGAGTAAATAGATTAAATCTGTTGCCCTCTTTGTAGATAGTCTAAAAACAGCATAAAATCTGACTTTGTATATTCCATTCGTAGTTCATATTCTTTCACCATTAGCAGTTAGTCTGGATGTAGAGGAGATATTTGACAGAGGTAATTGGGTTTTTCACTTTGAAGTTCTTAAACCTTTTTGTTTCTCTTTTCATTTTTTTATGCATGACTTTATTTCAGGAAACAAAGAGGACTTGTATGTTCTGTTTCTCCATTTAGACTTAACTTTCGCAATAAAGTTCCTACCACAGGGCATTGTAACTAATGCTACTATAAATAATTATGCTGTGTGTGTGTGTGTGTGTGTGTGTGTGTGTGTGTGTGTGTGTGTGTGTGTGCACGCGCGTGTGTGTGTGCGCGTGTGTGTGCGCGTGTGTGCCCGCGTGTGTGTGCCCGCGTGCGTGTGTGGTGTGCATGGCGTGCGTGGTGTGTGTGGTATGTTTGTGTGTGTGGTGTGTGTGTGTGTCTCTAATGCAGTTTTTAATTAAGGCTTTAGATGGGAGTATGCTATCACTCATTCATTAGATGCTAACAGAACGAGGCAAATTTTCTACCCAAACTGCCATTGTTATGGAACAAGTTTACTGTTCATTACTCCTGCTAGCCTTTTCCCCTCCCCCATCACCTAATAGTTATCCCTCCTCCTTTAGAATGACGAAGACTTTTCCAATCTCCTTTGAAGCACCTCAGGGCATTCTCCACCAGTTTTGAGAGATTGTTCCACATGTCTGCTTCACATTCCAAGAACAAATATTTCCTCAGGATCATACTAGAACTGGAACATTCAATCTTTTCAGGGCTATAACAAAGCAACATCTCAGTAGTTCTAGATCCAACTCATATTCCCACTTTTATTTTCTTAAGCTCTAGGGAATAATATTCCAAGTACACTGTACACATTCTTAGCGTACATCTCTTCTGAATGTACCATCTTAGTGTATGTTTTTTTTTTACTTCCTTCTTAAACTTAAAAGCAAGGACTGTCCTCCCTGATATTTTTTGAAACTCACTACACAGATTGTGCACCAGGGTTCCCAACCATATTTTAACCTAAGAGGCCCTGTGGACACCTCAACATTCTCCAGTATCCTGAATAGGACGCTACTTCCTTAAAAGCAAGGACTGTCCTCCCTGATATTTTTTGAAACTCACTACACAGATTGTGCACCAGGGTTCCCAACCATATTTTAACCTAAGAGGCCCTGTGGACACCTCAACATTCTCCAGTATCCTGAATAGGACGCTACTTCCTTAAAAGCAAGGACTGTCCTCCCTGATATTTTTTGAAACTCACTACACAGATTGTGCACCAGGGTTCCCAACCATATTTTAACCTAAGAGGCCCTGTGGACACCTCAACATTCTCCAGTATCCTGAATAGGACGCTACTTCCTTAAAAGCAAGGACTGTCCTCCCTGATATTTTTTGAAAGTATGTCCTTTTACTGTAATAACTAAATACTACTCACTTGGACATTTGTTTTACCCTACCCAGGTAAACCAGCAGCCCCCCCCCCCCTATCTTTAGGCTTAGTTTTTGCCTCCTTCCCCTCTCGGTCACATCTCTTTACTCTCTTTACCCTGACCTCCCTATCCTGCTATTCATACTTACTTTTCCTCCAGTTTCACTTATCTGTTTTATTTCTCTCTTTTACCTGGCCACTAGGTGGCGCTCTTGTCATCTCATTCTCCTACTCTCATTATCTTTAGTGATTCTTACTGCTCTTCTTAAGGTTCAACCTGATTTCTATCTTGTTTTTCTTTATTTCTTTCGTATACCCATCTTTTTCTACACTTACAGCATCTTATTACTAACCCCACACAAGCCTTCCCTACCTTTCTAACCCACCTTTACTCTTCCACCTATTCTCTACCACCTGACTGATTGTTTTCTGCTACTGGTTGTCTTGTTGTTCCCCCTCTCGTTAAGCGCTCACTCCGCTCCCCTCCCTACCCCCAATTCCCACCCACCCCCAGGGGTCCTACCTTTATACTTCCCTAGACACACCCCCTAATTACCCACCTGCCTATTACATTTTGCCCATAATATCGACCATCTTATACCTCACTTCCTACACCACACCCTCTCTTGAAACCTTACCTCCTATTTCCCTACTACCCTATTAACTCTAACCTCCCATTCTATATAACTATGCCCGCTACCCTAAAACTTCTCTCACCTCTTCTTCTCCTTAACATTCTACTTTTCTACTACACCCTTACCTCCTATGAAAATCTCACACTACTACAAACTCCATCTTCAAACAAAGATACCACTAATACACTTCCCCTACCCAAACTAACACACATTAATATACTAGCAACCTGTCCCTATCTCCCCCCTCTCTTCCATAAAGCCCACCAGTACCAACTTACTACCTCCAAGAGAATCATTCCAATATTTCTCAAATATACAAAACCCCTACAACCTCCACAAACTACTTTACTTATATATGGAGATATCCACCCCAACCCTGGCCCCAACACCCCCCATAACCCAAGCCCTCTAATACAAACTACCACCTACGCTAACCCTCGCTCCTCATCAGACTCCCTCTCAATTGCTCATCTTAATATCCGTAGCATTAACAACAAAATCACTCAACTCCATGCCTTAATGGATGTCTATGCCTTTGATATCCTATGCCTCACTGAAACCTGGCTTAAACCTACTACAAAAGACAATGAATTCACCCCCCCAGGATATAGTACCTTAAGACTAGACCGCACTAACAAAAAAGGTGGAGGGGTAGCCCTCCTCTTTAAATCCCAACTTCAGCTAACTTTAATTAACTCCTTCCCCCCCACACCAGGAAATGCTGAAATACTATGTACCAAACTCCAAATCAACACAACCAAATCTATAAACATAATATGTTCCTACATCCCCCCAGGCAAGAACATCCACACCCTAGAAAATATCCTTTGTTGGATTTCTAGCACCTTCCCCCAGGAAACCATTATCCTAGGTGACTTTAATGTCGACTGGAACTCCTGCACATCCCCCAAACCCACCATACACCTTAACCTCTTTAACTTTCACCAAACCATCAACTCTCCTACTCGAATAAACAAATCCACCCACAAACAGACAATCCTAGACTGGATACTAACCAACAACAATCCCCTCTCCTATAGTACAGGCATACTCCCAGACAATATTAGTGACCACCTCCTTACCTTTATCACTAAAAAAAAATGCAACATCCCTAAACAACCTACTTATCGGACCAAATATAATAGAACAGCATTCAATCTGTCATCCTTTCAAACTGAACTCAAACAATATAACTGGTCTACCCTAAAATACCTCCCACTAGATGATGCAGTAATGCATTTCAATAATACCTTCTTACAAATTCTAAACCAACATGCACCATCCCGACTAGTTAAAATCAAATCCAAAGCAGCTCCTTGGCTCTCTGCTACTACTAAACAAACTATGAGAATAAGAAATAAATCATGGTCAATATGGAGATCCACTAAAAACCCCACTGACCATCAAACCTTCAAACATCTAAGAAACAAAACAAAGAAACTTGTCATCCTAGATAAAAAAAACTATAACTTCCAATACCAACAAAACCACAACCTAAACCCAAAAAAATTCTGGTCAGGAATTAATAAACTTCTCCATCCAGGCAATACCAAAACACCTACCCCAGCTAGCTTAGCACAAAAACAACCTAGTATCATAGCCAACACCTTTAACAATTTCTTCACTCAAACTGTTAACTCTCTTGCAAGCTCTATGACTCCCCCCCCCCCCTCCAATCTACTCCCATCCCCAGCAACACCTATACACTTAAACTGGAAACCGTACAGAAACTACTGTCTAAACTAAAACCCTGTACACTGACAAACTTCCTGCTGAATTCCTTCAACTAGCTGCAAAAGAAATAGCATATCCAGTATCCATCTTAATAAACAGAACCATAACTGAATCCAAAATTCCATCCTGCTGGAAAATCTCCCACATCATTCCACTCCACAAAGGTGGAAACTCTAATGAACTATCCAACTTCAGACCTATCGCCCTACTATCGCCTCTATCGAAAATAATGGAACGCTGTATTCACCATCAACTCCTAAACTATCTCTTAAATAACAACCTGCTTGTAGACTCTCAACATGGCTTCAGACCCTACCACAGCACTACTACTGCCCTTCTTTCCTTCTCTGATACCATAAATAAAAATCGTAACAAAAACCTATTCTCTTCCGCACTGTTTCTAGACCTCTCAAAGGCATTTGACATGGTCAACCATCAACTTCTCCTTGATACCTTAAAATCTCTTTCGCTGGACTCTCTAGCCTTACAGTGGTTTCATTCCTATTTAACTAATAGGAAACAAGCTGTACTGTGGGACAGCCATCTATCCACTCTACTCCCTGTCACTCTTGGTGTCCCACAAGGATCCATCCTAGGCCCCCTACTTTTCTCCACTTTCATCAACAATCTGCCCAACTCCCTACCTACATCCACATGCATCCAATACGCAGATGATTCTACTCTCATCTGCTCAGCTCCTACCCCAGAAGAACTCCACTCCACCACCCAAGCAGTCTTTACTGCAGCAGAAAATTGGTTTCAACATATCTGCCTCCTCCTGAATCCCAAAAAAACCAAACTACTACTCTTTACCCCTACCTCTAAAACTACCCCTATCTCATTCTCTATAACATCTTGTAACGGCACTATCATCCAACCTGACAACTGCACCAAACTCCTAGGCGTCACCATAGATAACCAGCTTAACTTTGACCATCATATTGATTTAACTATCAAAACTGTTAATAAAAAGATTGGTGCCCTATACAGACTAAAGCCCTATCTCACTGACTCTTCCCGAGTAGCCCTAGCCCAAACTCACCTCATCTCTACACTCCTCCTTTGTCAACTTATCTAAGAGTAATCTTCAGAAACTGAATACTGCCTACCACAGTATAGCCAGATTTGCCACTGGCTCACCCTTCCAAACTCACCACTGCCTAAACTTAAAAAAACTCAACTGGCTGGAACTCCCAAACCTTATACTCCTTCAACAACTAGTCATCACCTTCAAAATTCTCCATTACCCTTCCAACATCCCTGTACTAAATAATGTCATTACACCTTATAAGAATCTCAAGACACTCAGATCAGCCAACAAACTATTAGTTACTACCTTGAAATCTCACAATAAATCAGGTGATTCCTTATTAGCAAACACTATCGGTTCATACTGGAATAAACTTCCCACTGAACTGACCTCCCTAACATCATGCCACCTCTTCAAAAAACAGATAAAAAACCACCTACAAATCCACTGGCTCTGCCCCTGCTCTAACCCTGACTGAGCACACAACTGTCTTATTACTCTAAACAGTCTGCATGTTTTCTTTATTACCCTGAACAGTCTGCATGTTTCTTTCCTTACTCTCCCATTCCTACCTAAACCAACATTCTTAACCCCCTTTCTTCTCCCTCACCCCTTTCCCATGTCTCTCTGCCTATACACCTCACTCTCCTGTTTAACTTTACTATCTTAACAGTTAACTTGATTAAATACCTTTACCCTATCTAAACATACTCTACCCACACTTTTCCCTTATCCTTTCCTTCGAACTTGCTTTTTTTAGCATGCCTAACTACTAGCTTTCTATTCACTCTGTCTAAAACCTTCACTCTCCTCTACCTCTGACCAATCCTTAATTTTTATATACCTACACTTCAGATATCCTTTACTCACCTGTATGTTTTTGTGCCTGAATTTACTCTCCTCAATCACATGATGTGAACTTTGATCTTAATCTTACTGTAACTTACTTAAATTAGTCAAGACAATCTGTATTCTGTTGAACATTTTTATTTGTTTTGTGTTTATTCTCTGTTAAAATGATTGATCTACTTAGTGAAGTAGACTTCATGTATTGCCGTAGTCTATTAGTGGAGCTTTTCTCCTCGGGCCTCTGCTGAAAATGGACATGTATCCAGCCAGACTAGCCCGGTTAACAAATGTAAAATAAATAAATAAATAAATAAATAAACTAGACCAGATGGTTCAGAGTTTCTATTATGATCCCCTTTTTGTCATCTCCTTGATGTTGTCAGTCTATGGACACTCCAGCTATGGAGTTACTCATTCCCCAGATCCATTCACTCATTCACAACCCCTTTTCCTACTATATGCACATGGGGTCAGGGTGTCACTTCAACAGTGCAGTCAACTAGAGCCATGGTTTACACTGCTGGGTGGCTAGCCCTACCATAGTAGTTCTTCCACACCACACACACATTCAAATCTATAGCAAATTAAGAGTGTCCAATCCACCTACTGCATGTCTTTGGAGTGAGGGAGGAAACTGGAGCACCCAGAGGGAACCCAAGCAAACACAGGGAGGATATGCAGACTCTGCACAGAAGGCACCCCAGCTGAGAATTGAACTAGGGATTCTCTTGCTGTCAGGTAACAAAGTGAATCGGGGAGTCTCTTACTGTCAGGTAACAACAGTATCCTTTCTGCCACAGTGCACCCAGGTACCACTGCCCAACATACCACCTTGTCTTTCCTAGCAATGAACATCATCTGTTATCTTTATATTCAGTAGGTAACTTTCTTAGATTCCTCCTAAGTCTCTCTGTCCTGCAACTTTTCTCCTCTTTTACTGTGTCCTGCAATGGCATTGTCCATAATTCTATTCCTGTAGTGATATCTGTTACAAAGTTATTGAGTAGCTCAAGGCATAGAACTGACCCTTGTGGTAGTACTTTGACTACATCCTCTACTTCCATCCCCTCCCTCTGACCATGACCGCCTCTTATTTCCATTCCTTTAAGCATTTTGCAATCCATCTACTCATTTTCCTTCATAGCTCAGCCCCTTTCAGTTTTGCTATTATTAATCTCCTTTTTTTTTTTGGGGGGGGGGGGTGGATATGTCAAACGCATTGATGAAGTCTGAGTAGATTTTATCATTTCGTTGCCTTTCATCTGCTTCTGCTCTTGGCCAGTCATATTCTGTTTTTAAAGCTGTACTGGTCCAGAACTTCTCCATAATGTCCTTGCATCTGATTTCAGAATAATTGGTCTGCAGTGTTGTATATTTTTGCTGTAGATTTGTAGGTATTGCATTATCCATACTCCAGTCTTGGACGACTACCTGTTCCTGCTGAAATCTGTGGCTATATGTTAGAGGGTGCTGCAGAACTTCAGCTTGTCTCCCAAGTATTCTTGGAAGGGTGCCCTCTGGGTTTTGCACCTTGTCCTCCCTCAGAGCACTAAGTTACTCCTCCATACTACTCATGTCACTCCTCTCACCTCTGCAGTCCAGTGTTCTTGCTCATAAGCCCTTCCCGCACTGGCACTGTGCCCTCCTTTTTCTCAAATCTGAAGATAAAGAATTTGTTCAGAGAATTTGCCTGTTTTCTCATTTCCTTCATCTCTGTCCCATTGATTATCAGTTTAATAAGTGTCAGTGGTGAATTTTCTTTTCCTATAAAAGATATACCTGAAGAGGGGGTTCCCTCTCTCGAGTGCCCTTTCTTAATGACCTCTCCTTCATTACTTTGGCCCTATTTACTATCCTAGTATCCTCATAGACTGATGTGGATTTCAACCCCACTTTCTTCCATTTCCTCTTAGGCCTATCCTTATGCTTAATGGCTAACTCCACTTTTATGAAGCAAAATGGCTTTATGTCATGTTCTTCCTTTTTTCAGCCACTGTCCACAGTTGGGGAGCACCCCTGTTCGGTCATATTCTTCTATAGCTTTCCAGTCCCTGCTCTCCTTTTCAAGGCCACTTTGGGTGCTGTATTTGTAAAATTAAGTTGAAACTCTTCTTGATTTTGCAGAATGTCCCTAAAGTTTGCTTCATCTTGATCTGTTCCTAATAGAATTTGAACTCAACTGTCCACATAAGTTACCAAATCCTGAACTACTAGGTCAGCTGTTAGGGGTGTGTTGTCAATGGTCAGCTGTTAGGGGTGTGTTGTCAATGTTGTACCTCAACTTTCCAAATGAGACAATAATGCATTTTTGACATTTAGCTTTAGTCCATGATTCTGGCACTAGTTATTGGTTTGGGACAAGCCTTCCTGTAGGATGGCTGAGTCTTTTGGGGATTTGATCACTGCTCCCAGTTTGCACCTTGTTGGACATTAATTTGTTTCATTTTATGATTATTACTAAAAACAATTGTCAAAGAAGAGGATGTGTTAGAAAAAAATCTCCACAGGAGATGTTAAAAAAAATTCTTCTCCTGGTGTCAAATATGCTAGGTGCGCCACTGTCTGCCAGTGTGCAACTCCTACCTACTATCAGGGGTCTGCTGTCCCTCTGTCTATAGTAATGTATCCACCCAACATCTAAATTCCTTTGCATGGGAATTCATTCACAGATGCTTTTTTATTCCTGAAAGATTGCCCAGCTACATCAACATCTTTACACTGGGTATGCCAAACACTTAACCAATGACACATTTACACTTTAGTGATTGTCCTGAATTATTTATTCATTTATTTAATGTTTGTTTACCGTGAAAGTCCGACTTGGGATGAAGCCAATTTTCAGCAGAAGTCCAGGGAGAAATGCTCCAGACGCATGTCTTTGAAATGTGGGAGAAAACTGGAGCACCTGGAGGAAACCCACACAAATGATGGGAGGACATGCAGACTCCACACAGAAGGCACTCCAGCCAAGAATAGAACCGGAGAAACTCTTGCTGTGAGGTGATAACGTTACCACTGCACCACCATTCAGTGTGCATTACTGTTAGAAACAGACATTTAAAATAATTTAAAATAGTTTACTTTATCTTGGTACTGTTTAACTCCACCTACCCCTCCCCCACCCCAACACCATAATTCATTCCAAGTCATTGTTCAGATTTATGGGCACTTAGCAGGAGCAGCCAGAATACACAACATCTGCAAAGAAGGTAGCATTAACCCCCCTTCTTGTGAAGAAATGGCTACACCAGACAGTGCAGATTTATACCCCTGAGCTATGCAGTAATTGAATGTGAGTATTACTTCTGCCTTACCTGCTGCCTACTGAAGAAACCTGGCAGCATTCTTTAATTAGTACGGGCCATGATATTTCACCATTCTAACAGGTACTCTAAAATTACGTTATAGCTTTCAATTTGACAAGCTAAGTAGCACACTTTAAATAAACTTGGTGTATATATAAATGTTTTGTCAGAGGAATGCATTGATGTTTTATTTAATCTCCATTTCTTTCTTCACATCATTTAAATGACATTCACCTTTCTTTTCCATCCAAACCCTCCCTTTTGCTCAAATGTGTGTTGCAAAGTCCTTAATACTTTCTCTGCTTATAAATTGTGCTTCCATTAGAATTTTGTGGGATGGCATAATTTTGTCAGATTTTATGGAATTTTATTCAGCAAGTTATCCTGAATTTTCAGTATCTCAAATCTAGCAGAGATATATGAACTTTCAATATCACTATTTGCTAATCCCTTCCTAATAAAACTTGGATACTAATTGTTTAGTATTTGCAAGGTATTATTCTCCTGATTGTATGGAAACGTGTAAGTGTCAGTGAGCTAAGAGTTACCTAAATCATTCTAGGAACAGAACTGCTGTTTTGCAGTATGTCCGATTAATAGCGTTTCATCTACCTAATATTTAGAAATCTGTAGTCTGTTTTAGGCATACAGTTGGTTACAAAAGAAATCTGACATGGTAGAGTCGACTTACAGAAAGCGGTGCCATGTTGTGGAAATAGTAATGCTACCTCAAGCTTTCTTCCGAATTGGTTGCAGATAGTATACTAAAAAAAAATGCTTTGGCAGTGTGTGGTGCAGTAAGTACCTTCCTTTCAGAAAAATGAATGCATTTTTACTTCTATTATCACAAGTACTGAAAAGAGATTATGATCCTTATCTCCCCATTGGGGAATCAAGGTTTTACTACCTGTTTACTTGTATTTTTTATCTTGGTGTGTCAGATCATCCCAGAGTGCAGACTACTGAATCTCACAGAAATATAATGAAGGGAGGCAGACAAGTTAAAAAAGAGAAGTATGCATCTAAATGTTGTGTGAGTTGTTTTCTATGAACTGTCCCTAAGGACACTTCAATAGCTTTTAGAGGGTTTTATGTAACATTTAAGTGGTGTCTACAAGCTGAGACACATGTAGGGTGTTGTGTGGTTTAAAGACAAAATGTGCTGTATGACTGTGGTTTTGGCTTGTAAAACTAATGATGATGCTTTGAGATAAAGACCTGCACTTGACTGTCACATGCTTGGAGCTGGGCAGCATTAGACCTGATGTATTGACACCAGATTCACCGAACACCCACACATGCACACACATATACACAGTTTGTAAGGAAGGCTTATGAAGGACTGTTTATGGAGCTGACATATGTTTGCTGTCTGCATGTTACAGAAAAACTGCATTGATTTAACTGTGAGCTCTAGTGATCAAAGCGTGAAGGTGCATCATATGTGAATGCAGGGCATGTGGCATCTTTTCAAACTTGTGTTCCAAGTAAGGACAGTATAAGTTGTCATCCAGGAGGCAATGGTTGCGAGAAAGTCTTGCATTTTCTTTAGGCAAGTGAAGAATGCAGATAAACACATTTCAAGAGCTGAGAGGGCTTGTGACCTGAGGCCTGCAGGAAGCCGCATGGCAGGGCCTGTGAGCTGAGGCCTGCAGGAAGCTGCATGGCAGGGCCTGTGAGTCAAGGCCTGAAGGAAGAAACATGGCAGGGCCTGCGAGCTCTAGCCAGCAGGAATCTACAGTATACAAAAGCCCATGCTTGTATTTGTGGTTTAATTATTAATTTACCTGAATATAACTAATTTCTAAATGGTGGTAGTTAAAGCAGTGGTGGCTAGATTTTGTGGCTAAGTAGTGGAGCTTTATAACCATTTTACTCTTTGCTGGTGTTAAATTCATTAAGGAAGAAGGAAAAGAATGGTCTGAGGGTGGGGGGTACTGGGTCAGTGCACAGAATTCCTCAGAGAGGTTTGAATATTACGTATGAGGGCAAGGCTTCGAATTGTTGGTGATTTAGTATAGTTTTATGTATCAATCTGGTTGGTGAAACACAAGCTTATTTAAAGCACATTCCGGTTTATATATATATATATATATATATATATATATATATATATATATATATATATGTAATAAATAAATAAAATTTATATATACTTGTCTAAATGAGTAAATGTTTCATTCAGCAGCTAATTCAAGCTAAGATATTAACCCATGGCAGTAAAGTTTTCTGCAAGAGCAGAAAGTATAGTGGACAATCTTATAAAAAAAACAAACCCCGACATAGGCTGACATGTACGTTTTGTGTTTTCACTGATTAGATGGAGCCTGAAATGCAGACTTTGTTGAGCATAAAAGGGAGATCATGGTGGGAGGATCTGTTTCACCAGACAGTAGGGTCAGGGCAGGTGCCTCAAGCAGTTAATGTACAACCTGCGGGTAACCTGTCCCCTGACCCTCAAGCAGGATCCAGCTCAGGATCCCAAATGTTAGTTGGAGGTAACGGGAAAGAGGATCGTCAGGACAGGAAGGCTGGAAAAGCTCAGAAGCATAAGGATAAGAAGAAACACTGCAAAAAGCGCAAGAGGGAAGGTAAGAATATGCCTTTTATTGATCAGAAGTGTTTGCAGTGGTTACAAAGCCAAGGTTTATTAGATGAGGAATTAATGTACTATGAATCTTTGCCTGGCGAACACTACAAGGTAAATCAAATGAGTTCACAGCATCACGGTACTGTGAGGGACATGGTTGGGCTTGACAACAAGCAGACAGCAGAGGACTCGGAGCCAGCCATAACAGTGGGGGGCTCCATGGCTTGAGTTGGGTGTCCCCAAGCTAACAATGCACTTTTAGACCAAATGGGAGCCTTGTTAGCACAACTCAAAGGTAAACAGGATGATAAAAAATTAATGCGACAAGGGGACAATGGCCAGACTGTACTGGAAGGGAGACTCAGAGCTAGTTAAGTACTGTGGTGCAGTTACGTTAGACTTGCCACTAGGTTTTCATTTAAGTGAAAAAGTAAAACAGCAGATTCCAAGTGGGAATATGTGGACATATTTTCATTGTTGAACAGGGAGGATGAAGAAAAGGAAAGAGATAAGGATGGCCAAAAAAGGAGGTTACAAGTAAGAAGAACATGGGAAAATTGGGTGATCGGTTACTCTATTTATGCTCAAATTTTAGGTGATAGGTGTCATACCAAAGCAAAAGACATGTGGACGCACTTTAATAGGGTAACCATGATGTGCTTTGTTCAAGGGGGCCACAGATGGTTGAGGTATGATGAGGACTACAGAAGGATGAGGCAGTCATACCCAGAGAGGTCTTGGCCATGGATGGATTTGGGGCTTTTGTGCTGGCTAGATACAAGCGGAGATGCAGCAACAACAGATTGTGGCTGTCCAGTTAATCAAAGTGGGTATAACACTTATAAGTTTGGGTTAACAACAGACAACCAAATGGGACAGAACAGACGGGGGTGCTGGGAAGTGTTATCAGTACAACTTCGGACAGTGTCGGAATCGGCTTCAATGTAGATTTTGGCATCAATGCATGGCTTGTGGGAAGGTAAACCACCCAGCCAAGGCTTGTTTTCGTCTCTCAAGCCCCCAGAACAAAAGTTTTTACTCACCCCCCTTTAAAGGGTACGCAGTTCCATCTCCCAACTCTGGTAAAAGGGGACATTTTAAGGGAATGGCTCAAAGCGTATCCAGATAGAGAAGCAGCAGCATTGCTAGTAGAGGGGTTCACCAAGGGCTTCAGGATACCAGCAAAAGGTAGGAAGCAAGGGGGGTTGGTCAAGAACTTGAAGTCAGCAGAAGAGCATCCAGACATAGTTAGAGCAAAGATAAATAAGGAATTGAAAGCGGGCAGATTGGCAGGCCCATTTCCATGCCCACCAAGAAGAACATTTAAGGTTTCTCCTATTGGCGTAGTACCCAAAAAGAAGCCAGGTGAATTTCGGCTCATTCACCACCTATCCTATCTACAGGGGAATTTGGTAAATGATTACATAAATGGTATAGGGACATCAGTGCATTATGGTTCATCTGATGAAGAGGTTAAGAAAGTCAAGGAGAAGGGAAGTGGGGCCCTTATGGCAAAAGCTGACATGGAGTCCTTTTTCAGACTATTACCCATTGCTTCTAAAGACCAAGGATGATTATGTTTGGTATTCGAAGGCTGATATTAAATGGATAAATGCATGCCTATGAGTTGTTCAATAGCATGTGCCACTTTTGAGAAATTATGACTTTCTATTCATTGGGAAGGAGGACATAGGTGAATGTCAGCAAGCACTGGATACATTTCAACAGATTTGCAAGGAGTTAGGTTGGCCATTAGCGATGGATAAAACAGAGGGTCCGACGAACAGATTGGCTTTCCTTGGTATAGAGATTGATAGCTTGATGGTCAGTGCAGGCTTCCTGTTGACAAGGTGCAAAAGTTGTGGCTAGTCTTAAGTCAGGTGCTAATGCAGAATAAGATAACCCTTAAACAGTTGCAAGAATTAGGAGGATTAATGAATTTTGCATGCAAAGAGATTCCTGTGGGGCGCTCATTTATGAGGCGCTTAGCTGCTAAGGGGTCAGGGTGCACAAAGCCACACCACCAGATTAGGATCACACAGGGTATGAAGGAGGATCTAGGTGTGTGGTGGAGTTTTTTATCAGACTACAATGGGATAGCAATTTGGCAGGAGAGAGACAATCTACCTCCTGCTCAGTTCAGATGTAGCGGGGGAATTGGCTTTGGGGGTTATTTTCAAGATCAGTGGTTCAGCGTGGCCTGGCCGACTCAAGTGAAAAACAGGGTAGACATTTCGATCGCAGAGATGGAATTCTTCCCAGTAGTGGTGGCATTGGAAATTTGGGGCATACAAATGAAAGACAGAGTGGTTTGGTTGCGTTCTGACAACAGTAGTGTAGTGCATATAGTCAATAATCATCTGGGGGGAAAAGGGGTGTTAGGCAGGATGATGAGATATTAAGTGCTTTACATTTAATGTGACAGTTAAAGCACAACACATTCCAGGCATTGATAACTCATTAGCAGATTCCCTTTCTCATTTGCAGTGGCCCCATTTCTGGTCGCTGGCCCCAAGGGCGAATCCTTCTCCGACACCAGTGCCAGTTCAGTTATGGGCCTTATGGACAGATGAGAATGGTTGCTAATGTGTAATTCTCTCAGTGGACGAACAAGGGTAAGATACAATAAATGTATACAGAAATTCTTGCAAACCAGAATAGCCAGAGGCTGGGAATGCATATGGCCTATTTCACCTCACCAAATCAGGTCTTGCATCATGGTAATGAAAGAAAAAGGTTGGAGTCTGGGCAGAGCGAGAAGCACATTGTCAGCCTTGAATTGGTTTCATCAGGCTTTGGGTTTGAAGGATCTAGCTAACACTTTCCAAGTATGCACAGTGTTTAGAGGTTGGGGGAGACAAACACCCAAGAGGCTTGATAAGAGGTACTCCATAAGTCCAGCTGTATTACGCAAGCTATGGATTGCTGTTTCAGAGGTTTGTTTCTCTTCTTATGAGGTATCATTATTTAAAGCTGCCTTTTTGCTGGCCTTTTGTGGGGCATTTAGATGATCTGAAATTGTCCAACTGAGCAAGAAAAGCCAGGGGACAGTACTGCCTTTAGCACATGTACACATGCTGAGTGATGACACTTGGATTTATGTGGCGAAATCCAAAACTGATCAAGAAGGCAGAGGTCATTGGGTAAGAGTAGTTACCCCAGAGGGATTAGAATGGAATGTGACTAAAGTGATACTGGAGTACCGGAGTTATA
This sequence comes from Protopterus annectens, assembly GCF_019279795.1. Taxonomy (NCBI): domain Eukaryota; kingdom Metazoa; phylum Chordata; order Ceratodontiformes; family Protopteridae; genus Protopterus; species Protopterus annectens. The sequence goes on along the minus strand of NC_056746.1, from coordinate 127,049,633 downwards.
AGTGTATGTTAGGTGGTCCATTTTTCTGCCATCAGCAAGGTGAACCAGTTACACATTATCAGGTGAGAGTAGTTTTAAAGCAGGCAGTTAAGTTGATTGGCTTGGACACAAGTAGGTATACATTGCATTATTTTCAGACAGGTGCAGCCTCATATGCACATGCAATGGGGGCTTCACAGGCTGACATTATGAGGATGGGTAGGTAGAAATCCAATGCTTATAAAAGTTATGTAAGGTGTAAACAACTTTAACTCCTGTTCATTGCATTTCAGCAGACACATCATCAGAACAGAAATACATCTGGATAGTTGGCCATTCCTTTGTTCGGAGACTCCACCTCTGGGTGCAGAGCAGGCCAGGCTTATCCTTCCAAAGAGAACAATCTTCAGGCAAAACAGTTTGGTATGGGGTGTCAGGAATGTGGTGGCACCAGCTTAGTACAGTAATGCAACAAGCAGCGAGAAGTGGTAAACCTCCTGCAGCCATCGTCTTACACCTAGGGGGCAATGATATCGGTCAACAACCAATAAAAGATTTAATTGGTTCAATGGTACGAGAGATTAATTGCATACATGAATGCTGGCCACACGCCATTATTTGTTGGTCAGAAGTAGTACAGAGAAAAAGATGGAAAGGGGTTAGGTCCAGGAAAGCTCTGGAAAGAATGAGACGGAGAATTAATAATTCTATGGATAAGATTTTAAAGGCCATTAAGGGGTTGTACATTCCCCACCCTGGCATTCGGGTACAGTGGCCGGATAGGTATGAGAAGGATGGGGTTCATTTATCGGAAGAAGGTTCACAGGTCTTTTATAAGGAATTGCAGGCAGGTCTAGCTCTGAAGGGCATTCACCTAGAGTAGATTGAGATGTGCTGGTGGAAGGGAGGAACATTCCTCCCTTCTGTGGTGGAAGTCAGGAAAGGTAAGGGAGGCCAAGGTAAGTGGGGGGGGGTCACAGGACTCTTTAGCTGGACCTTCCGCAGGCCAGACAGCCCCAAGGGGTTGTTGCTAGGGGATTTATCAGCCCAGCAATGGCCCCTTGGCAGATTGCAAGGTGGCCCAGAAGAATTGTGATGAACTGTGAAAAAGTTGTTATGAAATGGGTATGATGCATAAGAAGGGCCGGATATCAACAGTGCTGTCTGTTGTCCTGTAGGTTTAGGGGAATGCTATGAAAGAAATAAATGGCCTCCCTGATATTCCTGCCTTGTGCACATCTCATAATAATTGGCTTCTATTAGAGAAAAGGTCATTGACAGTGATTGGCAATAAACACATGGCTGTGGCCATTTAATCCATCTGAAGTCTCTGTGTTGTTATTAATATTTGCCTTCTGGTTACCTTGACATGTTAAATTTCACAATGATGCAATGGAATGACAATGTGCTGAGCTGGTTCTGTATATATAGCTCAATACTTGATTTGAATCATTAATGGAAATATGAACAATGTGTTGAATTTGCTGAACTGGTTATGCATAGAGCTCAATGCTGGATATGGATCATTAAAAAAATTCTGAACAATGTGACGAATGCTTAAAGTAGCATGTAAGGTTATTCCGTAAGCATCAATGGTAAGGTATCTGTTAAGTAGGTTATGAATTTAGATTTTTGTAAAGACAGGTAGAGCTATACCAATCTCAGACAAATAATTCAGAGCAACAAAGGTTGTTTAGTACAGAGATAAATCCGAAAGAACAAATAATGGATTAACCAGTACAAGAACGTGGGAAACTTTGTGCTTGAGGTGAGGTGCTGTTTCCATGTTTTATGTCACACTGCTGCTCATTGGTGATTTGTGTTAGAAGGTCAAAGCTGATTGGTAGCAGGATGCACAACATTAAGAGCAACCATAATTCAGCCTATGGAAATCATTCTGGTTTCTCTACATATCTGATGATGATGATGCATGTGGTTGTTTTGATTTAGTACTTCAGTGTTTTTTTGATTTGCAACAGAAACTCTGGGTCATGCATGAGCTGACAGGTATGTAGCTTGTGTTGATAGTCCAGGCAAAACATATGAAAACACATCATAGCAAATTATCATAGCATAAAATGATATAATAGATTTTTTAATGAAATAAATATTTTTATTTCTGGAAAAAGGAGCAAGGCTCTGGAGTTTATTGGGTAAGAGGGTAACTGAGTATAAGTTGGTAAACAAATTTATGAAAAGATGAGACTGGAGATTTGATGGGTGGGTCCACATGGTGGATAGCTGCTGGCATTATAGGGCATATGTGCTTTCTTTTCTATCTTCAGTAGCAGTCTAAGCACATGACATACTAGAAATACATTCACAAACACACCTATACAGATTCTGTGCTTTTGAGGAATGATGAAATTCATTGTGAGACAATAAAACACATTCTGATAGCTGGATTCTTTAAGGTCAAGTACCACTATGGACTGATGCAGAGATGCAAACCAGAGAAAATCCATAAGATTGAAGAAAATACATCCACAAATGTTAACAGGAATGGAGTGATACCCTTGCAAATTCTTTATAATTTCTGCAACCTTGCTGGCTTATGAAATAAGAGAATCATATCCACCTTGCCCTTACTAGTTTGGTATAAGGACATAATGACAAGTCAGAGTTATAGTATTACAGATGACAGTTGTTTATTTGAAAGTCAAATATGACTAAGTAGATATCATTTCAGCAGAGAGGCTAGAGTCCTTTACATACGCAATAGTAGAGAGAAAATCAGTGGGATGAGAAGCAGGCACATAAATAACAAGGTTAAATTCAATGCCAGTAAAAGTACCAGCCCCAGAGAAACACACACACACACACACACACACACACACACACACACACACACACACACACACACACATATATATATATATATAGAACACATGCACTAAGAAAATATGAAGGCTGAAGAATGAAACTAACAACGGTAAGTGCGCACTTTGTGTGCAAAATAATTTCTTGAGAATTCTTACTTTTGAGTACAAATTCAGATTCTGTTCTATGCTTTCATGCAACTTACTTGCTAGAACTAGTTATTACTGAACAAATCTGTGTGTGTTCTTGGGTCTTAGTCTTCAGAGGTGAAAGAGGAGGAAATGGAAGCAGTGTTTGCATAGCAGAGTGCCTTGGACCCTGTTTTAGCTCTGCCTCTTCAAACACTGTTACCATGACAACATTACATTTGTTGACTCTGGCAGGAAGATTACCATGGTGCATTGTGAGCAAACCCTGTTTAAAAGAGGGCATTTGATAAAGCTAGACCAGCAGAATCAGCACTTAACTGGTAGCAATTTGTACATGAGATAGGCAATCCTGAGTGCCAGTCAGAAGAAAGTAAAACATTTATTTGTAATTTTACCTGTGATTTTTATAAAATGGATCCATTTAGTTATGGATTTGTCCTTTAGGAATCTTTTTTTTTTTTTTATTTCTTGTTGAGATCTTTTGTTACTCTATCATAATCTTCTGGTGTACTAACGAGTGCTTTTGGTAGCAGTAAATTATAATATTAAGCAAACAAGAATTAGCCAAATTAGATGAATATATCACTTACAAAGAACTTGTTTAAGGTAGGCCTTCCACTATTTTTACTGCTAATAAGTAAAGAGCCATAGAAAGGGTGTGGCCAAGGCTGCCCCCGGTGCATGCTGTTACGGGTATGAGTGGCCCTGTACAGCTGGTACCAGGGGGTATGAGTGGGCTTGTACAGCTGGTACCAGGGGGTATGAGTGACCCTGTACAGCTGGTACCAGGGGGTATGAGTGGCCCTGTACAGCTGGTACCAGGGGTATGAGTGGCTTTATAGAGCTGGTAGCAGGGGTATGAGTGGCCCTGTAGAGCTGGTGCCAGTACATCACCACAAGCAGTCTTTGTAATCATTTAAGCAATCATAATTGCAATTACAAACAAAAAATTAACAAAGCAATTTGTCAGGAAAACATCCCAGCAGCTGCTTTATGAACTCCCTCATATCATTTCATTAGATCATACAGTTTTGCTGTTAAGACTTTAGAATTCAATTGTTGTTGTTAATTGAATTAAAAAAAAAAAGATGGGAATGTTTTCATTTTTGTCTTGAGTGAATAGTTTCTTATGGATGCAAAACCAACTATTTTAACTATATTGCCTCATGAGTGTCTGGAGGGGTGTAATTTGCCTAGATGACTCAGTTAAAGGTAAACTGAATGGGGCAGAAAGCTATGGGAGAAGAGACAGTCGCCCCCAAATCAGATTTGTATATCCCTTTACGTTCTCTAGGTTTCTGGTGACAACAGGGATGCATTTGCTAGAGGACCATGTTTCTTTGGTGTAGACAAGTCTTATATTTTACTAGATTAACAATATCATATATGCATCAGTAAAGTTGACACCAGCATATTTCATAGCTGTGAACAAAGTGATGCATTTACATATATAGTTTGTCAGTATAAGTCATGAAATATAGTCCTGGGTCCATAGCCTGACAAGATTTTTATCCAACATAGTACTATCAAGATCTAACACACCGACAATACAACGCTAAAGCACAAGTGAGGACATGGAAACTTCCTCATCCTAAACTTGCAAAAATAATTTATTTAGCCATCCTTTTGAGTCAAATGTCTAGTACTTTTCTGGGAATGATTGTTGGGTGGAATCCTTTAGTCTGTATTCATTAATCTTATAACAATGACAATATAGTTTTAATAAATGGTCTACCAGTTTTGTCATGAACTTTTGTTTTGTTATGAAATTAACTGTATATGTCTGGACAAGGGTAGCATTTTAAGTTTCATATGAGACATATTTGTATGTTTGTCTCAAACACACCTTAAGAAATACTTTTGTCACCGTTTTAAACTAAGACAGTCTTCAAGAAGAATTATCTGGTAATCACCTGGAACCATTTTTTTGATTGCTAATGAGATTAGCCAGTAACTTTTACAGGTATGTCACACATGATATTATACAATTCACAAGCATTTTCTAGAGTGGGAGTCACATAAATGGAGTCAGTTGGCAAGACACTTGTTTTGAAGCACTTAAGTGCTATTAAGCGAGACACAGATCATTTGCAAAAGTACATTAGTATCATTTTCCATGAAACTTCCCTAAAGACTGCTAACCTATTGATTTACTTAATATAATGCAGTTCAGATTCTGAAACTCAGGTTAAGTCTAAAATTCTTCCAGGGCGCTTATCTCTACATACTGTAGCACCTGATACCCACAACTCTGTCAGCTGTATTATTTTTCTAATAGGATGTAAGAGCACATTCTCTTTTCAGAAATGCAATATTAGCACTTAGTACCATTAAGCAAACCTATTGATTCGTGTATATTATAACTGTACTATTGCACCATTTCTTTTTTTTTTCACGAAGAGAGAGTTGCATTGCTTAAATACAGCTTGTAGAAACCTCAGATCAGTATCATGTCAGTTAATGGTACCTTGGATAATGCTTATACGGAAACCGGGCTGTTCGGTACCTTGGATGATGCTTATACTGAAACAGGACTGTTTGGTACCTTGGATAATGCTTATGTCTTTAGGAATTATACTGAAACAGGGCTATGTCACTGCACCCTGAAAAAGAAAGAAAGTCAGCTGAAAACTATGTATTTCATTAAAATAATGCTCTTTCTTGCTTACATGTTATACTTAACTATGCAGAAATCACAGTATATTAATTGTATATTTATTGCTAATCCTGTCATGTAGCATGTTATTGGGAATATACTGATCATTCATTTGCTCTGTTATCAGAAATATGAGTGATTAACTTGCTTCATGGTATAGATGGATGAAGCCTGAAGTATAACCTTGGAGACCTGGATTTGATTAGGTAAAACTGTCTCAGAGGTGGGAAGCGGCTAGAAGTGAATGGTCAGAGGTGGCTTGCCCATCCCATGGAGTAGGAGTTGTGTCTTTTTTCCCTACTTCAGTGACTCCTGTCTGAGCTGCAAAACCTGACCCAAACATTAATGACAAGTGGGAGTACCAGGTGTATGTCACCCTAGCTGGGACACTAGCATACCTGTCAACTGTACATCATTACAAGGAACATTTCTCATTTGGAGGTCTTAAAAATTCATGTTCCTTGAAGTTCCACTTTGAAGGGTCTATCAAGCATTCATTGTTAGCAAATGTTTTAATGGATATCTATGGTAAATAGAAATTAATTGCATTAATTCATTAAAAGAATTATTCCATAAGTAAAAATATCATATTTTAGCCATCCCACGAGCTTCCTAGTTGAAGTTTTTAGTAGGCTGTGTAAGTGTTACACATTTTGCCCATTTGTTCCACATTATGAGAGGGAGTGTTCCTCATTTTGCAAATGGAAGGTTGAGAGCTGAGGACACTGGTATTGTGGAAGTGCACACCTATACTACCTTGGCATTGCACTGCCTCATTCCAGCCACCATAGGGAGTAAAACTAGATGCATAATATAAAAATGCCCTTGCCCCTTCTGCACATCTTTGGCTGCTGTGATTGTACAAAACCGTACTAGGGCAAGTAAACTGGGAAAGGTAATATCTGGCTAAAATTAAAAATATAGACTTAAAATATATGAGCATTGTTTTTCCTTCAGTCCTTAATTATTATTATTTATTTTTTTATCCCTTCACAACAGTATGCATTATTGTATAGGGTGTCATGTATGCACACTTTTTATTTACCCTTGTTGTCCATAAAATTCAGGACAGTAAAAAGCACTACTAAGAAGAACATATTAATTAGTCCAGTGAGAAATAAATGCATACAATGAGGTTTGCCAGTAAATTACCTCAGTCAAATATTGAACATAACTGATACCCACCTGTATGCAGACAGAGACCCTGTATTCAGCCTCATTTTAACTGCACCCATATGAAATGCAGCAAATTTAATTTGTTGTTGGAATTAGCCTATAAATTTGAGAAAGGTGCTACATTTTAGTGGTAGACAGCATCAGTAATTATGATGGGTAAATTGTGTGACATAAGACTTTATGTATTTATATATTTCCATAAACTGGGTATGTTCCTCTAAACTTTTGGGCTTTTTTCAGGAGAGACCTGGGGGTCTATGCAGCCCCATAACTCCACAGATGTATACAAATAATCACACAATGGTTATACACAATATGATTTAATGCCCTCAGGAAGGACAGTTGGAGAATGAAGGAGCAGGCATGACAAGCAGATCAAGGAGGTACAGTTTACTATTCATATAAGGAAATATTTTTTCCTCAGAGAGAGTAATTGCTAGGTAAAATTAGTTATCAGAATGGGTAGAAAAGCTAAGGCATTCAGAGTCTTTAAGGAATATTTGATTAAAACCAGGGGTATGCTGCCTGCTGTTAGGCAGTTCATGCAAATTAACATTCTTTTTATACTAGCTAGTTTGCATAATGTAATTTTGTGGGGTTTTTTTTGTTTTTTTTTTGTTATAACAGGAGACTGTCGGTTATAAAGTATAGCAGCATATATAATGAAAGGTATGCAATATATGTAAAGTGATTTTTGCATACAAAAGTATTACACTAAGTGCAATGCTAAACCTCAAAAGTGAAAACCAGCACATAGTGGCAGGATCTGAGGGAAATTTTGTTTCTGATGCTAACATGAAAAAAAAAATGATCAGCTTACACTGAAAATGTGGAACTTTACTGTAAAAAGAACTATGCTGATAATAAAAGTATGAATGTTATAAGACCTGTCCAACTTCCTCTCTCTATAAGACTTAAGGCATGCAGAATTTAGGCAACCTTTCACCTAAAACTTTGAAAGGACATGTAACTTCTCACTTTTTCCTACAAATAAACATATTTTTTTGTCATATCTAAATGCAGTTATGTCTACTGGCTATACACACTATTGTTTTATTTATAAGTGTTTACTGTTATTTTGTGATTTGTTGAAGTTCTATAGATTTTCAGTGCCTTTCCTTTTGTGGTCAGTTGCAACTTCTTTAAATCTTGCATTCTCTTCCCACCATTTTCTCCCAACTTTCTGTATGTGACCTTTGAGCCTCTGATGGGTTCTTCAGTTTTCAGGAACTCGTATCCTCCTCCCTGTTGTGTAGAGTGCATCTGTAGAGCTACACACAACTCATATTCTTACAAGGTGCTGTCATTCCTAATATAGACATTTATTACTATACATACACTCATTCCTGTCATGCAAGGATGTGTATTTGCCATGTCCTAATTTTTTCCGTATGCAGGTTTTGCATGTAAATGTTGTAATTCATCCGAATGTCCACCCTTTCTTCATTGTTACTTTCCCTCAGCAGAGGTGAACCTCTCCACTTCTGGTTGTTTATACATCATCAGTTTATTTAGACCAGACCACCTTTCTTCTGAAGTCACTTTATGGATAAGATGCCAGGTATTCTTTGTAATGAGACTAGCCCTTAAGTGCAATCAGATGCAAGAGTTATTTCCCATCCACCTAGTACTTCAACCTTTCAGGCACAACTTCAAATTAATTTGCCAGGGAGGCAATGCCAAGGTGGTCAGAGATGATTACTCGTCTTGTTGTCTTGATCTTTCAGGGAAAGATAGAGATCCAGTTTTCATGGTCTGTCCTCAGACTCCAACCTAGTTTAGTGCCTACAGTAACTGCTGCTGTCCTTTCAGTCCCATTATTTTTTGTCCTGAGGAGTGCTGTTCTTATCCATCTGTATAGCTCTTAGTGTAATGCTATTCCTTTGAAATCTTTGCTGACTAATAATTTTGGGGGACCCATCACTGATATGCCTTCAGCAGCTATGAGTCAGACGTATTTATACTTCTGCTTTCATCTGATCTCTTGTTACACAGGTTCCCATTCATGAATGCCTGATGTTCTTCATGTTTCACTGTTGCAGTCATTACAATTGGGTTATCCTGCTGGCAGGCTACCGTCAGTCGGCCTGAATTCAAAATTCTAGGTCCGGCGTCAGTTGCTGTCGCCTCTTCCCTGACGTCAGTGCGCCAAGGGTATAAAAGATGCAGCCGATGCCATTTTCTTCAGTCTTTCTTGCCGCGTGGTGCCCGAAGCAAAAGCAGTTTGCAAGTGCCGGTTGGCCGACTCCTGAGTTTTTCAATTTCAAATTTCAGATCCGAAGTTTTCATTAAAGCTAAGTACTCCACTGGGGAAACTTTTTTCTTGCTCCAGACCGATGTCAGAAAAAGTTAATAATTGTATTTCTTGTGGGAAGCAAATACCTCATAAGGATTTTCATTCCTACTGTATTCCTTGCCTAGGCCCTGACCATAATGTTGCTAGTTGTCGGTTTTGTGCTAGATGTAACCAACGCACTATTAAGCGTCGGTATGATTTTGCATTCCATTACTTTGGCAGAAGATTTAATTATATAATGCCGTTGGAACAGCTGACTACTGGAGTTTATAAAAAGCGCAAAGAAAAAGAAAAGGACAGGCATCCGAGATCCAAAACCGATGACGAGGCTTCTGCTAGACCTGTTGCCGGTTCTCAGTGAGGCGCTTTCGTAGCCCCTGACGCCTGCTACCTCAGAGCCACAGGCCGCTTCCAACTCCCACGTGGAGTTGACTAGGCCGCTGGAAACTCAAGGTACTGGACACTCAGAAACTATTCCCTCAGATGGGTCCGGAGCCGCTGAGCAGGCATCTGCTTTTGAGGGTGTTTTCAGGCCTACACAGTTATATGTGAAACCTACTTCAGCTTCAAAGGCAAAGACTAAAGCAGCTCTAAAGACAAAGAAACAGGTACAGCATTCTCCTGGGCCGGCCTCCATGCCTACAAAACAGATGCTTAAAATGGCCGAAGACCTAATTACTTTGATCAGGGGTTCCCATCCCCCTCCTGATAAGAGGCCTAGGCAAGAGTTAGAATACGAATCTTCAGACCAGGTTTCCAGTTCCTCTGATTCCTCCTCTGAACAGGAATATTCTCTTCCTCCCTATGAGGATTCTGATGCTGAAGAATCTATCCCTTCAGCCTCTCCTCCTGAGAATTATTCTTTTGGGGAGACATTGCATTCTATGAGGGAGCATTTCCACTGGGAGAGCCAAGATTACTCAGAATCCAAGAAAAGGCTCAGAGACTTCCTTTTATTGCCTCAGCACAGGCCCCTTGCTCTCCCACCTGTTTTAAACATTGTAGATGATGTATTTTCAGAGTCCAGTCTATCTCCAGACTCTTTACCACCAGATCCTGTTAAGCCAGACAGATACTATAGGGTTCCTGATTCACATAAATTTCTTTATAAAAACCCTGCTGCTGACCCAGAAACCATCTCTCAGGGTCCCAAAGGGGTCAAGGCTTCTACTGCAAAAAACCCTATCCCCTCTGATAGGGATTCTAGGGCCCTAGACTGATGGGGTAAAAAGATTTATACTTCTGCTACCTTGGCTGTAAGAGCCTTAAATTGCCAATTTCATATGCTTAAATATCAGCAATATCTTATGTCATTGCTTAAAGAGAAAATGTCAACAAATTCAGAATGTGCAGAAAACAAAGAAATGCAGGGTTTATTGCATGCAGCTGAACAAGTGCGAAAGCATACTTTGCAATGTGGTTTTGATTCTCTAGAGGCCTCCTGCAGGGCCGCTGTTACAGGTTTTGTCATTAGGAGGCATGCTTGGTTAAAAGAACAGAATCTGCCTGATCATGTTAAAGCAAAACTATTAGATGCTCCATTACAGCATGATACTTTATTTGGTGTTAAAGCAGAAGAGGTGTTGAAGAAAATGGAGGATAAAGCTAAATCCATGCAAACAGTCAAGGATTTCTTGCAGGTACAGCCTCCCAGATTTAGCAGGAACTGGCCTACAAAGAATTGGTCCTTTCCAGTGTCAGGCCACAAAGAGGCAGATACAGACGCCCCAGAGGCAGATCACAGCCCCAAGGCTCATACAGGCCTAAACAATGGGGTTCTTCTACCTCCAAGAACGGAGAGGAAAAATCACAGCCATACAGGAAACAGTCTGAATGACTTCCCCCTTCCAGAACCAAGCACTTATCTTTTGGCAGCCCCTTTGGGGGGAAAACTAGCACTTTTTTCACACAACTGGCACATGATCACCCAGGACAAATGGGTTCTAAATATAGTATCACAAGGCTACAGGTTCAATTCTCACACCCTGCCAAGGCCAAACGGTATGCCAAATCTGCCACGCAATCAATGGGCAGAGGCATATAAAAACAAGTTTCATCCCTCATGGACATGAGGGCCATTCAACAAGTACCAGATCAAGAGTAGGGACAAGGATTCTATTCAAGACTGTTCTTGGTACCCAGAAAGGACAAAGTCTGGAGACCAATACTGGACCTATTTATTCTAAACACATATCTGGATATTCCAAAATTCAAAATGTTGACTCTACAGTAGTTTCTGCCCATGTTGGGCATGAAGGCTTGGCTTGTGACTTTAGATCTAAAAGAGGCATACCTGCATGTCCCAATCAGACAAGCATGCAGAAGATACCTCAGATTCAAAGCTGGCTCAATGCACTACCAATTCTCTGCACTGCCCTTTGGCTTATCTACTGCGCCCAGGGTCTTCACAAAGTGCCTGGCACCAGTAATTGCATACTGCAGACAAAGAGGAATACTCTGGCAGGCGAACTAAGCAGAAACCTCATGGATCCCCACGAGTGGAAATTGGATCCACAAGTCTTCAGCATGGTAACAAGGAAATGGGGATGCCCGGACATAGATCTATTTGCCTCACCTCACAACTGCCAACTAAAGAGATTCTGCACAAGGACTTATCACAGACAAGCATGGAAAGTGAATGCCCTGTCTTTCAGCTGGAAAAACTTAACAGTATATGCCTTTCCTCCTCTTCCTCTCCTCCCCCAAGGTACTCCTAAAGGTCAGACAGGAGAAGCCAAAAATTATACTTATTGCCCCAGACTGGCCATGCCAGTACTGGTATCCAAGCCTAAGGAACTTGTCTCAATGGCCAGCCTGGACTTACCTCACCTGTCTCATCTACTGTCCCAGCAGAACAATCAGATCCTGCACAGCCAACTCAAGACCTTAAATCTGGCAGCATGGCAGATAATGTAGTCAAACAAAACACACCTCTCACTAAAGCGGTGATGGATGTCATTTTGGAGGCCAGGAGGCCTAGTACTAGAAAATCCTATGCTGGAAAATGGAAGAGGTTCTGTGCTTTGAACCAGGCACAAGGAATTGACACAGCTGTACCAAACATTCCTCAGATTTTGCAATACTTGACTGAGATGCTGGACAAAGACCTATCTTTTTCATCTGTAAAAATTCATGCCTCTGCAATTTCGGCTCATTACAATACAGAGCCACCAAGCTTTTCTCATCCTTTATTAAGGCAGTACCTCAGAGGGGCCAAAAATTTAAGTCTTCCAAGGAGATCACCAATACCTGCATGGGACCTCAATTATGTCTTGGAAAAACTCACCCTGCCTCCTTTCGAGCTAGCCACTGCAGCTGATATAAAGTTTTTATCTTGGAAAACAGCTCTGCTCCTAGCAATAACTTCTGCAAGATGAGTCTCAGAGCTACAGGCACTCATGGCTATGGAACCTTTTATCATTTTGTATCCAGACAGAGTTTCTCTGAGGACAAACCTGACATTTATGCCTAAGGTAGTGTCCAGTGTGGCCCTTAACCAAACTATTCATCTGCCTACCTTATATCCAAACCCACAGAATAAGGGGGAGAGAATTCTGCATTCTTTGGACATACACAGACAGCTACGCTTCTATTTGAACAGAACCAAAGCTTTCAGAAAGACAGAGCAATTATTAGTGGCATATGCTGCAGGATCACAAGGAAAGGCTATCTCAAAGCAGACTATTTCAAAGTGGATAGGCCACTGCATTCGTTTCTGCTGTTCACAACATGGCAAGCCAGTTCCTAAGGGCATTAGGCCACATTCAACCAGAGCAGCAGCCACTTCAGCAGCCTTCCTCAGGGGAGTACCAACCAAAGACATTTTAGAGGCTGCTACTTGGAGTTCAGTGCACACCTTCACAAAGCACTATCACTTACCACTCTACTCTAAATCCAGGTCAGGCTTTGCCACTGCAGTTCTACAGGGCCTAATAGCTGCCCCTAATGGTATTTAGCTCCAGCCTCCCAACCTTAGCTTTGGGATTCAACCCAATTGTAATGACTGCAACAGTGAAACATGAAGAACATAGTACAGTTGTGTACACTTACCATAAATGTAGATGTTCGAGTGTATTCACTGTTGCAGTCCTGGTTACCCAACCGCGATCCCCCATTTCTTTGCTGGAACTTCTCTGTACTTCTCTATTCTATACAACCTGTGTGGTGTATTTGCTTGTAGATGAAGGCAAACTATATACTTTGGTGCATGCATGTTTTATTGACATATTTTTAGCCTACCCTTTTGGGGGCACCTGACATCTGGGGCAAGAAAAACTGAAGAAAATGGCTTCGGCTGCATCTTTTATACCCCTGGCGCACTGACGTCAGGGAAGAGGCAACAGCAACCGATGTCGGACCTAGACTTTGGAATTCAGGCCGACTGAGGGTAGCCTGCCAGCAGGATAACCCAATTGTAATGACTGCAACTGTGAATGCACTCGAACATCTACATTTATGGTAAGTGTACACAACTGTGTTTTCTCTTGTCCCTTTGTAGATATCCCTGTTTGTGTACTCCTTCCCTTTCTCAGGAGAATGTACTGTGCTTGTAGCAGTTGCTCCTTCAAACTTTAGATCTCGCATATATGTCTCAAAGGCAAAACTGTCTTGGGTGCTCTTCACACTTGGCTTTTTACTGCCTTTTTATCCTTCTTCTGAGATTGAGGACTGTCCTCAGACTGTGGTTTTGTTAGGCTGTTGAATTGTGTATTACCCAGTGTTTCAAATGTTTTGCTATAGCAATGAAAAAATTGTCGACTAACAGCACGGTCCTGTATAATGACAGGAATGGACTAACAAATTGCACTCTTATACCAGAAAGTATGATGTCTAAAATCCTGAGATGCAAGATGAACTGAGCCTAAACATTACAAACAGCAGACAGAAATCTAAATCAAGGCTGCATGAATTAGTAGATGCATGTGGCAGGTGATGAGAAAAAACACAACTTTCAAACCAGAGCTAACTACGTTATTAACACCATTCTAGAGAGAGTATGTTTACAAATGTAGGCTTTCAGTATAGTCTTGTATACTGAAAAAAATATTTTTAAAGCTGTAATTTTATATCAAAAATAAAATCTTCAGAGTTTAGAACAACTGGGTTGCAGAAATCAGACTGACTTGAAGCAGGAGTTGGTGAGCCAGTAAGTATATGGAGGGTGGTGTTATTGTCAGCTGTCTAGCTGAGCCTTAACCTTTAACTGCATGCCTGCAAATCAGGCACCAAAACTTCATGATAGTGTAAACTTAACTAAGGCATAAAATGTAGATAGTAATCTAGTCTGACATTTAACATAACTGCAAATACAGAAAATACATGCTTACAGCACTTTCCAATGTAGTAATAGAAAAGCACTGAATATCTATAATTTTGCAAAGAGGTTATAGTACCCATAGCCTAAAATGACCAAAGAAAGCCAAGGTTAAAATATACCAACAATTAGAGTGACCCAAAGTAAATCTGAATGAACCAACAGGTGCACCACTGAAGAGGATAACAAAACCACTTAAAAGACCTTAGTTGTTGTTCTTCTTCTTTCGGCTTTTCCGGGTTAGCGGTCGCCACAGCGGAACTCCGGTCCTCTAATGATTGGCAGTAGATTTTTATGGTGCTGAGGTGCCAGCTCGATGCCCAGCCTTCAACAAAGGCACACTCATTCATGCATGTCTTTCAAATGCCACTCGACCGTGGGGAGGACATGCAGACTCCACGCAGAAGGCGCTCCAGCCGAGAATCGGTAGTAAAAGGGCTAAAAATCATGACTAGTAAATTAAAAAGTATACATTAGACAGGAGCAATGCGTTTATATTTACCGCGTCTTCTAATTACTCTGACCAAAAGTTCAAGAAGTGAGACCAAAATAAAATAACTCTACACTAAAGTAGCAATAGTAAATAAAAAAAATTATAAAGCAGTCTTTATCCTACTGTGCACCAAAGGTAAAGAGAGGCAACGGGGGAAGAGTTTGTTAAAGTAGAGTAAACAAATGTTAAAAATAGTTAGAAAAGAAAGTAAATAAAAAAATATCTACCTCGACTGATACATACAGGATAGCTTAAAACATGCATCTTGTGCTGAACATCAAGCACTACTCCCAATTAATATATACCAACTAGTTGAAAAATGTGCTTAGAAGTTTGTTGACTTGAACAGCAAGATAAAGATAAAAAAGAAGTACTTCTACAAATGGCATAGTAGAACCATAAAGTTAAAAGTAAGACAACTTAAAACTGAAAGACTGCTTAAAGGACCCAGTAGTGGAAACCACCCTTTAGGAATAGCAACATAACTAGTTGTGCAACAAGCAGTATCAAAAACAGAAAATGACCAAAAAGGGAGAAAGCCTAGACTAGACAAAAGGAAAAGATTGTGTGTGTGTGTGTGTGTGTGTGTGTGTGTGTGTGTGTGTGTGTGTGTGTGTGTGTGTGTGTGTCTGTGTGTATGTATGCATATATATTTATATGAGTTTACTGTCATTTCTCCGATCACACTTCATGCGATTTATCATTTCAACAAACCATATATGCAAAAAAAAAAAAAAAAAAGACTGACACAAAAGTCGAACGTGGAAGGAGTGAATGTCGAATTTGACAAAATTCGAACATTCTTCACACTTCTGCAAGTGGCACTACTGTGGAACACACAGCAAAGAATGTTTTTCAGGGGGCAAGCCCCCCTGCACCCCCCCATGTGGGGGGCTGCGCCGCTCACACCCCCTGCTACTTATATATACAAACTCCGGGATCACATTACAGTGAGGGAAAGTGTACATTTCCTGATCCCCACTATAGTGCGATCTGCATTAAAATGTTGGCATTCACAACAGCGAATGCTGTAGTGCATTTCAACATTTTTTTTTCGTTCTTTCATTATCTCAAATTGGGTGTTCGGACTAACGTAAATCGAACAAAGTCCAATAGCCCTTTTGACAGTAAACCATGTATATGTGTATATATATATATATATATATATATATATGTATATATATATATATATATACACACGTGTATATATATATATATATATATATATATATATATATATGGGTTCACTACATAATCTCAAAATTTTGAAATATCGAATTTTAAAATCTCGAGACTATATAGCCGAAACCCCTAAATGCCGAAAGACCAGAAGTGTGAAATTCAAAATCACGAATGTACAACACACATACGTCACATACATACATACAAACATCTTCCCCCCACAATCAAACACATCATTCTATACTACAGATAAACAGGGGCGCAAGCCCCCCACACCCCCCTACTTAAATATACTAACTCCAAGATCGCACAGACACACAAGGGAAACTCATACCCACACATTTTACAGTCCCTCACATGCACATATCACAGTCACAACATACAATGACACACATTAAAGCCCCTAACCAACACACTTACACATACAGACATACCTTCTATAAATCTTCTTCTTCTACTTCTTTCGGCTGCTCCCATTGGGGGTCACCACAGCGGATCATCAGTTTCCATTTCTTCCTGGCCTCTGCATCCTGTTGTCACACCAACCACCTGCATGTCCTCTCTCACCACATCCATAAATGTTATCTTAGGCCTTCCTCTTTTCAGGTTACCTGGCAGCTTCATCCTTAGCATCTTTTTCCCAATATAGTCTGCATCCCTCCTCAGCACATGTCCAAACCAACGTAATCTTGCCTCTCTGGCTTTGTCTCCAAACCTTCCAAACTGGGCTGACCCTCTAATGTACTTATTACTAATCCTGTCCACCCTTGTCACACCCAGTGCAAATCTTAACAGCTTTAACTCTGCCACGTCCAGCTCTGACTCCTGCCTTTTTGTCAATGCCACGGTCTCCAACCCATATAACATAGCTGGTCTCACTACCCTCTTGTAGACCTTCCCTTTCAATCTTACTGGTACTCGTCTGTCACAAATCACTCCTGACACTCTTTTCCACCCACTCCTTCCTGCCTGTACTCTCTTCTTCACCTCTCTTCCACACTCATCATTACTCTGAACTGTTGATCCCAAGTATTTAAACTCATCCGCCTTCGCCACCTCTACTCCCTGCATCCTCACCATTCCTCTATCCTCCCTCTCATTCACACACATATATTTTGTCTTAGACCTGCTGACCTTCATTCCTCTTCTCTCTAGAGCATATCTCCATCTCTCCAGGATCTCCTCCACCTGTTCCCTACTCTCATTACAGATGACAATGTCATCTGCAAACATCATAGTCCACAAGGACTCGTGTCACATCTCATCTGTCAACCTGTCCATCACCATTGCAAATAAGAAAGGGCTCAGAGCTGATCCGTGATGTAATCCCACATCCACCTTAAACGCATCCGTCACTCCCACCGCAGACCTCACCACTGTCACACCACCCTCGTACATATCCTGTACCACACTTACATACTTCTCTGACACTCCCGACTTCCTCATACAATACCACAACTCCTCTCTGGGCACCCTGTCATATGCTTTCTCTAAGTCCACAAAGACACAGTGCAACTCCTTCTGACCTTCTCTGTACATCTTCATCAACTGTCTCAGAGCAAATATCACATCTGTAGAATCTACCTGATAACACCGACATGTCAAAACACTGACAACAAAATAACTGACACGAAAAAAATGACAAAAAAAGAAAGTTCAAAAACACAAAATTTCACATGCCCGACAAACCAAAATCCCGACAATCAACAAAACAAATACCTTTCCCAAAAAACACACAACACAAACACACCAAAAACCTTACAAACCTACACTAAACCTTACATACAGAACTATCTATGCACTAACCTTAACCCAAACCCTAACCCTAAGGTCTGTCACTATCGCACACTTACCTTACCCGCACCCTAACCCTAACTCAGTTAATCTGCCCCTAACCCTTAACTCTGTCACTATCGCACACTTACCTTACCCGCACTCTAACTCACTTAACCTGCCCCTAAACCTAAAGACCATCACTATCGCACACTTACCTGACCCACACCCTACTCTAACGTCTGTCACTATCATACACTTACCTTACTCACACCCTGACCCTAACGTCCGTCCCTATCGCACAGTTATCTTAACATGTCGGTGTTCTCAGCATCAGGATTCTCAACTATCAGTCTTCTCCATTGTCGATCTTCCGGTGTCGGTGGTCTTGTTGCCGGCATTCTGCATTTTCGTCGTTTTCAGGTAGACCCATATATATATATATATATATATATATATATATATATGTATGTATAATTTTTTTTTTTTTTTCCAGGTTTGAAGCTTGTAAGAAATTGCCTTTAACTTTTTTTTGTAATCCTTTGCTTTATATTTGCAACTGTTCCGTAAAAACAAATGTTTAATTGGAAAGAGGATCTGCAAACAAATCCTTTTTAATAAGGATTTGGTGAAGCAGAACATTGTCTTCTTGCTAATTTATATGCAATAGGAAGGCTTTGAGAGACTTTCAGCTGACAGTTTTCTCAAGTAAAATCTACTTTATTATAGGTAACTTTAAGCATTTTTGCTGTATCTTGGAAGTTTAATAATTTGTGCATTGATCTATGAGAATCAGAAGTAAATTTTGTACAAAGTGCACTGTGTATCCTTTACAGTATAAAGGATTATTTTGCCTTTGGTTCCTCAGTAAGTTAGAAGATATTGTCTTGAATAACATCTAGTATGTTGGCAGAGTCATACTTTTTTGGCAAACTTCTGTATAGAATATTATTGAGGCCACTTTATGTTAGTCATCCTTTTTTAGTAGATGCAGTTTCTTTGGAATGCCAGTCAACTTTGAATGTAGTATTATTAAAGTTGTGCTCACAGGTTGAAATCCTTGTCTCAGATTCCACCATTCTAGGAATGAATTCAATAAAAGTAGCATTAATACTACTATGCTATGCAGCCGTTTTTCTCCACATCTACCTCAAATTTTTGCAATACTGCTTTCAGTTAATTGAGAGGAAAGTTACTAACAGAAATAGATTTTGAAACAGTTTTATGTCTTCCTATTCTGAAGATTTTGTCTTTTAGGATTAGTTTCTTTTTCTGGTTTTGAAAGTACATACAGTTTTGTCTTTTTACTTGAGATTCTGTTTCCCCTCCAGTTTTAGTAGCCATGCTGGTAAAATGACAGACTACGGGTTTGATGAAACTTGTTGATTTTAGAAAATGTTAAATAGCTGTAAATACATGGAAGAAGATTGAAAGCTGAAAAAGTAATAGCAGACTCCTAGTAAAATATGTTCCAAAGTATTTACATTCACGTAAACCACAGAATCTTCATGAAAGTAAAGAGCATATCCTCACAGCTCCGCTGCATTCTTGAGTAAGTCATCTGCTTGCCTTGAAATCTTTAGCTGGCATAGATCTTGGAGTTGGTACCGTACTACTAAGCATTTCTAAAAAAAAAATTTGATGAGTCCACACATGCTGAATTCATCACTCCAAAGTATTTCTACCTGAAATGAGTAGATATCTGTGAAAAGTCCTTTAAGGCAGCCAAAAAACATGACGAAAATAGTGCTAACCCATTCTGAGTCATACCTATTTAAAAGGCACATGATGTTTACCTTATGGAGGTGACAGTATTCTGTTCCCAAAATCCCACACAGTACAGAGAAACCCAATGTATTCCCTACATGACCATTGTAAACAATTGATGAGAATTGTGCCCTAATTGACTGAGACGTCCTCAACTTGCATGAAGGAGTAGGCATTTCATCCTTATTTGGATGGAACAAGTTTCTCAAAAGTAACAGAATGTTAATCATCAGTGTCTATGTTTGTATTTAGAATAATTTATCCAAGACAACAGCATGTGTGTAGCACTGGTCAATGTCCTAGGAGAGTAGTCCTGTAGCCCCAAGTTTGTAAGGAGAAGAGAACTGTATGATAATGAAGACTGGGTGTCTCATTCACCATCTGAGAAGGTGAAAGGGACAATCCCATATGAAAAATCCAGAAGGACTAATCGACGTGCCTGCCTTATGAGACAGCAGAAAGGTCAATCATCACTGATCACTTGGACATGCATTACTCAACAACATTTGAACAGTTCACACTGGCACCCCCACATATCTTCAGAGAAATTAAAAATGACCTAGGTGGTCCAAGGTATATGACTTAGTTATAAAAGAATAGCTCAAAGACTATAGTTCATTTTACACTGTATTTGCGGCTGAGAAAAATATGTATATGAAGGAACTCTGTTGTATGGTTTTCATGTCCTTTCAGACTATATATAAAGTCTTAGACTTGTCCATGATGGACATCTGTAAGCTGCACAAGTGACATTCCTAACTGGCAGCCTCATATGGCATCAATCTTTTTAATTTCTCCAACACTTTTGGGTTTCTAATACCATGATGGGAATGGACCCCATTCCTAAGTCAAAGTATAAAGTTCATGAAATTAGTATTGTTTCAGTCTTTAATGTTAGCCAGAAGTGCTCTTCACAGCACCCACAATGTGCCCAGTAATGACTCCTCCTGCAATTTGTATTTTGTTACATGTATTGGTACATGTATAAATATGATTGTAAATTCTTTTTTTATAAGACCCATTGCTTCTACTGCTACTGGAGCTGTGTAGCTATCCTTCTTTCACATTGCCCTCATTTCTGCCTGCAAATCTTGGTATTTTATGACTTTGTGTATGTAAGACACTATAGTCATTGGTTGTATCATTTCAATGATCAATGTCTTCTTTTCATGGACTACTATATCTGTTTTTTCTTGCATCTATTTTTTGAACTGTTGGTAATGGGTGATGCCATGTGATATAAACTTCAACATTTTCTGTAATGCTTTGTGTCTCATGTTTTTCAACTACTTCAATATTATAATGTTTGCACAATCCCAATGCAACAGTCTTCCCACATTATTATGCATTTCAGTGTACAGTCCCTCTGCCATTAGTATGTCACACCAGCAGCAAGATGTGCGATTGTTTCCAATTTTGTTTTACAAAACCTACACTTGTCTGTTTCTCCCATATGTTCAATGGACTTTGTAAACCATTGTGTATGTAGTCCTCTATCCTGGGATGTCAGTATTAACCTTTTGTCTTTTGGTTTAAATTCACCTCTCCTTAACCATTCCTGTGTTCAATCCTGATCAACGTGAGGTTGTTCCAAGAGGTTTCTATACTTTTTCCACATTTTTTGCCTTCTCGTATAATCCATTCACCTTGTATTCTTTCTTTTGTTTTTGGCACATTCAGTTGCTGCCTGATTTTTATCTACTTCTGGTTTGATTTCCATTCCTACTATGCTTCTGATCAACTAAGCAAGAAAGTCATCTTAAACTTATTCTTGACAGCTTTAAAGCTTTTATTGTATAAGGTTTAGAACTTTCACTACATTTGGGTCTTGTAACACGCAAATGGAAGATTAAACATGAATCCCTGATGCAAATAATGAAAGTCAGCTGAGAAGAAAGAAGCACAACTGAAAAAAAATAATCAGTGATCTATTTTGATAGTGACCCTCAAACACTTGCTTATGGTGGGCTGATTTAACCACTGTTCTGCAGCTTTAAAACAGTTAATATATTGTATCAATAGTTATATTATATATGTAGTTGACTCTTTGCAGAAGTGAGACTGGATATTACAAAACAGGTTTTATTTTGTAAGGCGTCAGTTAATACTTTTACCAACATTTCCGCAATGGATACACTTCCCCCTCCCTACATTTGAAGCATTTCATTACAAAGGTTTTTCTTAGAAATGGGCATATTTTGATTACATTCATACTACCCCCAGTTTGTGAATTTTCAGACTTTAATTACTTGGCAGAGTTATGCTTTTCCAGTTTCATCTCACAATTTGTATCCTTGAAAGGTAGCTGTCCATGTTCATTTCTCAGAGTAGCAGAAATCTCATAATTAATGTCATCGTTCTGGTTCTCATTACCGGATCTGAAAGCATGTGAAGATGAGTTGCAAATTGTTGTGTCATTTTTCTTTCAGTTCTGTTGAACTATTGACAATTCCAGTAAATACTTAACTTGACCAAAAATGCACTTAAGTCATCCAATGTTGTAATTTAAAGGTACTTTGTGCTTAGAGCTACTGTTTTAGTTCCTGAGTAAATTCTATTAAATCTGTAACTGTTCTGTTTTCTTTGTACAGGCACTATGTGCTCCCTCTCTCACTGATTAAATACATGTCTCAGGTTTAAGTTATGTAGTGGGCTTGGTTACTTTACTGCTTGTCCCTACTATTAGATCTTCTCAGAGTTTTACAGTTTTAAAAGAAAGCAACACCTTCTATTTCACTTGTTTTCTTCAGTGATGCCCCACCGCATAAATATGAGGTAGTGTTTCAATGTATGGAATTGTTACAGCTTGTTGGGTATGTGATGTCCTTGCACACTGAATATACAATATACTACACAATAACTTTTAAACCTGAAATTTATTCTCCTTCTCTGTCAGGATTTAAACACCATTCTGTAAAATTGCAGCATTCTTGATATCAGAGATGGAGTAGGCTGGCAAGAAACAATACTATTTTAACAACAATTTAATGCAAGATGTTGGCATGCTGTCCATGGTGATCCCTCACCTGATTCTTACTCCCAACAGATCTCTGTTTGTGCTTTTTGATCACTGTACATTACCCAGCACTTTTGCCTGGTTCCTGTGGGATACATGATGTCCTGACATATGTGATGGTTTTCAAAATTACTTGCTTTCCTGTTCACCTGCCGTCAGTGGTCCCCATGTTGTTTTTAAGGTAAGGACGTGTAAAACAATACTTCAGCTGTTGGTAGGTGCAGGTGTGATGTCTGCACTGAGTTTGAGTTTGTCAAGGTGCTTTATTAAGAATCATCATCTGCTGTTCAGCACTTGATTTGTCTTAGCTTACTTCCAGCCACTGTCTTACCTCTTGAAAAATGAACATGCCATCATACTGATTAGACCATAGGGTTCCCCAAACAATAATTTCAGTAGCAGTGCTTACCACACACAAATAAAGAAGTGAGTATCCATTTAATCTGGATAGTCTGACTCTCTGACTTGGTTTCCCTTCCCCAGAAGAGTAGTAATCCTGGAAAATGTTTATATTAGTGTGTGAAGTGTGTGGGGCAAAACCTCACACAATAGAGGTATGTCAGGGTTGTGCGCCAGTGTATGATGTTCCCATTTTGGTGTTGGAGGGTTCAAATACAATATGTCGGAGACTGGGTGTGTGTTTTTTTTTATTTGTAACAATTTGTCCAACACTCTCTAGAGAAAGAAGAACATCCCGAATTACAGATTCCATCAACACCATGGTGGCATCATACCTTAGTGATTTACAAGTGCTTTTGCATTTGTATGATCTATTAATTTAATTTATTAAAAGGGGGTTGCCAGTAAAACTACAAAAATCCTGCCTTTATATTGTGAAGTAACATTTTTGTCAAAGTTTTTTTTTTTTATTTTAAGATTATAGAAGTAGTGATGCATTTGTTTTGTGTTTAATTTTATTTGGGGATTAATCCTAATTGTGCATATACAGAAGTGAGGTTTGGCATATTTCGAATGATCATACCCTGATAATTCTAAAATACTCGACTTAGAGTTACTGTATGTCAGCCCTGATGGGTGACATCCTGTGCCAGAAATCTAATAGGTTCATCAGTTCATAGGTAGGTACTAGGCTATCGGCCCAATGGCCTAAGAAAGCCTAGCCAACAAGGTTCCCTGGCTTACTCCACCTAAGAAAGTTAATTTCCTGTGCCCCTGTCGAGCAGAGCCACAGAAGTGATCCCCAGGGTGTATTTTTCTTGAAGAGTGCTAATGAGGAACTTTGCTTGACATAGATGGGTAGCTTGTTCCAGAGTATAGGAGATCTCTGGGACAGGAATCTATCCCTCCAGCATGTCTTATTGTGGTGGCAAGGTTTAGGTCTCTAGAGCGTGTAGCTTGGAGGGATTGGGATTTTTTTAGATGTAGCATGTCCAACAGCTGTGGGTTTAACATAGCTTTATGTTAGGCAGAGATCACCTCAGAGTAGGCAATATGCTACAGAGTAAAGCTGGAGTTTTTTGAGACTGTCAGTGTAGGGCATCTGTTTGAGGCCAGTAATCCTCTTTGTGAGGTACTTCTGTGGCCTTTCCAGCTGCTACAGATGTCTTGTGAGGAACATTCCAAAAGGGGCGTTTTACTCTATAATGGGTCTAATGAGTGCCGAGTAGAGGGGAACAATGACCTCTTTTTTTCCTGTATGAGAACCCTTTCGTGATGAGGTGTGCCACATAGAAGGATTTCCTGACTACTGTGGTGATGTGATTATCAAAGGAGAGACTACTGTCCACCTGGGTCCCAAGGTCTGTTATCACACATTCGGTGTTAAGTAGACTGTGTTTATGTGGTAGTTCATGGGTACAGAGTTTTTACCAAAGGGGATGACAGTGCACTTTTTGGCATTGAGCTTGAGGCCATGCCTCTGACACCAGGCGTCTGTCTCAGTGATGCCCTTCTGTAGGATGTCCATATCATTTGGGGACTCGACTATTGCTCCTAGTTTGCAGTCATCTGCAAACTTCATTAGCCAGAGGCCTTCTGTGTTAGCCTGTATTTCAGAGAAGTAGATACCAAACAGGAGAGGTCCCAGGACTGAACCCTGTGGTACTCCCACTTGTCACTGGTTTGAAGTCAGATTTGGAGTCTGCAACTTTTACAGTGTGGGTTCTGTCAGTGAGCCAGTTGGCAACCCATCTTATGATGCAAGATTTTACACCAAGTTTAGTGTGTTTAGCTATAATTCCAGAATGGGGGATGGTGTTGAAAGCCTTGGCAAGGTCAAGTTAGGCTGTTTGAACCACCTTACCCTCGTCTATGGCTTTGGTGACTGCCTCAAAGAAGTCAATCAGGTTCAGAAGGCATGATCTGCCTTTCACAAACCCAAACTGGGTGGGGTCCAGAGTTTGGAGGTTACCAATGTCTTTGTTTATGAGTTCCATGATGATACTTTCCATGGCCTTGCAGACCAGGCTCGTCAGGCTAATAGGGCGATAGTTCCCAGGATCAGTGGTGGCTCCCCTTTTGTGGAGTGGGATAACTGTTGCTGTGTGCCATTCAGTGGGCACAAGGCCTGACGTGAGACTATGATTGAACATGGTGCTTAGGTGGGGAGCCAGTTCGTTCTGAAGTTTGTGTAAAACGCACGCAACCTGGGATGTTGTCCAGTCCCATGGATGTTGTGTATTTGGTTTTAGAGAGTACAGCTTTTACCTGCATAGATTTGATTACAGGGAATCTGCATTCTTCCTGTATAGATATGGGACCTTTAGGTGGGAGAGGGGGGTAAAGTTAGCACTGAACTTATCTGCCAGGATGTTGGCAATATCAGTTGGTTCTGTAATTTTCATGCTGTTGTGCTGTAACTCAGAGCAGATCTGGGTGTTGCCACTGAAATTCTTGACATGGCTATAGAATGCTTTGTGGTTGCCCTTGGAATCAGTGTTAATTTTTTTTTCATGGCTAGCTTTGGAGGATCTTATGAGGGATCTCAGCTTCTTACTGAGTCTGACCAGGGAGCTCATCCACTCATGAGATTTTACTCTCTTTTGCAACAGTTCCTTTCTTCTTTTGCAGAGTTTTATGGCAGGGGACCACCAGATTGGCTTCCTTTGTTTGGAGGATAGTGTCTTGGTTCTGTTTGGGATAGCATGATCCATGCACTTGTGTAAGTGCTTATAGAGTGCATTTATGTAGGATTCAGCAGTCATAAATATATTGTCCATCTGCATGGGTGTCATGAAGTTCACCATTTCTGTCTTAAGAAGCATGAAGTTGGCTTTGGAGAAATTTTTTACCATGGTTTCCTTAATGGTGGTGGGGGGGAGGGATGCGAATATCTAGGGTGATTAGCTTATGGTCAGATCTGACCAATGAGGAGTTGATTTCAGGTGTGGAACACCGGTCACTCATGATGGTAATGACTAGGTCTAGGATATTGCCCCTGATGGGGGTGTGGATAAGTTGATTCAGGGCATTGGAATTTATGAATTCCAAAAAGCGTTGAGCAAAAGAGTTGGTACATGAGTAGCTTTACCAGTTAATGGTGGGGTAGTTGAACTCGCCCATTATTAGTGTGTTTGGTTGAACCCTAATATTTTCCACTATATCAAGAAAAGAGGAGTGAGAATCCTGAGGCATGGTGGGGGATCTGTAGCAAGCTACAATTTGGATTGCAGTTTTGCCCAGAGTTAGTTGCACTTGGATAACCTGGGATGCATTATGCTGTGCAACTAGCCTGGAGGTGTGGATATCCTTAATGAATACGGACACAACTCCACCTTTGGTGTTCTGGTCCAGGTTAGATGGCCAAAAAGTGTGGTATGAGTTATAGCCTCGTAATGCAGGGGTGCTTTCTAGAGCCTTGAACCAGGTCTCAGTCACTGCACAGATATCGATGTTCTCCGAGTGCCTCGAGTGAGTGCATTTTGAGATTTAGACGTCTAGCATTGAGCAGCATTACCCTCAGTTTTTGCTTGCCTGTTCCTGTTATGGTGATGAATTTGTCATTTGAACCTTGCCTAAAAAGGCACTATAGGGCCAGCAAGAGCCTTAGCCAGTATCTGGAATCCCAGGGACGATAGGTGCAGGCCATCTCTGGAAAAACATCATGGTCTGTCGACCATGTCGTCCCAAGCAGACAGATACTGGATCCCCTTAGAATGACACCAGAAGCTTAGCCAATTGTTGAAGTCAGTCATTTTGTCCTTGTACTGCGGTATCATTCTGGGCGATGGCAGGATGCTTCTCAGGGCTAGAGGGAGGCACAGCTCAGGTCATTCACACCAACCTGGACAATGACAGAGTCATATTTGTAGTTGTGGAGTGACCTGGGTGCGTGGATTATTTGGCGGATCCTGGCACCCGACAGACAGCTGACAGTAACCTTCTCCTTGTTTAGCCTGGTGAGTGGAACATCAGTGTGCCTGACTATAGAGTCACATATGACTAGTGTGTTGGGTACGTTGGTTTGCCTTATGGGCTGTAGTTTATTGGCACACTGAGTCTGTGGGCTATGTGAAATTTGAGTTGTGTTGGAGGATGGAGGTTGCTTGCATTTCTGCTTTGGAGGTCTCTGTTGCTCTAGCCAATTATTATTGAGAGCCTCTGTGAATGTTTTTGTGTTTCTATGTGTGGATTTTGGTGGTGTAGGTTTAGTGGGACTATGTGATGAGTGTGGTGTGGTGCAAGTGTTTACCTTCTCCTTTTGACTGTCAAGTTCAGTCTTGATTGGAGAGAGCTTTACCTCCAGTTTGGCTAGATAAGTGCATCTCTCACAGGTTGTGTTGTTGGTTGGTAGGAGGAGAGGGTTGCTGTGTACATGAGGCAATTACTACATTGCCTCAAGATGCCCAGATTCATCAGATAGACAGGAGAGAACACTGGGAGCTGCCCTTGGACATGCCTGAATAAAAAACTACTTTCAATTTCTTTCCTCTAGACAAGTGAGGAAAGTGAGCATAAGAACTGTTTTTCTCTAAGCAAGTGAGGAAAGTAAGTACAAAAACTGTTTTCCTCTAGGTAAAGAGGAAGGTTGAGTGCTGTAGTAATTTGTAGCTTATTTAGTGCTAACAACACGTTCTGAACAAGTGCTGAGCACAAATAAGCAAATTCAAGTGCTAAAACTAAGAATCTGTACCTGGATCTTGTGGTAGATAGGCTACCTAATGCTTACATCTTCCACTGATAAGCTAGAATGCTTCCCTCCAACACAGAAAGCCTTGGGGGGCTCAGAAGCTTACAAGCAGTCCTGGATACAGCAAATCTGTATCTGGAATAGACTTGTTACCGGAAAGGTGGGAAACAAGAGCAAATGCATGCTTTTAAACCAGAAAGTTGAAAGAGATGGAAAAATTGCCCAAACGGCCATAAACTACAATTTCTGGGCCAGAAACCACTCTTGCGGTAAATAGGCTACCTAGTGCTTACCACTCCCACTGATAAGCTAGAAGATTTCCCTCCAACACAGAAAGGCTTGGGGGGCTCAGAAGCTTGCAAGCAGTCCTGGATACAGCAAATCTCTATCTGGACTAGGCTATTTGTAGGAAAGGTGGGAAAAGAGCGCAAATGTGGGCTTTTAAGCCAGAAGGTTGAAAGAGATGGAAAAACTGACAAAACGGCCAATAAACTACAGTTTCTAGGCCAGAAACATTTCTTGTGGTAGATAGGCTACCTAGTGCTTACCACTCACACTGATAAGCTAGAAGGCTTCCCTCCAACACAGAAAGGCTTGGGGGGCTCAGAAGCTTACAAACAGTCCTCTGTGATCTCTCCCCATCTCTCTCCTTAATTCCCCAAAGAATTTCTATAAACACCTCTTCTTCCTAGAACTCTACTCAGTTAACATTACAAAGAAATGCAAAATAACAAAATTGATTGGGCCAGTCATCCATAAATCACCTTACAAAATTCTTGAAGTAGCAATGCCCCTTCATAGTGTTTAAAATTACTTCCTTAATTGAAAAGCTAAACAAGTAAAGCATTTTTTTTTGGTAAGAGGACAAAAGATTAGAAAAAGATGCCATCAGTATGGCACTCCCATAATGGCGATTTGTGGTTTCAGAAATTAAAATATAAAAAGAAATTGTGGAAAGAATAACGTGTGTGTGTGTGTGTGTGTGTGTGTGTGTGTGTGTGTGTGTGTGTGTGTGTGTGTGTGTGTGTCTGTGTGTGTGTGTCTGTGTCATTGTGTGGGTCTCTGTGTGTGTGTGTCTCTGTCTGTGTGTGTCTGTGTGTTTGTCTGTCTGTGTGTGTCTGTGTGTGTCTGTGTGTGTGTCTGTGTGTGTCTGTCTGTGTGTGTGTGTGTGTGTGTGTGTGTGTGTGTGTGTGTGTGTGTGTGTGTGTGTGTGTGTGTCTGGCTGTGTGTGTCTGTGTGTGTCTGTGTGTCTGTCTATCTGGGTGTGTGTCTGGGTGTGTCTGTGTGTCTGTCTGGCTGTGTGTGTCTGTGTGTGTGTCTGTGTGTGAATGTGTGTGTGTCTATGTGTGTGTGTGTGTGTGTGTGTGTGTGTGTGTGTGTGTAGATTATACTGAAGCTAGTTGAATCTTCAGTATATTGGATCATCAAAAAATTAACAAAAAAGAATAACAATGATGAAGTACAATGCATTTTCTGAGACATAGCTGGCTAGTGAGTTAGTCAGCAGCTTTTTTGTCAACTTAATTTGGTTGATAGGAAAACTAATGACTCCTGTGCAAGACTGCTATAATATCTGGGGTGCAGAATATGTGCAGTTTCAGAGCTGATATGGTGCAGGGAAACTTCCTCCCTTGCAATCATTTGTTTTACATGCTTTGAGATTATATTTTGGAGCATGCTCTGTGCTTCGTCATTTTTTTTTCAACGAATATGAGTCTTTGATAGTAAGGAAATCATTCTATGCTGCTCAACTTATAAGAAATGACATGGCATTTTGGTCAAAGGAGGTCATTGTTCCTTTGTATTCAGCCTTCATCAGACCCATAATTGATTATAATGCCCCCTTAGGTATGTACCTGACCTGGCACATGCAGCAACAGGAATGTCCACAGAGGTTCCTCACAAAAAGAATACAGCATGTAAACAAGTCCTATGCAGATCAATTCAAAGTCCTGTCACTATACTCACTGTTCAGTGTTCCATATAGAAGTTCAAAGCCTTGAGAGGCTTTCAAAGAACTTATTATAAGAATAAACTAGATCAAAAACCCTTGTACTAACCTAAACATCCAAAATATTCTTAAATTAAGTAATTGACCCAGACTTTCTAATTTTAAGTGAAATACTATATTATTATACCATCAACTAGGAAGCCTCCCAAAAATGATGTATACAACCCTGCAGCCTTGCATAGTTTAGAATTAATCATCAGTTTTTTTAGATTCCTCTAAACATGTACGTGCCACAATCAAGTCTCCTCTCATTAACCTATATTTAATGTTGTTGTTGTTGTTTGTCTTTCGGCTTTTTCCCAGTAAGGGGTCGCCACAGCAGAACTCCGGTCCGCTAATGATTGGCAGTAGATTTTTTTTACGAAACGCCGAGGTGCCAGCTCGACGCCCAACCTTCAACGAAGGCACGCCCATTTATGCACGCCTGTCTTTCGAACGCTACCCAACCGTGGGGAGGACATGCAGACAACACAGAAGGCACTCCCAAGCCACACCGAGAATCGAACGGGAGAACCTCTTGCTGTGAGGTAACAACGCTACCGCCGTACCACCGCAGCATGCAATAATATGTAATAATGAATTTAACTTATTTTTATAACTTAAGACCCCACATAGTATAGATTTGCCTAGTGAAATGCCTTGGTATTCATTCTAATGTATTTAATTGTTGATTATTAAATACACAAATTGACCCATAATATTCAGTTATAGGCCTAACCAAAGTTATATACAATGGTAATAAAACCATCTTATCCCAGCTGTCAAATGACCTACAAAATATTGTGTATTTCACAATAATTCTTTCTTTTAATATTCATCAAATGTAGTTTAAAACATAAGTAGTTTCAATCGTTACTGCCAAATCCTTTAATTTCTACTACTTTGAACCTACAATTATCCAAAGCATAAGGATACAAAAGATTAACTTTTCCAAAATGCATTACACTTGTCTAATTTATGTTAAACTTCATATGGTTAGACGACACTCTTATTGGAGTAGTATTCAGATGGCTTTGCAACACTATTTGATCAAATATACTATGAATGACAGATCCAAATTTAACATCATCAGCGAATTTACTTAGCCAAATCCTTAACACCAAAAAGAACAGGCCCCAATATGGAACCCTGTAGAACACCCTAATTGAATCTCCTTCACTGCAGATAGTTGACCACAATATTAATCCTACATTTCCACCCAATCAGTCAATTATTTATCCATCGAACCATATAACTGTTCAGACCAAAATCCTGTAACAGTCAAATAACCCTGCCATGTGGCATAGTGTCAAATGCTTTGGATATATCCAAATATAAACTATCCGCACGTAAGCCATCATCCAACACCTCCCGTAAAAATTACGATAGAAAGATAAATCTGAAAGACAAGATCTAGCTGCCATAAAAGGCATATTAGGTAACATCCCTGTTATCACAAAGCATTTCAGTAATATATTCAGAAATAATCTTTATAAATCACCTGCCCAATGTACTAGTAAGACTAATAAGTTTATAGTTGATGATAACAGTTGCATCACCACCTTTTGAGACTGGGACAACATAAGCTAATGTCCAAATACACGGCACATAACCATAATGTGATGATTTTTGAAACAAAAACACAAGGAACAATTTCATTAATTATGCCTGACAAAATTCCATCAGGACTTTCAGCAGAGCTAACATTTATCGACGTATATTTATTGGACAGCGCAGTGGTGCAGCGGTTGCATTGTCGCCTCACAGCAAGAGGTTCTCCGGTTTGACTCTTGGCTGGGATACCTTCTGTGTGGAGTCTGCATGTCCTCCCTGTGTTTGTGTGGGTTTCCTCTGGGTGCTCCCATGCATCTGGAGCGTTTCTCCCCAGGCCTCCACTGAAATTTGGCTTTGTTCCAAGTCGGACTTTCCCAGTAAACAAATGTTAAATAAATTAATAAATCAATCTAACTTTTTTGATCTAACAAAAAAAAATAATGGGCACACATCATCTGTTGCATTTGTATAACAAACTGCAGCCTTCAAAACATCATTAGCACAAAATAAGATAAAACATGTTAGTTAAATTACTAAAATTAATTATCACATTGTCTCCATCTCTTAGAGAAACTTTATTATAATCACTTTTGTACCTCTTAAAATGATTATAAAAAGCTATCTTATCCACAACTACATTTCTAGCTCAATATTCTGTTTCCTACAGACTGTTGAAAGGTGATCTGTGCCTATCGTGCAATCCTTGGATCCTACTCTGATGGACTTTATGTACATCTCCAAAACCAGTAGCATCAGGACTACTTGATATAGGGACTTGAACTTTGCTTGTGACATAAATAGGATACGTTTGAGGTATGTATCTCTTTTCCCTTTTTGGAACAGGCTTCCCATCCATGTGAATTATAATTCTTCCCTAGAATTATAATTCTTCCCTAGTGCCTGCATATTTGAACTGTTTCTTACTGAAATTGGTACACCTTGTTTGCTGTAGCATAGACTAGATCCAGGCCTGCTGAATCTAGCTGTGTTTGTATGCTTGTTGTTTGTTTGCTTGTTATTTCACTGAAATGCTAATTCCACCTAAAACGCGGCTTTTCAGCGCTTCTTTGGATCCCTAGTGATATCTGCACAGCTTACTGTGCTTATTTCCTTGTTTCACTTGAAAGAAAGCTGTTTGTCATTTTTGCATTTAAGTTACCTGTAACACATTGCATTTAAATTACCTGGCACTTGCTCACTTAAGCAATTATATAAGTCAGCACTAAAAAATTAAAAGCACTACACCCTCACAAACTCCCCTTGAGTACCTTGTTCCCCATTGGCCCTTTTTTCAATTATAAAGGAATTCCCTATACTATTCTAGCATGTCCAAAGGTCAGTTGTCAATCTCCTCTCCAGTCCAGCTGGTGAATCTGGGAATCATGAGGCAGTGTTACAACTGCCTCATGTACACAGACAACCCTCTCCTCCTCCCAACAAATTCCAGCACATGTAAGAGGTGCAACCATATAGCCAAACTGGAGGCTAAGCTCTCTCAACTCAGTACTGGCATAACCAGTCAGGAGGAGAAGGAAACCACACTCACTACAATTCCAGTCTCACATAGACCTACCACAACAGCAAACCAAACACATAATCACACAAAAACATACTCGGAAGCTCTAAATAAAAATCTGCCTAAGCAGCAGAGACCTCCAAAGCAGACACCCAAGCAACCGCTACCCCAAAACAAAACACGTGCAACACAAAGCTCACAAAGCCAGTGTGCCGAACAGTCACAGCCCTTAAGGCTAAACAACACACCTGATACACTTATAATAGGTGACTATCGTCAGGCACACTGACGTCCCGCTCACCAGGCTGAACAAGGAGAAGGTCACGGGGAGCTGCCTGTCAGGCGCTAGGATCTGCCACATAACACAAGCACTCAGATCACTCCAAGGCAAGTACAAATATGACTCGGTCATTGTCCATGCTGGTGTGAATGACCTGAGACGTACCTCCCTGGACTACATGAAAAGAGACATAGAGGAGCTCTCTGAGCATGTAGCCCAGGCCGGTATGACCCTGACCTTGAGTAGCATCTTACCCTCACCAAGAATGATGCCACAATATGAAGACAAGATGATCAATTTCAACAATTGGCTTAAGTATTGGTGTCATTCAAAGGGGATGCAATGCCTGTCAGCCTGGGATGACATGCTTGACAAGCCACGATAATTTGCTAGGGACGGCTTGCACCTGTCACCCCTGGGCTTTCGCATATTGGCAAAGGCTCTTGCTAGCCCCATAGTGCCTTTTTTAGGCAAGGCTCAAAAGACAAACCCACCTCCATAGGTGTCACAAGGGATAAGAAACTAAGAGTAATGCTACTCAATGCCAGAAGTCTAAACCTCAAGATAAACGCACTCGAAACTCTCCTTAGCAAGGAGAACATCGATATCTGTGCATTAACAGAAACCTGGTTCAAGGATCCCGAGAGCACCCCAGCACTACCAGGTTATACCTCATACCATGCTTTTCGGCCCCAAAACTTGGACCGAACCACAAAAGGAGGGGGAGTATGAATATTCGTCAAAGATACCCACACCTCCAGGTTGGTGGCACAGCACGAAGCATCAGAGACTATCCATGTGCAACTAACAGTGGGTAAAACTGCCTTCCAGTTTATAGCCTGCTACAGACCACCCTCCCAAGCTCAGGAACCCCACTCAGCCTTCCTGAGAACACTGGAAAATATGAAGGTCTCTCCAAACACCATTATATTGGGCGACTTCAACTACCCAAACATAGACTGGGAGCATTGCTCTAGCTCCAACACCCTAGCCCAAAGGTTCCTAGAACTTATAAACTCAAATGCTATGGAACAACTTGTTACCACTCCCACAAGAGGGGAAAACATACTCTATGCTCCAGACCAGAAGTGTATCCCCTCACTGGTAAGATCAGACCATAAACTAATCTCACTGGATGTTCACATCCCGACTCCACCCCCTGCCCAGAAAACCACAGTGAAAAACTTCTCTAAAGCAAATTTCACACTCCTCAAAACCGAGGTGGAATCCTTCAAAGTCCCCCGGCCTGTGGAAAATACGGCCCAGATCACAGAATCCTTTATAAATGCATTCTATGAACACCTTCAGGAATGCATGGATGATGCGATCCCAAATAAAACCAAGACCCAATCCTCCAAAGGCAGACGTCCTGTCTGGTGGACCCCAGCCATAAACAAACTATACAATAGAAGGAGGAAGCTGCTACATGATAGAGCAAAATCCCAAAAAGGGAAGGCATCTCTGATCAGTATTTGCAAAAAACTATGGGCACTCATAAAATCGTCTAAGGCCAGCTTCGAGAGAAAAATTGCACAGGACACTAAGGATAATCACAAGGCTTTCTTTAGTTATGTTAGGAACCTGGGTGGGAATTCCCAGATATGCTCAGAATTAGTCCAAAATGACAAAAAATACACCAAACACACAGACATTGCCAACATCCTAGCTGACAGGTTCAGCGCAAACTCCCCCTCCTCACCAAAAGGGCAAATATCTATCCCAGCAGAGTGCTGCCCCCCTGACATCTCAGATGCTCAGGTAAGAGCCGCCCTCTCCAAAGCAAAAAACACAGCATCAATGGGACCAGACGGTGTCCCGGGCTGTGTCCTACATGACCTCCAAGAAGAGCTAAACCCAAACATAAAACTACTGTTCAATCTCAGCCTTACTACAGGATATGTACCCAAAGAGTGGCGTACAGCAACAGTGGTCCCTCTCCACAAAGATGGTGCCTCAACAGATCCTGGAAACTATCGCCCCATAAGCCTGACTAGCTTGGTCTGCAAAGCTATGGAAAGGATCATCATGGACCTCATAAATAAAGATATTGGGGACCTACAGACACTGGATCCTACCCAGTTCGGCTTTGTTAAGGGCAAATCCTGCCTCTTCCTGGTTGATTTCCTTGAAACAGTCACCAAGGCCATTGACGAGGGGAAGGTGGTCCACACACCCTACCTGGACCTCGCAAAAGCCTTCGATACAATACCCCACTCGGGCATTATAGGTAAGCTCACCAGCTTAAATATAAACCCCTATGTCACTAGATGGGTTGCAAACTGGCTCAAGGACAGAACTCACATGGTTAGAATCGCTGGAGCCATGTCAGACTCCAAACCAGTTACAAGTGGCATCCCACAAGGCTCAATCCTGGGACCTCTCTTGTTTGGTATATATTTCTCAGAGGTACAGGCCAACAAGGAAGGACTGTGGCTGACCAAGTTAGCAGATGACTGCAAACTGGGCGCCATAATTGACTCTCCAGCTGACACTAGCATCCTCCAAAAGGGCCTCATAGAAACAGACAACTGGTGCCAGAGCCATGGCCTCAAACTAAACACCTAAAAGTGTATAGTCATCCCCTTTGGCAAAAACAAAGTGCCAACAAATTACCACATAGGTGGTAATCCATTAAGTACAGAAGAAGTAATTAGGGACCTGAGGACCCAAGTTGATAGCAATCTCTCATTTGACAACCATGTGGCCAAAGTGGTTAGAAAAACATTTTATATAGCCCACCTAATCATGAAGGGATTCAGATCTAGATCAGGGGAGGTCATCATGCCTCTTTACTCATCCCTCATCAGGCCCATAATTGAGTACAATGCCCCTTTTGGGATGTACCTTACCAGACACCTGCAGCAACTGGAAAGACCCCAAAAGTACCTCAGCAAGAGGATCAAAGGGCTCAAACAGATGCCATATGCTGCCTGGTTAAAGAATCACCAGCTCTACTCAGTGGCATACCACCTGCTCAGAGGCAATCTGTGCCTGACGTATAAAGCCATGTCCAACCTGGAATTAATAGACATGCTGCACCTCAGAAAATCCAAATCGTGCTCGAGAGACTTGAACCTCAGCACTAAAATAAATAGGACATGCTGGAGGGACAGATTCATAACTCAGAGGCTCCCTTCACTCTGGAATAAAATCCCAGTCCAGGTTAGGCAGAGTCCCTCATTGACTCTCTTCAAGAGGAATCTTGATGAGTGGATGGGAGATCGTAGGTTTGCCCCGGGTATCACTTCTGTGTCACTGTTAGACAGAGGCACAGTATACTAACCTCAAAAAAATGCATAGCACAATTAATTTAAAATGGGTGGTGAAAGCCAAACACACTCTGGCTAGGCTTATAAATGCCTTAGGGCAGATAGCCTAGTATGAACCTATGAACCTATGAACTATTCAAGTGTAACCTGGACCGGTGGATGGGAAATTGAAAATTCACTCCAGTTTTCTAATGACTGGAGACCATTTGTAACTCATACCCTAGCTTACATATATTCCTTTAAGTAATGTCTGAAGCTTAAAACTCTTCTGGGATATGTTTGGTATACATAACTAGGGTTATAAAGGCTCTAGTGCTTTTTAGCCTAGTATACACCTGTGAACCAATGATCTTAACTTTACTAAACCTATATGCACACGCGTGTGTGTGTGTGTGTGTGTGTGTGTGTGTGTGTGTGTGTGTGTGTGTGTGTGTGTGTGTGTATATACATGTAAAATAATTCTGCCCAGACACGTTCCACCGCTCATCCAAAACATTTTCTATTTTGCAAGAGCAAGCCCCACAACACCCAGAACTGTAAATGCCTGCTATGAGGTAGCTCAGTAGTGAAGCAAAGGGAAAACTCTACTTTCATCTAAAGGTGTTTCAGCACAGTTTCTCCAGATTATTAGCAGCTGAAGAAGCTGCTATGGATAAGATTGTCTGCATGCCCTATAAAACATGTATTGCTGATAACGCTTTTCAAAAAAATGAGTTGTTAAAGAAATCTTTACTGATTTCAACATGATCCTACTTCACAAGTTGTATCCCGCATCGAAAATTATGGAATCTATGGTGTCCACTCTGTCATTCAGGCTGAGACACAAAGTCTTTTACAAAACGAGAGATTTTCAAAAGGGAAAAAATATATAATCTTTGTTATCTATTGCTGGGAAACAAGTGGAAGAGAAACAAAAAGAAAAGGTACTGAAGAGTGTCTGGACACTTCATATTTAGATGATTCTGTTGTTAGGAAAATAAACTCTGGGGTGAAGTTAGCTATATTAGATAATAAAGTTTTTCTTTATTGTATAGTGAATTTTCAAATATATTTTTTACTCCATTCCTGTGGAAAACTGAGAGATTCTGTCATGATCAAAAGCATGATGGCATAGTTATCCAATATAGGTAAGAAAGGTAGCTTAACTGTTAATATTTATTGTTGTATACCTGTTTAGAATTAATTTTTCATTAGTGAAAATAAGTTCATTTGGTCTAGGGATATGCTGATTCTCTGTAAGCTGGATATTCATCAGAGTAAAGTGCGTGGGGTGTGACAGAGAAAAAGAGGCAATCTTACTTTGTAATATAGATGTTGGGTCTTTTGTTTTGTGTTATTGTGCCAAACAAAAATATAACATTAAATGTTAATGCAATTTCCCTTTTCTCTCTCCCTCCCCCCTCATTCTCTAGTTACTTTAAGCATACCTCTCAACCTGTTAGAACAAAAAAAAGGGGGGACAAAGGCCCAGAAATGGGGACAATTTTAAATATTGCTCTTATAAACTTAAAAAAGTTGTTTTGTATATTTGTGTGCTATGTTACTGTGGTGGGGTTTCTGTCAGTTTCACTGTAGTTTCACTTAACAGCATTTTCTAAAGACAAACTTCATGGTTAATAGCAGGGTTGGCCCATACATACTTAATATCTAGCTAGAACTATTACACATCTCATAGTTTCAGTTAAAAGAAAAAAAAATACCTTCTGAATCAGCTGTAAAGAAGTACTCTTAACAGCTCAAGGGGTCATATTTTCATTTGTGTTTCAGAAAAGAAAGAGGTGTTAGTTCTAATGAACAAATATCCTTGCTAGGAATCCGTAACATCTTTAGATCTGAATTCCTGTGTAGCCTTCTGCAGCAGACAAGCTTGAAAACCTTTGCCTAGAAACTTAATCAGTTAGACACTATTATCTAAGTAAGGCTTTTCCCATGATTACTGAATTCTGACTCATTCAAACGTTTGTTGGAGGGCCGAGTTCTTCATGCCGCAGGATGGCTAGTGTTGTATTTGCAAAACTGTTTTATTGTTTGCTAAAATGGCAAGCAATTTCGAGATTTATTTGGCTAGCATATGTCACATATCCATGCATTAATTAATTAATTCATTCAGGTGTTTATTTTTGTTTGCTGGCTTAGAGCACTGATCAAAATGGACTGATTTCAGGTTCAGCCCTGATGAATACAGGTATAACAGACATAGGTTTCAACTTCTTAACAAAATCGGAGACAAACGCAAAAGTAATGAGGGACGAAGTCCCAAAGTTAAGGGACAATTTTTAATATGTTAGTGTAATTTAAGTAGAATGTTAAAACAGATTTTGCATCAACATTCCTTTTCTGAAGAGCATAAACTGTTTGTCACTATTGAGTAACTGTAATTCTCAGTAAATTACCATAAAATCAAAAACTTTATAAGGGATGGGGCAAAATTAGAGACCATCTGCAAAGTCAGGGACAATTGAGGGTGATGACAACAGACAGTGTTTATTACTTAAGAAACCACTGAACAGACTACAAACATTGTGTGACGTCATGCATTACACTAACACAATAGGTCTCTTTAGGACACATTTTTGGTGTACTTTCCAGAATTTGCAGGAATTCTCTTCTTACGACCTTCTGCTCTGTAGACCCTCAGGAATTGATTTCATATAATCCATTTCTTATTTCTGTGCACTACCTATTTCATGAGGTTTAATTTTATTTTATTCTCCATTGCTTTTCTAAGTAGAACACAGAAGTGATCTCTTATCCAAATGCATATATAATACCTCTTTACCATACAGATTTTCGCAGAATGTCCAGCTTTTTGCCTCATAGTTTTAGTCCGTTTTTCATAAAATTGTGGTTTTCTGGCAAATTAGTGGCAAATCGTTAAAGACTGAAGTTAGAAAATAATGACAGACATTTGAGTTTCAGACTTCATACCATTCAGAAAATTCATGCTAATGCAAAACCCATTATTCTATCAACTTTCTAAGTTTGTAACAACAATATATGGGCCTTTGTCTGACTTTTAGTAATGGCTTTGTCCAGATTTCTTGTTCTAAGAGGTTGAGAGGTATGCATGACCATTTTCACATTTTCTTTTATTTCTCTTTTTTTTTTTATCGTTGCAGCCATGACAAACCCCAAAACCTCTTCCTTAAATGGCAAACAAGCCATCTGTTACTTGTACTCCCTGCAGTAGTTCACCCTTTGGCATCTGGAATACATCTTGTGGGGAGTTTCTATATATGCTACTACTTATTTATGCTGCTCTGTTTAAGTTGTTTTATAATATAAGGAGAATTCATTCTACACTCTGCTTGGTAGACCTGCCATTACTGATTATTAAAACAAATGCATTTATATAACGTGGGTAAAAAAACACTATTGTGTGATATAAATATATATTATCTTATGAGTAAAGTATATCAAGGAGGAATATAGATGAAACTGAATGAAGCACCCTTTCTGCTTTCTCAGACCTGATGCATTACTTGTTCCAAGCTTAGTATATTATGGACATAGCGGTACTATACACACACACAATGACTATCTTGTATTGTTAGATAGCCAATAACTTAACAGGAGTCTAACTGTGCACACACAAGCCAAACATTAATGATTTATAACCTAACACTGCCACACGAAAAGAGGCCCCTGTTGTATAAATTCCCATATTAAATGACTGGGAATGGTAAAATTCTGGGAAGTATAGCTGACTAATCAGGAGTTAGGTCTGTACCACTCAGACTCTACTATTATTCATTCAGTATGACTACTCGTTCAGACATCCGGCATGTGCACTCCTCACAATAAACATTTTCTGTATACTCAAATGCCTTCTACGGTATGTGTAAGGTAGTCCATTCTGTGTAGTTTTAGCAGATCCTTTATACCTGCTGTTACATAACCAGTCTTAAGAGACATTTTAGTTATAAATCTGATCTTGAATTGTACGAGTGCAGTTAATTCTTAAGATTATATATGCTCCAATTAGTGATGTGCTAAAAGATGCCATGGTCTGGAAAAGCTGCTATTTTCAGGGCAGTGTGTGAAGACTTAGGAAAAAAACAGCAATTATTTTAGACCAAAATGTTTGCAAAAGTAGAAGAGAAAGTCTGCTTTACATCTGGCAGTTGCGCAATTTCAACCTTTGACCTTGTCTTCTCAGCTTTATTGACCCATTTGTACACGGCTCTGCTTACTGTCATTGCAGTTTAGCTACTGTAGACATCCAGTTCTTTGCACATTTGGGATGTTGTATTTACAGTTCTATGTGAAATTCTCATTGAAAAACCTGCTAGTGTTAGTATTGGCCACGTGTCTACCAGCAGGGCTGTGTTTCACACGTACACACTGTAAAAAGACGACATTTTCAAAGGTTTGAGGATTCTGTATATATGATGATTTGAATTGCACGCTGTCCATTTTTGAGTGGTTGGAGCAGATGTCCTCATTAATATCAGTTTTAAACGGGGAGAAGACCCCAGATTGTTTGTAAAGTTGTCTGTGGTGCACAGCTAATGTAGAATTAGGTAAGAAACTAGAATAAAATTATGGGCACCATCAATTGAA
Organism: Protopterus annectens; assembly: GCF_019279795.1. NCBI lineage: Eukaryota > Metazoa > Chordata > Ceratodontiformes > Protopteridae > Protopterus > Protopterus annectens. Next base: position 127,008,751 of record NC_056746.1, on the reverse strand, counting down.
TTGTAAATGTTCATAGGGGGAACTCCCATCTAGGGTTCTCTTTTGCGGCAGTTTCATTTTAGATTACATAACCCTCCTGCATAAGCAGACGGAGAAAAGAATTATAGTACTGATGCCAGAGTGACAGAGGAGTGTTTCTACTCAAATGAACTCTTAGTTTGCATTCTAGACTTAGTAGAGGTTATTAAGCATAGAAGATAACAGAATTGTTCATATTCAGGCAGAAGGAATTTGCTACAATTATTTCATACTAATATTTAGTTGATATAAAACAATTCATTTTTCTTTTTGCACCCCCACCCCGCCACACTTAAATATACCAATTCTCCCATTCCGCGCTGTATGCAGAAGCACAGAATGGGAGGTTTCCCATGAACTCACTTTAGTGTGATCTCGGAGTTCGTATATGTAAGTAGGAGATGGTGTGGGTGGTGCATGGGGGCTTGCCCCCTGCAGAAACGTTGTTTTAATGTTTTGTGTTTTTTTTAATTCACTTTAGATTTTCGAGTTTCCAAAAACTCGATCATATGGTCTTGACCATATGGGTTTCGAGTTTTTGGTAACTCGATAATCTAAAGTGAACCCATATACATTTTAATATATATATATATATATATATATATATATATATATATATATATATATATATATATATATATAGAGAAAGAGAGAGATAGCTATAAGTATATTATTAAAAGCTGATGTGTGGAACTTTGATACACATTATATCAATACCAGCAGGTCGACAGCGCACTTGCCCAAAATCCAGATTCACCAAAACTACACCAATTGTAAAATGTTAAACAGTCTCCTTTTGTGATTAGTGGAAAAAATAACAATTACTTCCAGACATACTCTGTATATTGGCACTGTTGGGGAAAGGGTGTTTAATAATCTAATGTGTAGGGTGGTAAGTATCAGGGGTAAAGTTAGCACACAAGGGTGGAATAGAGGGCTTTGCTTGCACATATGTTGCTTAGTCATGTTTGTATTAATTATATTTGAAATCCAGAAAAACTCCTCCCTCACATCTGAGGTGGAAATGCTAGCCTGCATTGTGCAGGTGGAACAAGTCCAACACTTCCAAATTTTACACTCACACACCAGCTGAGCGAGTGCTAGTCCTGATAAGGGGTGACCGGGTGAGAAAGTCCATTAGTGCTGGCATTGTGGTTTCAGTAGAGCCATTTCAATAAAACTCATAGATCTGATGTCGTGCATTATCTGTCTTTCAATCCATCCATCGATAGATAGAAGTGTACATGCATACAAGCTGTCATAGTAAAAGCATATGTAAGTCTTTGCTTCTTTCTCTTAAAACTATGAAAGCTACCCATTATGTGCAATGTAACTGATCCTAAAACCTGGACATTTAGGTATCATAGGATCATAGAAGGTTACTAGGCTATTAGCCCTGAGGCCCTTATAAGTCTAGCCAAGAGTTTAGCCCATGTTTAGACAAGTCAGCACCCAAAGAACCTGTCCAGCAGGGACACAGGTGGAATCCCAGGGGTGTATTTTCTGTTTCCTATCTAGTTATCCAGGTTGCACTTAAAAAGAGATAATAAGAGGTACTCTGTTTGAAGTGGAGAGGGAGTCTATTCCACAGATGGGAGAGTCTCTGGGACACAAATGTTGATATCACAGATCAGGTTGAGGTCATATGTACAGGTTACTCGAGTGCGGATATGCAGTCATCCCATTAAGGCAGGGTCTGAGATTGCTTTGTATGCCAGACAGGAGTCGCCTCTGAGGAGTCTGTATGAAACTGAGTAGAGGGATAGGGCTTTTAGCCTATCTGTGTAGGGTAGATACTTGGAGTCCTGGATTCTCCTGGTGAGAGGTAGCCTACAGGTTTTGAGGGGAAAATTGATGGATTTTGTACTTTTATGTTTCATAAAAAAAAAAAAAAAATTATGTAATATTTTTACAGTTAAGCTGCATTCAGAATGTCTGCAGTTTACAGATCATGAGAACCATATATATTGCAAAGTTTAGGACATGTAAAGATTTCTACGTGATATCTGAATAGTTTATAAATAAGGAAAGGTAGGTAACAAGTCTAACTGGACATGCAGTTTGCAAGCCTTACATGCTTACTGTCATAATTAACAGATACTTGATAAATTGAATAAAGTATAGCAATGTATCACTTTAGAGCACAGTAGCCAGTGCTGAAGGAGTTAATCTTTTATTGGAGGTAAGCATATGAGGATATATCCAGAATGTAACAGGTAGGTGAAATCAGCTGGTGCATATCTGAATGTTGGATAAATCATTTTAATCTTGCATTATTTGTATGTCAGGCTGACTAAAGGCTGAATTATCCTAGAACATTGTCTTTTGTCAGCTATTCTTAAAAAAATTGCACTTTTCACCCTATTTGGGGTTATTAATCTGCTTTGTGGATAAAAATATGCCTGTTTTGAAAATCTGATGTTAAACAATTTAAATTTTCCAAATTTATAAGATCTGTAACTGAAGTGCTATTAATAGCCATAAATGCCATGATTATTTATGTTGACTCCAAGTGTTTTATGTACCTTCACTCTCCTGTCTCCTGCAGACAATAGGACATTTTGTAGATGTACAACATGTGAATGTGACAAGTGAATTCAAACTACATTTCTGTTATACTGTGTCTAATTGATTGGATTATTTATTGAGATCATTGATGTGAACATTTTAAATAAAAAACCTGTACTGTATACGAGTTAAAATTCCTCCTGAACTACAGAAAATTGTCTACTTCATTGGTGTAGAGGGATACAGTCTTAACTGCAATGTAGGCAACCTGGGTTTGTCCACTTCAGGGGTATAGAGGGATACAGCCCTAACTGCGATGTAGGTGACCTGGGTTTGTCTGCTTCAGTTGTGTCAAGGGATACAGCTCTAAGAGTGATGTAGGCAACCTGAGTCCAATTAGTGGCTCAGGTGACTGATGGAAGCAGCAGGGAATGATGAGCGCTACCATCTTGGGTGGGTGGGTAAACCTACTGGCATGTACTGTTCTTTTTTTTCCCTCAAAACATTTGTTATTTTCAATTAAAATAACATTTACATATGATTTTTAAATATCATTTTAAACAACTATATACAATATTTACAATAGCCTAACTTTCAATTATATGCACTGTATGTTATTAAATATAGAATTAACAGATCAGTTATCAGAGATACAATATTGATTATTACAAAGTGTCTAACAAAGATATAACTTTCTTCCAAGGATTATTTACCAATGGCCTGGGATAGATTTGTAGTTCTTTCATTTTTATTTCCATCGATGCAGTTCTCTTCAGTAAAGTGTAGAATTCTTCCAAGGTCGGGGGTGTATGTGAATTCCACCTTCTGGTTATGCATTTCCTAGATATAGCAAGTATTTTCCATAACAAATACATATTTGTTTTATTCAGGTAGGGACCTTTCATTGCATTTAGTATAATCAATGCTTTAGTTAAGGTAAATGATTCATTAAATAAAGCTTGTAAAAATTATTCCATTCCAATATGATTTAATTTTATTACATTCATAAAAAATATGAATCCAGTCTGCTTTATTTGACTTTTCACACCTCCAGCAAAATCCATTTATAGTAGTACTGAACTTTTTAACTCTATCTGGTGTTAAAAATGCTCATGCAAGTATTTCCAGTTAAATATTTTCCAGTACTGTGTGTTAGAGGTATAATTAACTGATAGTAAGATGTTAGTTTTAATTTCTTCTGTTAACTGCAGTGACTGACCTTTTGTTAAGAACTGCCAGCATGATGGTTCGGGAATTGTTTTATATGTTATTAACTCTTTATATAGATTTGAAGTGGAATTTTTCTGTTCACAACTATTATATATAAATTCATACAGAAAACTTAATAGATTTGGAATATCTTTAAATGAGGAATTATTATATAATCTACATAAATCTTGAATGTACATTAGAATGCTTTGTAAGGTTAACCAGTCATGTGTTGGAATATAATAAGCAGTTTTTATCATATGTATGTCTAAAACATTTAATTTATTTACACATTGCAAACAGCATAAGAATCCATTTTGTTCCCAGGAGGTTATTGTTTCCCTATATATTTTTGTGAGGAAAAGTCTTAGTGATGGTAAATGGGGCTAAAAAGTCAAACCAAAGTTTTAGATCTATGTTTGCATTGATAAGTTTCCAAAAGGAGTTGATGTAATGATTAATTAGTGTTCTTTTAGAAGGTTTTGTTAAATTATATTGTATACTTATGCATAGTATGTACCAGGGTTTGTTTGATTTGTCTACTATTAACATTTTTTTTAACAGATTAAATTCATTTGTTAATATAGCCGTTGTTAATTCTTTCCAGTTGGCAAAATAATTTGGGTTTATCCAGTCTATTGTAGTTTTAAGCACAGTTGCTTTTATATGGGTTTCTATTTCTGGGAAGTTCAATCCTCCTTAATGTGATGAGTTAGAGCTACTCTATTCTTTTTGGGATACCATAAAAATTTTTATTAAATATGAGTTTATTTCTTTAGGAAAGCATCTTTCAGGAATTAACTGTATTGCTAATGCTACATATAGTATTTTTGACAATAAGACCATTTTATTAATTGCAGTCTGTCTTCAAAAGTTAATATAATTTTGTTTCACTTTTATATATATATATATATATATATATATATATATATATATATACATATATATATTTATTGTTTCAGTAATGTTTTTATAATTTATTAATATTGTTTCATTTAAATTTTTGCATAACACTATTTCTAAATAATTCAGCGTAAGTTCTTGTTTTCCTATGATGGATTTATCTGTAACTTGTAGTTCTTTTTTCTTATTTAAAAATAGAAGTTTTGATTTTGATCTATTAAAGTGTAGACCTGAAATCTTACAAAATTTCTCCATTACTACTTTTAGCTCTCCTAATGACTCTCTGGAGTTTGATAGGGTTAATAAAATATCATCAGCAAAAAGCATTATTTTAGATATGTACTGGTCATAGACTTCTATTCCTTTTATTCTTGGATTATTTCATATTATTTCTGCAAGTATTTCTCTAGCCAGTGCAAATAAAATAGGAGAAATGGGGGGCATCCTTGTTTAGTACCTTTCATTATATGGCTAGATTCTGAGTTGAAAGGACCTAATTTAATGTAGGCTAAGTTATTAATATATATGTTTTTTAGTAATAAGATGAAGTGAGGAGGAAATTCAAATAATGCTAAAGTTTTAAATAGATATTCCCAGTTGAGGGAATTGAAGTCTTTTTCTATGTCTAATCTGATTACAAGTATTTCTCTATCTTCTTTATTCACATAATCTGTAAAAGTAAGTATCCTTTTAATATTATCATGTGTGTGCCTGTTATAAATCCAATTTGATCGTTATTAATTGTCTTTGAAAGTGGGATTTTCATTCTGCTAGCTAGGATTGACATGGATATTTTGTAATCATTATTCAGTAATGATATAGGTCTGTATGAGGTGCAAAGGTCTGATGGTTGATTATCTTTTAGAATTGGTGCTATGAGAGAATATTTCCATGAGGGTGGTATTTTGGCTTCTAACTGGACTTCTAGCAAAGTTTTATGAAAAAGGGAGATTACTGTTGAAGGGAAGCGTTTGTAAATTTCCGTAATTATGCCATCTATCCCTGGAGCTCCCTTAGATTTACTTTCTTTTATCTTGTCAACAATTTCTTTGTAGGATATAGGTTTTTCTAGGTCTAGTTTTAGGTTTTTGGGATTTTTTTTTATATTGATAATGTTTGTATCTAAGTTTATTTGGTTGGTATCTAACTCTTCTTTTTTGAAGTGTTCCATATAATGGAACCGAAATGCTTCAAGGATGTGTCCTAAGTCTGATACTTTTTTTCCCTTTCTTTTCATGATATATACTACTAATGTTATTTGCTTAAGATTGTATTTTAATTCATTTTAATAACTAAACAACATTACTTTTTCTTATTATTTGATATCTTTGAGGCTAAATGCACTTCGCAGGTTCACAGTGTCCTTAGAAACTGCAGCAATTATTTAATGTTGCTATGGCAACGCAAGTAGACTGTGAAGAAAGCGTCACTTCTCTTAATCAACAGTACATTTTTCCCTCCTTTTTTATATATATATTTGTTAATACTAAAAGGAAATAATTCAAAGGACATATGTACATGAATGGAACATTTCAGAGTTAATCACGAACATGTCACCAATCCCAATAAGCATAACCGTGACTATCATTAAACTAATTGTAATAACAATTAATTAAGTTCACTATTCCAATTAGTCTACCTTAAAACTAGATTATTTTAGACTATTATTTATCTATGTATAGATAGTGAGTTATTAAATATATACAGACTATATTAGTATAGTAAATAGGAGAGAATTTAGAAAGGGAGACAAGATGCAGTTAAAATAAATAATGAGAAAAGAGAGAAGAGAGAAAGAAAAGAGAAAATTAAGAGAAAATACACATACACTATGTATGTTGATTTACAGTATAAATATTTTATGTAACCCTCCTTCTGTGAAAGAAAAGTACCCTGTTTTACATACGTGAGGTATTGTGAAAACTCTCATGTGTCATCTATTTTCAAAAAATATAGATAAAGATTCCAGTAGTTAGTTACCTTTGTTTTAAAATTCCAAGCAGTAAATTTGGTCTTTTAAAGTAATGTTAAAACAATTCATATCATAGCAGATGCTTTGAGAGACTTGGCTGTAAAAGTATCAGTCATTTGCTTTTTTGACGTCTGTCCAGACATTTGTTTCTTTTGTTCTCTTGAGAGAAGGTAACATCCAATCCATATCTTCTGGTAAAATAATCACATTATTATTTTTAGTAAATGAAGAGGCTTCCTGTAAGTCATTAAAAGTCCTCATCTCATTGGCATACAGTATTCTTATCTTAGCTAGATATGCAAGTTGTGCCCTGATGTTATTTTGTTTCAGAAACGTTATCATTGGCCACACTTTTTTCCTTCGTTCCATTATTCTAGATGAATAGTCGTTATCAAATGTTATCAGGCTTTGTTTATATTTTAGAGGTGCCTTCCTCCAAGCAGATCTTAAAATCAGTTCCTTGTCCATGTATGAAAGAAATTTGATAATTGTTGACCTAGGAGGAGAGTTTGAATTAGTGGCAGGTTTCCCAAGAGCTCTGTGCATCCTTTCAGTGCCAAAGGAAAGTCCTTCTTTTAAATTTAAAAAGTCAGAGATCCAGCTTGATTTTCTTCTTTCGGCTTTTCCCGGTTAGGGGTCGCCATAGCAGAATGCCGATTCATTAATGATTGGCAGTAGATTTTTTTTTACGGGTGTCGAGGTGCCAGCTTGATGCCCAACCTTCAACAAAGGCACGCCCATTCTACGCATGTCTTTCGAACACCACTCAGCCATGGGGAGGACATGCAGATTCTACACAGAAGGTGCTCCAGCTGAGAATTGAATGGGAGAACCTCTTGCTGTGAGGCAACAATGCTACCGCTGCACCACCACGGCTTGGAAATAATATCCTCACCTTATGTGTTTTCAGGTAATCTAAAAATCCTGATGTTATTTCTCCTCTCCCTATTTTCAAAGTCATCTACTTTATTAACTAACCAAGTGTTTTGTTTAAGAAGCAGTTCTTTCTGTGTTTCCTCTTCCTTAAGTCTGCTTTCTAAGTAATTTAGAGAAACCTCTGTTCCTGTTATCCTTGTCTGGTGCTGTTGTTGTAGCATTTCCTTGAGGGTGTCAGCCTGTTTTTGACTGCTTGTTTTAAGATTTTCTAGGTTCTCTTTAAAATCATCCATCTTCAAAGACAACTCCTGCAGGGTAGATGTCATCTGTTGTAGTTCCTTCTTTAAGGCAGCATCCTGGTGAGAATTCCTTGAGTTGCTCATTTTAACAAATGAATATATCTCCAAGCTTTTTGACGGGAAATTATTTCTAAAACTTCACCAAAGTTTCTAATTATGTAAATTAGTCCTTTCTCTATAATATTTTATATTTGAAGAAAAAAAAAGAATATTTTTTCCTGTCTTATTTAGCTAGTTATATGGAGCTCTAAAATACTACTGCTTTCAGTTAGCCATTCAGGCAGGCTCCACCCCCACATGTACTGTTCTGATCATTGGTGGAGGTTGGGAAAGCCACAGTGGTAGGCATGCCTAAAGGGGGAGAAAGGATGGAGACATGGCTGAACTGCTGCAGACGCAAAGTGATATGCCACGTTTCCAGTGCACATCCACTCCCCAACCATGCCATTAGGTCCACAAAGGAGGCACAAAATGAACAGGTCATAAGTAAAAATCCCCCCTAGGATCGAAACTGATATGTTGAGCCTCTGGATTCCCAGCTCCATGACTGGCTATGTGAGTTTTTCACAGATATATTTGTAATGTATTAAGTTATAGAAAGTGGGGTGCTTTTGAACTGGAATGTGTGTTAAATGACGTAAACTGAACATGTAATTTGCAACAAACTTTATTTAAGCTTGCTTATGTTTTAAAAGTTTATTAGTCTGATGAAGTCCATTGTTAGTGAAAGGACAAAAGTGTTAACTAATAAACCATCTTTTTGGAGTTATCTGCTGGAGTGGACTGTTTGGTTATTTTATACAAACGTGTGTGTGTGTGTGTGTGTCTTGTGTGTCTGTGTCTGCATCATATCTCTCGTGTGTGTGTGTGTGTGTGTGTGTGTGTGTGTGTGTGTGTCTGTGTCTGTGTCTGTGTCTGCATCATATCTCTTGTGTGTGTGTGTGTGTGTGTGTGTGTGTGTGTGTATGTGTGTATATATATATATATATATATATGTATAGCTATGTGTGTGTGTGTGTGTGTGTGTGTATATATATATATATATATATATATATATATATATATATATATATGTGTGTGTGTGTGCATGTTTGTGTGTGTATGTGTGTAATATATAGATATATAGATATAGATAAATATAGAAATGTGTGTTTGCATACTCTTGAAAATAAATCCACATACAGATACATGTTTTGTTTGTTTTCTGAATTGTATCAAGAATATTTCCTTACAAATCCAGACCTAAAATATAAGATAGCAGGTATAATCAGTTGTTTTTTTTTACTGGGTGTGCTAAAGAAGTTTGTGGGCAAGCAGCAGCTATCTGAATGCTTTTTCCTTTTGATGTATAATCAGTTGTAATTCTTTGTCACTGACTGCAGCCTAGTTGGTTTCCTGTTTGGAAATTGTCATGGATGGTTGTTTATAAAAAAAAAAAAAAATTAAGTATATAGTCGTCAACTTTTTTTACATTCTGAAATCCTGGTTAAATGGTACACATGCTGATTTTATCAAAAAATGTTACAGAATATAGTATCCGAGCTGATAAATGCTAAACCAGGAAAAAAAGCTCAGTCAAACAGAGAAATGCTGTCATGAACTTAAATATCTGTGTGCTAAAGTACCACTTCAAGAAATGTGTGCGTATGTGTATGTTTAACAATCATCGCCACTGATCATGTATATGTTTCCTTATAGTTGGTACGTGCACATTAACTTAGCATAAATTTGAGCAAGTTTCCCTTTGATAAGTGAGAGATCCAGTAATGCAAATTCTGGTACTGCAAACATTAAAGAGCAGTTCCAACAAAACAAAAAGAGCAAACTACTAAATTCACTTTAGCACTAGACCCCTCACTATAGGGGATGTGACCCCCACCCCATAATCACAATACTAATATATACTGACTGCTAGATCACCTTGCCTGGGATTAGAAGAAATGCTTTGAGCAGCCACAATATCAGAATTAGTACATTTCCCCCCAGCCATACTTAGTCTTTCTGTTTCAAGGATTGCAATTATGGCTGACCTCAACTTTTAACTGCTTGTACTTGCACAGAATAGCCTTTACGTTTTGTTACATAGCATTACAAATTAAGTTATTTAAATGATGATGAGTTATTTAAATAACAAACATTATTTGCCTTGGAAAAGAATTGTACTGATTGGATGGCTGCTTGTAATAGTGAGGTTGTCTGCAAACAATTTATTAAAAGAAAAAAAAAATATCTGTATGCTGGGCTTTAAAAATGCCATGTTTACTGGTAGTGAAGTCTTATCATTTTTCTATTTTATAAATAACTTTTACAAGTTAATGTCATTACTTTTACATTCACTTTAGAATATTCACAAAAAGGAACAAAGGAAAACTAACATGTAAACCCATTACAGCTTATTTGCATTTTCTAAAAAAATTCTAATCACACCCAACCAAAATTAAGCTTTTACACTGGAGCAATAATTGATTTAAGATCTATTATCTGAAATTGTTATGTAACCCAAGTTTCTCTTTTAAATTCATTTTGTCTATCTTTGATAAATGTCTAGAGTGACTAAAAATCCTTTTTGAGCTTTTTCCAGTTACACATTCTGTGTCCCGTCATAACTACCCTGCCATTTTTTAAATATTTTTCCAGCTGTTTCCCCTTTACACTTTTACCAGCTGCCTTTTGGAGAATCACTACCAAGTCTGCCACAGGCTGTATTTCGAGGTGCTCCTCTGATTTCCATTTCTTTTTTATTTGTTGTATTATCTATTATTAATTAACTACTTGATTTATTTATTTTTGATTTTTTTAGCTAGTTACTGTAATAAGTACTATAGAAACTTGGACTTGGGGACAGCTTTTATCTGGACATGTACCCATGAGAAGGAGAGCTTTTCTAATGTGTTTCTTTCATCAAGACTCTGTTTCTGTCCTCAAGCCTGTCATATCTGCTGAGCATTGTCTATATTCATACCACATTGCTAAGGCCTGGAACTCTTTTATCAGGCCAGTACCCTCCCATCCTATAAAAAACATTCTGAAATACTCCCTTGCCAAAAGATGCATGTGTTCTTGCTGAACACCAGGATAAACTATTTACCTAAATGTGAACTAGTAGCTATTTATACTTCATCCCCTTACTCTCCCTTCTTCACTCACTTCCTTCTATCAGTTTTTCTCTCCTGATTTTGTCTCAGAATATACCCCAAGCCTGCCTTTTTCTCACTTCATAATGCTATTCATGTTTGTATTATATTAATATTACCTTTGATTTCTCTATAAACTTGCTAAATATTAAATCAACATTGTATAACTTGAATCTAATCTTAACCAGTGTTTTCTTATTGTGTCTGCTTTGTTATAATTATTTAAATTGTAAATGTTTTGTATTATTTCTGAAAACTGTAAAATTATTATTCTTACAATGTTCTGTTATACTTTGGAGCTTTTCGCCTGGGTCTGCACTGAAAATGGGGTCCTAACCAGTTGGACTTTACCAGTAATCAAATGTCAATAAATAAATATTAATTCTTGAATTTGGTTCCTAAAAGGTAGCAGTTCTCTGTATTCCTAAAATATATGCACCCAGGATTCTCTTTCTTCTAATCTGCTTCTCCAGCAAAACCCTGCGGATGTTCAGAACATTTGCTGTATCTTAACTGGCATATAAAATATGTATGCATACATTTTCAAATGAAGATTCTAAATCGTCTGCCTTTTTATGGCATACCTATTAAGAAAACAAACCTTAAGCCAGAAATCATAGGTTCAGTGTCTTTCTGACTGCTGTTCCCATTCAACCTTCCAGCTGTTCATCACGTTCCTATTCATTTGCTGAAGCTGTTTATAGGATTCACTTATTGTTTTCTCCTGTTTGAGTATCTCCTCTCTCCTGTGTATGTATCTACAAGCTCAGGTTTGAGTGGCACTACCTGTATAAATGTGTATCATCTTAGACCATATTATTATACCTCTGTGCTGTAGATGTCCTTCAAGGATGCATCTGCAGTCCTAACATATGGGTTGTCCTGCCTCAGGCAGCCCTTCGGTCGGCCGGATTCCAAAGTCTGGGTCTGGCCTCGGCTGATGTCGCACTTCACCCGACGTCATAGCTGCTGTTTATTGGCTATAAAGGCATCAGCCGATGCCATTTTCCTCAGTCTTTCTTGCCACGCGGTGCCCGAAGCAGAAACTGTTCGCAAGTGCCGGTCGGTCAGATCCAGAGATTTCTACTACCGAAGACTTCTAAAAAGCTAAGTACCCCATTGGGACTCTTTCTTGCCTCAGCCGATGTCAGACTAAGTAAATAATTGTTTAACTTGTGGGAAACAAATACCTCATAAGGATTTCCACTCTTACTGCCTTCCTTGCTTAGGCTCAGACCACGACGTATCAGCTTGTCCAGCCTGTGCTTCCTTCAACCGACGGACACTTAGACGTCGGTCGGAGTTTGCAGAAGAGTTTTTCGGTCCCGCTTTTGCATACAAAATGCCGTTGGAGACTCCGACTACTCAATTAGCTAAAAAGCGCAAGGAAAAGGACCGACATTCGTGGCCCGCGGTTTCGGCTGAAACCACGGTTAGGCCAACTGCGAATGTCTCGGTTTTGGCTGAAACCGAGCCCCCGGTTCTTCCTTCGGCCGAAAGCATGCTTCCGATAGCCGAGGCCTCACAGAGCATGGCTGAAACTGCTACTGAAATTACTGCTACAGAAGCAGGAACCCAGGATTTATCAGACACTATTCCTTTAGACATAACTACCCCTGCACGTGGGGCTGCTAGACCCCCTGCTTCCATGTCTATTAAGGCTTTTGCCAGGGCTAAGGCAGCTAAATCTTCTAAGGCCTTGCCTGCCAAAACTCCTTCACATAGGCCTACCTCTAGTTCCCAAATACTCAGCCTGGCTGAGGATCTCATTTCTTTGATCAGAGGATCCCAACCTCACCCAGACAGGGCCTCTCAGCCCCCTCCAGACAAGAGGCCTAGGACTGAGCCCCCTGAACCTGTCTCTACAGATTATTCCTCAGATGACTCAGACCTTTCAGACCCTCATGAAGGCCCATATTCTCCTTATGAGGATTCTGATGCAGAAGACTCCATTCCTTCTGCTTCTCCTCCTGAAGAATTTTCCTTTGGGGAAACCTTGCATGCTATGAGGGAACACTTCCAATGGCAGGGCCAGGATTTTTCAGATTCAAGGAAAAGGCTAAGGACTTTTTTACACTTACCACAGCATAGGCCTTTAGCCATTCCACCAGTACTAACAGTTGTTGATGATGCATATAATGATGCCTGTACTGCTCCTGATTCTCTTCCTCCGGCCCCTGCCAAGCCAGACAGATATAACAGGGTCCCAGACACACACTACCATTTGTATAAGGCTCCTGCTGCAGACCCTGAAACCATTTCACAGGGCCCTAAAGGTGTGGCAGCTGCCTCTGCCAAAAACCCTCTTCCCTCTGAAAGGGAATCTAGAGCATTAGAGAGATGGGGTAAAAAGGTTTATACTTCTGCTACTCTTTCGGCCAGGGCCTTGAACTGTCAATTTCACATGATTCAGTACCAGGAATTTTTGTTAGACCAGCTAAATAAAAAACTATCTTCTCCTGAACCTTTAGACCGCAAGTCCCTTCAGGATTTGGTACATAACTCTCAGCAGGTCAGTAACCATTTCTTAAAATGTGGCTATGATGCACTGGAGGCTTCCTTTAGATCAGCTGTGACTGGAACAGTGATTCGAAGGCATGCCTGGTTAAAAGAACAATCCTTACCAGACCATGTTAAGTCAAAACTCCTAGATGCTCCCATGGAGAAACAAAGTTTGTTTGGCTCCCCTGCACAGCAGGTTCTAAAAAAGGTGGAAGAAAAAGCAAAATCTGTCCAAACAGTCAAGGATTTCTTACAGGTCCAACCTCCGAGGTTTAGCAGAAGTTGGCCTTCGAAGAATTGGTCCTTTCCAGACAACTCCAGAGCGCAGAGAGGCAGAAATAGATGCCCAAGAGGCAGAGGTCAATCTAGGGGTGCCTACAGGGGACGTCAGTGGCAACCTACCAACCAGAGAAGTACTGCCACAGAATCAACTACAACCACTTCCACAGGGCAGACACAATGACTTGGCTCTAGTTCCGCCTACCAGGGAACAACTGGAAGCACCCTTGGGCGGAAAACTAGCCTTATTCTCTGACAACTGGCATTACCTCTCCTCCTCCCACAAAACACAAATACATGCGAGAGATGCAACTATATGGCCAAACTGGAGGCTGAGCTCTCTCAACATAGGACTGGCAAGACCAGTCAGGAGGAGAAGGTTACCACACACACTATAGACCCAGTCTCACATAGTACCATCACAACCTCAAATCATACACATAAACACACAAAGACATACTCGGCGGCTCTGATCAAAAATCTACCAAAACAGCAGAGGCCACCAAAGCAGACACCCAAACAACCACCACCTCAGAACACAACACCTGCAACACATAGACCTCACAGTCAGAGTGTCAAACAGTCACAGCCCTTAAGGCCAAACACAATGCCAGACACACTAGTCATTGGTGACTCCATAGTCAGACACACTGACGTCCGCTCACCAGACTGAGTAAGGAGAAGGTCACAGTAAGCTGCCTGTCGGACGCTAGAATCCGCCACATAACGCAAGCACTCAGGTCTCTCAACAGCAGGTACAAATACGACTCAGTCATTGTCCACGCTGGTGTAAACGACCTGAGACGTACCTCCTTGTACTACATGAAAAGAGACATTGAGGAGCTCTCTGATTATGTAGCCCAGGCAGGTATGACCCTGACCTTGAGCAGTATCCTACCTTCACCAAGAATGATGCCACAATACAGAGATAAGATGATCAGCTTTAACAATTGGCTTAAACTCTGGTGTCATTCAAAGGGGATCCAATGTCTGTCTGCCTGGGATGACATGCTGGACAAGCCACGCTGCTTCACAAGGGACGGCTTGCACCTGTCACCCCTGGGATTCCGAATATTGGCAAAGGCTCTTGCCACTCCCATAGTGCCTTTTTTAGGCAAGGCTCAAATTCTAAACCTACCACCCTAGACCACAAAACAGGAAAAAAACTAAGGGTAATGCTGCTCAATGCCAGAAGTCTAAATCTCAAAATGCACCTCGAGGCCCTTCTCAGTATGGAGAACATCGATGTCTGTGCAGTGAGAGAAACCTGGTTCAAGGCTCCTGAGAGCACCCCAGCACTATCAGGTTTTACCTCTTATCATGCGTTCCGCCCCAAAATCCGGACAATACCAAGAAAGGAGGGGGTATCCATATTCATCAAGGACACCCACACCTCAAGACTGGTGGCAACGACGATGCATCGGAGACCATCCAGGTGCAATTAACCATAGGCAAGACTGCTCTGCAAATTGTAGCATGTTACAGGCCACCCTCACAAACTCAGGAACCTCACATGGCCTTCCTGAAAACACTAGAGGGATAAATGTATCACCAAACACCATCATACTAGGTGACTTCAATTACCCTAATATAGACTGGGAACACTACTCAAGCCCAAACACCCTATCCCAAAGTTCCTGGAATTCATAAACTCAAATGCCATGGAACAACTAGTCACCATCCCACAAGAGGAGAAAACATACTTGATCTCATCATCACGAACATGGGAGCACAATGTTCAACACCGGAAGTATACCCCTCACTGGTGAGATCAGATCACAAACTAATCTCGCTGGAGGTCCTCATCCCACCCCCACCTGAAATAAAAAGACCACAGTAAAGAACTTCTCGAAGCCGACTTCACACTTCTAAAGACTAGTGTGGTCTCCTTTAAGGCCCCGAGGCAGTGGAAAACAGTACTCAAGCCGCTGAATCACTTACAAATGCCTTCTACCAGCACCTGCAGGACTGCATGGATAAGGCAATCCCAAGCAAAACAAAGACTCTTTGTACCAAAGGCAAGCGTCCAGTCTGGTGGACCCCAGCCATAAACAAACTCGACAACAAAAGGAGGAAGCTACTACAAGATAGAGCAAAATCCTTAAAAGGTAAGACACCCTTGATCACTATAAGTAAAAACTAAGAGCTCTCATAAAATCATCCAAAGCAAATTTTGAGAGAAAAATAGCTAAAGACTCAAAAGACAATCATAAGGCCTTCTTTAGCTATGTTAGAAACCTGGGAGGAAACTCCCAGATATGCTCAGAACTAGTTCAAAATGATGTGAAGATTACTGATCCTACAGACATTGCCAACATACTGGCTGACAGGTTCAGTGCAAACTACCCCCCCCCAAAGGAGAGATATCTATACCAAGCGATTGCAGCCCCCAAACATCTCCAACGCCCAAGTGAGAACTGCTCTCTCCAAAGCAAAAAACACAGCATCCATGGGACCTGATGGTGTCCCCGGCTGTGTGCTCCACGAACTCAATGAGGAATTAAACCCACAGCTAGGACAGCTGTTTAATCATAGTCTTACCTCTGGATATGTACCCAGGAGTGGCGCACTGCAACTGTGGTCCCACTTCACAAAGGCGGTGCCTCCACCGACCCTGGGAATTACCGCCCATTAGCTTGACAAGCCTTATCTGCAAAGCCATGGAGAGGATCATAATGGACCTCATAAATAAAGACATAGGAATTTGCAGACTTTGGATCCATCCCAGTTTGGCTTTGTCAAAGGCAGATCATGCCTTCTAAACTTGGTTGACTTTTTGAAACAGTCACCAAAGCCATTGATGAGGAAAGGCAGTCCATACAGCCTACCTCGATCTGGCGAAGGCCTTCGATACAATACCCCACTCGGGTATCATTGAAAAACTCATCAGCTTAAATGTTAACCCATACATCACAAGATGGGTTGCAAACTGGCTGAGTGACAGAACCCACAGGGTCAGAGTTGCTGGCGCCATGTCAGACTCAAAGCCTGTCACAAGTGGTGTACCACAGGGCTCATTCCTGGGCCCACTCTTGTTTGGCATCTACTTTTCCAAAGTACAAGCAAACACAGGAGGGTTATGGCTGACAAAGTTTGCAGATGACTGCAAACTGGGCGCCATAGTAGAAAACACATCTGACACAGATATCCTTCAGAAGGGTCTCACAGAAACGGATAACTGGTGCCAGAGCCATGGCCTAAAGTTAAATGCCAAAAAACGCATAGTCATACCCTTTGGGAAAAACAAGGTTACCCCTAGCTACCAAATAGGTGGCAATCCACTGAGCACAGAAGAAGTTATCAGGGACCTGGGGACCCAGGTTGATAGTAGTCTGTCATTCGACACCCATGTAGCTAAAGTAGTTAGCAAGACCTTCTACATTGCCCACCTTATCATGAAGGGATTCTCATCTAGATCAAGGGAGGTCATAGTCTCCTATACTCATCACTCATCAGACCAATGATCGAGTACAATGCCCCATTCGAATGTATCTGACCCGACACTTGCAGCAGCTGGAGAGGCCACAAAAGTTCCTCACCAAAAGGATAAAGGGTCTCAAACATCTGTCCTATGCTGCCCAACTGAAAGAACTCCAGCTCTATTCAGTCGCTTACAGCTTGCTCAGAGGTGACCTTTGCCTAACATACAAGGCCATGTCAAACCCAGATTTGATGAATATGCTTCACCTCAAAAAATCTAGATCCGTCAGAGCCACAAGGGCGGGAGACTTAAACCTCGACACGGCTATTAATAGGACGTGCTGGAGGGATAGATTCATCACCCAAAGACTCCCTATGCTGTGGAATAAAATCCCGGTATATGTGAGGCAGAGCACCTCGCTGGCCTTGTTCAAGAGAAATCTTGACCAATGGATGGGAGATCGCAGATATACCCCAGGGATTACCTCAGTGTCACTGCTCGACAGAGGCACAGCAAAATAATGGGTATAGTTCCCCATACTAAAGGGGTGGCGTAAGCCACAAAACTATGGGCTAGGCTTGTAAATGCCCTCGGGCAGATAGCCTAGTATGAACCTATGAACCTATGAACATTACAGGAGACAAATGGACTTTACAAACAGTAGACAAGGGCTACAGGTTTCACTTCCATACTCTACCAAAAAAGAGAGGAATGCCAAACCTACCACCAAGCCAAAAAACAGACGCTCTAAGACAAATCAACAACTTACTAAGGATGAGAGCTATAGAAGAGGTGCCACCTATGGAACAAGGCCAAGGATTTTACTCAAGGCTTTTCCTTGTACCAAGAAAAGAAAATCAATGGAGACCTATTCTAGATTTGTCCACACTGAACACATACCTCATTGTTCCAAAATTCAAAATGCTGACCCTCCAGCAACTTCTTCCCATGCTGGGCAAGGAGTCTTGGCTGGTGACTCTAGATCTCAAGGAGGCATACCTGCACGTCCCTATATGACCAGATTGCAGAAGACACCTCAGATTTCTTGCAGGATCAGAGCATTATCAATTCTCAGCATTGCCTTTTGGCTTATCTACTGCCCAGAGTATTCACGAAATGCCTGGCATCAGTAATTGCTCATTGCAGACTTCAGGGAATTCAGATTTACCCGTACCTGGACGACTGCCTAATACAAGTGGACAACAAGGCAAAGTTAACAAAAGATTTGGAAAATGTCATACAACTATTGCAAGCCTTGGGATACACAGTCAACATGCAAAAGTCAAGACTAGTACCATCCCAAAGGATAACATTCTTGGGTGCAGAATTAGACACATCAACTCAGATGGCTTTTCTCACAGAAGAAAAACAAAAGCAACTACCAGTCTACTTCATGACATTAACAACACAAACTCAGCTTACTGCAAGGAAAGTCCTGCAAGCCCTGGGCTACATGGCATCCTGCATAATATTGGTTCCGCATGCCAGGCTGCATATGAGAAAGCTACAATGGTATCTAAGGAATGTATGGTCTCAACACAAGCACAGTCTAGAAGCCCAGATTCCAATAATTCCATGCCTGAAGCAAGAATTCCTGTGGTGGGCTCAGGCCTGTCAGTTGAACAGAGGCTTGCCTTTCCACAAACCACATCCAAGCCAGACCATCACCACGGACGCCTCAGACCTAGGATGGGGGGCACACATGGTGGACAAGTGTATACAAGGCCTATGGACCCAAGACCAGCTGAATCTACACATAAATCTAAAGGAGATGCTGGCAGTGAAACATGCGATCCAGGCATTCAGACCACTCCTTCAACAGGGTCATCTGCTGATAAGGACGGACAATACCACAGTCATGTGGTACATCAACAAACAGGGAGGTACACATTCATATCCTCTATGCCGGATGGCAATGGACCTGTGGAATGTGGCCCTGAACCTCAACATTCAACTTCAGGCCAGATTTGTACCAGGAAAAGAAAATTCTCTAGCAGACACCTTAAGCAGAACTACCACGGATGCTCACGAATGGATGCTGCATCCAGATATCTTCAAAGCCATAACAAAGAAATGGGAACTACCACAGATAGACCTGTTTGCCTCCCCACACAATCACAATTGAAGAAATTCTGCACAAGAGCATACTACCACCCACTTGCTTGGAGGGTGGACTCCCTTTCCTTCAGCTGGAAAAACCTGACAGCATATGCATTTCCACCTCTTCCCTTAATGTACAAAGTTCTACTGAAGATCAGAGAGGATCAGCCAAGGGTAATTCTGATAGCTCCAGACTGGCCGAGGCAACATTGGTACCCGCTACTGAGAAGCATGTCTTGGACACACGCATGGCATCTACCTCTATGTCCCTTACTACTAACACAGGACAACTACAAGATCCTACATCCAAACTTGAAAACACTGCAGCTAGCTGCTTGGAATATTGCATAAAACAAAATAACCCAGGTCTATCTCAGAGGGTTAAGGACATTATCCTGGAGGCACGCAGACCCTCCACAAGGAAGACTTATTCAGCCAAGTGGAAAAGATACCTCATTTGGAGTGCAGCAAAGGGAGAAAATGTCTCCTTGGCAAACAGCACACATCCTGGAATATTTAGCAGAGCTATTCCACAATGGCCTGTCTTACTCCTCCATTAAGATTCATGCATCAGCAATTTCAGCAGAATACAACATGGATCCTCCTGTCTTCTCTCATCCTCTACTCGGGCAGTTCTTGAGAGGAATCAAAAATGTAAAGCCTCCAAGGAAACCACCTTTACCTACATGGGATCTCAACTTTGTGCTGGAAAAGTTAACACTTCCTCCTTTTGAACCAGCAGCAACAGCAGAATTACAATTCTTGTCTTGGAAAACTGCTTTCCTGCTAGCAATTACTTCAGCAAGAAGGGTATCTAAGTTACAGGCATTAATGGCAGTACAACCCTTCCTTATCTTCCATCAGGACAGAGTCTCTCTGAGAACTAACCCTACCTTTATGCCAAAAGTGGTCTCCAGAGTATCATTGAACCAAGCGATTCATTTACCTACATTCTTCCCCAACCCACAGAACATTCTTCCCCAACCCACAGAACAAGGGGGGAAAGACTGCTACATACCTTGGATGTGCACAGACAATTACGCTACTATCTGGACAGAACTAAGACCAGCAGAAAAACTGACCAGCTTCTGGTAGCATATGCAACAGGAATGCAAGGAAAAGCAATTTCAAAACAGACAATCTCAAAATGGATAGGAAATTGCATTCGATTTTGCTACTCTTTTCATGGAAAGACAACTCCTGATAATATCAGACCTCATTCCACAAGAGCTACAGCCACCACTACAGCTTTCCTACGAGGAGTGGCTACCAAAGACATTTTAGAAGCTGCAACTTGGAGCTCCGTGCATACATTTGCCAAGCATTACAATCTTCCCTTATACTCTAGATCCCGAGCAGGTTTTGCAACTGCTGTTTTGCAAGGGATCTTAACTACACCATCTTTATCTTAGTGCCTCCTCCCCCAGTTTGGCTATGGTATTCTACCCATATGTTAGGACTGCAGATGCATCCTTGAAGGACATAGTACAGTCTTGTACCTACCATAAATGTAGATGTCCGATAGGTATGCATCTGCAGTCAGGATTACCCACCCTCCTTCCCCTCTGTGGTATTCCTAGGGTATTTACCCCTCTTTTAGCTAGCTGGGGGAATCTATTATGGTGTATTTGTTTGTATATATGTATATATATATATATATATATATATATATATTTTTTTTTTTTAATATTGTTTGCTCTCTACTGTTTGGAATTATTTGCATTTATCCAAATTTAGCCTTACTAGGGGGCACCTGGCATCTGGGGCAAGAAACACTGAGGAAAATGGCGTCGGCTGATGCTTTTATACCCAATAAACAGCAGCTATGACGTCGGGTGAAGTGCGACATCAGCCGAGGCCAGAGCCAGACTTTGGAATCTGGCCAACCGAAGGGCTGCCTGAGGCAGGACAACCCATATGTTAGGACTGCAGATGCATACCTATTGGACATCTACATTTATGGTAGGTACAAAACTGTACTTTTTAGATCTTCCTTTAAATTGTAATAATTTTTACTGCGTGCCAATCCATCCATCCATTCTCCATGTTAACTGATCCTGATTTTTAATTAAAGTAGATTTTTGCAGCTAATTTCTATCCAATGCCTTATCTACCTCCTTTAAGGAAGTATTACCTATTTTTCCATTTAAGGAAGTATTTACCTATTTTTCCATTTAAGGAAGTATTACCTATTTTTCCATGGGATCATACTTCCATGCTTCACCATCTCTTTTGTTGTAAGAAGTATATATCTAATAGCCCCTATAACATTACTTTAAACTTGCACCTTGTTCTGTAATTCTAGTCCTAGATGTCTCTGGGTTATATCTGATAGACAGATTTTCATTTTGCCTCATACAAATAGAAAAAGTGGCCTGAATGAATCGGTAAAAATAAATTAAGAGATATTATACATTCAAAAGCCGTTGAGATGGAGCAGTTGTATATCATCAAGTAGTGATGTGCATATCACCCATGATGCTTTCATTAAAGGGAGGTTTCTAATTTTTTGAGATGACAGTCTTTTTTGCCAAGGTCTCTCTGTTTTTTTGCCTCTGAATCAAAACATTTTGGCCCCTCTGCACCCCCACCCCCTGCTAATTATGTCTATCCTAACCCATCACACATATTCCTCCTTCCCAGCCTTACTAAGTTCCTTTCTCCTGTCACTCCACTTAGTCCACTCATTCTCCTTTCATACCCCATCCGAATCCTTCTTTCTATGCTCTATGTAATGACTGGTCAACAAATCCCAGCTCTTTTAGAAAATGCTTATATGTGAACTGCAAATGTCACCTCTACCAGATCATGGAAACCTAACCTAACATATAAAACTCTTAGTGAGTTGCATTAACCATTGTTTCATAGCAAGCTGTATTCACCATTGTTTGCAAATGCTAATCCAACAATATGCATTTTAACTATTTGTATGTATAATATGTTATCTTGAACTGTAAACTGCTGAGCTTTGTATATAATGTGTGATTCTTTACTTTGTATTGGAGCTTTTCTCCCTGAGCCTCGGCTGAAAATGAGCATTTGCCCAGTCAGACTTTCTCAGTAAACAAATGTCAAATAAATAAATAAATACATATATCAACTCTGATATTGTATTGCAATGGGTAAAATGGCATATTCCTAATCACCATTGTACTGTAATGCTGTATTGACAAAGCCAATATATTTCAATCATCTGGTATTCAATCAACTATACTAACTTTGTCAGCATTTGACAGGCTATTTTTTTTCGATGAAAGGTGTTGCTCCCATCTATCTACATGTTGTAGATATTGATACAGATATAGATTTAGATATATACCTTTGAGTCAAGGTTATGCCGAATCACTCATGATTGAAATGACCATTTTTTATTAGATAAAGCAAGTAAGGTCTTCCACATTTAAATCATTGGTAGAGAAATATCTACTGCAATAATTCAGTTTTGACTCGTGTTTTATCAGGGAAAGTGATTTTCCCCCTAGGTGAAGCTTTCTGACTTAACTAAATGATAAACTTTCTGATAAAATGTGCAAACTTTATTTATGCAATGAAAGCAAAACAGAGAGGGTCTAGCCATTAACTAAAATGGAATGAATGTGTTTATATATTTTCATTTGCAGTGTGCATGCCATAAATTTGATTTACATTTTCAGACGTTAATATTTTCTCTGTTAAGGAAGGCTGCAGCTTTAAGGCAAAATAATATTCTCTGTATTTAACAAAACAGACAGCTGATTGATATGATGAAAGAAAATTAAATTAATACCATTCAGCTTTTGTATCTTCACTTTTAGTTTGGCAAGATTTTGAAAATGTGTATTTTCTGTGGTTCATCTTGCACTCTTTTGGTACTTTCTTCTTAATATGTATACTCCTCACAGGACAGTTTATAAACAGAGGCACCGGGTCAATATCACATCGAATCACAATTAACTGAACGCCTCTTCGTTGGACACCTGTTCAGCAAACATAGTACTCATCACACTAACTTTTCAGTGAAAAGTTTCCTAGGGCAAACTGACAGTATTCCGCCCTAGTGACCATAAACAATACCATAAAACTTAGTACACAGGTGGGGGGGGGCTACACCCCCCAACTACATATAACAACTCATTTTTACTGTGCTGTCCTTACCCATACTTCTGCAATCTGTCCCATGTTCCTCTAAATCAATCTCATTCTACACTCTGTTACCCTGCCTTGCAAGTGATCCCATGGTCCTATTATCCTTTCAGTGAACAAATAATTCATTAAGTCAGCAGTTATGAATTTGATTCTTCCATTTGCTGTCTCTGCTTAGTCCTTCTATTTCTCTGCCTTCTGAATACCTATGTCCCCTTCCAGTTTTCTTGACCTACGTAGGTCATCTGTATTCTCCATCATCCCTCCATCATGAATGTGTCCACCATGCTGGGGCTTTCCTCTAAGATCAGGCTTGATATTACTCTTTGCGTTCTTTTGCCCTTATCTTTGTCCATTATTAGATGCTGAAATTTCCATTGCTCTCTACTGTCTTCAAAACTGGTTGCAGTTTACCAAAAGTAGTCTTTCCAGGTGCCACAAGAAAAAGAGGATGACAGCATCTCTGCACTCACTTCACCCCTCTAACTATGTATTTCAGCATCTTCTTGGCCTCACTTGTGTATCTTTCACATTACTGAGCATGATTTAGTAGGTGTGACAGCAGCATCCAGACTTTTCTCATGTACTGTCTTCTTCAGTTTTGCATTGCTTATCCCTTTGTATGTGACATGGTTCCTTTCCACCGAAGTGTCATAACTTACATGTCTTGTTATTGAACCATGTTAGAACCTTCCTAACCCAGGCTTCTGATGATCCCGGTGGACGATGTCCATGACCATCTTTGTGTCATGAACAAACATCTTTATCCTCCATTCCAATTAACAATTCATGTGATATAAATGTGACCTATGCCTGCCTCGGAAACATTCCACTGCTACCTAATTATAAATCCATTAAAATAATCTGGGTCCTGTCAAAACAGCTGCATGGCACACTATCACTGAAGTATGTTTGTTTGTTGTTAAGGGAAGATTGATTATATATAGGTTTACTACTAGCATGTCGAATCTGCATTGGTTGACTGTTTAAAATGTTGACTCAAAATGTGGAATACTGCATGCCGAAAAGTTAACCAATGCGAAAATGAATACATTGACAACCATGGTTGAATGTATTTGACATAGCAGGAAGTGACATCACTCACCTCCTGCTATGATCAGTAGTGTACTGTTAGGCTGTACAGAAAACAGTACGTTAATTCTATTGTTGTGGAGGGGGCTACTCCCCCCGCACCCCCCATGTGGGGGCTGTGCTCCCCACACCCCCTGCACATTAAATATACCAACTCCAAAATTGCACTTCAGTGAGGAAATGGGATAATTCCCTGTTCCTCACTGAACTGCGATCTCCCTGCACAATGTCAAACTCAAATGCTAGACTGACACTACCTGTTCGCTGTAGTATAGTCAATCAACTTGGGTTCGACATTCTGCCCACTTGGAAACTGCAAGCCAGCCATATGCTGGTCGACCGATGCAGTTTCCAAGTTTTAATCGTAAACCATATATATATACATTTATATATTTTGATATATATATATATATATATATATATATATATATATATATATATATATATATATATATATATATATATATATATATATATATATATATATATATATATATATATATATATGAACAGAGAAAGAGATATGTCAGAGATTTAGCTGTAAATGGTACAACCTTTTAACATGCATAGCAGCATGACAACTACTCTTAAGTTAACTGCCATGATACATTTGTTCCTTTCTCATTCCCTGTTTATTTGAGCCCTTTTTTGTAAAAAGGTTCATAAAACTTTTATTAAACTACACATCAAATAAATTTAGTGTGTTGCTGAGTGACTTCACCTTAGGGGTAGTGTGATGTGCATTCATAGTCTTTAATGGACACTTCTCTGCTCATGCTATGTGGTGCATACATTAACGTCTATAAGCACACCTCTCACTTTGCCTGGATTTATGAAATTGACGGTATAGCTTACTGTTTATCCTCTATGGCATGCTCTTATACAAAGCACTGTTTTTACATTTTTTTCTTTTATAAAAGCAGAGACCAAAAGCTTTTATTGGTGAGTGAAAATGTTGTTCTGTACTTCATGCAACACATCATAATGTCAAGCTAAGATATATTATTGTTGCAAAACACTTCCTGTGTTTTCTGTATCAAGTTATTCATGTTATATGGTTTTAGCTTTGTATTCCTGAGTATTATTGGCCTGTCAGTTTTTCATGCGTTTCCAAACACTTTCCAAGCCTGAGCATAAATACGTGCATATTTTATTCATCTTGAGCATCTGACCTCTGGTTTAGTTATTTGTATTCTCCTTTATGGTCAGATGCAGATAGAAAGTTAAAAATTTGGAGCCATATGGCTATTTGGAAGTTTCATCTGTGATGGAAAGCATGCTGTGTAAGCTGTGTCACACAAGACAAACCATCTAAATTGGAAATGGCTCATGAATGGTTGAGAATTAGAAATTTTATAATCATCACCGGTAAAGTTAACTAAAAACAAAGTCAGCTGCTGGGAGCCCAGTAGGTCGGCTTTGTAATTACCGATCATGCTGTGCAATTATGGGTCGAGTACAATAACTCCATTTTTAATAGCCTGCTCTATGAAATGAAACCATCATGAGGAGAGACAGAACGAAAACGTATTGCTTTTCTTATACAGAGCTTATGAAACAGAGCTGGGTATTAATTTGTGAAGTGAAGAATAACATTAATTTAACTGCTGTATTATAATAAAGGCCACCACACCGCAATCAGTCTGAAATGGCTACATGGTTGATATGCATTTTCAGCAATAACATGGCTAAGAGGCTACATATGCTTGTGTGTAGAAGTTATGACCTTTTTGAATATGGGGGACTTCTCTGGGTATGGCTGATATGTAATCCAGTGGCTACTTTACAGGACGTTTGTCTAAATAATTACCTAGTGAATCACATTGTCATATGAAGGCATATAACAAACACATGGATTTGTACATATCCATGCATATAACAATACAGAGGCATACATGCACACAAGTAGACAAATTAACAGGTAGACAGATTCATTTTTTGCAACATCATCTGTCTTTTTGTTGACACATTATGAGCAGCAAGACTTTGTTACAGTAATTTAGTAAAGCACTTATTATTTTGTTAATAAATAAAATAAAGAAACTTAGAACAATGCTATTAATCCTAGCCAGTAAGCATGATACTGTTGCACATAACGCACTACATTAACAGTTTAACTTCTAGTTTTCATGTACTTCATTAGCTCTTTTGAAACTGCAGTTTTTATTTCAAATTTTATATGTACTTTTCTTAGAGTCGGATCATAAGCAGTAGCCCAGGTTGTGAGAATGGCCCCTCCGATGATGGGGGGACCAAACTAGCAAATTCAGAAATTCTCACTTACCACATGTCGAGGGTTAATCCTAAAAGAGGATGAGGACCACCTTGGGGTGGTTGTATGGTGGAGGTCTTGTGAATAGAGTCCCGTGCATCAGGCTTTCGCTGGCCCCTCTGCTTTGATGTACCTGTGGGAGCAAGGTTTGTTAATTTAGTCTAGTTTTTTATTTGAGAGGAGCACATAGTTCCCTAAGAATATGGGACCAGCTGTCCAGCTATGCTAGTTGTTTGTTCGATGGTCTTCGTTGGTGGAAAGAACTATTGCTGAAGCCTCATTCAGACTAGCTTTTTGTATCACCTGGACTTTCTCATCTGTGAAAAAATTCTTAAGAACATTTCTACGATGGAGTCTAAGCAGTCAAAAAATATGCTGAAGTAGAGCTTTAAGATCCTTTATTGTTTTTAAAGAAGACATTCAAGCACCGCTCTACTTGAGCATATTTCTTGACAGATTTCTTCACAGATGAGAAACTCCAGGTCTACCAAAAAGCTACTCCAGATGAAGCTTCAGCAATAGATCTTTCCACCAACGAAGACCATCAAACGAACAACTAGCATAGCTGGGCAGCTGGTTCCATACTCTTAGGGAACTACCTGCTCTCTCTCTCTTTTTATAAATTAAACAAAGGAAAATAAAAAACTAGACTAAATTAACAAACCTTGCTCTCAGAGGTACATCAAAGCAGAAGGGTCAGCGAAAGCCTGATACACCAGAGCTGTCACTGGTCTCTGTTCACAAGATCTCCACCATATGACCACCCCAAGGTGGTCCTCATCCTCTTTTAGGCTTAACCTTAAACAGGGGGTACGTCAGAATCTCTGAATGTACTTTTTTTTAGGAAAACAGCCCCTTAAAATGTCAGTTGTGTATGTTTTGAGTAAGTCTGGGTCTGTGCATTGTCTGAAAAAATATACTATGGTGAAGTGTCTTGGTAATCTAAATATTATTTTTGTTTAGTGTCATCATTGCTAATATTCCAAAATTCCCACAATCCTTTGCAGCCAATGTTAGAACAGTAAAAAGCAGTGTGAAATTTAATAGCCTACCCTCTGAGTGTTGAAGTGTTTTTGTATATGTCAAGAGTGATGTATTGTGGAATGACTTTTTTTTTTCTTCTGGAGCTAACTGCAGTCTTGTTTGTCAGTTTTAGATTAATACAGGTACCTTGCAGTTAATTGTTGCAGATACCTAGTAAAATGTGCACAAAAATGTCAGGGATGTTCAGTAAAAATATTAAGACATTTAAGCCAAAGCAAGTATATGTCATGGAACACATAAAATAGCCCCCCAAAATTACTTTAAATGTTGTATGTTTAATATGTGTTGTATTTTATGTTTTTTTCCTTCTCATATTTTGACAGTTTATTAGTATTAACCTATGTGTCCTTTTTAATTAATGAATGATGCTGTTACCTTATTTTTGCATACTTAACACTCCTTAAATAAATACATCCAGGTCAGGGATACAAAAACTGTGTTTGTCTAGTAATGTGTGTGACATTATTGTTTTGAGTCATTTTATTCTTCAAGACACTTTTAGAAGTTACATTCATGGTGAAGACAAGTAGCCAGTTTTCATATGCCAAGGCCTTCCTCAAGCTGATTTGTTTGCAGTTCATAAGAATGCATTTCGCTCCCAGTTGTTCTTATTTCAGACTGATGCAAGATAAAGTAAGGGGAATGCGTTTTTTCTCCGCCTATTTCATTTGTATAGGCCAGTGTATTGAGGCCTAGGTTCATTGTCAGTGTTCTGTAGTAGCATGAGATAACCTGATATCACATGCAGTGGACAACACATTTCTGGTCCAGTCTCTTACCCCTCAGTCTCACTGGGATAGAATATAGCCTTAATCTGCTAGCTGAATTTGTTTTACAAGCTTTCCTGTACTCTGGCCTCACTGGATAGGTACCTTTCAGATGGTGTGTCAAGAAATCTCTGCTCAGTCAGCTTGTAAGTAACGTCAAATGAAAATGTTTCTCTTTCAGGAGAAAAGCTCATACGTTTGTTCCAATTGTTACGTTAGTCATTAGTCTTAATATTCCACAGTCTCATCATGATTGAATCACAGCTCTTTCAGTGTTTTTTTACATTGTGTTTCATATCATCAGCCTAATTGTATTTACAAATTTTACTTTGTCTTCACATCTCTGTATCGCCTGTTTGTTGAGACTACTTTACTCATTCATGAAGGTTTGTAATGACTGTTAAGGTTATTGGGTTATAAAAGATGTACTTTTTGAGATGCAAAGCTATGCTTCAACCACTGTTTAGGGGGCTGGTAGGATTCATGGGAAGTTAATATTCACATAACTACATGACAGCCGTGAGAGAATGCTAGGCTGTGAAATGTAATATTTCATTCTGTATATATGATGATGGGAAATTTAACTGATGTCTCAGTACAGGTATTTTGCAAAGCATGAATATACTAGTGTGTGTGCATGTGTATGTGTGTGTATAGATTCTGTAATGTCCCTAGAAAGGCAGCATATCAGTTTCTCCTGGGACATGATGGCTTAAATGTTAATTATGGGAGGTGTGGGTGACTAGCCTGTCTGAGAGAAAACATTTTCAAGCAGTACGGCAACTGTTCAGAGTACTTTCTTTACTGCTGTGGCAGCATTATGCCATGTCTATTTAACAAATGCAAATGCTTCTACACTTGAACTACTAGATGCATATTTATTTTACTGTTTGAGAATACATTTCCTCACTTGATATATTGCGGTACTCCCAGTCAATGTTATCATATTAAATTGTTTGGGAAGGACAGGCAAAGTGAAAATTAGCACCTTTCCCCCAGCGTACTTATTTGTTTTGCTTTTCATTTTTATGAAGAACCATATTGAAGCTCTAATTGAATTTCCATGACATCTGTCAGAACAAATAAACTTCTAACAACAGAAGAAGGTTAATAGAAGCTGAAGTGTCCATGCTTTCCTGCTATCAATGACCTGTGAAATATATTTGCTCTGGAAGAGAATTCTTTGGTTTATATAAAAATATGCATTGCTGAACACTTTGACAAGTGTTTATTCAACCAGTTATGCTTTCCCAAATGACTAAACATTTGCTCTGCATTGTCAGGCTTCATATCCAAGTTTTCTGAATGTACCTAATGTGTGTTCATCCCTAAAAAAGTAGACTGATCTTGTTAAGTTCAACATGTTAGACAATGAAATCTGTGTTGTAAGAACTCACGCATATGTGCATTTGTATACATGCAGGTGTGAATGTTGCGGTCATCTCATCTTACTTTGTTTTATGGGAGTAGGTGTGCCACAGCAATGATACTTTTTACAAAGAGCTGTAATACTTTTGCCTTTAATGTACGCTTTTGTTGAGCAATATGCAGCGGTAAAGGCCAAGAGGAGACTAGATCTTTTCTCGACAGTGAAGCAAGCAAACAAAACAAAAAGGCATGAATGCAATAAATTAGCCCAAGAAAAAAATCCTGGCAATTCAGCTGTGTCAAGTGTTGAAAGTGTCACCACATGTATGGAGTCGCAATTACAGTTAGAAATATTTATTCACTTTTTTTAATTCTTTATGCATTTTGGGTTGTGGGAAACCTACAGCCTGGTCTAACAAGCTGCAAGACATGTAGCAGGAAACTAGCTCTGGATAGAATGACACAGCACTCACACATGCGTGCGTGTAGAGACACACACACACACACACACACACACACACACACACACACACACACACACACACAAGCACATTTATGAATAGTTCAGTGAAGTGCATAGTCAGCTTTTCAGCATGTTTACAATTTGGGCAGAAACCATACCTCCTCCCCATAAGAAACTCACATGGACACAAGGAGGTTATTGAGATTCTGCAACAAAAACGTTTCACTCTCAAACTGTAGAGGAGAACCAAGTACTGTAACACAGCTCCATTGTACTGTCCTCACAGGAACACCTTCGCTGACTTACTAAGTAAAGAGGAATGCCTTGCTAAAACTACTTTTTATATAACACTGTAGATCTTGTCTTGTTAAAGGTTCACTGTGGTAACACATTAACACCGCTCATCTAAACTAATACTGAAAAGTGGTGTAAATGATGTGGTAAAATGATTGCACTGAATGTTCCCTCCTGTACTTCATTTGTACAGCAAGTGACCATGAAACAATGAGCCAGTTGGATGTTTATAGTCAGACAGGTCGTTAAGACCTGAGAGGAAGCTTTTCTATTTGAAGTGAGCAGGGGCTCAGCCTTCAGTTCATTATTTTCTAGATTACTGCTGTGCGGCCTGTAGTATAGTATAGCGTGTTGGGTATGTGTAATAGAGGTACTACGCAATGTATAAAAGCAAAACTCAAAGAAAAGTAACACATTCATTTTATTGTCACACACATTCCCTTAACAGAGAAGACGAGCAATTTAATGACTGAAATCAGACCATTATTACTAAGCAACCCAATGCTTTAAAAAAGAGGCAGCAGATTCTTTATTTACTTTTACTGGGGGATCTAGTCCCGCAGGATTTCTGATCAGATTATATTTTTAGGCTCCTAACATAAATGTTTACATACACAACTTCTGGATGATAAATATCCTGCTAACATTCTCCCATTCTTTCCAAGCAGTTTTTAATCCTCTGTCATCAGTCCAGTTTCTCCTCTTTGTTCATAGGTTCATAGGTGTGTACTAGGCTAATAGCCCTGGAGCTTTTACAAGCCTAGCCCATAGGATTACCCTGGCATCGTGCCACCCGACCTTAGTTCCCAGGGCCTCTGTTGAGTAGAGCCACTGGAGTGATCCCCAGGATGAGTTTTCTGTTTCCCTTTCACTCATCAAGATTTCTTTTGAAGAGGGTCAGCGGGGTGCTCTGACATGTATGGGAAGCCTATTCCATAGTATGGGCAGTCTCTGGGTTATGAACCTGTCCCTCCAGCCTGTTCTGTTAATTGTGGTAATGAGATTGAGGTTTCTGGAGCGTATGGTGCTGAGGGATTGTGATTTCTTTAGATGTAGCATTTCTAACAGAGCTGGGTCAGACATGGCTTTGTAAGTCAAGCAGAGATCGTCTGTAAGTAGGTGATATGAGACAGAGAATAGTTGGAGTTTTTTGAGTCTGTCCATATAGGGCAAGTGTTTAAGGCCTAGGAACCTCTTTCTGAGGTACTTTTGTGGCCTCTCCAATTGTTGCAGGTGTCTAGTGAGGTACATGCCAAATGAGGCATTGTACTCAATGATTTTCCTAATGAGGGAAGAGTAGAGGGAGACAATGACCTCTTTCTTCCTGGATGCAAAACCCTTAGTAATGAGATGTGCCACATAGAAGGACTTTCTGACCACAGTGGCAATGTGGTGATCAAAAGAGAGGTTGCTGTCAACCTGTGTTCCCAGATCTCTTATAACATCTTCTGTGCTCAGTGGAGTACCATCAATGCAGTAATTCATGGGCACCAGGTTTTTCCCAAAGGGGATGACGGCACATTTTTTAGCATTGAGCCTAAGGCCATTGTTCTGACAGCAGTCATTGGTCACAGTGAGGCCATTCTGTAGGATGCCAAAATCACTTGGAGAGTTAACAATAGCTCGCAACTTGCAATCATCTGTGAACTTTGTCAGCCAGAGTCCCTTTATGTTGGCCTGGACTTCAGAGAAGTAGATACCAAACAGGAGAGGACCCAGGACCAAACCCTGTGTGACTCCACTCGTGACTAATCGGCAGTCTGACTTGGAGTCAGCTACTTTCACACTGTGGGTTCTATCTGTGAGCCAGTTTGCAATCCACCTAGTGATATAGGGGTTGATGCCAAGCTTAGTGAGTTTTTCTATGATTCCTGAGTGGGGAATGGTATCAGAAGCCTTGGCCAGATCAAGGTAGGCTGTATGAACCACCTTGCCTTCATCCACAGCTCTGGTGACTGACTCAAACAAGTTGGCCAAGTTGAGCAGGGATGATCTACCCTTCACAAAACCAAACTCTGTGGGATACAGAGTTTGGAGATTCCCTATATTGTTGTTTATTAGGTCCATGGTGATGCATTCCATAGTTTTGCATATCAGACTCATCAGGCTAATGGGGCAGTAGTTGCCAGGGTCTGTAGTCACTCCTCCTTTGTGGAGAGGGATAACTGTAGCAGTGCGCCATTCAGCAGGGACAAAGCCTGAGGTGAGGCTGTGATTGAACAGAGCACACAGGTGAGGTGCCAGTTCACTCTGTAGTTCATGCAGACACAGCCAGGGATATTGTCAGGTCCCATAGAAGCTGTATTCTTGGCCTTGGACAGTGCTGTTTTAAACTGTGCAGCAGTAATGCTGGGTGCCTGGCAATCTACTGGTATTGTGATTGGTCCTTTCGGGGGGGGTAAAGTTGTCACTGAATCTGTCGGCCAGTATACTGACAATATCTGTTGGCTCGGTATAGGAGGTACCATTATGCAGTAGCTCAGAGCAAATCTGGGTATTGCCGTGGAGATTCTTTACATAACTATAGAAGGCCTTGTGGTTGTCTTTACTATCTACTGCAATTCTTTTTTCACACCTAGCTTTTGAGGATTTGATGAGGGATCTCAACTTTTTGTGAGGCTGATAAGGGAGTTTTTACAGTCTTGGGACTTCACCTTATTCTGCAACAGTTTCCTCCTTCTGTTGTAGAGTTTGTTTATGGTCTTCCTTCTGCTTAGCCCAAAACATTATCTCTCTCTTACCTCTTAATACTAATCCTCTTGTTTCCTCCTTTTCTGTCCTTCTACCAACTTCTTTTCCAAGAATGTTTCACAGCACTTTGCATGCTGCTGATGTCAGTGATACTCTGTTTAAATGTTGTTAATTATTCCTATATCTCTGTTTACTGCATTCTTTATTTATTGCTGTAATATTTCTGGAACTTTTCTTCCCAGGCCTCCTCGGAAAAAGGGTAGTAGCTCTATGCCCAGTTGGACTGTCCCAGTAATGAAATGCTAATAATAAGTAAATAAATAAATAGATAAAATAAATAAGTCATGTACTGATGACAGATATGCATAATTTTGGCTAAATAAGCAACTGATTTGCCTTCAGTTTTGGTTACACTTCTCAACCTGTTTAAACAACAACTTATTTTAATCCCACAGAAGCAAATGAGCCAAATAAATTTTTTTTCACTTGGGCAGAGGCCTGTACACACCGCGTGTGAGGAGCTTTGTCTTCCAAACATCTGCAAAGCTTCAAAAGTATTAATCCGGGGAAGTCCTAGATTTCACTTGTTTGGTTTTTTGGTTTTGCCATGTTGCTCAAACTATGACTAGGCACCTTTTCGGCTTTTGTTATTCTGCAATTTTTCATACAACGGAGCACAAACTGACAAGTCAATGTGGTTTCCATCCTCACTGAACATCACCACTCTTGTGTGAAATCATGCCTGCCTTCTTCCATTCAACATATACCTTCGCCTCTTCCTAACACATCTTAAAAATTACAGTACTGATTTCTGACTGATTTAATAGAAGCTTTAAACACATGGCTTACCACTCACAAATTAAGAAGATTTGACAAAGCAAAGAAATTAAATGAGCCAGTCCAAAACTAAACTGCATTAGGATATCCAATCAGTTTTATTACTCAGGGAAGTGGATCTAGTAGGCTGTTAAACATGGACAACAAAAGCAACTTCAGCTAAAAGGATCCAGTAGCCTGTTTAAGCATATAGAGCAAAAACAACTTCACACACGTGTGCATACATAAATTAATTATATGTTGTAAGAACAGACCACTACATCTCAAATAATTGCTCAGACTATGCAATAACTATACAGATTATCCCCAGCCATTTCTATATAAATTGCAGCTTAACATCTATGTGTTTTGAGACATACTTGCTGCAAATCCACCAGCAATTCCTAGAATATGTTTGTAGCATTTTTACTAACTCACTTGTTGCTCATTCTTGCTTAATTAGTATGAGTACACCCCTGCTGGATGGCATCCAGGATCTGCCATCATCAAATTTCCCTCTTGAATGTCCACAAGCTGGAGATGAGATTGGGCATCCCATTATGGCATCACCCTGAAGGTGTGGGATATTTGCCCCTTTGGCCTAATCCTAACCCATACTACAGCTTGCAGTCACATTGAGGTTGTTCATGCACATGTCCTGCCATTTGCATACTTGCACTACAGAACATCTGCCTATGCTGTCTATGTCATCTGGACTTTGCTGTCCCACTGTACTCTCCACTTCAGCTTTGCATGCGTTATGTGCATCATGGAGCATATGTCTCAAAAGCACTTCTTGGGAAAGGTGAGCAGACTCTTCCTCATCACTCCTCTTCCTCTTCAGTCACTGTCTCCAGTGATTGGGCTGATAAAGAAATGAGTCTTAATCAGGGTTTCAGCCCTCTCTGACACAGAGATGGCTTTGTAACTGGTTATTTTGAGTAAGCCCATCAGTACCATTTTCAAGTGTTGTTTGGGGAAAATATAACCAGCAAGCATGTAAAGTGAAAACCTAATTCCCAGTGACAGACTGAAATAAAGTAGCTTACAGTATGCACATTTTAGTATGTGACTTGAGGTTGTCGTTGACAGTTAGTCCCAGGAGATATAAGAGAGTAGCAAAATGCAGAGAAAAGAAAAGGAACAGTCCAGTGTGAGTTTAGTTAAGTGCAGTGCTGGATGTACATAAGGTGTGCACAAAAATGGAAGGCATTACATGGCACATGTAAAGGTACATTGCTGGTGACTGTCTTGGCACATGTAAAAGTACATTGCTGGTGGCTGTCATGGCACATGTAAAAGTGCATTGCTGGTGGCCGTGTAAGGCTGCCTATAAGCTTGTGGATGGGAAGGTGAGTGGAGAAGGTACAGTCACAAACCACAGCCTTTCTCAGAAGAACTCTTTTGGGTTAGCAGCTATTTCTTGCCTTCTGGTCACAAGCAGGTTATGTGGTAGTAGCTCAAGGGAAGAACAGATGCACTGATAGACTTTCACTAGGCACATCATGAGGTAAATTACTCAGACATGGAAACCAGTACTGCAGGGGTCAAAGCCAGGGACACACAATGAGAATCACTGTCAAATGTCCATATGTAAGCACACAGCAATAACTATAGTGATCCTTTGTAAGCACATTACTTTTCATGAATTTCCTGTATTGAGTCACATGGGCATACAGCCATGTACTGTAGACCAGCTTTGGTGCAGTAAAGTAAGCACTTTAAACATTTGAGTTTGCTTGATTGGATTGATTTGATATGGCTCATCAGCCTAAAGTTGATAGTTTCTGCTGTTGAAAGATGCATTATATTTGCTTGATGTTCAAATTTAGGCAAAACATCTAATGTTACAAGGTATTTAGAAAAGGAAGAAAGAACTTTTAAGGTTTGTAACATGTGAGTCACAGTGACATGACTTAAGCTTAGCTTATGATCCAGAGAACATGATCCAACCCTAAATTTGGAAGAATTATTTAAGTTCAGCTGCAATGGAAGAAATGGCCACAAATCACTTCATGAATTGTACCTTTTTACCGTTTCATCAGAAAGTGCCACATTTATTCAATAGTCAAGGTGTATCAACCATGGAGTTATTTATTTAACTTTGTTTTGCCATGAAAGTCCAACTGGGACAGAGCCCATTTCCAGAAGAGGCCGTGGGGTAGAAATGCTCTTGACATATGTGTGATGATTGGGGAGAGATGGGCAAAGGCTGCCAGCCTAGTCAAATGGAATTTGATATATAATTCTGGCATTTGTAAATAAATGTAAAATACAGGCATGTTTTCCTTGAGTGTAAAAGAATACTGTGAAATGTGGAACTGCAAAATATGTGACAACATTGCACTTTACTGGCCTATTGAAGCATGTTGTGACCCTTTCATGTTAGAATTTGGCTCCAGTGCATCTGGATGAAGGTTTCATGCCCGTTGTTTTAAGGCTAAAGTTTATGACCAGAATTTAGATGTGGAATGTGCTTTATTGCTCTGGTTTCTGTTAGACTATACATGTGAAATTACTTATATTGTTGTTTCTGAGCAGGTGTTAGATTGCTAAATAATGCAGTTTGTGGCCTGAAAACACCAGACTAAGTGTCAAAAATGATGTAATTGGGGGGGCCTTAGAGACATGTTTGTTAGTAATGTTTAAATGCTATTTCACACAAGAGACTGGGAGCATTTTGATCTTGGATATCTAACTCAGCACTCTGCCTTATGCTCACGTGTAAGTTTTAGCAGTATGATTTATTGTAGCTAGTAAAGATTAATTAGGTATTTTTCTTTGAAATCAGACCTGTCCTACTGTATTATTTTAAGTTTCTGCGTGATCTCTGAACTCTTAGATATCTCTGTGGTGTAGTAGTTTTGTCTTTGTGTTTTAATTATTTATTATTAAATATTTTTAAAACCTTCTACCTGTGGCTGGTTTATGTAGAGATAAATTATGCTTTAGAGTACATTATATATTTATAGAGTTTGCTGTCTAAGCCCTTCCAATAAGCCTAGACTGAATAGTCACATTACCAATTGGATAATAATATTGCACAGTAATAATTGACCACCCTTTTAAGGGCCCTCTAGTAGCTGATATTATTAGCTGGGTTGTGGCAGGGATTACTACCATATGATCTGGGTAAAGGGGCACAGCTGGAGAATCTGTGTCAGCCTTTCCTGGTAGTGTTTGTGAAGTTGTATAAATACTTATCTCAAAGTGTTTGTGTGTTGTGTCAGCTACTTGGCAGGGACACGAAGCACTGGTTGGAAAGAGAGGGTACTGGATGTTTTAGCTTGCCCAGCTAGGCTGAAACCTGGACCCTATAGCTGTGCTAGTGGGGAGTCTTATTGGGGACCTGGTGTGTAAGGGAGCAACTGGCCCCAGACTGACTGTGATCTCTGTGTGCACTTAAGGGAAATTGTACTTTACTGTGTGTATCAGTTATCCTTTCTTCTTCTCGGAGATGACCTCCCTGGTGTTAGTGGTGAGGATTGAGGCTCCTTGATTGCTGGGCCAGGGCATGGTCAACAAAGTATGTCTTTAGAATGTGGGAGGAAACTGGAGCACCAGGAGGAAACCCACACAAACCAGCTGAGAATCAAACCAGAGAACCTTTTGCTGTTAGGCAACAACTCTAATTGCTGCACTACTATGGCAAGTTAGTCATAATAAGTGTAGGAGTGCAAAGAAGCATACATCTAATCAGTATTTAAGCTGTGATGGCTAAAATAACCCAAGGTATGGCAGTCTTTTCCACTTTGCAAGAGTACATGATCATATTTGGACTGAAATGGCTTATAGCTCTGTTTACAAAGATGGATAATTGTAACCAAACTAAAAGTGAAGCGATAAGAACATCAATGGGGGTGATCTAAGGCTGTGTTGAAGATTTTAGGTTTATATTCATCCTGTGAAAGTACTTTTAAAGCATCCAGTGGTGTATTTGAACAAAAACTTGCAGCTTTAGTAGTAAAGATCTGTTAGGTGAATGTTTGGTTTCATAAAAATGAACTTGGATAGCAGACTATTTTAAGAGATAAAAAAGTGTCTGAACATGTCACCAGTTGCCTTTCATTATTTGTAACTTGAAAAACATTCACACTGTTCATTTGTAAGCATGTCTACAGCAATGTAGGTGTAAGTATACCTGCAGGGAAGAATGTGTCAACCTGGAAAAACAGTGCACTCTAGTATGAAAGCAAAGACACCAATACACTGTTTGAGAAGTTGTGCATGGAGTTTTGTGAAGGCCTGATCTTGCCATCATGTAAATGAACATCACCATTATGTCAGGAATAAGGAGAATAACTGATAAATGAGGTTTGGGAACAAACTGGTTTGTCCAGGGAGATCTTTAGTAAGGGTTAGAGAGAGTGAAATGGGGCTTGAGGGTTGGAGATTTGTTGGGGAGGGGGGTTAAGATTATGGAATAGAGATAGGTTTGATTTTTAGATTTTGGGAAGGGAAGGGTTAATTTGTTAAGGGGATTTTAAAGGAAGTGAGATAGATGTAGGGTGGGACTTAGGTATTTTATAGGAGTGTAAATGGGAAGAGGAATCACAATTTCATGTGAATTTGCAACCCAACCTCCCTTTTTTCTGTTGGTTATTTTATTTGGTATGGTTATGGAGGTAGGATTTGGTGGAGGAGAGGGGCAGTCCCTCTTCTGTTTCCCTCTCTTTGGTGTTGGGTGTTGATGTAATGAGTTTTGGGAATGAAAGTGAGTGGTAGGACGCTGCTCAATTGATAAGAATAGGTGAGCAGATATGTGGAAGCTGCTAATTCAGCCAGGGTGAGCGGAGTACGCTGCCCTGATGTATGTTACAAGGATTTTACATGTTGTGGTTACAAGGTCATTCAAGTTGCAATTAGTATTTGAAATAAAATAACTTAAAATTATTATAGTTTCATGTGTTTTGAATGTTTGCAAAGCAGGTGTGTTCTGTATCTTGAGTTAATTAGCTTAAGTGCATTCCTTTTCACTACGCCCCTCAAAACTTAGTTTGCAATGTTGTGGGTGAATGTAGCATTTTGTACAAAACACATCACAGGCATGATTAGCAAGAAAAAGAGAAATAAATTTGCATGTAATTTCTGATGTGTCTAGTGTAGAAAAATGAAAGAAGCATTTAACCATTTCCAAATGCTACAGATACTTAATCTTTCATTCCACCTTAAAGAATTTCAGCAATGCCACTCTTGATGGATAATAACATACCTTTGCATCTGAAGTCACTAAAGACAAAATGTTTTTTGTCAGACAGCTCAGCAGGAAAGTGTTATTGAATGGAATCAAAAGCAGCAACTAGCTTATAGATTCTCTGCTTTTTGTTATTAGAAAAGTGTGTGTTTAAGCATGTCTGTGGCTGTTTGCCAGAGCACTTGCATGCATGCACACACACTATCCTGATAAAATATATGCACATTTCTGTGCACTATGTAGAGCAGCGGTGTGTGTGTGTGTGTGTGTGTGTGTGTGTGTGTGTGTGTGTGTGTGTGTGTGAGTGTGTGTGTGTGTGTGTGTGTGTGTGTGTGTGTGTGTGTGCGTGTGCATGCGTGCACATGTGTGTGTGTGTGTGTGTGTAGTGATTCTACAAGGTCACTAGAATGGCAGTAGGTCCATTTCCTCCGAGATCCGGCAGCTTAAATGTTGATTACAGGGTGTGTGGGAGTATTTGGCCTCCAAGAGCAAAGAATCTGTGTGTTTTTCATTTGCAGTTATAGTAACCTCATGGGAGTCAGTGGATTTGATTTGACTTCAGTTCAGCATTGTGGAGTCATTTAAAGAGAGATGGGCAGCTAGATTTGATGAAGCTGAATCAATGGAGGAGAAAAGTGTAATTATGTAGCTGTAGAAGGGACTAATAGATTGGGGTGACTGGAAGCAGAAGGTCAAAAATGACCTCAAGCAGCACATTAAAACCTATCCTATTACATCAAAGAGCAAAACATGAGTAACACTGATATTACAACTCAGTTATACAACACATTCCATAATGAAGTTCCTTTGCTGTTGCCTATGATTCAAGGAGACCAAAAAAAGCAAAACAGCTCAAAAGACAGCTTCAGCTCGACTTGTGAAAATACTTTCAGGTGTAGCAAACTGACATTTTTAAGTCAGACATTTGTTTGTATACAGTTATACTACTGACCACATACTAGTAAAAATGGATACAAAATGTCAAAAGTTTGATGGCCACAAGTGACACAATTTTTACCAAAAGGTCTGCCTCCTAATGCTTTCTTCTCCAAAAGTCCCACACTTAATATTTGGGCATGGATACCACATCCAAGATGTGCCAGCCCTGATCCCTGACCCCAGATATTCAGCCAGTGGTATTATGTGTTAATAGTCCCATGTCGGTCACAACTCCAGAAATAATGTGCACCAGTTCCCTTCTTTTGGCTTATATATTTAATTATGACTTCTCTGATAAAGAGAATTCAATTATTACACCTTTCACAAATCGCTTTCAAGTGCCAGGTCATCAGTTACTGTAGTAGCCACATAACGGTACCTTTTAACACATTCAGCAGGATCTCCTTTTCTTTTGTCACTATGCCAGACACTGTGACTGTGCCAGAAATGTGTATTAATGCATTTTGCAAAAAGCTTGTACATCTTCCTTGTCCACAGTTCCATGATTATCGTGAAAACAATTTCAAATGAATCAGTCTATCACTTCAACAATGTCAGCATACAGTGGTTTTCTTTCCTGTGGTGCATGTGTCAAAAGCATTTGGGCAGGCATCCTTTAACATGCCACAAGTATAAGACCCTCCATGGTCAAATCCGATCTCAAGTCAGTCACATTTGAAGTAGCTATAACACCTGAACTCCTCTTAGGTGAAATCAGGCTAAAAATTTCACCAAACCTAATTATAATCTCCTAAGGGATGGCATAAATAACTTCAAAGCTCCTGTTCATACAGATGGCATTGACAGCTATACTAAGGTATACACAAATGTATTGACACAGCTGTACCTGATGGGATCAAAACAAGATCCTCAAGAAAAAATAAGCCTTCTGGTAGACATCTAGCATTAATAAGTTTTACAACAAAAGGAAGAAGTTGCTGTCTAAGAATAAAAATGAGAGGTCCCAGCACTGGAAGAACATCCTCCACCAGTTGAATAAATAAGACAACTTGTAAAATCCTCTAAGGGCAACTTCAAAAAAAAATTATCAGCCATTGCTAAGGATAACCATAAGGCATTCTTAAGCTATACCCATAACCTAAAAAGTAGGATCCAGATGTGTGTTGAACTAGTTGTGGCTAGTATCACACACACCAATCCTGCAAAAATAGCTAACCTTTTTCCTTAAAGCTTCCTTTCTAACTCTCCTGAACTACTTCCAATACATGTTCTTATCTTCTCTATTTTACCGACTTCTTCTTGACAAACCTCTCACTATAATATTCTCTTGTACCTCATAGAATAGGTATCACATTAACCTCCCTACAGAATCTCTCTATAATAATCTTTTATATCTCATACAAAATCTGGGTGACCACAGTGGTGCAGTGATTAGCAATGCTGCCTCACAGCAAGAGATTCTCCTGTTTGATTCTTGGCTGGGATGCCCTCTGTGTGGAGTCTGCATGTCCTCCCTGCAGTTGTGTTGATTTCTTCTGGGTGCTCCGGTTTCCTCCCACATCCCAAAGACATGCTGCAGATGGTGTTTGTTTGTGTGTGTGTGTGTGTGTGTGTGTGTGTGTGTGTGTGTGTGTGTGTGTGTGTGTGTGTGTGTGTGTGTGTGTGTGTGTGTGTGTGTGTGTGTGTGCGTGTGCGCAGCGTGGTGTGTGGTGTGTGCATTCTGTAGAAGGTTGGGCACTGGGCTGACATTGTAAAACTCCACTGCCAATCATTCTGTGGACCGTTGTTCCGCTGTGGTGACCACTAATAGGAAATCCCGAAAGAAGACGACAAAATGAACTCCACATTTACTTCCTTATCATCCCTTCATCTCTTCAATAATCCCTTACTTCTGCTACTATCTCTATTCAGTCATATTCTGTTCCCCATGTCTTACCACCATTGCTTACCTTTTACCCTCATATATATATATATATATATATATATATATATATATATATATATATATATATATATACAAAGCACAACTTCTGTATTTTATGTCTTCTGTATAACTTAATATGCTCTGCCAGTAATGTACAACTCTAAACTAGAATTTTTACCGAAATGTTTATA
This sequence comes from Protopterus annectens, assembly GCF_019279795.1. Lineage (NCBI taxonomy): Eukaryota > Metazoa > Chordata > Ceratodontiformes > Protopteridae > Protopterus > Protopterus annectens. The sequence goes on along the minus strand of NC_056746.1, from coordinate 126,966,392 downwards.
ATCTGCTGCAAATGTAATCTATCTACATGATAAATTGTATTATGTCTAGAAATATATGTATGCTTATGTATAACTATACAAGCTACTAATGTCTGTACTTGTTACTAGTAACACATGTCATGTTTAGTTATAACTGTAACATTTTTTATGTCTGTGTTTTTGGGAGCTTTTCTCCCTGTGCCTCTGCTAAAAATGGGTTTCTGACCCAGTCAGACTTTACCAATCACCAAATGTCAAAAAATAAATAACCTATTATCTGACAGGTTTGATGAAAGTTTCACCCTTCCATCCCCTCCAAACATTCCACAAAGCATTACCTCTACATCTCCCCCACCTTGCATCTCCAAAGAGCAAGTTATTAATGCTCTCTTCAAGGCCAAAAACACAGCCTCTATTGGACTAGATGGAATCCCAGGTTGTGTTTCAAATGGTCTAAAATGTGAGTTAGCAACTTCATTAGGTACCCTCTTCAATCACAACCTGAGTACTGGTTTTGTCCATACTGAATGGAAAACAGCAACTGTCATCCCCCTTCATAAAGGGGGTACAGCAACAGTCCCTGGGAACAACAGACCAATAAGCTTTACCAGCCTTAGCTGTAAGGCCATGGAACGAATCATCGTGGAACTTATAAATAAGGATATAGGTGACCTCCAAACCCTTGATCCAACACAGTCTGGTTTTGTCAAAGGCAGGCCATGCCTGTTAAACCTGGTGGACTTCTTCAAAAATGTCATCAGAGCCACAGATGAAGGCACATCTGTGCATACAGCCTCCTTTGACTTAGTCAAGGCCTTTGACACAGTCCCACATTCTGGCATCATTGTTAAACTCTCCCAGTTGAATAGCAACTTATGTCATCAGGTGGGTTGCTAACTAGATCACCGAAATATCACACTCAGTCAAAACTGGGGATTTTACCTCAGCCAGCAGACCTGTCACCAGTGGGGTTCCACAGCAGTCAGTGCTGGGCCCCTATTGTTTGGAATATACTTCTCTGAAGTTCAGGCCAAAAGAGAGGGGCTGTGGCTGACTAAGTTTGCTGATGACTGCAAATTAGGTACATGATGTTAATATACTTCAAGAGGGACTTACACAAACCAGTGATTGATGCCACAGCCAGGGACTCGAACTATATCCCTGCCGACTACCATATAAATAATAATACCCTAAGTAACAATTCAGTAGTGAGAGACTTGGGAACGGAAGTTGACTGTAGACTAAACTTTGACCACCACGGGTCTACTGTGGTAAGGGAGGCATTCTACATTGCATACCTCATTAGCAAAGGCATTGCCTCAAGAGCAAAAGAGGTCATAACACCCCTGTACTCAGCCCTCATCAGGCCAATAATTGAGTACAATATTTCCTTTGGTATGTACCATACCAGGCACCTGCAGCAAATTGAGAGACCTCAGAGATTTCTAACCAAGATAATTCAGGGTCTCCAACACATCATACATTGACAGACTGGTCACTGTCCCTGTGCTCAGTGGTGTACAGACTACATAGAGGATACTTGCGCCTGGCCTGTAGAGCAATCTTAGATCAAAACATAATGGAAATGCTGCACATATATAAGTCAAATAGGACAAGGGTCACCAGTTCCAGGGACCTTAACCTGGCCTACAACATAAATTGGACCTGCTGGAGAGACAGATATGTCTCTCAGAGGTTCCCACTCCTCTGGAATAGGTTACCAATTTGCATAAAACAAAGCCCCTCTATGACCATGTTTAGGTGTAGCCTGGATGAGTTGATGGGAAACCGTAAATTTCTGCCGGGGATTTCACCTATGACTCTCCTAGATATGGGCAGTCATTGCTAACTAAGATCTTGAGTTTAGGCAAGAGCCTTTATATTGAATTTTTCTAGTATTACATTGAGTACACACTGCTAGGTTTATAAAAAATGTCAGGTCAATAGCCCATTAACCACCTATGAACCTATACGCAGACAGCAAAGCAGATGCAGGGTTGACATCGTTCACTTCAGAGCTGTTTTCTTCCATGACACTTTGACAGGAGCAAAACAGCATAAACCAACCATAGAGGCAGTACAAGTCATGTTTATAAGCTCAGGTTACAGTAGGGAACTGTCTTCAGATAACAGTGTCACCTGTTGTATCCGAGTAGAAAACATTTATTGATATGCACACAGCACAACAAGGGATTGTTTCTGTCAACAGCATCACCTCTCATGTGGGTAGAGGAGATGCTTTGACATGTCAGACAATGATATAAATAATCCCTTCATCTAGTGGTATCATAGCTCATGTGTGCAGCAAGCTTGCCTTAACAAGCAGGACAACATTGCAGAAAGTTACATTTGCAAATTTCACCCCTCATGTGGGGATAGCAGTGTTTTCTTGGTATACCAGAAAACCCAAAAAAAGATGATTCTTTCAGTTAATGTCACCAACTCTCACATGGGGTAGCAGGCATCCTTTAATATTCCAGACAACACAGCTGGACAGTAGGATACTCACAAGATATGGTAAATAACACTACATAACCAAAGCAACGTGATGAGTACAGAATGGCAGATACTGTAGGGGCCATTATGATATATAGAAAAAGTGAGAATGTCACAATGTGTATACAGCTTAGTAAAAATGTGGGCACATAACACAGAAAACGGTTAAATAAAAAAAGTCTAGTGAAGGATGAATATGGAATTGTGAAAATGGCAAATGTAAAATTGTGAAGTATTTGAGGTCAGGCATCTGGACTGGCACACCTGAGGTGTGTCCTCTGGAATGACATGTCCAGGGTGGGACTTCCACTCTGGAATTTTGAAGCAATGATATCTTGCTGTTTCCTTAATGAATACCTCTACTGCACTAATGCTGCACTGGCACATGTTCATTGCGCCCCTCCCCCAACATTATTACATCTGGGATAGCCTCCCCATTCACCCCACCAAAGTTACACCTCTGTCTTGCATACCCATTTCCTATCAGCTGTAAACAATGATATCAGTTCATCTGACTTATTTTGCATCAATTTATTACAGCAAGAAAACTCACTGAATGATATATTCTTGAAAACAGAGGCTTATTTCTTCCCTTAAGTAAAACAGGCTGTCTTTGCTGACATAATCTGCTTGCATGTTTATTATTATTATAGCTGTCTGCAGGTTTTGAGCAGTATGGGATATACTGTCTATAAATGCTAAATCCAGAAAAAATAACTGTTTTTCATGTGGTTTTGTAGTGTCTCTCCACTGGCTAATTTCTGAGAAAACAAAACAATTTTACAGTTAAGATTGGAAGTGTAGCACTTTTACTGTGAATTCTTCTTTTGGGTTTAAAGGTTTAACACAGCTTTAAAGCTCCGTGTTTGTCACATTTAAGAATTAATTAGAGTAACAAGTCTGGGCTGATGCTTTTGCTTCTGTTTCTGCTTGTAATTGGGATCCATGTTTATGCCGAAACATTGCTAAGGTGAAGACCTTCTTCCAAAGTGTCAGTTGTTGAAGGTGATGAGTTATGGGTTTCCATTAGGTGCTAAACTGCTAGCAGAAGCTGAGAAATACAGATGCTAACAGCAGAAAACAAAGCATCCCTAAGTCTGCAGCCATGACTGAGGTAGATGCAGTTGGAGGCATTCAACCTGAGTCTTTCTCCAGCCACCTTGTACCCCTGGTCATCCTAGTTTTCTTACTGACATTGTATGTGGTTTATGTGTTGCTGCATGAATACCTGCATTCTGACTCCTGCTGAATATTTGTACTTAGTTTATTTTGAGTGTGCCCAGCAAACCTCACAAGTTCCAGGTTTTCACAGAATGTCCAGATTTTTGTCTCAAATTTTTTGGCCTGTTCCACATAAAATTTGTGGTTTTCTGGAAAATTGCTTAGGGGTCATGTCCCCAAATAATGGCATACATTTCAGTTTCAGTCTTCATATCCTACAGAAAATGCATGCTAACACAAATCCTATTATTCTAGCAACTTTCTAAGTTTATAAGAAGAGTGTTTAAAATCTGCCCCTATTTTTCTGCCTCCTTTGTTCCCTACCACTTTACGTTTTGTCCCGATTTCTTATGCCAAGAGATTGAGAGGTATGGTGCCAGCTGCCAAGCCATGTTTCATAGCTTACAACAGGACGCGAAACAGTATAGAAATAAGTCTACTGCAGCTTTCACAGCTACCTATTCTTTTCTTGTTGTGCATTTGTGTGTCAGTGTGTCTGTGTGTGTGTGTGTGTGTGTGTGTGTGTGTGTGTGTGTGTGTGTGTGTGTGTGTGCGCGCGCGCGTGCACATTTGTTTTTCTTGAATTACTTCTGAAATTGTCATTACATCTTGCTTACAAACTGGAAGCTGGCGGAGTGGGGGGGAGGGGCACTGGCTGTTATTGTACAGTTCTGGCAGTATTTCCCTGTATTGAGAAACTAGCATCTGTCATGATCAGCTGTTTAAAGGCAAACACACCAAAGGGTCACATACTAGTTAGTCACTTCAGCTCAGGTTCTTGTTTTTGGTGTAGATAAATTAATTAAACATCAGGAAGTAGAAAACAATGTATCTGATGTCAATTTTCATTCATTCCTCAAAGGATTGGTTCAAATCCAACACTCTGATCTGACTTAGCCATTATACTAGCTCGTGGCCTTTGGCAAACTCTCAAGCTCCTTCCCCACCCACAATGCACTATCCCCAACATCCCTCAGATCTCGTTTGCTGCTTTCACTACTAGACGTGGTTGACTGCAGCTCTGGAGTTAATTTAAGTAATATTTCTTAAAAACTTTATCTTTATTCACTAGACTTTGGTAAATCTCTTTGTATTTGATACTTTGATGTATACCATAAGAAGTTTTGCTACTTTTATTCTCCTTTATACACTTGCTAGTGTATTCTATGCTACCATTGTTAGCAGGTCTTTCCTATCCTCTTTTATCTTTTCCCAACAAGGTTGCCATTCTTGGTACAAAAAAAAGAAAGAAAAAATAAGAAGAGCTCTGTTACCTTATTTGTTGCTGGCTTTTTCTTCTGCTTACTGTTGGTGGTTATACTACAGTAAACTCTTGGTTAACCGGCACCCATGGGGATAGGTAGATGCTGGATAACTGTAGTTTCTAGTTGCTTGAGAGTTACTATTAAAATAGGCGTGACTGCACTCTATACTGTTTGTTTGGTTTAACTTGTTCTTAGGTTGGGGAGAGAGGGAATTTATTTCTATCTTCCTTTATACAACTCTAAAATTCTAAAAACATAAGGTATGTTTCTGGGGGGGGGTGGTGCAGAAAGTGCAGCATATGAAAATTGTACTGTATTTCTTCGATTTTTTTTTTCTGGTTGCTTGAGTTACAGTACCGTATTTCTTTTGTTGTTACTTCCAGTTACTGCTGTTAGGTATAACTGTTTCATACATTATGTCTGAGAAAGGCTTGAAAAAGTGTGAGAGATGTGGGCATAAAATGCCCTTTTCAGATGCCCCCACTGTGTTTATTGTTTAGCACCGGACCATCTTAACTAAGATTGCAACATTTGCCATGGTTTCAATCCACAAGCTTTATCTGACAGAAAGAATAAGTTAATCTTAAAGAGTTTGTTGCCTACTCCTTTCTCTGAAGTCATATCTGGAGTTACTCTCTTAAAATTAAAATTAAGGATCCTTCAAAAAGGTTAAGATTTTTGGATTCTTCTGTTTCTGTGTACTCGAAGCTGAAAAAAAAGAGGGAGAAATTGGATCCAGCGTCTCCCGGTATCTGACCATCCTCAGATCTGCCAAGTATCTTTCCAGTTGACAACCTCAGATCCCATAAAATGTACTTTGGATCCTAAACCATTGCCATGTCCTGTATTTTCACCTAGCGTAAGTCTGGATCCTCGGAGCGGCACTCGAAATCTCCTTTGGTTTTGTCCTTTCATTCCTCCAAAAGTCTAATGGAGGCAGATGTGGAAAGGATGATGAAGAGATTCTTCATGAAGCAAATTTAGAATGGAGTCCCCATGGTTCCTACCACTCTGGGTCAGGAATGCCATCAATCTACCACTCCACTGATCACATCTCCTTCTCTGACCCAACTTCTGGTGTTTTCCAGGTCCTTCTGGGTCGGATATGAAAACAAAGCTCTCTTCAGATCGAGTGCACTGGCCCTGATACAGTCAGATCTGGATGATTCTCTGAGTCAAAGCTTCTAGGTCAGATCTAAGGGGATAGGATTGACTCCGAGGTTTTTGACGCCATCTCTTCCTGTCAGAGCTTTGGCTGTGAATAGCTCGGCTCCAGCTTCTGCCTCTGGCTGATTTCTGATGGAGCAGAGGGAAGTGGTAGGCCAAGACCTCACTTTCTCAGCTTCATTGACTCCCTTCTCTCCTGAGTGGTCTGCTTTCAAGGTTGTAAAGTGGGTTTTTTCTGATCTGGCAGATCAGATGGGCCCTTCCCCCTAGGTTCTATCCTCAACATCTTAGCTGACTTTGCACCAGGAGCCCCAGCATTCAGCTCCATGGGGACAGCCAGCCCAAAGCTCAGAGACCATCCAGCTGGGTATTGTCATCTCTTCTGATACCTTTCTAGATCATCCCACTGAAGTCCCTAGGAAGACAACATGCAAGAGGAGGCACTTGGACTCTCCCCAGGAGACATCACAGAGGATACTGGCTTTGGTGAGGAAGAAGGGTCTCCCAAATCACCGTCCAATAATGTCTCATTTGGAGACATTCTTGAAATCCTAAAACAGAAGGGTGGTTGGTCTACCCAAAACCCAACTCCTGAGGAGTCAGAATTTCCGGAAGCTTTTGCGACTGGCCCATCTACCTCCTGGGTCACTCCACCCACTGATGAACTTATTGATTTGGTTTCTAAGCAGGCGTGAAAGGAACCTGATACAATTGAGCCAATCTTCAAGAGACCAGACAGGATTCTGGCTTCACCAGTAGGAAGAGAACATTGGAGTAAATGTGTACCAATTGATGCAATGGTCATGGTGGCAGCTACAAGGAAGAAACTCATGGAACAGATCCATTGTCCATCCCCCTAATGGAGAATCTAGGGCACTGGACAGATTTGGTAAGTAAGTTTGTGCTTCCGCGCCATTTGCTCTGTGATCTCTGAACTACTTGGCACACTTCATGAGGCTGGAACTTGATTAAGGAACTTTCAAATTCCCTTTTAGGGCCACTACTGCAGAAGATCAAACTTCCTTGGCCTCATAGTTGGCTACCCTTAAATCTAGTGCAAATTTATCCACTAGGCTCATCTTGTATGATGCAGAAGGTGCCTCAAGGGCCACAGGTTCGGGTATTTCCATCAGGAGACATGTGCTAGAGCACCTGTGTGATTTTGTGGAGCCCTTCAAGTCATCTTGCATCAATGCTCCCTTTGATGGTTCTTCTTTGTTTGGCCCCACAGTAAAAGACACACTCTTCAGGTGTGAGAAAGAAGGGGATAGACCCTACCTATAGTGGGTGTATGTTTTTTAACCCCCTCAATAGACCTTTTCTAGGAATCAGCAGGGATGTCAAAATATGTGGTTCAGGAAGTTTAAGGGTCCTTTCCTGGACACACATGAAGGTAGTTCCCCCAGAGGCAGAAGTAGGAGCGATAATGACTCCGTCATGGAAGAGGGGGCCTGGAAAACTGAAGGTCTAGAGATATATTTTCTGACAGATCATTTCAGTGCTCCTGATGGGAGGCCCACTTGCCTTCCTCTGGAGGCAGTTTGGGGTCACTTATCAATGCACCAGGAAGCTTGGCTAAACATAACAAAGGACACTTGGGTGCAGAGAATCATTTCCAGAGGTTATATTATTCCCTTTTCCCTTCCACCTCCGTTACCCAGGAAAATCCCAGATGTTCCACCCAATCAGAGGGATGCAGCAGCAGCACTAGAAATCCAAAAGGTGCTAGAAAAGAGTCATCCAATAGGCCTCTCCAGACCAAATAGAATCCAGAACTTACTCAAGATTGTTTTAGTGCCAAAAAAGACAGGGACTGGAGACTGATTTTAGATCTCAGTATGTTGAACAAATCAGTTCAATATGCCAATTTCTAGATGGTCATGGTTCAGTCCATTCTGCCATTTATGAGCAAGAACAACTGGATATGCTCGGTAGACCTTCATGATGCTTACTATCAAATAAAAATGAATGGACGATCCAGAAGATACTTATGCTTCTTAACAGGAGCCAGTCACTACCAGTTCAATGCACTGCCTTTTGGCCTCACCACAGCCCCCTGGGTGTTCACCAAATGTATGGCAGTAGTGGCAGCCCATTTGAGACTGCAAAGATTTCAGATCTTTCCTTATGTAGACAACTGGCTCATTACCACTCAGACTGGGCATCAGCTGGTACAAGCATGAGACCAAGTGTTACAGACTTGTTCAAGTCTTGGAATAACCATCAATTACAACAAGTCAGACCTTCAAACAACTCAGACAATGGAGTTTATAGGAGCAGTGTTCAACACAGTATCTATGGTAGCATCTCTTCCTCTTTCAAGAATACAAACAAAATGGAATTAGGTCAAGAAAATACTTTCCAGTTCCAGAATTTCAACCCCGTTGATTCTGCAATGCCTGAGATCAATGCCAGTGGCAATAATTGTAGTTCTTTTAGTGAGATATCACATGTGAATTCTGCAATGGATGCTACAAACACAATAGTCAACTCTCTCTCAAACCATGTTGACAAAGAATAATTCAGGTATGCAAATGGTATCTTTCCTGGTGGATACTATCACAGCAACTGTTGCAAGGTCATCCTTTCATTCTCCTTCAGCCCAAGGCCACAGTGACAATGGACGCTTCCCAGATTGGGGAAGACAGTCCAAGGTACTTGGTCCCCAAAGAGTCCAACTCGCATATAAATGTTCTGAAAATGAGAGCATCACTTTTGGTGTTGCAACCATTCCAAAACTCTCTCTGCCTCAGAACAATTCTGATCCAAATGGACAACATGTCAGTAGTTTGGTACTTCAACAAATGGGGGGAACCAGATCTTACCCCCGTTTTGAAAAGCCATAAGGGTGTGGCAGTGGGTGATTTCTTCCAGCTGCTTTCTAATTGCAATGCATATTCCAGGGAAGTCCAACATGATAGCAGACAAACTGAGCAGGTCTGTCTTACTACTTCATGAGTGGTTTCTCAACAACAAAGTGACGGACATGATTTTCCATAATTGGGGCCAGTCTTGCTACGATCTTTTTGCATCTGCCCTAAACAATGGCAGCAGCTTTTTTGTCCTAATCCCCCTACCAGGGGAGTCCTCGAGGGATGCTCTACTCCACGATTGGCCTCCCAGTCTTCTGTACGCTTATCCTCTGACTCCTTTAATTCCCAGATTCCTTCAGAAAGCAGGTCTATATTAGATCAGTGAGCGCTTAAAAAAGCGAACACTGATTGATCGAACTTATGTGAGCAAATGTTTAAAATATTGAAGCAACAGAAACCCGAATTTTTTCCTAGGGAAAGAATTCGGTTGTCTGTTTCTGTTGCTTCGGTATTTTCAGTGCTGTGGTGGAAAGTTACGGGTCGGATTCAGGTAAGTGTGCGTTTGTGTGGATGTGAGTGTTAGGGCGGGTTAGGTGAGTTAGGGTTAGGGAGCGGGTTAGGTATGTGTACGATTGTGTGGACGTGAGGGTTAGGGCAGGTAAGGGGAGTTAGGGTTAGGGAGCGGGTGAGGTGAGTGTGCAATAGTGACGGACCTTAGGGTTACGGTTTGGGTTAAGGTAAGTGGATAGTTAGTGGTATGTGTATACTTTAGTGTAGGGTTAGGTGTCAGATTTTAGGTGTATGTGTGTGGATTTCTGTTTGTTTGGTGTGCTTGTGTTGTATGTATGTGTTTCGGATCAGCAATTTTTTTTCCCTAGGAAAAAAATCGCTGATCTGACAGTTCGAGATTGTAAGCTTTCACTTACATAAGTTCGATCAATCAGCGTTCACTTTTTTAAGCATTCGCTGATCTAATATAGACCCTCAGAAAGCAACCAGGTTGAAGAGCAAAGTCATTCTAATTGCACCTTACTGGCTTTTACAGATTTGGTTCCATCTTCTGTACCCACCTTGGACTCTGGATCCAACTCCAGATCTTCTGTCTCACCCAACAGGCATGGTTCACCTGGACATCTCAAATCTCAAATTGACTGCATGTTTTCTCCAATTCCTTTAAGAGCCAGGCAACCTATGCTCTCTTCATCTGTCCGTTCTGTATTGTTATCTTCCCATAAACCATCTACGAGGAAACTCTACTACAGAAGTAAATGGAGAAGATTTGTTTATTGGGCAGAGCAGAATCAGGTAGACCCTTTTTCAGACCCGTTTCATTCTGTTTCATTCTGTTCTTGAATTTTTTGAGAGTTTATTTAATGAGGGTGCTAGTTCATTGACTATTAAAGTTCAACTCACAGCTATCTCTGACTTTCAATTTGGGTTTCATAATTCATTCCTGGCTTCCCCTAAACTGTGCAAAGCCTTTTCGAAAGGTACCCTTCTACTTAGACCTCCTTATAAAGATCTTATACCACCATGGGATTTAAATTTGGTACTGCAAGCCTCAACATATTTTCCTTTTGAACCTGCAGCTAAATGTGATTTAAAATTTTTGACCTGGAAGATTGTCTTTTTAGCTGCAGTGATATCTGCTGGAAATATTTCAGAACTCCAGCCATTATCTTCTATGCCCCCATGTCTGATTTACCACAAATGTAGAGTCACCTTACGTACTAATGCTTCCTTCCTGCCTAAGGTGGTGTCAGAATCCAGCACTGACCAGGTCATTTACCTGCCAGTATTCATACCAAAATTTACAAATAAAGGAGAATATATGCTGCAGTTACTGGATGTTCATAGATAAGTATGTTCCTACCTGCACAGAACAAAAGAAACTAGAAAGACAGACCAGCTGCTTGTTTCCTAGCACATAACAAATTGGGTGAATCACTTACAAAGGTAACTCTGGCTAGATTGTTGACATATTGCATTTCATTTGTCTACAGCAAACTAAATCTCCCCTTACCTAAACCAAGGCTCATTCAACCATAACTATGGCTACTTCTGTGGCATTCCAGTCTAGAGCTTCCATGGACGATATATGTGTGGCTGCAGCTTAGTCAAATCCACATACCTTTGTCACTCATTACAAAGTAGATCTGATCTTCAGGGGAAGAGCAGCTTTTGGCTCAACCATACTCAGGAATATCCTTCCTTAGAGTCCACCTAGGAATTCAGGTAGCTGAGTGAATGAAAATTGACATCAGATAAAGAAGTTATGTACTTACCATAATGTACCATCTGTGTTGTCCATTTCATTCTTCCTCAACTTCCCACCCTCCATCCCCCTCCATTTCTCATAAATGACTTCTGAAATGAGACTCTTAGGAACACCATATGTCACTTTTGTTGAACTCCAGTTATGACATCTCTTTTTTAGTTTCTGTCTCTCTCAAGCTGTAAATACGATCTGAGCGACATTTGGTATAGTGCATTGTGGGTAGGAAAGGAGCATGACAGTTTGTCAGAGATCACAAGCTAGTGTAACAGCCAAGTCAGATCCAAACCCATCCATTGAGGAAGAATGAAAATGAACAACACAGATGGAATGTTCTAGTAAATACTTAACTTCTTTATTTCTCACCAGGCTTGGAAATCTGGTACAACAAATGTGACAATGGAAAAAAAGGTAATGACAAAGTGCACACTCCAGATCTTCACATGTTCTTCATGTTTCACTGTTGCAGTCATTACATTTGGGTAATCTTCTTGCAGGTTGCCCTCAGTCGGCCTGATTAACAAAGTCTTGGGTCCTGCATCAGTTGCTGTCCCATCTTCCATGACGTCAGGTCGTCAGGGGTATAAAACATGCAGCCGATGCCTTACATCAGTCTTTCTTGCCATGTGGTGCCCTAAGCAGAAGCATTTTGCAAGTGCCGGCTGGCCGTCTCCTGAAATTTTCGTTTTTGAGTTTCAGAACCAAAGTCTTCAACTCAAAGCTAAGTACCTCGTTGGGGAAACTTTTTCTTGCACCTTACATACTCTAAGGGAGCATTTTCACTGGGAAAGCCAGGAATTTTTTAATTCAAAAAAGAGGCTTAGGGATTTCCTTCTCCTACCTCAGCATAGGCCTTTGGCTATTCCTCCTGTACTAGACATTGTTGATGATGCTTTCTCAGAATCCAGTTTGGCCCCTGATTCCCTGCCTCCTGCTCCCAGTAAACCTGATGGATACTACAGGGTCCCTGAGTCCCACAAGTTCCTTTTCAAAAATCCTATTGCAGATCCAGAGACTATTTCACAGGGGCCCAAGGGCATTAAGGCTTCTACTGCTAAAAATCCTACACCATCTGAAAGAGACTCCAGGGCGCTGGATAGATGGGGTAAAAAGGTTTACACTTCAGCAACTTTGGTCATTAGAGCTTTAAACTGCCAATTTCATATGTTAAAATATCAGCAACATGTTATTGGACTGCTTAAACAGAAAATGATGTTGATTCCTGACTGCCTGGAAAATAAAGACTTACAGGATTTAATGCATTCTGCTGAACAAGTTGGAAAACATACTTTGCAATGTGGTTTTGATTCATTAGAGGCCTCTCTCAGGGCTGCTGTTACTGGGTCTGTGCTTAGAAGGCATGCTTGGCTTAAGAAGCAATCTTTGCCTGATCATATTAAAGGTAAATTGTTGGATGCTCCTTTAAATCAGGGCCACCTGTTTGGCAACAAGGCTGAAGAAGTTCTTAAAAAGATGGAAGATAAAGCTAAATCTATGCAAACTGTTAAAGATTTTACACAAGTTCAGCCTCCTAGATTTAGTAGGCACTGGCCCTCTAAGAATTGGTCCTTTCCAGCCCCTTCCAGGTCTTCTCAAGCCAAACCCAGACACAGCAAAAACCCCAGGTTTCAGTCCCAGGGGACTCACAGAACTAAGCAGTGGGGGGGCCTCCACTTCCAAGTCTGGGAATAATAAGACTTCCCCCTATGGTAAACTGTCTCAATGACTTCCTTTTAAAATTTCCAAGCACTTATCTGACTGCCCCTTTGGGGGGAAAGATTGCTCTTCATGCAAAGAATTTTTATTTATTTATTTATTTTACATTTGTTGACCGGGATAGTCTGACTGGATACATGTCCATTTTCAGCGGAGGCCCGGGGAGAAAAGCTCCAAGGGTAAGCAGATACAGCATTACATAATACCAGCATTACATATTACAAACAGATTATTTACAGAGATTACATAAGTAAGCAAGTTAAACAAGTTACACAGGTTAAAGTTAGTCCTGAGCACAAGTCAGGATTAAATTAAATTACACAGTAAACTCGTTAACAGATTTTTACACATTTGAGTTAGCCAGGCTTGATACATTGACATAGCCAGTTAAGTGACAAATGTTGTTTGAGTCTAGTTTTAAATTGACCTAAGGTGGAAAGTAAGGTAATATCAGCTGGAAGTGAGTTCCAGGATCTACTTACAGAGTTTGCAAAGAGAGAATCACTGGCTGTGTTATTAATTTTGCTAGTCTGAATTAGTAGTTTGTTAGAGGATCGAAGCAGTCTAGGATTGTTATAGGGGGTGATAATATTTTTAAGTGCAGGAGTATTGTCCAGATTATAGAGGATTTTATAGGCCATAATCAGTTGGTTATACTGGATTAGGCTAGGTAGTTCAAGCCAACCAAGCTGATTTAGATTGATGCAATGATGTGTCCTAAAAGGCAGCCCAGTGGCAAACCTGTCAATGTGGTTGTAGCAAATTGAGAGTTTGTTAAGGACAGTCTTGTTCAAATTCGAGAGTAGAGGGGATGCATACAGAAGGGTTGAAAGAAGGTGAGAGCGAGCTATGGCAATTTTAGCTGGAGGGGTCAGGAAGGCTTTTATTCTGTAAAGTGACCCAAGTTTTTTATTGATGGTTTTGATAGTTTGGTTAACATGTAGGTCAAATTTGAGATTATTGTCTATGATGACACCCAATAGTTTTGTAGATGGGTCAGGGGAGATTATTGTGCCATCATTTGATTTTATGGTAAAGGTGATAGCGGTAGACCTATGTGTTGGTGAAAATAACAGCATTTTAGTTTTTTTGGGATTCAGGATCAGACGATGTTCAGAAAGCCAGTTTTCTATTGTATTAAAGGTGGCCTGGGTAGCTGACCATAACTCTACTGGAGATGTGGCTGAGCAAATCAGAGTAGAGTCATCAGCATATTGGATACAGCTGACTTTTGGGATGACAGTATAAAGGTCATTAATGAAGATGGAGAACAGCAAGGGCCCTAGTATAGAGCCTTGTGGTACTCCGAGGGTGTTAGGTAGAAGGTTAGAGAGTTTGTTCTGCCAGAGGACAGCCTGCTGTCAACCATTCAGGTAGGATTGAAACCATTGGAGGGCTCCAGTATCTAGACAGAATGTTTGCAGGGTGTGGATTAAAAGTTGGTGATTAACCATATCGAATGCCTTGGAAAGATCCAAAAAGAGGGCTGAGGATATATAATTATTGTTGCGATTAATGTTTATGGTGTTAGTAAAGGCTAGGAGGGCTGAAGTAGTGCTGTGATGAGGACGGAAGCCATGCTTAGTGTCTGCCATAAGGCGATTTTGGATTAGGTGGTGCATGAATTGTCTATGAATACATTTTTCCATAATCTTTGCAAGTGGAGAAAGTATAGCTATTGGCCTATAATTGGAGAATTCAGTAGAGCTGCCTCCTTTGTGAAGTGGGATTACATAGGATATTTTCCAGATGGTGGGAATTTTAGCTACTACTATGGTTCGATTGATTAGTATTGAGATGGGAAAAGAACTGGGAACTCATTACCCAGGACAAATGAGTTTTAAATATAGTGTCCCAGGGATACAGATTACACTTCCACACGTTACCAACACCAAGCGGGTGGCCGGACCTACCCCCAAATCAGTGGGCAGAGGCCCAAAAACAAGTACTTTCTCTCTTAAGCACAGGGGCTATTCAACTGGTACCGGAAGAGGAAAAAGGACAAGGTTTCTACTCGAGACTTTTCCTGGTACCCAGAAAAGACAAATCATGGCGTCCTATCCTGGACCTGTCTACTCTAAACACCTTTCTGGAGATTCAGAAATTCAAGATGCTGACTCTTCTCCAATTACTTACTAGGCAATGACTCCTGGTCGGCAACACTAGATTTAAAAGAAGCATACCTGCACATTCCAATCAAGGAATCTTGCAGAAGATACCTATGGTTCAAAGCATGCTACACACACTATCAGTTCTCTGCACTGCCCTTTGGCTTATCTACTGCGCCCAGGGTATTCACAAAGTGCCTAGCTCCAGTTATTTGCAGGCAAAGAAGTATTCAAATATACCCATACCTGGACGATTGTCTAATTCAGGCAGAAAGCCAGGATGTAGTTTTGAATCATCTGGCCTTTGTAAAAAGGGTTCTAACTTGTCTGGGGTACACCATAAATGAAAGGAAATCGCAACTGGTACCCTGTCAACAAATTACATTCCTGAGCGCAAGCTTGAATACAAATTCCCAGATGGCTTACCTCATGTCATAAAAGCAAATTCGTTTGACACCTACTTCAAACAAGTGGCCACAAAAACCCTGCTGTCTGCAAGACAAATACACCAAGCCTTAGGGTTCATGGCCTCCTGCATTCTTCTAATTTCATATGCAAGACTGTATATGGGGAAACTACAGTAGTATCTAAAAAGCCTATGGAGTCAACATTCTCACAGCCTAGAAACAGTGATTCCTATCATACCTTGCCTACTCCTAGAGTTCCTTTGGTGGGCAGAGGCCTGCCACCAAAACAAGGGACTACCTTTCACACCACCCCCTGCCACCCAAACCCTAACAACAGATGCATCAGACTATGCATGGGGGGGCTCACCTGGCAGGGAAGTTCATTCAGGGCAAATGGAACCCAAGTCAAATGCACCTGCATATCAATCAAAAAGAAATGTTAGCTGTACAGAATGCTCTGACAGCCTTTAAGGACTACATTCTTCCAGGACAACTAATGGTAAAGACGGACAACACCACAGTTATGTGGTACATAAACAAGCAGGGGGGGTACACATTCTTACCCCCTCTGCAGACTAGCCATGGTATTGTGGAACACAGCCTTGAGCTACCAAGTGCACCTACAAGCTCAGTTCCTGCCAGGAAAATTAAATACACTGGCAGATGGACTAAGCAGAAACCTCATGGACACACATGAGTGGAAACTGGAACCAAGGATTTTCAACATGTTGACAAGCGAATGGGGGAGCAGAGATATAGACCTGTTTGCCTCCCCCCAGAACTACCAATTGGACAAATTTTGCACAAGGACTCTCCACAAACAAGCCTGGAAAGTGGATGCTGTGTCCGTCAGCTGGAAAAACCTATCAGTCTATGCCATCCCCCGCTGTCTCTGCTCTCCAAAGTACTACTAAAAGTCATACAGGGCAAACCAAGGATGATTTTGATTGCTCCAGACTGGCCGCGCCAACACTGGTACCCCCTCCTGTGCAGTGTGCCACAGTTATCTCCATGGCACCTGCCTCAGACTCCTTCCCTGCTGTCTCAGCAGGAGAACGAGATTCTGCACCCTCAGCTTCCAACACTGAACCTTACAGCCTGGCTAATTACTTAAACTATCCCTTACCATCCCTCAGCAAACCTGTGATGGATGTCATCTTAGAGGCAAGGAAGCCTAGTAATAGAAAATCTTATGCTGAAAAATGGAAAAGATTTTGTGCCTGGAACCAATCAAGGGGATGAACACAGCAGCACCCAATTTACCTCAGATTTTACAATACTTAACTGAGATGTTTCACAAGGGCCTGTCTTTTTCCTCCATTAAAATCCATGCCTCAGCCATTTCAGTTCATTATAACACAGAACCTCCCCTCTTCTCTCATCCACTGCTCAAGCAGTTCCTCAGAGGAGCCAAAAATTTGAGACCACCCAGGAGAGCTCCAACCCCAGCCTGGGACCTTAACTTTATATTGGAGAAACTCACTCTACCTCCTTTCGAGCCAGCTGCTACTGCAGACTTAAAATTTCTTTCTTGGAAAACAGCTTTCCTTTTAGCAATCACTTCAGCTAGAAGGGTATCTGAATTAGAGGCCCTTATGGCAGTAGAGCCTTTCATCATCTTTCATGCGGCCAGGGTGTCACTCAGAACCAATCCATCCTTCATGCCCAAGGTGGTATCCAGTGTGGCTCTTAATCAGTTCATTCATTTACCAACCTTCTTTCCCAATCCACAGAACAAAGGGGAACAGATACTGCATTCCTTGGATGTGCACAGACAACTTAGATTCTACTTGGACAGGACTAAACCTCAAAGAAAATCTGAACAACTGCTGGTAGCATTTGCTGCAGGGGCAGAGGGGAAGGCTATTTCAAAACAAACCATTTCTAAATGACTAAACCATTGTATTCATTTCTGCTATAAGCACCATGGAAAACCTATCCCTCAGGGGATCAGAACTCACTCCACCAGGGCTGCATCTACTTCTACAGCCTTTCTCAGAGGCGTTCCTACCAGGGACATCCTAGAAGCTTCTACCTGGAGTTCTGTACCTACTTTCACAAAGCATTATCATTTGCCAATTTTCTCTAAATCCAGAGCTGGCTTTGCCACTGCAGTCTTGCAGGGCCTTATAGCTGGCCCTAATGCTATCTAATATCCTCCTCCCAACCATAGCTTTGGGAATCTACCCAAATGTAATGACTGCAATGGTGAAACACGAAGAACATAGTACAGTTGTGGACACTTACCATAAATGTAGATGTTCGAGTGCATTCACTGTTGCAGTCCTGGTTACCCTCCCTCCTGCCCCCTAACTTCTTTTGGCTATACCTCTACTTTCCTTTACTATGCTTAAAAGCCCTTTTGGTGTATTTGCTTTTTTGTTGGAAGTATACCTTTGTGTTTTTATGTTTAATTGCTTCCCATTAGGGGGTACCTGACATCTGGGGCAAGAAAAACTAATGTAACGGCGTCGGCTGCATGTTTTATACCCCTAACGACCTGACCTCATGGAAGAAGGGACAGCAACCGATGCAGGACCCAAGACTTTGTAATCAGGCCGACTGAGGGCTACCTGCAAGCAGATTACCCAGATGTAATGACTGCAACAGTGAATACACTCGAACATCTACATTTATGGTAAGTGTACACAACTGTACTTTATCTAGACTGCCATTTGTGCCTTGAATTTCTATATACTGTTGATTATAGCTCAGCTTTTGTAATATACCTACAGTTTATCTGTGAGCTGTATGGCAACTGATCATATGTTTGTTTGGTGGGCAAGCCTTTTTAGCAGGTCGTAACCCCCCTGTGCACCAAGTCATAGCAGTCATGTTGAATACAATGTTAGCATTCAACCTTATCCCTAACCTATGTAACAGGCTGTACTGGTACCATTCCATGCAGGAGAGGAAGTTTACATCAGATCTAAGGAATTTTAAACCCATCAGTCTGATTAGCTGTAAAATCATGCCCAGAGTCATAATGGAATTTATCCAGAATGACACAGGAGAACTACTTATGTTAGGTATGGAACAGTATTGGGTTGTTAAGGGGAAGAGATTATCCTTTCAGTCTTGTGGCATATTATTTATTTAATTTAGTCAAGTTTGCTAACCTTATAACTAGGCTAGTTGGAGGACTCTTTTTCAGCTACAACCTAGGCCAAATATAAGTTAAAAGCATAAAAAACAAAATAAAAACCTAAAAATTCATTAAAATATGTACTGTGAGGCATACAGCTTGTTCTAGAAAGGTCTGTCTGCCACTGTGTACCCATTTGTGATTTCAAAATATGCTAACCACAACAAGGTGAAGACTATTATCCACTAATTTGCATGTTTCTTGAATTGCATTTACTACCTCAAGGTACAGAGCATTGCTGATCTTCACGTGGAATTAGTAACCTGCTGCTTGTGTAGGAAGTGGCTTCCCTTCATCAGTGTCTCTCTTTCACACACACACACACATGCTTGCATTCGCACCACAGGCACTGTACCTGTCCCTACCCTAACTGTCCTTCCATTGTACTCCCCACCCCCATATAGTTGGAGTGCCATTACAGCAGGTATGTATTAGGCCTTAGTGGTCTAACACATCCCACCACCCTCCATTCCCTGTTATGATGGTAGTGTCAGTACTGCACCTTAAAGATTAATCCCTGGTGTCTAGTTCATTCCCCCATGCTTGATCCATGTAATACATTTGTTGCAGTTATGACACTTTAAAGAATAATCCCTGGGGTCTAGTGCTAACCCCACCATGTTTGTGTCATTCAGTTGTACACAGCCTTTTGGCCTTGTTCAATACTACATCATCGGGGGGGGGGGGTGGCCATGATTATGTACATGGTAGAGTGATTTCTTGAATCACTGTTGTGTAGATGCCTTTGTGGAGGTGGTTCCAAGGGGAGATAGCTCATGGCTAATTAGCATATGTCTCTTTACCCAGAATTCCTCTCTATCATTCAGACTGGCTGTAAGGCCAGTCCATTGTAGGGCTGCATGTCCTGTGTTAGAGAAACATGCAGCATTGTGTAAGTATAGTTGCTGAACAGGGGAAAGGTATCATGACTGCACATATCATGGCACCTTATCGAATTTGAAAAAATATTCATAAGATCAGAGTGCAGCAGTATATAAATGATTTGCAGTATAATATAGCATTAACATGTGTCTGCTGCAAATGATTGAACTTTTAAAAGTTCGACTTTCATATGCCCGAGACCATTTAATAAAACTTTTAAAAGTTCGAACACCTGATTAAAAAAAAGGAAAAAAAAAAACAAAAAAATTACCTTTAACATTTTTAACGGGGGGGGGGGCAAGTGCCCTTGCACTCCCCACACCCCCTGCAATTTAAATATACCAACTCCAAGATCTCACTACAGTGATGAAAAGGGAAATCTTCCTGTTCCGCACTGTATGGAGATCTCCATTCAAAATGTTTGAACATTTAAAAGTTTGATCATATGGTCTCAGCCATATGAAAGTTGAACTTTTACAAGTTTGATCATCTGTAGGGGACACCATTAAAATATACAAGTAATATAAAGCATTCGTTGAATGGGCAACTGCAGTGCTTGATGAAGGGATTACACTGCACACTGCTTATGCGGACCTTGCTAAGGCATTCAACACTAACTGAAAGGTTAGTGGCATTAAATGTAAATTCATATATAACTCAGTGGCTAAAACCCTGATTAGGCAACAGGACATGATGTTTCAAGATAGTGAGTTATCTGTTTATTTCAACTGTCTTAACTACAGTTACTGGTAGCATCCAGAAGTGTGTACAGTTGTCAGTGTCTTTGGAGTATTCTCCACAAATGCAAAAGTAGGAAATAGGCTGAGGATTACCAAATCTGTTAAGAACTGCAAAGTAGATTTCAATAAAACATGTTGAAGTTCTGCAAGATGGTCTACAAAAATACAGGCTTGTAATAATAATAATAATAATAATAATAATAATAATAATAATAATACCAGTGTAATAATAATAATAATAATAATAATACCAGTGTAATAATAATAATAATACCAGTGTAATAATAATAATAATAACACAAGTGTAATAATAATAATAATGATAATAATAATGACTTCAGCTTTAATATCAGTGAATGTTGCTTCATGAGTTTTTGCAAAATGGACACTTTATGATTAAAAAATAAATGGTTAGCTCATGAAAAGTAATGTGAATATTGAATGTCTAGTAACAGTGGTAGACAAACAACACTTTAAACATTGACTAGTTTGTATCAACTGAAATTAAAAATGCATGTCCTGTAGCCCATCTAATTCATAAGGGGGATCCAGGGGGGGATCTTTCTACCAATTTACACCTCACAGATCTAACCAATTATTGAGTGCAACATTGTACTTTGTAAACTTTGGAGAAAACATCTCATATAAGTTAGAAAAGTGTGATTCCTTAGTAGAAAGGAATATGTTTGGAAAACCAATGTTTCAGAAAGGTTTCAAGAACAACTATATTCTGCTTCATGTAGGTTACTTAGAGGTCACCTCTTCCCTGTCTATACGGCAAGATCTAATACAGTTCTACTACAAAGTATGCACTCGGGGATCTAACACTAGATCTGGGAATCTTATACTGAAGGCAAATACATTTCTGTCACTTTTTTGTATTACTGATGATACCTTCCAAAATTATGAAATAAGTTTCCACTGTCAGGAGAGGCTGTGCATTACTGTGCATTAACTTCTTTCAAAAATAATCTCAATTGTATAGATTTGTTTTCTGTATGTACATGCGTTTCTCTGTGCACATGTGTGTGTGTGTGTGTGTGTGTGTGTGTGTGTGTGTGTGTGTGTGTGTGTGTGTGTGTGAGAACAATTGATGAGAACATAAATGGTCAATCCTCACACAATAGATCACATTTAATCAACTATGCAGTTGTCAATGGCATGCGTTATAGTGGCAGATATGATCATAGATGCAAGCAAAACATAACTCCAATTTGTGTTTGCTACAAAAAATGTTTTACATGTGGAAGAACTGCAATACTTCCTCATTTATATATTTATTTTATTAATTTATTTAAATTTGTTAACCAGTTAAGGGGACTGTAACTAGACACACCACCAGAGCCTTTTCAAATCTTGACCAATGGATGGGAGATCGCAGATATACCCCAGGGATTACCTCAGTGTCACTGCTCAACAGAGGCACAGCAAAATAATGGGTATAGTTCCCCATACTAAAGGGGTGCGTAATAGCCACAAACTAGATAGCCTAGTATGAACCTATGAACCTATGAACCTATGAAAAGTGGAACTTTGGCCAAGAGAGGCAACGTAACAAACAGGTGACATTTGCAAATACAGAGGTATCTGCATGTACTAACTCCATGGTTGCACAGCTGCTGTTAAAGGGTAGTTATTATCATGATATAAAATAAAATACCTCCCCATGTCCAAGTTCAGAGTAGCAGTAGCCAAATGTGCAGCTCTGCCCCATGGTCAGTGTATATGTTTTACTCCCACCACCAACACACACACAAATGCACACACACATATTTATATATATATATATATATATATATATATATATATATATATATATATATATATATATATATATATATATATATATATATGTGTGTGTGTGTGTGTATATATATATATATAGAGAGAGTGTTTGTAGGTGAGAAGTGGAAAATAGGAAACTATCAAATCTCCATGGTGGTAATTAAACCCATTAATTTAGTACACTATTTTACAAGTATTCTTCCAGTACTGGAGAAAGAAAAAAATCCTGGAGAACAAGTTGTGGTGACAGTGACCACTGCAGACTTAGCTACACTTGCAATATCTGTTCCTTTAAGGAAGAAACTGATTTCTGCTCATGGAGGCCTGGAGAAAAACACAGCGATGGATGTCAATCCATGAAAAGCTACTTGTTTAGAAAGTGAGGTGGTCACAAGCAAGGGTGTAGCAAGGCATACTCAGTGTACTCAAATTATTACATTTTTTTCTGAGCATCTCTTGGAAACTTCAACACTTTAAAAAGAATAGAATGTTTAGAACTGTGTAAATGAATATTTAGAGTACAGAGGCATGCAAAAGTGCTTGTGCGAAAGGAATACAGCTCTAAAAACAGCTTTTTAGTTTCATAGTTTCATAGTATAGTACTAGGCTATCTGCCCTGGGGCATTTGTAAGCCTAGCCATAGTGATGTGGCTTTTGCCACCCCATGAAATGGTACAAAAATGTGCAGAATAAATCTAGAATACTGTGCCTCTGTGTAGTAGTGACACAATGAAGGTCCCCTTATATAGTAGAATTAGTTTACTGTGCCCCTGTCTAGCAGTGACACTGATGTGACCCCTGGGGTAAACTTACGATCTCCCATCCACTCATCAAGATTTCTCTTGAAGAGAGTCAGTGAGGGGCTCTGCCTAATACGAACTGGGATCCTGTTCCAAAGCATGGGAAGCCTCTGGGTTATGAATCTATCCCTCCAGCATGTCCTATTCATACTTGTGCCGAGGTTTAAGTCTTTAGCTCTCGTGGTCCTGATGGATTTGGATTTTTTGAGGTGGAGCATGTCCATCAGATCCTGATTGGACATGGCCTTGTATGTCAGGCAGAGATCACCTCTGAACAGGTGGTATGCTACTGAATAGAGCTGAAGTTTCTTTAGTCTGGCAGAATAAGACATATGTTGGAGACCCTTGATCCTTTTGGTGAGGGACTTTTGTGGTTTCTCCAGCTGTTGCAAATGCCGGGTGAGGTACATACCAAATGGGGCATTGTACTCAATCATGGGTCTGATGAGGGAGGAATATAGGGGTACAATGACATCCTTGGATCTGGATGTGAATCTCTTCATGATGAGGTGTGCAAGGTAGAATGTTTTTCTAACCACTTTGGCAACGTGGGTATCAAATGAGAGGTCGCTGTCTACTTGGGTCCCTAGGTCTCTGATTACTTTTTTTGTACTCAGTGGGTTGCTGTCTCTGTGATAATTTGTGAGTACTTTGTTTTTTCCAAAAGGGATGACTATACATTTTTTGGCATTTAGTTTAAGGCCGTGACTACGGACTAGTTGTCCGTTTCAGTGAGGCCTTTTTGTAGGATGTGTGTGTCTGCTGGTGTATCGACTATGGCGCCTAGTTTGCAGTCATCTGCGAACTTTGTCAGCCACAGCCCTCCCATGTTTGCTTTAACATCTGAGAAATAAATGCCGAACAAGAGGGGTCCCAGGACAGATCCCTGTGGGACACCACTTGTGACTGGCTTTGAGTCTGACATTGCTCCAGCGATTTTAACTTTATGGGTTCTGTCCTTTAGCCAGTTTGCAACCCATCTAGTGACATAAGGGTTTACTTTTAAGCTGTTTAGCTTATCTATGATGCCTGAGTGGGGTATTGTGTCGAAGGCCTTAGCCAAGTCCAGGTATGCTGTATGGACTGCTTTGCCCTCATCAATGGCTCTAGTGACTGTTTCAAAAAAGGGTTTAAAAGGCAGGATCTGCCCTTTACAAAGCCGAACTGGGTGGGGTCAAGTGTCTGTAGGTCCCCTATGTCTCTGTTTATGAGTTCCATAATGATTCTTTCCATAGCTTTGCAGACCAGGCTAGTTAAGCTTATGGGGCAGTAGTTTCCAGGGTCTGTAGAGGCACCCCCTTGTGGAGTGGGACCACTGTTGCTGTACGCCAGTGTTCAGGTACATATCCCGAAGTAAGGCTAAGGTTAAATAGCATTTTTATGTGTGGGTTTAGCTCCTCTTGGAGTTCACGTAACACGCACCCCGGGATACCGTCAGGTCCCATTGATGCTGTGTTTTTTGCTTTGTTTAGGGCGGTTCTCACTTGGACATCTGAGATGACAGGGAGATTACATTCAGCTGGGATAAGTATTTCTTCTTTTGGGGGTGAAGGAGGGGAGAAATTTGCACTGAACCTGTCAGCCAGAATGTTAGCAATATCTGTGGGTTCAGTGTATTTTTTGTTGTTGTGAACCAACTCTGAGCATATCTGAGGGTTTCTGTTTTATGGGAGTAAATGATAACAGTTGAAAATAACGTGTCACTTTCTTATATGTATTACGGTAACACTTTGAGGATTGAGTACATTTTTAAAATACTAGGTGGGTGGTGGGGGCAACAACTTGAGGTCTGAGTACAAAATGCAGATTTCTGGCTACACCCCTGGTCACAAACACCTCATCGTTGAACACCTCCTTTTGTGTGTGTGTATGGAGGGGGGCAAGCCATGGCACAATATTATTTGTATAATATAGTGCAATCTAGAAATAATCAAACCATAGTTTGCAGAGAGGCAGGTATTGAGAGAGCCTTCTTTGGTTATCATGATTACCTCTGCTTACAAATTTCACAGTTGGTAAAGGCAAAACGTCTTTTCACTTCAGTGTAGACTGGCAACTTGCTTGCTTCACTCACCCCATTGAAAGCAGCATTGCCCGTCAGCCTTTGAAACTGTGCGTTTTCCCTGGTAGAACAGAATGCTTTTAACATATCATTTCTCTCTTTTGAGGTACACAGACCAATAAGATGCAAATCCCTTGCCCATCATTTTACATTTACAGTACCGTGGAACAGTGCTGTGATTTCTGTAAGTCATTAAGTTACACCCCACACCATACTGGGATATAGTAAAACGTAAGGGATGCAGGCCGGATCACAAACGTACATTTTTGTTTTCACACGTCTCAGTCTGTGTCACCCTGATTTTAGACATCCAAGTAACTTTTGCTTCACAACAATTCTAAAGTTGCTCAGTTGAAATCTAAGCGATGTGACCCGTCACTAAAGTCCCTTTATTTTAAACTGGTTTCTGCAAGATGCAACTTCTTGTACACTTCAACTTAAATTCCTTCTTTCTTATTTTACTGGCATATTATTTTTGGCAAAATATCAGCTGAAAAATTATTGGTTTGCAGATGGCTACATTTGTGGGTTGTGTATTTATTTAGTTATTCTTGGATATGAGTAGTTTATTGAACTGTAATACAGAAGAAGGCCTGTGTGCGCAAACTAAAAGACCTGTTCAGAATGAATCTTCCTTCATGGCAGTAAAGGAGGTGTTTCATAAAGTTGCAGTAAAAAGAAGAAGGATGCTACTGATTAGAATGTGGGAAACTCTTTTGATACCCGGCATAACAAGCAGAAGTGAAATATCAAACTTGATTATCCCAGCTTTAAATGTTTCAGTATTTTTATAGGATTTTCAATAAATGCTTATTAAATAAATATACTAATTCTGAATGTGTTTTGATGAAGCATAAGAGGAATTTTGTGCACACAATGGGGGGGGGTCCCTTTGAGTGAATATTTTTTTAGATGTCTGACGATGGGTATGCCTTTCTTTAGAAGATGAGTCCATATACAATTGCATTTCAGTACATGTAATGACGAACAGTTCAAGGTATAATAAAGTGCGGATGAACATCCTTTTTAAATGTGATGTTGCATAATCTGAACTCCAAAAGGGAAAAAAAAAACAAGAGGCCTTGAGTTAATAGTCATGATCTGTGTTGCATTTTGTGGAATTTGTTTTACGTTTTCATGTTTAAACCTTGAATTTTAATTCTTGGTTCAGTAGTAAGGAGGCAACCCACCCTCCCCCATATCCCATTTAACTCAGACCTGGATTGTGGAACAGTTGGCTTCATTCAGAGCTGTTTTTTGGCTCCACGCTAGGCTGTATGAACGAGTATTTCACTTGAAACAAGGTTTGTAAGACTGGATAAAGCAAGCCAGTGTGTTCACCTCTGCTTCATCACAGACTCCCTTTCATTTAGCATATAGCATGCCAGGGTGATACAGGATGTCCTGTATGCTTAAAAAAAATAGAGGTTATGTAAATACCCTTCTGAGTCTATGTTGATTTGTTTGACCATTTGCAGATGGCGTCAGTTATTTTAAAGGGATATGAAACCTATTCTGTCAAGTTATTTTCTGCATACATGCATATTGTATTTGTGGATTTATTTATTTGCATGTGTGTGTGCTGTATGTGTATACGCATACAGGTGTAGATAGATAGATATGTAGAGAGAGGTACAGACAGAAGAGAGGAGAGAGATCTCAGTTTGTTATTTGTGTTTTTTACATTATTGTGTAAGTTTGTTACAGATGAAGTGTATTGACTCTTTCTCATGACCGAAGACTAAACTAAAAAATTAATTTTAGTTAAAACTTACCAAAGTAGGTTCTTACTGCCTTGTTTAAGCACCTCCCAGGACACTCAACTGCACACATGTGGATAAAACTGTAGTCATGTTAATATCTGAGTAGTTGTGTCCTGACACCACACTGACTTAATCACTGCCTGTCCAAGTGCAAAAACAGAATATGAAATGCTGGATGTTTGGGTTGAGTGTTAGTATGATGCCTTGTCTCATCTGGATTTGCAAAGCATGCATGTTATGACCACAGTCAATGTGGATACTCTGATTTAATTGTACTGACATATTCCCTGATACTGTGGCCTCGCTTTTCAAGTCCAATCATTTCAAATATTCTGCCAAAACTGTTTGCTGTCCTGCCGGATATCAATTGATACATTTGCATTATGGAAATGCCAACTGATCAAGTGACCCTGTTCAGACACATTTCAGACATAAGGCAAAATCAGATACATAAAGGTTTTGCCATTTCAGTTAATAGAGGTATGAAATACAACAGAAAACATGCATAGTAATGACAGGTATTTAGTTAAGGCATATACAGTTTGCTTATGACAGGCATTTACATACATCTGATAACTTTTGTAAAATCATTAAATAGATAACATACACGGGATATCTCTCTAATAAATAATACAATGACCTTTCTGTGGAAACAGTAGCAATATAAAAAAGAAAGCATTTGTATAGCATAAGTGCACATTGGGTTTCTTAGTCTTACCAAACTTGGCTTTGCCTGCTTGACATTAGACAAGAAGGCTGCTCTGTTGCAACTTAGGTAATCAGTATTGATTGACCTTTATACATTAAAGGTCCCATGGTATTTGTTTGATGGAGTGTAAAGGAATTTTCAGTGTGTCTTGGCCAAGCATCTAATATGAGCTATGAACACTACCCTTAGTCATTATTGAAAATGGTCCAGGTTGGATTATTTAGCCAAATACTAAAACTAAAGATAAAGATAAGCAAATAAATGTAGCATAAACAGGTAAAATAAGCAACTGTCAGCAGCTCAGGAAGGGAATTTTATTAATGGTACAAAGGCAAATAAAGGTAGAAATGTAAACACTCACTGGTATATGCTTTTCATTTGCAGTTCTAGCAGCTTATATTAAGTGCTTCTTGTTTCTTCATCACTATGTAAATTTCTCAACTTATCTGTATTTGTACTGTCAGTGGGCAGGATTCAGTGAGAGGCTGTGAGTATCTCTTTAGCCCTTGCCAACTGCCAGAAGGATGCCAAAACTTGAAAAAACATGCATGCTGCTTATAAAACTGCAAAGTGTGAGAGGTGTACACTCCCAGTGAATTGTGCATATCAAGTGCAGCATCACTTAGGATGCACTTGTACAATATAGGAGCCCCTAGTGCTTGTTTGTTTATTTATTGACATTTGTTTACCAAGAAAGTCTGACTGGGTCTAAAAAAAAAAATTTCAGCAGAGGCCCCAGGAGAAAAGCTCCACATATATCAATGTACAATGTATTTAAAGGCAGTAAAAACAATTACGGAGCAAAATCAAGAATGCAGAATGATGTAACAACACTTCACAATTAAAAATCTAGGACACAAAATGATAAGATGCAGTCCATAATTACAGGCAATTTAAATGTTATCAGTACCATGCAATAGGTAATAGGAGTAAATACATAAGAGAAGATATACAAGTACATTTTGTTGTAAGACAATGTTTAGAATGGAATATGTAGCATATGGAAAACACTGCAATGAGCAGAAACCGATATTCACAGCCACTGGTTTCAACCGACTCATTAAGGAGCTCTGTTCAGCTTCTTCTTACAAGGCCTCAGAACCTAATTTCTCTGCTCCAAACCGCTAGTGTCCTGACCTCAGAGCACAGTCCACACACACAAAATGCAGTCTACAGCCTCACTGCAGAACATTTTGTACATAAGTAACAGGAGAAGATTAGAAACAACCTGACAGTTGTCAGTGTCCTCGAAAAGATTGTGCCCAGTTACAAGTATACGCTTTGTGTGTGTCACTCTGTATGCATCTGTTCTGCTAATCACTGTATGGAAAACCCACTTCCCTGTCCTCTGCACCTCCAGATGTGACCTGTACTCTCTTCCTAATACATTCAGCTTTTCCTCTACAATGCCACAAGTGGTATCCTTAGAAGTGAGGAGTATTTCCATTATAACAAGGTATGCTGTTTTAAGAAGGGGAGATAAATGTATAAGATGCAGCTTCAGAAAAGTTGAAAGCCAAGCTTTTGTGCTAAAACAACAAACAGTTGTAAGCACACATATCCTGTAAGTACTTTGAGAATCCATGGACAGTAGTTGCTGCATGATATACTCTGTGGTTCCTACCAAGCAGTGTCAGACAGTGTAAAACAAGCAGACTAAACATTGGTCCTATTCAGTTCATCACAGCAAGCAGTTTCCATGAATGTACACTTCAAGGTGACTTCTGCAAATCTTAAAACTGGTAATAACATCACTAGGGAACATGTTACGTTTTGCACTATGCCACGTTGGGGAGGGCTGCTACTGTGTAATGGCATTGAATCTGTGTGCAGAAGGCTGAGTTCATCATCTCACACATTTATACTAGCTGTAGTGCCGCTGAAAGTCCTGCTGGCATGTAGAAGATGGAGGACCAAATGCATAATAATTATACTATTTGCACAGTACAGTATGCATGTGTGCATCTGAGAAGCGGTCCAAAGGCTGGACAGCACCTGGCACTGACATCGTGCCATTGTAGCTGCAAGAGGTATGGTTGCACTCGGGGGGGGGGGATGGGGAGTGTCACTATGGCCTAATGATCACATTGCATTCAGTAACATGGGGGTGCATTGCAGCAAACAAACCAATTAAAGTAAAATCTTTGGTATGGAAATCTGCAAAAAGACATTCACATTTATGTAGCTTTCCATAGCCAAGCTTTTATTTTAATTGGTTTATTTGTTGATGGGGTTTGTGCATCTTTGACTCTTTTCAGCTATTAGCTGGGCCACAAAAGCAAGGAAAGAGAAGAGTGGGACTGCAAACACCTATAGCTATACCTATATACCTATATCTGTATCTTATAAGTACTTGCATCTCTCTCTCTCTCTCTATATATATATATATACATGGGTCTACTTCAGAAGACTGACAAACCAAAAGAGTGAATCCCAAAAGACTGAAAATTCAAAATATTGAATACATTTTAATGCAAGCTCCCCCTGCTAATTATATATACCAACTCCAAGATCGCACAACAGTGAAGAGGGGGCAAATTCCGTCCTTCAGTATTTTTAATTTTCAGTATTTTAGAATTCAGTCTTTTGGTTTTTCAGTCTTCTGAAGTAGACCATATATATTATATGTGTGTGTAGAGAATGTTTCATTTGAAACTCATTTTGTATAATCATCAAAGCAAGTCTTTCGGCTTTTCCCAGTTAGGGGTCGCCACAGCAGATCACCTGTCCTCTAATGATTGGCAGTGAATTTTTACGGTGTTGAGTTGCCCACCCTTCAAAGAAGGAACACCCACACATGCACACACCTACCTGCATGCCTTTTTAATGTTCACTCAACCACAGG